>NC_045426.1:108258312-108945812 GCF_902635505.1 Sarcophilus harrisii
CAAAAATATTTACATGACAGCTTTTTGTGTGTTTATCATAGATTGGAAACTAAAGAGATGTCAGATGAATTGGGGGAATGGCTGAAAAAAATTCTGTTTTGTGAAGTTACAGAATACTGTTGTGTTATAAGAAATAATGAAGT
The DNA here is from genome assembly GCF_902635505.1 of Sarcophilus harrisii. Taxonomy (NCBI): domain Eukaryota; kingdom Metazoa; phylum Chordata; class Mammalia; order Dasyuromorphia; family Dasyuridae; genus Sarcophilus; species Sarcophilus harrisii. Next base: position 108,258,456 of record NC_045426.1, read on the forward strand.
GTATGGTTTCAGAAAAACCTATGGAGACTTGTATGAACTAATGCAAAATAAAGTGAGCAGAACCCATAGAACAATTTATGCAAATGATGTAATACGAATTTGTGATCCTCTGATTTAGGGGGTCTTCTGCTCTGGCAATCTATCCAATTCCTAAATCCTCTGGCTTTCCCCCTCCCCCAACCTAGGAATACTATTGTTCTGACAATCTGCCTGATTCCTGAGATCACTTCCCAATTCATTACTGATTGATAATTTGGTCAGTAATAATCTGGTCATTGAGAACCAAATTCCTTCCTACTTATAAACCATAGAATTAGCATATCAATTCTAAAAAGCTGGATAAATTTGTCTCCATGCTTCTGTTTCTATGTTGAATTCCCTTATAATTCAGTTCCTTGTAATGGTTTAACTTATAATAATGCTTTGCCCCTTGGCTAAAGAGATAGGTTCAATCCTGCAAATTGTTTTGAGACATCTTGCTACACCAGTCTATGATTCCAAACTTTTGGGGTCCCCCTTTCCCATCCTCAACACAATAATAACAATATTGTAAAGATAAATAATCAGGGAAATCAGCAAGGACTTTCTATTGGAGGTCACAATGGTGTTGACCTTCTATTGAAACTGAAAGGTGGAATTAAGGAGAGAATGAATTCCAGGAGAGGCAGATTTCTTGTATAGGAAATATTTTATGGACTCTGCAGGACATGCTCCATAATAACATAAATATCTTTGATAGCATATTAACAACATTAATTTGCATATAAGAAAGGGATTAATCAGCTTCATCCAGGAAAAATAGTTGAGCTAAAGGCATGAGGCACAAGAGACACCCCTAGTGCTCCAGTGATTACTGTGGAAGGTTAAAAGATTTAAGAGGAAGGCTTCTAGCATACTGGGTAGGTCCTCTATAGAAGACAACTTATAGAAAAGAGCATTGGCAAAAACAAAACAAACATAACTTTTGTGAACTAATAATCTCAATTCATTTGTTCACAGATGCATTAGATAATTGAAGGGTGTCAACATTTCCCACAAGTTTCAGTCCCCCTGACCATTCTATAAACATTCAAATTTGACTGTCATTTTTTTTCTTTTGTACATTTTCTTTTGAAATTTATAGAAATCAATATTTTCTCTCGATTACTTTAGTGTGTACTCTTTTTTTTCCTTCTTTGTGATTATTTGCAATTGAATTTCCAGAATTTTATTATGCTGTCTTCCCATTTTATAGAATGATTTTACCTTTTAGACAATTGGGTCATTTTTATCATTTCCCAGTTTATTTCAATTCTTTTAACCTCACTGACACCCTCCCAAGTCTCTGTCTCTGTTTCTGTCTCTGACTGTCTCTGTCTCTCTGTCTCTCTGTCTCTCTCTGTCTCTCTCTCTCTCTCTCTCTCTCTCTCTCTCTCTCTCTCACACACACACACACACCCCTTTACTTATTTAAAATTAAAAAGGAATTCTAATTGCTCTAATTCCTGAATGCTTATAATTGACTTATTTTTTACTCACAATTATATCTAGTATAATAAAAGATAGGCTGTTAAAAGGTCTGTATTTCTCTTACAGGTTATATATGGTCAGGCTTATTTGAAAGTTATCGCTTGCTTTCTCTGTATATATAATTTTTAAAAAGATAGTATGTCTAGAGTCCATCTTATAATAACTGAATATGGGGGAATCAAAAATTTTTTATTATCACTAAGTATTTGATTTGTATGTATATATATATATATATATATACACATATACACCCAGGGTCATATTAAGATTTTTCTGTCCAAAGTGGAAAAATATTAAGAAGCCCTGGTCTAGAGGGGAAGCATGGTAGTGAATAGAGGGCTGACCTTAGAATCAGAAGATCTGATTTCCAGTCCCAAGTTTCACATATACTAGTAGTGAATGACCATTGACAAATCACTTTACCTCTCACTTCCTCAAAGAACTCTTAACAACTGAGTTATAAACAAGTTATCTGTGTTCAACAGAAGCAGGGGTTTCTATTCCCATTAAAACAACAAATGAAATTGTAAGTCTGGACCAAAAAAAAAATGTCTTGCAAATCTGTTTGGGAGGTATACCATTCCCTGTAGTAAAAGCTTTCCTTTTTCTATAAACCTCCTAAATGGATGGATGTCTCATTATTGTGGCTGAATCAAAAACAAGCCAAATTCTTATTCTCCAGATGATTTATGATGGTACTGAATATCCTGTTGAAGGTGGGGAGGGATGACCACCTGTAAGTAAGTCTACTTAATGTTCATTTCTAATAGGAACATCAGAAAAAAGAATAGCAACCTTTAAAACAGCTTTTCTTTTTAACTTTTTTTTTTTTATATAGACACTAGTACATTTTCTTCTTCTCATTTTACCCGTTGTTAGCCAATAACAAATTGAGATTTTAAAAATTGTTGAACATAGGATTTTGGCTAAAATAATTAAGAACTACATTTATATAAGTGTACATTTTTATTTGATTGTAGGGTAATATTTCTATTAATATATTTTTAATTTTATATCTGCATTTTAAAAATTATTTTTTACATAGCACCCAGCAATGGAAATTTATAATGAAATTACGTGGGAACAAATGATATTACAATGAGCAGAAATTATTCATTTTTTTTTAAAAAATCTGAAATCAATTTCAAACTAACCAAAAGAACATTTATAAAAAGAAATGAAATATGAACTGAGGTATTTTGAAGTGAGCAGTGATTATCAGCTATTTCCATTCCAACTTGAAGAAATACAAACAGGTTCATTTTTTCACTTAACCAAAATCTGCCATTCATTCCTTCTAGCTCTATATCAGTAATTGGGCAACAAACTTTACAACTTTTGACAAGCTTTGAAGTGCTTGAGACATTCAGGGAAATAACAATGGAAAGATTTTATTTGGCCTTGAGTCCTCAAAATATGCTGGATTTGATAATAATTTTGTGGAGGGGGGATTGATATTAAAATAGCAGGTGTTACATAGAAATTTCATTCAATAGAAGTTTTTTTTTTATTTTCCCTCCCTGCTCAAGTAAGAACATCTGTGCAATATTTTAATAGAATGCTAACATACAGCCTTAAAGGAGGAACTAATAGATCCTGGAAGAAACTGACTTTTAAATGTTAAGGATCTCAGGAAATTTCCACAGGTTTCCTTGGTTTCCTTCAAGTTCCATTTAAAATCCTATTTTTTTCAAGAAGCCTTCATAATCTCCTTTAATAATTGGACTTTTGTTCTTAAGTTATTTATACTGTATTTTGTTGGTTCATAATGCTAGGGATACAAGGAAAGTTATTTATAAATATAAATTTTATGGATCTAACATGTATTTCATGTTTTCAAGAATTGGACTATCTGCCAGCTAGGAGAGGGGGGGAAGGAGGGGAAAATTTGGAACAAAAGGTTTTGCAAGGTCAATGTTGGAAAAATGTCCAAATTACCTATGCATATGCTTTGTAAATAAAAAGCTTTAATAAAAAGATATATATATATAATATGAAAATTACATATATATGTGTGTACATATATTGTATATAATATATAAACACATATATAATTTATATATTCAGTACTAGGGACACAAAAAATAATTTAAATATAAATTGTGTATGTGTATGAATTCTCTGATTGGATAAGTTGTATATTCAGTACTAGGGAGACAAACAACCACAAAATTTATATTTTCAGTGCTAGGGATATAAAGAAAAGAATTTAAAATGTAAATTATGTGTATATATTTATACATATATTGTACTTAATATATGTATGCACAAATTATGCACATTTATATTTTATATAATTTATATTTTAAAATTATTTTCTTTTTATCTTTAACACTAAGCACAGTACCTAGTATATAATAGGTATTTAATAAATGCCAGTTGACCTAATGACTCTGATAAATCATTTAGTTCAACCCTCCCTCTCTTTTAACAATGAGGCAGCCTGTACTCTGATAAAAGATAATTCAGGATAATCCCCACTCATGATGAAAAATGCTGTCCACACTTCCAGAGAAAGGCCTAATGAACTCAAAGTGCAGATTGAAACATATTTTAACTTTCTTTCTTTCTTTTTCTTTCTCCCTTCCTCCCTCTCTCCCTCTCTCCCTCCCTCCCTTCCTTCCTTCCTTCCTTCCTTCCTTCCTTCCTTCCTTCCTTCCTTCCTTCCTTCCTTCCTTCCTTCCTCCTTTTCTTCCTCCCTTCCTTCTTTCCTTCCTTCCTCCTTTGCTTCCTTCCCCCTCCCTCCCTCCCTCACTTCCTTCCTTCTTTCCTTCCTTCCTTCCTTCCTTCCTCTCTCCCTTCCTTTCTCTCTCCCTCCCTCCACCCTCCCTCCTTTCTTCATTTCTTTCTTCCTTCCTCCCTCCCTTTCTTTCTTTCTTTCTTTCTTTCTTTCTTTCTTTCTTTCTTTCTTTCTTTCTTTCTTTTTTTCTTTCTTTCTTTCTTTCTTTTTCTTTTTTCTGTCTTTCTGTTTATCTTTCTTCCTTTCTTTTTGTTTGTGTGTTTTCTTTTGCAATGTGGCTAATGTCAAAATATGTTTTGCATGACTTAACCTGCATAACTGATATATTGTTTGTTTTCTCAATGGGTGCAGAAGGCGTAAGAAAATGGGAGAGAATTTGGCACTAAAATGTTTTTTACAAAGTTAATTTAAAAAAAAAATTCTAAAGAATGTTAAACATCTAACAAAATCTATAAAGATACATTTTTAAAAGAATGAGGGAACTGACACTCCAAAAATTTTTAGTAATTTACCCAAGCTTGCCCAGTACTCTTTCCTCTCTATCTTATACCTTTAGCCTTTTCCTAGTCTTTGCATAAAATTATTGTGTTCATAGGAAGAATCAAAGCTTAATATGAAGTCTAAGATTACAAACCCTAACAGAATGAATTCTTACACAATTGAGAAGAAGAAAATATAGGAAATAAGAGACACTGAGGAAAGAGTTGGATTCTAAAAATATCTTCTGTTTTACTTAATTGCATCTACTTCATCATAAAGGACAGGTTTATGAAATGTTATGAAATATATCTGGAATTCATTAGTCAATTCATAAGTTCACTTGGGAGTAAAACTGTGGAACTCCTAATGCTAATGTGCTCATTTAAAGACTTTCATCCTCCAATAATAAGCTGGGGATGGAATGTCAAACTGGTCTAGGAAAGATCTCTCTCTTCTTTCTCCTCTCTCTTCTTCTCTCTCCTCCTCCTCCTCCTTCTTCTTCTTCTTCTTCTTCTTCTTCTTCTTCTTCTTCTTCTTCTTCTTCTTCTTCTTCTTCTTCTTCTTCTTCTTCTTCTTCTTCTTCTTCTTCTTCTTCTTCTTTCTCTCTCTATCTCTATATATATGTACCCACACATATATCTTCTCTTATATTATATATTTCATATAATATGCATATTCTTATTGTAAAAGGTTTTTCTTGTTGTATGGGAAAATTTGTCTTTATCATAGACTACATTGGAGAAGATCATGATATCCTCAGGATTCCATTTCTACCAGTATGTTTTGTAAATGTTTCTCACTTTTCTTGATAACCAGCAGCACTCAGTTATTATATGTACTCTTATGCACTTAGAAAAATCACTTTTATTAGACTTTTGGATTTCTTTCTACTGGTAGTTTTCCCAGTTGGAGAGGAAACCCAAATCTCAGTGTGAACTCTAATTGTAATTATTTCCTTTGGTAATTTTTGGGGGGGCAGAAATAATAATATATAATAATAAAATTATAGTGACTTATGCAATAACTCCTCTACATCTATGAATGCAGACTGAAACCTGCTTTGCAACTGATAGTCTCAAAAAATACTTTGGAGCTATACATAACTTGTATAATTCAGCAATTAGAGCTTCTGAACTTATAGCCAGCTAGGGGAATATTGGATGACTACTGAACTGGTCAATCAGTTTAAATCTTGCTTGAGATAATTACTAACTTTTAACTCTGAGCAAGTTACTCTCTCACAGTCTTAGTTTTCTTATATGTAAACAGGATAATAATATTACTTGTCTCATATTAGTGAGGATCAAATGAGATAACATATTTGAAGAGCTTTGCAAACACTAAAGCACTATGTAAGTACTAAATATCTGTAATGGTTGTAGTGGTAGTAGCAGTAGCAGCAGCAGCAGTAATAATAGTAGTAATAGTAATGGTAATAGCAGTATAGTAGTAGTAGAAGCAGCATCCTCTCAACCTTAGAGCTTTCTTTGTTCAATGATTTAGTACTAATTAAATATTTCATAAAAAAGAAAAAAAGTTTTCTTAGTTTGATTTGTAAACCTAGCAAAGTCCTTAAAAAGTAGCAAGCACTTGATAAATGTTTGCTTGCTGTTAACTGACTTGACAAATTGTAAAGAAATCCATTTGATCTGAGTGAAAGATGGAGCCAATAGAATCATATTTATTTGCAAAATATTTCTCATTAATTCAAACAAACTACTGGAACATCAGAAGGAAGTAAAATGTTAAATGCACACTTCCCTAGGGATTTTTTTTTTAAACAACAGATGTAATCCTTGGAGTTTTTCTTTTAGGTTTTACTCTCAGTTCATGCTTTGGGGCATTAAAACAATTCAGAAGAACCAGAGGGTTTCATGGGTCTCACTCTCAGAGAGCAAGGTATACTATAAAGTCTCAGATTTCTCTTAAAAACCAGGGTGATGAAGAAACCACACCTTTCTCCCATGCATTTATACATTTTTCCACTGTAGAAAGGCCTCCCCCCATGAAAACCTCAGATTCTTTGCTTGCCCCCTTTGGAGCAAGCTTTAGACTGTGTATGTAACAGCCCATGTTTTCTTTTGTTTCATTTACTTTCTTAGATCAAATTCTCTTACCTCTGGATACTGTTACGTTTAGCTGAGCCTTGGCAGGTCAGCAAAGGTCAGGGAATATGAGAAGGAAATATCTTCCTATTTTTCTTCTTTGACTTTTTGATTTCTCGTACACCAGTAGCCCTGTTCTCTTTTTCACTGTTTTAGAGGGAGGCAGAAAATGCCTGCTTTTCTTCTCTCAGTAAACTATATGGCCAATTCCCTTGATAGAAACCAGTCATACCAACTTCTTTGACTTAGGAAGATAAACTTTGTTTTCCAATGGTATTTCTGGCATTTCTATGTTTATAGACCAAATGCTTTCAGTTCATGGGAGACCAGAAATAAAGTTTATTACAAGATTCTTTCTGAATATTCAACCAATTCTGGAGGACCATGAATCATTTAATCATTAAAGAAGCTACTCTTCCTTTAGAGAAAAAAAGAAAAATAAAGAATTCTTATTCAGGCATATTTTTCAAATACTACATTCAGAAACAACCAAGGTAGCAAATAACATAGGAAAAGTACAAATCTTATACAAAACAAAAACAAACTTGTCCTACATAGGCTTTTCTTAGAAAACTAGGGTACACATTCAAATATTCACCATCATTGCAGCAAAAACAAGAGCTTTAACCACAGATCCAAAGATTGACAACTGGAAGAGATATTAGAAATTGTTAAGTTATAATTGCCTAGTTTTAGAATGGGAAAGAACTGGAGAAATTATATTTTCTGCCTTAGACATGTTTCACAGAAGATTAACTTGCATAGAACACTACTTATAGTCTGCAGAGGTAATGAATTAACTGCCATTGATAGGCCATGTAAATCAGAAAAATGGTTGAAGAAAGAAAAAAACTGGATCTGACCATACATATATGTCAAAGAAATGTTATTCCAAATATTTCAATCTAGGAATAAGCATGCATTTTAGTAATTTCATCTGAATAATTCTAGTTACTTCTCAAAGTTCTATTTCACAGATCCAACAACAATAATTGAGCCCATAATTCCACAATTTTAACAACATTGACTATTGCCATTTGTCATCTTTGCCTCAATGTGATTTTTTGCATTAAGGGTTACTTTCATGATATTTTTCTTATTAGTGATTTGGAATATTTTTTCATAGGTTTGTTAATAGTTTTATAGCATTATACGTTCAATGTGGAGATTTTAATGACATTTGCGATGTTCTAATAGATATATAGGGTTTTAGTAATGAAATATTAAGCATCTTTTATATAAATGCCTTATGCAAGGTGCTAAAGGAGATAAAAACAATAAAGATATTGTTCTTGCCTGTAACGATATAGGAATCTTAGTAGCTTTATTATTTTAAAAATATTGCATCATCAAAACAAGTGGATTCTTGGCTAGAAATAGAATTCTCTCCTATATCAAACACATTATGCAATACTCTAGCTTTCTGGAAATTTTAATAACTCAATAAAGTGTTATATAAAGTCCTACTTTATTACCATATTGTAGCATAGCGATTTCCCTGTTTTTAAAATCTATGTCAGTTGAATTATCATTCTAGAAAAAAATTGAATATTGTACTTCTCACATACCATGTCATATTTCTGAAGACTAGCCTGCTTTGGTAAGAAAAGCTCATCAACAATTAATTGACAATAAACTGGTAATAAACTTTTTGGCTATGATAATTCATGAAACAGAGAAGTAGCAAATTGCTCTCCGTCCTTTGTGGATCCTTCTTCTGCAGGGACATTAGCAAATTAATAGAGGAAAGAAGATAGAGGGTGTAAAGAACAGTACAATAATTAGACCATTTTAAGACATTAATATGGCTGCTAGTTTGAAATGTAAGATGCTTCTCTAGTAATATCTAAATGAACTTGTTCCTGAAAGAATAGAATCCTACCATTCTTGATTTTCTCATAATAAACAAAACCAGAAAACAAAAGAAAGTTGCAACTTAATTCTCATATTCCTCATGGAAAGCCGAATCAAAGTAGAATAGGTTTACTCCTTTTTTTTCCCCCAGGGGCAATAAGAATCATCCTTTCGTAGGATGCTTTGTTATCTTGTCTTGTACTGTTCATAATAAACATTTTCAAAAGGATCAACATGAAGATTATTGATCATACCCGACACATTAAGCATTGTGTTAGGTTCGTTTCACCATGGCATAGAAAATGTAAGTAATGTTCAAAATTACATAAGTGGAGGATTTTAAAAACCAAAAAGAGGATTTTGTTTTGTTTTGTTTTTGTTTTGATCAGGAGTTTTCAACCTGGGATCAAAAGGTCCATGAATTTTCATTAGAAAATCATATTTTGATTTTACATAATATTTTATTGAAATTTAGCATTTCTTCCAATTGTTTAAAAATATTGTTTTGAGTAGTCTATAGACTTCTTCAAATACACAAAAAGATTAAGAACTATTATCCTTGGGGTAATAGCAGGGATTTATCGGATTTTACCAAGTAGGAAATTTTATGATCAGTTCTGGATCTTAGGAAAATTACTTTGGCAGCTATGACACAAGGAGATCATGAGGAGACTATTGCAATAGTGTACACAAAAGATGAAGGATGCTTCAACTAGACTGTGACAATGTGATCATAAGGAAGGGAATTATAAGAGAAAGCTTTAGGGAAAAAATAAAGCTTAATTTAATTAATTGGATATCTGGTATTGGTAAAAGTGAGGAATTAAAATAATTATGATGTTCTGAAACTACAGAACTGGAAAGATCATGGTGCTCCCAATAAAGGACAATTTTTGGAAGAAGGAAGAAAATGTATTCTGTTTTGAACTTATTGGGGTTTTGAGATGTCTATGTAATGTGTATGTAATATCTAGATGTAAATATTTAAATAAGCAGTTGTATATAGTACTTAGGAGAAAGACCAAGGTTGGATATATAAAAATTTGGGAATCATTTGCAATCATAAATAGATCTGTGGGAACTGATAAAATCATCAGAAAATTTAGAGAATGGGCTGTTCATCTAAAGGTTCATGAACTTCAGTGAGAAAAATTGCATTAGGGGACAATACAATTTTGCTATAGACAGTGTTATGTAGTAAATGGGAGACCAGGCTTGGAGTCAGGAAATCCTGCCATAGATACTTTCTAGCTTTCTGATCCTGGGTAAATTCCATCAATTTTTTGACCCTCAATTTCCTCATCTGTAAAATATGAACTTCATGACCACAAAAGCCTCTTCTAGCCCTACATCTAGGATTTAATGATTCTCTAAATTATAAAATTGAGATTGGGAAAGAGAGAAAGTGAAACCAAAGTAGGGTGATGTTTGATGTCATTAGATTATTGAGGAAAGGAGTGATGGATGGGATGTGACAGTGAAGAAGAGAAGACTAGTGATTTGGGTCCTTTTCTAAATTCCAGGGAGATATAGGGAGAGAGAGAATAATAGGAGGCTACTATCAATTAAAAAATTATGGAATTAGAAAGTGACTCAGAAAGATGAGGAGAATGTTCCAAAAGTCACACATATAGTAAGAAGAAAAATCTAGAATTTGAACTTAGGTCTTTTAACATTTCTAAGAGAATGAGGTTTGTTTGATTTTGAGAAATGGATTTTTTTTTTTGCTCATGAATATATGAGGCAAGTAAAAGATGTTCAGGGATGGTCAGTATAATAAATATGACCTTTCCCTCTTCCAAAATAATATCCTTAGATATGAATGACAAATTAATAGATTTTTTGACAGTTTTGTTAATTAGCAAACCTCCAGGAAGATTTAGGGGAAAAAATAGGATTTGAAGCTCTAAAGGATATTAGAAATCTTCAAGTTACACACTCTCATTTTACTGAAGATAAACTGAGGCCCAGAGATATGATGTAACCTGTTCAATGTCACACAGGTAGTAAATAGCATACTCGGGATTCAAGCCTAGGTCCTATGATTATCTCAAGCAAGTTTTCCTCTGTACTACACTGTTTCCAGATACTATTCTAGAGTTTCCATCATCTACCAGTCAACTTGGAAAATGATGCCTTTCTCTTGTGTTTCTACATTTTAATAAATGTGTAATACAGCAATAATTTATTAATTTATTCAGCTTTCACTCATCACCCACCTAACCTTACCTCCCTTCTTGGATGAATCTGGTTGGTTGTTGTCCTTTGATTTTGAAGAGGATCAAGATAATAGCACTATGTTAGAGTCAAGTTGCAGTGTATCTAACTGTAGTTGATTAGATCAATCTGACCTTAGAATGCTTTGACACAGGTTGGGCATAAACAGTCTCTATGTACATTTGGGGTGGATTCTCTAATTTTGCGCATTTTATGGTTCTTTTGAGCTACTTCCATTCTGTTTTGTTCATACAGCAGATCACCTTGTCTGATGAGGGTACACCATGCTGAGTAGTTCTGGACCAATCTCCCATGTTATGCAATTAATTCTAAAGTTTTTAAGAGAGAACTTGATGATGTCATTGTATTGCTTTTTCTGATTACCTTGTGAACACTTATCCTGTGTGAGTTCTCCATAAAATAGCCTTTTTGGTAAACATAAGTTAATCTATTCTTCCTCTGAGCCACAGTAATTACTGCTTGGATAACTTATTTACACAAGTTGTTTTATGATATCTCTGTGATTGTTCTCTTGAACTGCCTTCCTGTGATGTAATCTTGCTTAAAGTTCATTTCTCCTCTTTTCACTAAATATTGAGTAGATTGCCTTTCATTATAGCAATGGATTTGGCCCTAACATCTCAGAAGCAATGTCAGAGGTATTGTAAACTCTGGTACTAACTCTCAAGCTAGAAAGGTTTCATGTATAGGCAGAATGATGGAATATATATATTTGTGTCAGTGTGTGTACTTTGTCCAAGAATAAAACTTGCCATGGCTAAAAAAGACTCTTCACCAGAGGTCTGGTCACCAGATGAAGAATTTTTTTCAGTCACTAATGAAAACCATTTGCTAAGATGCCACAAATGCAATGTGTGAAGGTGAAGTGAGCACTCATAACCATGAATTCATACCAATAGATCTCTCAGGGTTTGGAGTCAAACTTATCTTCCCCTAGCTGGATTAGGAAGTTCTAAAGGGAAGGAAAGGTTTTATATCTCCTTATATCCTTCCCTGGCAAAAAAAAAATGTTGACCTGTAGGAAGTTATTGCTCAATAGGAATAAATTGAATTTTTCATAAAATGATAAGTAGCATTGATCTAAAACCATCATCAAGCATTATATGTAATGGGGATAGACCATAAACATTCCCATGAAGATCAGATGTGAAACAAGATTGCCCATTATCACTACTACTATTCAATATTGTACTAGAAATGTTAGTGTTAGCAATATGTATAGTATAGTATATGTGTAGTATAGTATGTATAGTAGTATAGTATATACATAGTAGTATATATGTATAGTATATGTGTAGTATAAGGTATTTACCTAATATCTTATACTATGATAAGGTTGAAATGGCTTCATGATCTAGATATAAAGGCTGATACTACAAGTAAATTAGAATAAGAACCTCTCAGATCTGTGAAGAGAGGGATTTATAGCAAAAGAATTATTAGACAATCTTATAAAATGCAAAATGGATAATTGTGATATATTAAATTAAAAAGATTTTGCACAGATAAAACTAATGCAAAAAAGATTAGAAGGAAAGGAGAAACGTGGGAAGAAATTTACATCCAATGTTTCTCTAAAAGCTTCATTTCTTAACATATATTGAGAATTGATTCAAATTTATAGGAATACAAGTTATTCTCCAAATGATAGTCAAAGGATGTGATCAGACAATATAAAAAATGCTCTAAATCATTATTGATTAGAGAAATGAAAATTCAGACAACTTGAGCTACCACTTCACAGTTTTCAGACTGAATAAGATGACAGGAAAAGACAATGATAAATGTTGGAGGGATGTGGGAATATTGGGACACATACATTGGATATCACTATGCTCAAAGGGCTATCAAACTGTGCATACCCTTTGATCCAGAAATGTTTCTATTAATTCTGAATTACAAATAAATCCTAAAAAAGAGAGGGGAAAGGTCTCATATGTGCAAAAAGATGTTTGTAGCAGCCTGTTATGTAGTGACAAGAAACTGGAAATTGAGTGGATGCCCATCAGTTGGGGAATGGTTAGAGTATGTTATATGAATATAATGGAATTTTATTCGTCTATACAAAATGATAAGAACAATGATTTCAAAAAAGCCTGGAAAGATTTGCAAGAACTGATGCCAAATGAAGTGAGTAAAAGCAAGAGAAAATTGTACACAGCAAAAAGATTGTGTTATGATCAATTTTAATTTAATTGTTGAAAAGACTTGGTAGTCTATCAACTATGAGGTGATTCAAGAAAGTTCCAATAGATTTGGGATGGAAAGAGCCATCCACATCCAGAGAAAGAATTATGAAGACTGAAAGTAGATCAAAGCATATTTTCACCTTTTTTGTCCTGTTTCTGTTTGTTTGCATTTTTTCCCTTATTTTCCCTCTCCTCCTTTTGATATGATTTTTTTTGCAAACATTATATATATATGAAAATATGCTTAGAAGAATTGTTCATGTTTAACCTTGTTTGCTGTTTAGGGGAAAGGAGAAGAGAAAAAATTACAAGGTTTTGTAAGGGTGAATGTTGAAAACTATCTTTGCATGTATTTGGAAAAATAAAAACCTATTAAAAATAAATAAATAAAATTTTAAAAATAGGGGGAAAAGTAAAAAAAAAGTAATTACTCAATAGTGCTTGTTGATTTGATGCATCTTTATCAAACACATATAGATCATTTAGTCATATATGTAGAGCTACAAGCAACCTTAAATATTTTCTAGCTCAACCTTCCTCTTTTTTATAAATGAGAAATTGATATCTAGGAAGGGAAGTGATTTGTCCCACAGGTGCTAAGTGCTAGAGCAGGAATTTGAACTCAAGTTTACTTTCTTTCTACTCTATCCTTTGTTTCTAATAAATATCAAATAAAGCAAAAGGAGTGTGTGAGGCTGTATGTGTGTAAATCCTCATAAAAATATAAAAGAGGCCTGCATACCCTTGTCTCAGTGGGTTTAAACAGATGAAATCCCATTGAAGTAAAATTCATACTTTGCTACTAAGTTAAGCATGATAGTTTGTTGAATTCATCGGGTCTGCTTGTTTCTTGGTTTTTAAGTCTGCCAGAGTTCTCTTGGATCTTTATGACACACAATAGCCCAAACTAGTATACACTCTCACTCTCACACTCTCTCTCTCTCTCTCTCTCTCTTTCTCCCCCTCCCTCTCTGTCTCTGAATCTGTCTCTTTATTACTCTTTGTATGTGTGTCTCTGTCTCTTTTTTGTCTTTCTCTGTTTTTTTGCCTACCTGTCTCTTTCTAACTTCCCTTAATTCCCTCCCTTCCTCCCCTCTCTGTCTCTCTCTCTTTCATTTCTCTTTCTATCCATCTTTGTCTATGTCTCTTTCTGTCTCTATACTCTCCTTCTCTCTGTCTCTGTTTCAATCTCTCTGTCTCTGCTTGTCTCTCTTTCTTTCCCAAGTGCTTCTTCCCATTGGTTTTCCTTCTGGGGCATCAGAACATTTGACCCACTTTCCTTCTGGAAGTTTGAAACTCATTTTCCACAAGTGAATCTAATTAACTGTTAGCCATATGTTTTATAAAGCAGCCAGACATTCTCACCACAAATGTATGTTAAATGTCCTCAAATTATAAATTATACTCAAGAAGATTTAGGCATAAGATGAATTTAAAGGTTGTTAATATAGAGTGGTTTATCTAGGAGAGATTATAGAGGATCCCTTTGCTTGTGATGTCTTTGTCTCTTTCTATTTCTGTCTTTCTCTGTCTGTCTGTGTCTGTCTGTGTCTTTCCTCTCTATCTCTGTCTGTCTCTGTCTCTATCTCACTCTTGATCTCTCTCTCTCTAATCAAATGATTATTTTACCTAACTTAATAATCATTCTAAATGCCACATTATATAAGAAACCTTTCATTTTCTCTCTGTTGAACCTTATAGAGAACTTTGTATCTTTGTAATGCACTCATCATGCCATATTGTGCATTATACTTATCATCTATGCCTCTATTTTCATCCTTTACTAATTTTTAGGAACAGAAAATATCTTACTGGAACTTGTATCTTAGTTAACACCAAACACAAATGGGGTAGTTAATAAATATTTTTGAATGTATGTGTGTGTAAACACAAACATATATATATATATATATATATGTATATATATGTCTCCCTTTATTGACTTTATGAACTTGGGACAGTCTTTTAACTTCTTCTAGGCTATTATTGCCTTAGGTATAAATTATAAGGCTTATACTAAATGTTAGCTACAATTCCTTTCACTTATAAATATTTACAATTCTAAATCTATATATGTTGCCAAAAATACAAAAGTAAAATGAAACAGAATGTGCCCAAAGAGAATATAAAATTATATTAAGAAAACAGCAGGCAAAAAAATAGTGCCATTATTAAGTTTGGGTGCTTCCTACAGTTCTTTAGTACTCTAAATTACAGCTCTCTAATCTAGTCAATCTATTTTTAATTAAAACTCATTGCTTCTCCAAATCTTAAATCAATCCTTGAGAATTAGAGATACCAGAAAGGTAGAAGGAAAATAGTTCCTGCTGACAAACCATGGGGGAACAATCTTTGGATTTTTCACGTTATCACTTGATAGTTTTGGAAGTTAGGATTATCCTCAAGTGGGCATCCAAGATTTGATTTCCTTTGGAATTTGAGATTGTAATAGCATCACCATGATGTCTGTAATTTAGCTTTTGGCATTAGTCCTTCAGCTGTCTCAAACTGATGTAACTGAGAATGCTGTGGAAGGCCTAATAATGAGAATATTTATCATAATGATGGCTATAAAATCTTGTGCTTAATATTTCAAAAATGAATGAATTTTAAATAACTGTCTGGTTATTGTTCTTAGAAAAACAAGGCTAGTAAGGGTGATTACAGCCCTTTAAGTGTTTGCTCAGATTCCCTGATGAAAAGGCTTAACTTAGTGTTTTTTATCTCCATTAACAACTTACCAAAACTAACTTAAGTTTCCTCATATGTAAAATGGGGATAATAAATACTAAGATAGCATTGTTGTGAGGAAAGTCCTTAGTAAAACCTTTTACTAGTATGAAAGCTATTGTGACTGTGCCACAAAGCTCAGCACAAACCTTTGCACACAATAGGTATTTTTAAAAAAAATTGTTGCATTGAATTGCTGAGTGAACTGGGTATAGCATTTCCTTCCCATTATATCTCCAGGTAGAATCCATGATCTTTGAGGTCACTGAGTGGTTTTTTACTTTGTATATTTAAGTAGATATCCTGGAGGATAGAGGACCAACCCAGTGCAGGAAGCAGTGGATTTCAGATTCCTTTGTTGACACATGCTGGTTAAGTTAACATAGGCAACTGCCAACTTTTCCAACACTTCCAAGCAACATTCTAAGACTTTGATTTGCAAAACAGTTGCAAATTTGTATTGGTAGTGGGGTTTTACTCACAGGAAATCCCCAGTATCAATGAAATCACAGGTTTGGGACAAAAATAAATTCATTGTAATAAATCTAGCAATTAGTGAGCATATATTAAGCACCTGGTATATGCCAGACATTTTATATGTCCTGGATTGGGAAATAATATATTGGAATAAATTTGTAATTAAATAAATAATAGTACATAATAAATGGCAAATTGTTAATTGAGCAATGAAGAAATTAACTTTTGCTTCTACAGACACAAGAAGAATTTATTACAAAATAGAAGATAAATTAAGTTGGACACTTTTGACAATACAAAATTTAAAATTATTTTTTACAAAAAGTCTGATTAGTAAAAATTAGAAGCAAAATATGTAACTCAAATAACGCTGTTGAAAGTCTTATTTCTTCCCTTTTTGTAGTGGCTAGAAACTGGAAAATGAATGGATGCCCATCAATTGGAGAATGGCTGAATAAGTTGTGGTATATGAATGTTATGGAATATTATTGTTCTGTAAGAAATGACCAGCAGGATGAATACAGATAGGCTTGGAGAGACTTACATGAACTGATGCTGAGTGAAATGAGCAGAACCAGGAAATCATTACACACTTCAACAATAATACTGTATGAGGATGTATTCTGATGGAAATGGATATCTTCGACAAAGAGAAGATCTAATTCAGTTCCAATTGATCAATGATGGACAGAAGCAGCTACACCCAGAGAAAAGAACACTGGAAAATGAGTGTAAACTGTTTGCATTTTTGTTTTTCTTCCCAGGTTATTTTTACCTTCTGAATCCAATTTTTCCTGTGCAACAAGAGAACTGTTCAGTTCTGCACACATATATTGTACCTAGGACATACTATAACATATTTAACATGTATAAAACTACTTGCCATCTAGGGGAGGAGGTGGAGGGAGGGAAGGGAAAAAAGAAGTGAGTGCAAGGGATAATGTTGTAAAAAATTACCCCTGCATATCTATTGCCAATAAAAAGTTATAATTATCTTAAAAAATAATAAAAGTTTTTAAAAAGTCTTATTTCTTGCAAATTAAGACAACTCTGAGGGAAAGATAATGCAGAATGTTGGAGGAGATGTGGGAAAATCGGGACCCTGATACATTGTTGGTGGAATTGTGAATACATCCAACCATTCTGGAGAGCAATTTGGAACTAGGCTCAAAAAGTTATCAAATTGTGCATACTCTTAGATCCAGCAGAGTTTTTACTCGTCTTATATCCCAAAGGGATCTTAAAGAAGGGAAAGAGACCTGTATGTGCAAGAATGTTTGTGGCAGCCCTCTTTGTAGTGGCCAGAAACTGGAAATTGAGTGTATGCTCATCAATTGGAAAATGGCTGAATAAATTGTGGTATATTAATATTATGGAATATTATTGTTCTGTATAGCTTATACAAACCCTTGTTAGATATACAAACTGTATATGATTTGAGAAAGGCCTGGAATGACTTACATGAACTGTTGCTGAGTGAAATGATCAGGAACAGGAGATCATTATATATTTCAATAACAATGCTATATGTGATCAATTCTGATGGATGTGGCCCTCTTCAATAAGAAGATGAACCAAATCAGTTCCAATAGCGCAGTAATGAATTAAACTAGCTTCACCCAGCGAAAGAACTCTGGGAGATGAGTATGAACCACTACATAGAATTCCCAATCCTTCTATTTTTGTCTGCCTGCATTTTTGATTTCCTTCATAGGCTAATTGTACAATATTTCAAAGTCTGATTCTTTTTGTACAGCAAAATAACTATGGATTTCAAAGTCTGATTCTTTTTGTACAGCAAAATAACTATGGACATGTATACATATATTGGATTTGACTTATACTTTAACATATTTAACATTTATTGGTCAACCTGTCATCTGGGGGAGAGGGTAGAGTGAAGAAGGGGAAAAGTTGGAACAAAAGGTTTTGCAACTGTCAATGCTGAAAAATTATCCATGCATATATCTTGTAAATTAAAAGTTATATAATAAAAAAAAACTTAAAAGTCTTATTTCTAAGATATGTAAGGAGCTGATTCAAATTTATTTGACTAGTGATATGAGCTTTAAATGTTCCAAGGGTATGAACAGATATTTTTCAAAGGAAGATATATACACTATCAATAATCATATGAAAAATGTTCTAAATCAATAATAAGTAGAGAAATTTGAATGAAAGTGACTTTAGTGTTCCATTTATATCACATTGGCAAAGATTAAAAAAGAGGAAAATGAGAAATGTTAAAAGGGCTGTGGGGAACAGGTATACTGCTACACTGTTGGTAGAACTATGAGTTGTTCCAGTCATTCTGGAAAATAATTTGTAACTATTAACCAAAATCTAGCTCTATATATCCTTTGAAAGATCATTCAACTATGTCATTACTAGCCCATACTTCTAAAGAAATCAAGTAAGGATCTCTATGTACAAAAAATGTTTTTTACAATTCTTTTCATGGTAGTTCAACTATGGAAACTAAAGAAAAGTCCTCCTAATTGAGGAATGGCTAAGAAAATTGTGGTAAATGAGCACATTGGAATATTATAGGAAAACATTTAAACTGACATAGAACAAAATAAGAACTAGTAAAATAATTTAGACAATAATAACATTATAGAGAAAAAGTTTTGAAAAATATTAGAACTCTGAGCAACATGATGAAAACTGATTCAAAAAAGAAAAAAAAAAAGATGAAACATATTACTCACCATGCAATAGAAAGATATAACTTAAAATTAAAAAGAGACACATTTTAAAGATATGATTAATGTGGGAATTTGTTTTGGTGGAATATGTAGTTTGGTGATGAGGGATGTTTCTTTGTTTTAAATGTGTTTTATTGGAGGGAGTAATTAGTGGAAAGAACGGAATAATTACTTTTTAAAAAACCTTATCATTTGAAAAATTAAAAAAATTAATCCTAATTGAAATAATTTATTAGAAATAATTTAATTTTATTAAGTCTCAGTTTCTTCTGTAAAATTAGGGGACTGGAATAGATGACCTCTATGTTTCCTTAAATTTTAGTTGTCTTCAGATTCTTACTAGCAAAAAAAGGAATACAAGTCATTTAGTTATTAAGCATTTATTAAATGTTTATTATGTTCCAGGTGCTATACAAAATTCTAGGGATACAAAGAAAAGGAAAAGACAATCCCTGTTCCTCAAGGAGAAAACATTTTAATGAGAAAGGAAATGCACACAAAAATATATCAGACAAGTTACATACAAGATAAACAGGAAATAATCAATAGAGAGAAGGCATTATAATTACGAAGGTTTGGAAAAGGATTTTAATACAAAGTGGGAGTTTTTGCTTATT
The DNA here is from genome assembly GCF_902635505.1 of Sarcophilus harrisii. NCBI lineage: Eukaryota > Metazoa > Chordata > Mammalia > Dasyuromorphia > Dasyuridae > Sarcophilus > Sarcophilus harrisii. Next base: position 108,278,103 of record NC_045426.1, read on the forward strand.
GAAACTAAGACTTGAAGGAAGTCTGGAGATGAAGATGAGGAAGGAAAACATTCCAGGCATGTAGGATAGTCAAAGAGCCTAGAGGCAAATTATAGTCACTGGATCTTTATGAAAATCACTTTGATGACTAAAGGGTAGTGGCAATATTAGAAGACAGATATTTGACATGTGCTACAAAGGTGGGAATCAAAAGGCTTTGGTGACAAATTGATATGAGGAAGGAGAAAAAATGAGAAGTTGAGGGTGATACTTAAATTGTTAGCCTAAGGAACTTAGAGAGTACTGGAATCTTCAACATTAATAATGGTGTTCAGAAGAGAAGTGTTAAGGGCAAAGACAATGAATTCTGTTTTGGATATGTTGATTTTACGCTATCTATTGGGCATCTATTTCAAAACGTCTGAAAGGCAATTGTTGGGCCAAGAGTGATTAGGTTGTGATTGACCAATTTGACAATTATCAATTTAGAAATGATAATTATATCTATGGGAGCTGATAGAGTAAGTAAAATTGGTAAGGCCCAGGATAGAGCCTCACAGGACATTTGTTGTTTGTGGGCAAAATTTTACTAAGCTTCTTAACAAGTATTTCTAGGTCATTGTCATTTACAAATAATTTGTGAGGCAAGAGAAAACTGTCTCAGGGCTTTTTAAAAGCCTTATGCTACTGCCTTCCTTTGTAAGGAACTCTATTGTCAATAATAAATTTTTATAGCTCTTCAAGATTTACAAAGAACTCTCATCTTATTGATCTTGTGAGATGGCACATGTATAATCATCCCAATTTTACAAATGGGGAAACTGAGAGACAGAGAAATAAAGTGACTTTCCATGATCAACCAGAGAGTAAATAGAAGAGGAAAACCATAACTCTGGTCTTCTCATTCCAGGTTCTATATTATTTTCTCCAAAGAATTCTACCTTCTTACTAACTAAGCTTTTTGAGATATGGGACTATTCTAATTTTATCTTTGAACCTTTGGTGTCTTACATGGTACCTTACATAAAGCAAATGCATAATAAATATTTGCTAAATTAAATTGAGAAGAAATTAATGTCAAGTTGGAGACCACAAGTACTATTAGAAGTCAAAGAATGTGAACTCTGTTCTAGCTATGTAGCTATGTAACAATGGATCCCTCTGGGTCTTTGATTTCATCACCTGGCCAATAAGGGGGTTGGATTAGAGGATTTCTAAAGTTTTTTTAAGTTCTAAATATCTTTTGATGTCAGGTCATCAAGACGTCCAGATGACCCAGAATGGCAATTGAGTGGTTCCTATGATGTATCACACAATCCAGTTCCTTCAAGTTAGTTCACATTGTCCAGTCAAGCCACCAGAAATAACCTTCAAAATTGTCAAAGAAATAAAAACATATTGTGTTATATGAACATAATGGGATATTATCGCTCTTTAAGAAGTTACAAATCCGACATTTTTAGAGAAAAGCACAATTCCTTAGGCTGGAAAAATGCCTTACATCAAATGATTGGTAGGATTCATAGAATAGGGGTTGAGACAAACTTAAATTTTAAGGATGATATTCAAATTTTCTTTTACAAATATATTATGAAAGAAATTCAGGATAAAAATTCAATTTAACAAGTTTTTATTAAATATACTCCTGTGTACCATCTATGCTTTTATTGCATATACACAAAAAATAATATGATATAAATTTTTATAGGCGTCAAGATGAGACCTAGACAAACTTGTAGGATATAATTTGGGGGATGAGAGAATTATTTTTCCTGATTAGAATGATAAGTTGCTATTTCAGAAACTCAAGAATTCAGTGTCAATTTCAGAAATCCAAGAATTATTTTTGAAATATTACATTTTTACTGAAGACTTGATGGAGCCATATGTTTGATGAGACTAAATATTTGAACTTATTTAAAATAGCAATGGGGCTTTGGCTACTTGAAGTCAGATAGAGGAATACAAGGAAACTCAGATTAGGTAATAAATAAGAATGCATTATGACAGATAATTTCTAGAAGGGCTTTAGAGGATCACATAATGTGCAATATGAACACTGCAAGTCTTCTCAATGAAGCTTATCCTGTTATTTTCATTGTTTTTGATAAGGAGAGGTGATACTTCAGGAAACCTTCCTCTCTAACCCCAAGACTAAACCAGAAATCTTCACAAAGGAAAGGTAAATGAAAAAGGAAAAAGAAAGAAAATTATGCCACAAATTCCCAAACAAATCATTTGACATGCTTTTATCTTTATTCTTTATTCTTGAAGCAATCAAGATCATAGTTATCTATCTGATCAGGCTGAAACACAAACACGAAATAATAATGTCTGTGTCATAATAATGTGGAAACTTCAAGTTGAACAGAATTCATTAGGACAGATGGCATATCCTCAAAGGAGAACATCAATACTCTGAAATCTGGCACTGTTTGCTTTTGTCTTTGCATCTGCAGTGCCTAGCACAAACACAGGTACATTGTACCACATCATATCACAGATCATGAGGGACCTCAGAGGCTATCTAGCCAAATTCTCTTATTTTACAGATGAGGATCCTGGGGTTCAAAGAAATTAGATGACATGCTTGAGGTCATGGAGGGAATATGTGACAGGTGAGATTTGAAGGTGTGTTTTCTAACATCAAATCCAACAGTCTACAGTCCAGGGGTCCTCAAACTATAGCCAATGGGACAGATGCGGCAGCTGAGGACGTTTATCCCCCTCACCCAGGGCTATGAAGTTTCTTTATTTAAAGGCACACAAAACAAAGTCTTTGTTTTTATTATAGTCTGGCCCTCTAACAGTCTGAGGGACAGTGAACTGGCCCCCTATTTAAAAAGTTTGAGGACCCCTGCAAAGTGCCTAAAAAACACATGTACTAAAATGAGTTGAAAAAAAGAGGAAGCCCATTGTTTCTCACATGACTGACAAAATGGTGGTATTGTAAGCAGAACCAATAAAATAATATAATTATGTAAATAGAAAAATATAAAAGGAAATTTAGCATCATGTAATTATCATGACTGGGCAGCTAGTAACCTGGGATCAGGAAGATCCAAGTTCAAATATGGCCTCAAACATTTACTAGCTGTGTGATCCTAAGTAAGTCACTTAACTCTGTTTACTTCAGTTTCCTCATATGGAAAATGAGATGAAGAAGATAAAGGCAAACCATTCCAGTATCTTTGCCAAGAAAATACTGAATGGGATCATAAGTAGTCATATACAACAGAAACAACTGAACAACAAAAAACGTTATGACTAAACCTTCTCCCTTTCCCCCTTCAGTTACTTTATTCCATTGGTGAGTTATTATGGAAACTGTTTGTTCTTCATTCTCAAAGAGGATTATGACATGTAAGTAAGTTGGAGTGAAGTGAGGGTAGGCTATGCAAAATCACCAGCCATATTTTCCCCTCCAGAGCCATCTGGATCTAGTGGCAAGATACAAAACAAGATGACAAGAGATGGCCCTCTATTCTGGGAATATCTATCTGAGGAAGGCCTCAAACCAGACTCAAAAATAGGCACTGTCTTACTTTTTGCTTGCATTTTTTCCTGCAGCTCTTAACATATCATTTGCTACATCCTAAATGCTTAATAAATACTTGATGATTTGACAAGACAGGGGTCTGCAGATGTGAAATGTTGTATATACTGCCAGATATAGTCAGTGCCTATCATTTTTGCTGCCCCGTTTTTGTTGATGCTGTTTTTTTTATTTCCTTGCTTTTAAAATATATATATATATATATATATATATATATATATATATATATTGCAAGAGGTTTGTTGGATAGTTGAAAGAAGAGAGATATATTTGGAAATGAATCTGATAGGAAAGAAGCATCAATTAAAAAGAATGAATGAATGAATAAAAAAAATCGAATAAATAAATAAATAAATGTTTGCTGAATTGAATGAAATGTCATGTGTTTTGTACACAATTTTCAGTTGTGTCTAATCTTAGTTTTTTATAGATTCTTGGTAGAGATTTATTCAACTCTTTGCACTCTGTCCTCAAATTACTTTGTATTTCTTTTGAATACCTTTTTATAGTTACTCATTTGCATATAGGATTTCCCTGCCTTTCCTTAAGCATCCCCCCCCTACTTCTCATTTCAGGATTGATAGTAGGTTCCTTGAATGTAAACTTCTTGAGGGAAAGAACTTTTCATTTCAACTTTTTTTGTGTAGCCTAGTGCCTGGTCTGTCATATATACATAATCAATGCTAACTGATTGATTTTTTCACTTTGTGTCCCCATATATCCAGTCCAGTATTTGATAGTCAAAAAATACTTTTTCAAACTAAACTGTTGAGTAAAATCAAGCAGTGGTGATAAAAGGGTTGTTAAAGTTAGAAAAGACGATAGCTTATCTAATCCAACTATTTCATTTTATGGATGAAGTCCCTGAGGAACAACAACAACAACAAAAAGTTTAAATAATTCCTCTGAAGTCACACAAAATCTGAGTAGCAGAACCAGTTCAGGAATCCCATAATCTGGACTCTAAATTCAGTGAAATATTTGACTTTCTTAGTACTTTTGGAAACGTGAATGAGTTAGGGGGAAAATGCAAGAATTCTGCAAGGCATAAGTTTAAATATTGAATTTCACTTCAACCTTCATTTTAAAAACAAGTCTGTGGGGCAGAATGGATTTCCCCTGTGTTCTTTGTGCTCTGCTTACAGAAAAGCCATAGAATTCCAAGCCCTTCTCTTTTGTCTTTTGATGTGGTTTGCAAACCACAGGCACTATCTTGTGACAGTGTTCAACTTCTGACCTACCTTGAACATGATGGGTGTTCATTTTTCCTGAATAAAAGATTCAGTCAATTTCCAGGCATAGGTCCCAGATCCTTGCCTTCTACTAAGAGGAACCCACATTATGGTAATGAAAACAACAGTTTAAATGTGGTTAACCTTCATCCTCATGTATCCCCCACCTTTGAATGACCCAGGAAAATTCTTAAAGCTGTTGAAAGGAATCTGAAGAAAGATAAGCTCCTCTTTTATTTCTATTGTGAATAATCAGGGCAACAGAACCTAAAATGGGGAAACTATTTCTGATAGAGCCTCTTTCCCAATATCATTAATTAGCCTAATGGATGAATGGTACAAGGATGCCAAGACTTCCTTCTAACTCTCCAGGTATCTCTCATCCCTTCTTTTATTCTCTGCTCTTTGCTTCATCCATTCATTCATCCATTCATTCATTTTTCATTCCTTCTTTCCTTCCTGCATTTCAAAAAAAGATCTCTCCTAGAAGTCAGAAAGCTTGGTTTCTCCTCCCATATAAGTGACCTTGAAGAAGTCATTGAATAGCTTAAAATGATCAGCTAGCAGAAAACAATCTAGATGAGAAAGTTCTTTTTAGATCTAACAGACTGGAAACTATGACTACAAGGATGTCAGTTAATCTTGTTTAGTTTAAATCACCTCATTATTACAAAAAGGAATAATGATTCCTGACTAGCTAAGTCACGAGTTGTAGTTAATAAAATGAGATGGGAAAGAATGCTTTCAACTTGTCTGTGACATCTATACATGTGTGTATATGTAGATACACATACACACATATATTATATATATATATCCATACACATATATACACATATATATGCTTACACATATTTTCCCATCTCATTTTATCTTTACAATTTTGTGACTAACCACATGTAAATATATATACACATATATGTATAAATATATCTTTATATGAATTTTCCCATCTCTCTTTATCCTCATAACTTTGTGACATATTTTGTTGTTTTTCAATCCTTTCAGTCATGCCCTACTCTTTATGAACCCATTTGGAGTTTTCTGGGAAAATATACTGAAGTGATTTATCATTTTCTTCTCCAGCTCATTTTACAGATGAGGAAACTGAGGCAAACAAAGTTAGATAACCTGTCCAGGATTACACAGTAAATGTCTGAGGCCAGATTTTGAAATTGGATTTACCTGAGTTCAGGCCCAATACTCTAGCCATTATGCCACCTAATTGCCCCTTGTTTCACACACACACACACACACACAGAGAGAGAGAGAGAGAGAGAGAGAGAGAGAGAGAGAGAGAGAGAGGAGAGAAATGTACACAAATATGTAAGAGCATATCCTTAAACATATTTCCCTCCTTATCCCAATGCAGATCATCATTGACTATGCAATTTGAATATTCTTCTTCAAGTCTCCTAGGATCAGCTGGCACATTGAGGGTTAAGGGATTTTCTCTCAGTGACACAGCAGAATTTGTCAGAGATGGAATTTAACACTAAAGATTCCTGACTCCAATGTTGTTTCTCTAACTATTGTTTGATAGCTGATCTTTTAAAACAGAAAAAAAGCATGTGCTTCATAAAACACAAGTCTTTTATTATTATTTCTGAATGAAGATTATTTTAAATGATATTTGTATCATTTCCTCTTCATACTGAAAGCAATTATGACTATGCTTACAGATTCTTTCTTTTTGAAACACAGATAAGGAATGGATTTTTATGTTTATAGAAATTTCTCTGTGAACTTTTGAATGTATATTACAGATATTTATTATATCAGTCAATAATATTGATATTGTTATAGGTAGATATATAGACATAATGGGTAGATAGGCTTGAAGTTAGTTAATTTTTTTGTGAGTTAAAATCTGGCTTCAGTCGCATACTAGCTTTGTGATCCTGGACAAGTCATTTAATCCTCCTTGCCTCAGTTTCCTCATCTGCAAAATTAGCTAAAAAAGGAAATGGCAAACCACTCCAGTATCATTGCCAAGAAATCCCAAATGGGATTACAAAGAGTAAAACATGAAAGAAACAACTGAATGACAACAAAATGTTTTTATTTATACTGGAAGGATATGGCAGCAGTAATTCAGTGGGAAAAAAAATTGGGGTCAGAGTCAGAGAAACTGGGTTCAAATATTAGCTCTTATATGTACTACTTATATGGTTTTGGGAAAGTTGTTTAAAGTCCATGTATCTCATTTCTTCATCTGTAAAGTATAGGGGTTAAACTTGATGGTCTCTGAGCTCCCTTCAAATCTAGGTGTATGATCTTACATTAGGAAAAAAAATGCTTCTAGACAGTTATGTAACAAGTATAAAAAAGACAATGGCTGGAAAATGCAACTGTTCCATCGATACCTTGATATATTAAAAGAATCAAAGGAAGAAAGGCCATTGGTTTTTAGAATTGACATTTAGAACACAACTGATGTGTTATGGAAAGACATGGATAAGAATATTACCAGATGAGAAAATGTGTGCATGGGATACACTCTTCATTGTAAGAGGGAGAATCCACATAGTTGAGGTTCCATATCCACCAAAGACTACAAAACAAAAGGTCTCTAATTCATAATAATTAAAAACAATAATAATGTTCAACGATTCAAAACCAAGTTGAAACATACTTTTAAATATTTTTCATATACAAAAATTATCAGTGATCAAATTTAGGATTAGATTATGTATTTTGTCATACTCTCTGTCATACAGCTTTCTTTGGCAGATAGGCATCATAATTAATGATATAAATATTTCTGAAGTTTCTTTAAGGAGGATGTCATGAAGTTTAGTTATTTGATCCTCTTTGTTGAAAGAATAGTCCATGGTTTTACTCTGCAGATTGAGCCATACAGAAGTAAGTACTATGAAATGATGTGTTTTATGTATTGAACCATATGCTAATTCAATATTCATATTTAATTTGAAAAATCATTCATCAAATATCTAGTGTGCCAGGTATTGAGCTTGATGCTGCTGAGGTGAAATGTGAATTTTTATATTATTCATGGTTCTGTCCTTGTCCCCATGAGACTTATAATTTAGTAGGGAAGTATGGTACTTGCACAAATAAATATAATTTAAAATAGCATGCTGTATACCTTGTCAGGGAACAAAACTAAACACTATGTGGCTTCTGATGAAGAAAGATCATTTCTAGGCGGGATGGGTCAGGAAGGCTTCCTGAAAGAGAAAGTTTTTGAACTGAACTTTAAATAAACAGGGATTCAACAACCAAAAAAGGCAAGAAATCTAAAATTCATTTAAAAATTCCATGTATACACAAGACTGACTTAAGATGCTACTATGATCTGTTTAATCTAAGTAGAACTGCTTGCTATCTTGGGGAAGGGAAAGAGGGAGAAAAATTTGGAACACAAGCTTTTGCAATGGTGAATGTTGAAAATTATCTTTGCATGTAGTTGGAAAAATTCAATACTATTAAAAAAAAATTACCATGGGGAGGGAAAGATTCTACTATGATATTTATCATGGGTAATTTAATATAATTTTAATGATTTACTCATATCTTTGTTTCTTAATTATATTTATTAATGATATAACATGGATTTTATAAATAGAAGTGAGGAAGGAGGTATTTCTGAAACAGAAAATGTTCATCACAAATACATAGAGACGGGAAATGGGGCATATGATGACAACAAGAAAGCCAGTTTGGTAGAATATGGAGCATGGGAAAAATAAAAATGTATAATCTGAGGAAAAGATAGATTGGACCCAGGATGTAAAGAACTTTGGAATTCTGGAGGGGAAGTGGAGTTTATATTTTTCCCAGAAGCAAAAAAGAAAAAGAGCAATTAGAAATTCTTCAGTAATTGGCAGTGCTATCTATCTGTAAAACTGAGTGTTAGTGATTTCTTTCTAGGTTGTTATCAGAAATGTATCATAGAATGGATTGGGAAAGAGTTCATGATCAAACAAGATGAAAGTCCATGGGTGGTAAAATTAATAATTTGATTACACAAACTTAATTTTTGTTTGCATAAACAAATCATGCAGCCAAAATTAGAAGAAAAGCAAGAAACTGGAGGGGGGGAACATTGGCACCAAACTTCTTTAGTAAAAGATTACTTTCTTAAATATATAGAGGACTACGGTCCATGGGATCATGAAGTCTGACACAACTGAATGACTTAATAACACCAAATTCTTAAAGGTCTTAACAATTAATCAATTATAAGCATTTATTAAGCATCTACAATGGGCTATGCACTAAATCACATTAACAAAATAATTCTTGCCTGTCTATAATGAGCTTGCCATTTATCCAGGGAAACCTATACAAATAAGAGTATATGCAAAAAGTACTTGTAGAAAATGCATATATACAGATAATATATATAAACAAACATACATATGCATATGTATACATAATATACATACACATAAATACATAATATATAAACACAAATATATCATATAAATAAATATATTGTATGATATCTACAACATTCACATATATAAAGATATAATACATGTAACATACATATATAATGTACACATGCATAAATCTGTAATATACATAAACATTATACACAAATGCATTATATATGCATGAATACATATTATATATACATATAGTATGCATATACATAAATATATATACCTACATATGTACAGAATACATACATTATTGTTGAGTCATTCACTTATTTCTGACTTTTCGTGACTCCATGTTCCATAATATGTCAGGACTTTCTAACTTCCACTATCTCCTGATGTTTGTCCAAGTTTATGTTCTCTGTTTCCATAACACTATTTATTTATTCATGCTTTCCATTATATTCTCCTTTTATACATACACATACACACACACACACACACACACACACACACACGGACACTTACTCCCTCACACATACACACACAAACACTTGTGAATAATACAAAGAAATTTGATGTAGGAAGGCATTAACAGCTAGAGATATCAAGAAAGGACTCATAAGGAGCATCAAGAGTCTTCCCTCCAAATTCCTTCAAACTGATCTAAAAATCAAACTGAATCCTAGTCCAAGAAAAAGTAACAGTGACTCATTTTTCCAGTACAGGTTTGCTGGAAGAGGAGACAGAGAGACAAATTAGTAGACACTGTGGACTGGACAAGTTCAGGAGCACACTCTAATACCCATGATAGGATTGTGAACTGATCAAAAGGAAGTTCCAGACATATATGGGGATTGCATCATATACTTTTCAGAATACCATGACAGGAATAGGTATAAACAGGCTGCTTTATTGAGCACTGTCCAGTTCTGTGCAACAAATCCAAGACAAACTGATAAATGGACCTGCATCTACTTCCCTCTAAGTGACCTCAGGTGTGCATACTAAGAGAGGAATAAGTTTAGAATTGAGCATCTATAATGTGGTTTTATCCCAGGAGCAAAACCATGTATTATTTTTCAACCTTTAGCTCAGTATGAAGCCTGTAGAGGAATAACCAGGGTAGGAATCTCAGACCAAAAAAAAGGAGCCTGCAGTTTTTCATTATGAACCAAAAGAGCTTCCCAGCTGGCTGACAGAGGCTGAGGCCAGCAGCTATCATCTATTACTCAGACCCAAATCCAGGCCAGATATCTGCAGAGCTCAGATCAGAAAAGCAGCAATCAGGCTGAAAAGATTTCAGGTTCCTGTGTCTAGAGTAACACACTCAATATTCCAAGAATGTTGCAACAGAACCAATCCAGATTTTCCATACAGAATTATACATAGGTCAACCTTAAAAGCAAGTCTGAAGTCAGGAAATGGACTGGAAAATGAGCAGATATAAAAGAAAATCCCACAATAACAATTATAATATGATATTAAAAATAATTATGATGACAGGAATGGACTTTTCCATGATCCTTCTCTGTACTCAGAAGGAAATTTTCTTCTAGTCTAGAAGAGTCTATGTCCAGGCACAGCTACACAGCTACTTTTAACACAAACCCCTTGTTAACATGTATTTATGATATTGTAAATATATATATATATGTATTAAATCTATACTTATTTTGGAATCTTATTTTAAAAATTAGGAAGGTGAGAAAACCCCTGAAGGCAGATGCTACAAAGAAATTAAAGGTATCCAGAATTTATTCTTGTATACAAAAGGAAATAGATGACTTATTCAAATAAATATAATCTATTTTTAATTCTGTAGACTGTTAGCTCTGCAGTTTGAGGGGAATCTTCAATATTATCTAGTGTAATTGCCACATTTTACAAGAGAGAAAACTGAAGCCTGGAAAATTGAAATGACTTATTGAAAGTCCTAAGTTATAGACAAAGCAATTAAGTAATAGAGTCAGGTTTACAGCTAAAACCTTTTTATTTCAAATAATTCCATTTCATAAGGAATAGGATTCATAGTGAAGCAGGAAACTTATTCTGGAGAATAGATGAGACACATATCCACTTTTTGTTAGAAGTGTGGGGAATTAAGAGTACTGAAATTTGCTGTACCTTTGTTGCTTTGGCTGTTTTTGCTTAGCATTTTTGGTTTTATTTTATTATAGGAAAACATGGGTTGGGGGAGTAAAGTGGAAAATGATAATGAAGAAAAACAACAAAAATGAAAGTCATTAATAAAAGGGAGGAAAAAAGAATAAAACTAAGTTTTATCTGTGATAAGACTGGGATTTTAGACTATGCTTCAACCCATTGTCATCATTTGAGAAAAATGGCAGTAACCATGAAGATAAAGGCAGCCATTTCTCAAAAGATGAACTTTCTGTCCCATCAACACTCAGACTGTGCTTAGCTCCATTTGTCCTCAAATGAAATAACAAAATTGTTGTGTTATAACAGATCAATCTAAGAACTGATCTCTTTAGTCATTTCTCTGAAAAGAGGTTTCTTACTCCATGAGGTGATATGGATACTACTAGCTTTACACCTGGTAGTTACCAATTGACCTCTATCCTGTGCTCTGATTTGAGAAAAGAGAAATCTGAGAGAAGGCCAAGAAGTGGAATAGTATTCCTGTGATTAGTCACAATCTTTAATTTATAAAATGCAAGCGCCAAATGATTTTCTTAGCAGAATTGAGGTGACTGAGTGGTTTTCCAGAGATAGTCTGATATATGGTAATTATGGCAATTCAGGGGAAAAAAAATTAAGAGTCAGTTCTGTTTCATATGAAAGAATCATTATAGAGACATCCTCTTGGGGGAAGGTAACAAATTCTTTAAGGGTCTCTAGATTCTCAGATTTCCTTAGTCTAATTTCTACCCTTTATTAGCACCTAAACTGGCTTGAACTAGTAAAATTCTGGATTTAACAGTATCTCCTTCTGGGGCATCCATTAACAATGAGAAATCAATTATTCTGAGATTCTTGTGTGAGAGAGGAAAGCTGAATCAGCATCATTGTTTCCTTTCTTAGAATAAAATCTCCTATATCCAAACTCCTTAGATTGTAGCTAGGCAAAATAAGGTAGGGAATTAGAACAAGTTTCAGCAAAAGGTGCAATCGGATTTGGTTTTACCTGTAACAAAAACGGTGGTTTTTGTTTGTTTTGGGGGTGTGTGTGTGTAGCTTGTAGTTTACCAGCATACAATCCTACCTTGGGTACAGCCATGCTAGGTTATGTACTAGTTTGTCTCTTTTCTCCATGTATCTCAATCTTCTGCAGGAATACTATTCCACTTCTTTGCCTTCTCTCAGATTTCTCTTTCCTCAAATCAGAGCACAGGATATAGGTCAATTGGTAACTACCAGGTGTAAAGCTAGTAGTATCCATATCACCTCAGGGAGTAAGAAACCTCTTTTCAGAGAAATGATGGTCCTGGGGATGGCAATGTCAGGAAAATGTAATATATCTCTCCATAGTTAAGACATATCAAGATAATTCAGTGGAAATAAATCTAATATTGAGGGACAAAAAAGAGGAGCAAAGGAATTTCTGGGCCTGAGATTTTCAGACTGCCTTTATTGCTCAAATTGAATGGATAGTTAGTCATTCAACTCTAATTTTATTTGCTTCTGTAAATGCCATTGAGGGTAGTGCAATGAATTCAGTGCACACTCAGATATTGTTCAAACACAATCAATGACTGGCAAAGGAAACGACCTTTTGAGTCCAAATTCAATTTGACATCTGAAACGCAATCAATGTTGCTGACCCAAGATTCAGGCTTGGCATTCTCTAAATAGAATCTTAATGCATATTCTTTGTAACTTCATGTTAAAATGCTTTCTTTCTTTTTTGGTATATTTTCAAAGCAGAACGCTGAGGTTTTACTGTATATGGAAGGGAGTCTACTTTGGAAAAATCTCATTCTCCACAGGGAAAGGGTGGGCTCACATTTTTAAGGGCTGTTCTCTTTTTGCTTCCAAGTCTAGTATCATGCTATCATACTAACTTTCAACTGGTCCCATCCCTGTTGCAGCTGGTGTTATCATGAGAAGTTTGGAAAAGCATAAAATGAGGAAGGAAAAATATGGGGGAAAATAATTTATATTAAGAGGAATGAGAAGGTTTCAATTAAGTATATACAATTTCACACTTTTTAAAAGTATCAACTTCATAATAAAAATAAACTTACATTATTGACAATAATAATATAAATTAGCATTTATATAGTGTTTTAAGGTATGTAAAATGCTTTCTAGATAATATTTCATTTTATCTTCATAATAATCTTGGAAGGTAAGGTGATAAGAATATCTTCATTTTATAGATGGGGAAGCTGAGGTTGATAGATAAAGGACTTACCCATAGCCATGTAGCTACTAAGTATATAAGGCAGATTTTGAACTAAGTCTTGCTGATTCAGGATCTTACATTCTATTCATTGGACTGAATCACTACATGCTCAGCAATGCTCAACCAATATTCATCTCATCATTATTATGTTAAATAACATGAAGCTATGCTATGTAACCAGATAGAAATGAATCAATGGTATTCAAATTTTTTATTACCCCACCAAATTTACTTTCATTTTTAAAAAAAATTAATAAAATTTATTTAAAACATTACTTTACAAGTTCTAAAATTTAGTGAGCTGAATCAGCAGTAGTAAAATTCTCCATCTTCTATTCTAAACCTTATTCAACAAAGTATCTTCTTCTAAAGTTCAAGTTTGCTTGATGATTGAGTTTAACTTTTTATAAAGTTAAATATTATACTGTGGCTACTGTCAAGTCAGAAGAGAAATATCCAGACAGATGAAAAATCAATTTTTTTTTGATAAGAGGTAAAGTGACCTGCTGGATCTGAATTTAGGTCCTTCTGACTTCAGAGTTCTAGTCTTCTATCCACTGCTCAAGTTAGCTGCTCCAAATTGTTTAGTTTTCACCATAACCACATACCATGGGAATAGAAATATGACATTATGGGGCAATTAAGAGGAACTATGGAGCTGTGAACTTTAAAAAAAATCAGACATTCATCCATTTATTTTTTTTTAAATTCTATCAAGAGTTCATGACAAACAAGAAACAAATAAAAAAGATATATTTGACAATATTAGAAAGCCAAAATTAAAGTCAGAAGAGGCTACCATGTCCTACCAGACTATAATTCTTATGTTTGGATATATCTAGGTATATGCTGGTAAGTGTTTCTTTTAAAAACTGCAAACAGAATACACTTTAAAGTTTAATCTGCATCATTAACTTTTTTTTATTACTTTCTTAAGTCTAGACAATCACCAGAACAAACCAAGCTCTGATTTGGAGCATTTGTTTTTTTTTTTTTTTTTTTTTTCACAGATTTAAATGTTTATGTTGAAAATATAACTGTTTTCACAACCCAGTTCAAGGTGGTTCCTCTAGACATGAATGGAAATGATATATATATATTTATCAAAAAATATATCATTAGTCAACTACTCAATAACTATCATTAGTCAACAAGCATTTATTAAGTACTTTCTGTATACTAGACACTATGCTAGGTGCTCAGGATACAAATAAGGAAAAATGAAACTATCACTCATAAGACCTACATTCTATGGAGAGGTACATCATGTACATATATGTTTGTATATGTGTCTGTATGTGTGTATGCATATATGCACAATCAGGTATCTATGTATATAAGCAACATATTTGCATATATATTCAAAATAAATAAAAGTAATTTTGGGGGGTGTTATTGGGAAGCAGATTAGTAACTGAGTGAAGGAATAAAAGGCATCAATAAAGAGCATAAAAGGGAAAAAAAAGGATGAATAAGATATAGGTCTTTACTTTGAGGAATTTAGAAATGTATATAATAACTGACTGTAACATTTCTGATTCTTTCAGAAGTTGCAGAAATTGTCTTAACCGTGGCCTAATTAAGCAGAAATACCTCTGGTTTGATTCATTTTGACTAGATACAGGTACATTTTAATTCCAATTGGGATATATTGGCCCAGATGCCAATAAATAAAATTGATGCCATTTGGGTATTTGTATGAGTGTATATTTATCTCAAAAGAGCAATTTACATATTTCAATATGTTGTAATAATGCTTTGGTTCTTCAGGGATGGCAAATATGTAGAGTGTATGGTCTCCACTGATCTAGTTTATAACCTCTCCCAAGGTTTAGTGTATGACATCATAAATTACTGTGACCAGAAAAAATTCATCTCTTGATGGCCAAATCTCTGGTAATAATCTCTAGGAGAGAGCAAGGCTGGTCCTAATATATAATTAGTTTAATTGGGTCTGTACCCAAAGACTCTCTAGATCATTTGTACCTTCCAGAGCATGGGCAGTCCTTAGACAGTCTGAACCTAAAATAATCACCCCAATTTCTATGAGGCAGCCAAAATTAACAGAATCTTGTTGGAGGCATTATGGAGAGGGAGCAGGGGAGGCAGTGCTCTCAAAAACACTGAAGCAGTAGTTCATTAAACAAAATAATGTTTACCTTGTCTACATAAGTCTCAGTTCTCCATAGTTTGGTCCATGTAAACCTGGCATAGAATTCTCTGTCCCCTATTTTCACTCCCACAATTGTCCTCATATCTTTATTCAACTAATAATAGCAAAAGGTTTTACTCTTTAAAATATGAATGAATTTCCTGTATAATTATCAGACTAAAATAACAAAAATAAATCAATTTAAATCAAGGTCATTCCATGTAAATTTAAATTTTCCAGTAGTTTTCTCTTTTAAAAAATTCCTTTCATTTCTTGATTAGTCCTTTGTCTTTTGATTTAGTCCCTGCTATGGCTGTTTAAATAAGCACACATGTTTTATCTGGAGTAGATTATCTGGGAGTTTAGTTGAATGTGGATTGGAGCATGAAATATTAATGAGAACAATAAATGATGGCAGTATTATTATAAGGAATAAAATTACCAAAATTAATTAATATCCACAACTGTGAGGTTATTTCAGTATAAAAAGCATTTTCTTAAAGACTCACATTCATTCTATATTCTTTCAAATTTACAATATTTAAGGCTTGAAGGGATGCTATAGACTATTTAATCCTTTCATGGTTTAGTGGACTTTGAAGAGAGTGTAACTGGATTTGAATTCTAGTTACATCATCTGCATGATCATAGGACAGTCACTTCATTTCTCTAACTCAGTAGGCTCCAAATTTTTCTGATCATATTCATCATCAGTAAAAATATTTGAAGCACCCTTCCAATATGTATAGATTTGTTTACTTATAATATTATATATTACAGTGAGCACAATGCCTCACACATTTTATATATATATATATATATATATATATATAATATATATATAATTATTTACCATCCCTTATTATTATAAAATTTATTCCAGAATAGAAATTAAGGAGGGAAGACAGGCTGTGATGACCACATTAGCACCCTGGATACTTTAGAATCAACCAGAATCGGGATCAGCAAAAGTCCTTGATCTTTATTCTTTGTGGACATGGACATGAAGGGAATGGCGATAGGAAATGAGAGCAATTGCAATATGAATCTGCCAGGAGTGACTCTGGCTCTCTCACTCCACCCCCTAAATCCTCCACCCAATCTCCTATACAGCAGATCAAACTTGCACAGAATAGTGGGCAGGACCATTCTTTCTCCAAGCATATACTAATAGAGTATTGCCCAATTGGTAATTAGCCTTAAGTGCTCGGACCTCAGTGCATCGGCTCAGTTTCAGCCCATTACAACAGGCAAATGAAATAATATTTGATTCTTAAGATGAAAGAGAGGCACTGGAATTTATTGAGTAAGGAGTGCTATGTTCAGAGCTGGGCTGTAGAGAAATCAGTGTGGCAGCTATGTGAAGGATATATGGGAGAGGGGAGCACTTAAAGCTTCCATCTAGGAAGCTATTAAAATAGTCCAGTCAAAGGGTAATGAAGGCTTGATCTAAAGTAGAAGCCAAGTTGAGAACAAGGGACAAATTTGGGAGATATCATAAATTTACTATTTAAATCATCCTACAGAATGAAGTCAATTAGGAAGCATTGAAAACAATAAGGCTAGTGGAGGTGATGGAATTCCAGAAGATCTATGTAAAATTCCAAAAGATAACACTATAAAAGAACTCTACTAAATATGATAACAAATTTGGGAAATTCAACAGTGACCACTGAATTGGAAAAGAACAGTTTATATAGCACCCCCCCCCCAAAAAAAAGACAATGCCAAAGAATGTTCAAATTAAAACCCATGCAAGTGAGGCTTCAGCAGTATGTGAACTGAGTTACTGGAAAAGCTGATTTATTTTTAGAGGTAAAAGAACTAGAGATTAAACTGCCAACATTCACTGGATTATGGAAAAATCAAGGGCATTACAGAAAAATTTCTACTTTTGCTTCATTGATTGTACCAAAGCCTTTGACTATATGAATTACAATAAAATGTGGCAAGCCCTTAAAGAGATGAGACTATAAGATCATCTTACTTATCTCCTGTGGAATCTGTATGTGAGCCAAAAAGCAACTGTTAGAATTGATCAGGCAAGGGTATATATTATTATCTTATTTATTTAACTCACATACATATATATGTATATATATAGATATATATGTAACTTGCATACATAGTACAATTTGCTAAATGTATACGTAACTTATATACATAGTAAAACATGCTAAATGCCAAGCTGTATGAATTAAAACCCAGAATTAAGGTTGCTAAAACAAATCTCAATAATCTCAGATATGTAGTTAATATTCTGATGGCAGAAAGTAAAGAATTAAGAAACTTCTTGATAAGAGTGTAAAAGTTGGCTTGAAGCTAAATATTAAAATAAACAACAAACATACAAATCTAAAATCTTGTCAACTGGTCCTATCACTTCCTGGCAAATAGAGGGAGAAGAAATGGAAGCAATGTCAGAGTTTATATTCTTGAACTGCAGCCATGAAATTAAAAGATGTTTGCTCTTTGGAAGGAAAGTTATGGCAAATCTGGACAGTATACTAAAAATCAGAGATATCATCTTGCTACAAAAGGTCCATATAGTCAAAGGTATTTTTTTTCCAGTAGCAATGTATGACTGTCGCATTCACTAGAAGGAATGCGAAGCATGACAGAACTGACAATTTCCAATTATATGCTGGAGAAGACTTCTGAGACTCCTTTAGACAGCAAAAAGATCAAATCAGTTTATACTAAAAGAAATTAATTCATGCACATGTTTAACCTATATTAAATTATTTGCTGTCTAGGGGAGGGGAGTGGAGAGAAGAGAAAGAGAAACATTTGAAACACAAGGTTTTGCAAGGTTAAATGTTGAAAACTATCTTTAGTTGAAAACTAATATTTAGTTTCAAAAATAAAGTTTTGAAAGTAAAAATCTATTATTAAAAAAAAAAAAGAAATTAACTCAGAAAATACATAGACAATACTGAAGCTGACACTTGAGTACTTTGGCCACATAAAGAGAAGACAGAATCTGATGTTAAGAAGGCAAAATGAAAAGAGGATAACAGAGGATAAGATGGATAGATAGTGTCATAGAAGCAAGAAACATAAGCTTGGACAGTCTTTAGGAGATAGGGGAGGACAGAAGGGCCTGATATTCTTTGTATGATTCATGGAGTCATAAAAAGGCAAGCACAATTAAATGACTGAAGAGCAAAATAATATAAAAATAAAAATTAGAAAGATTTAATAACTGATTGGATGTATATGATGGAGATTGATCAAATTGGTAAGGTGAATTACTGGGAGAGTGATGGTACCATCCATAGTAATAAGGATGTTTGGAAGAGGAGTGTGTGTGTGTGTGTGTGTGTGTGTGCTAGAGAAAGAGAGAGAGAGAGAGAGAGAGAGAGAGAGAGAGAGAGAGAGATGAAGGTCAAAATCCAATTCATGCCTGTTCATTCTTTGAAAGTAACTAGTTCTATTGAAAATAAAAATGTAGAGAGGTTAGTTTTTATTTCTAGCCACTACAATGGAGATCAGAGCCTGATACCTTGCCAAAGTCATGAGGGAGTTAGGGAAGTGGTATGAGGGAGTGTTCCAGTACTGTGCCTGTGCTTCGTGTCTGGGTCATAGTTACGTCTAAGATCAGGCAAGCCATGGGTAGTCAGCAACAGAAGTGGATGGATCACTGATTGGTAATGAATAAAAATGATGGTGCAAGTATATTGGAGAAAACCTCATGATTGGCTATTGAGGAAAGAATGGTATGCTACCTAGATGCTTGTATTTTAATGAATTATTGAGGTTATATCACAGTCTCCTGAGAAGGAACCCCTACTTTGGATAGCACTGCTATAGTCCTCAATTTCTCCATTTGCAAAATGAGGAAGCAAGGCTCCATAATCTCTAAGGTCTGTCATGTAGCTGTAGATTTGTATGAATCCTTCATTTTGTAGAAAAGTAAACAGATCCAGAGAAGAGATGTGACTTGGTATAGATTATACAATTAATGAACAGCACTACCGGGATTCAAAGCAAGTTCTCTAGCTTTTAATCCAAAACTCTTCCTAGAACATAGCATTTCCAAGTTGTGCCTTTATGGTCACAATGAAGCAGAAATTTGAGGCAATTTCTTGGCTTGTTAACTGGTTCTCTTTCACTGTAGAGATTTCATCTTATATGAGATATACAAACCAGCAGCCAAATTCCACCCACATCAATATTAACTTTCAGTGCTGGTCCCAGGGTGGTACAAGATCTGTCTGAACTTCTCTAGGCCTAGTTTCCACCTAGAGATTCTATACTCATTTTATCTGTTGCTGTCAGTGAAAATGAGGAGATTGCATGAGTGAGTAAGAGTAAAGGAGCTTGGGAAACCACACTGCAATACTGTGAGATCAAGTTTCCAGATGAGGCTGAGGAGGAATCACCTGCTTGAAAGGGAGGAAAGATAAGAGTAGCACTTAAAACAAGTTTATTTAAGTGAAATGATCAGGCTTCTCCTATTTTATCTTTAACTTGTGGAAAAGTTTTATGTTTCTTCAGATGACAGTACCATTAGGTAAAGGACACCAAAACTCATTTATGCTCAGGCAGAAGAGTGTGTTACATGCCAAAAGGAATCTGCCACCTCAGAATATCTTACAAGAGATGGTTTTCTTTTTTGCTTATTACCTAGCATAGTGCCTGGCACATAGTAGGTATTTAGTAAATGTTTTCTGATTGACTCGTAAAAAGAGATTATGTTTGGCAGATTAAAACGAATGTGTAACATCATTATTCATTTTAGAATTTTCTTATCATTAGGCTATGTGGGTGGGATGGAATGGAAGAGAAGAATTTGCTAATCCTAAGGAAAAGAAAAGGGTTTGAATTGAAGATCCTACACTTGCCAGCTCCATGTGACCACAAACAAAAGACAATCTTCTTGGGCCTAGGTTTCTTTAATTATAAGGTGGGGGAGAGGGTGAAAAAATAGTTGTATTACCTGCTTCATAGAGTAATTGAACAAAATGGATTGGTAAACCTTAATGTGATACAAAAATGTGATTTTAAAAGAGAAATATTTAAATGTGAATGTAATTTATGTAATAATATAGATAGCTATAACTAATAATATTTACTATATAACAGAAAACTAAAAGTATTGATAGCTAACATTTATATAGTGTTTTAAGGTTTTCAAAATCCTTTATAAATATCTCATTTCAAAGTCACAACAAACCTAGGAGGTAGATTTTTTTTTTATCCCCATTTTACAAATAAAGAAACTGAGACAGAGGTTAAGTGATTTATCCAGAATCACATAATATGTATGGTCACATTTGAACTCAGATCTTCCTGATTCCTGGCTCAGTACTCTATGCATTGTACCATTTGGCTACCTGATTCCTGTGCTTTCCTTTAATTTTTTTTTCTATCCATTTCACTGGTTTAGTACATGGCATATATAGGCCCCAAAATATGTATAACTTTTTCTTTTAAAAATGGTATTTTATCGTTTTCCAATATTCACCTTTATAAGACTTTGAGTCCCAAAGTTTTCACTGTCTTTCTTTTTCCTCTTCCCTCCAAGAAAACAAGCAATTTAATATAGGCTATACATGTATAATAATGTTAAGCATATTTCATATGCACATTATATATATATATATATATGTATATATAATTTTTCTATGGACTAAGAGCCAATAGAAGTTACTTATTGGGAGGATACCAACTTCCCTTGTTTTGGGATCCAAATCAGAAATCAGGGGAAAATCTTTTCATTGGTTGACACAGAAGACAAACATTTGTAAGCATTCTGGTCAAAATATATAACTGATTTATTGGACATTCATTAAAAAAAATGGCTCTAAATCCAAATGATCCTAGAAGAAGGTCTGACAAAGTAACAACTCCCTCCCAATTGTGGAGGTTATGCTATAGTGGCCCTCTTTCTAATTGCTCCACCAGAATTTCTGAGGTATTCCAGGGATGCCACCATGAGGCAATTGGATTGCCTAGATCTTTTCTGTTTTACCTCCAGATGAAGGTAAATGAAATTACAGGTCAATGTTCCTGTGCTCGTTTTTACTTTCTCTAACTTGCTGCTCTTTGATGGTATTTTATATTTCTTTTTCACACTGTTTTTTCTTTCTTTCTCTGACAGATCTTGTTGGTCTAGTCACAATCCCACTATACCACATAGTCAGACACACTAATGATCCTTTGGAATTCCATAAAAGGTCCTTTTCTATTTAGAATTCATTTTCATTGCTGAGGTGAATGACTGTGGGGGAGGGGGAGCAGAAGCAATGGTCTCTGATTTTGACTTCCTACTCATTTGGAATGACCCATGTTTCAGGTAACCATTACTTCCCTAAAATATCCTGCCCCCAAAACTTCAGGAATGGCTGTCACATGGATTATTCCTTAATTTGCTTTCATGAACCCCTGAAGACATAGAACAAAAGATTTAGAGATTACTTAATCAATCATCTCAATTTATTGTTAATTTTTATCTTGGTTTTCCAAAATTTCAAATAAAAGAGGTGACACTTAAACCAAGTGTAAATAGCTCCAAATTTAGTGTTTTTGCCAACATATCATAAGAGGTCATATAGTATAAATTAAGATCCCCAAAACAAAGAAGTCTACAATTAGATTTAGAATTAGATTAGATAAGAATTAGAAATTGGCTTAGTTAAGACATCCCTGAATGCAGAGATAAAGAACCTAGGTTTGGATCAAACTTTGAGATTTACTACATCTTTATTTATTTTCTCTGTGCTTCTCCAGACTTGTCCCAGCAGTTCTGTTCCTGAAGGTTTCTTCTCTCATCAATGAGTTCTCCCAGTAATCTCCATTTTTGAGGAAGGGTCATCCTTCATTCTCCTGACTTCATCACCATAATGCTGCAAGTTTACCTATTTCCTTGCTCTTCTGTTTTTTTGCCACCCTTTTGAGTGTAATACAAGACTTTTTACAAAGGAATATTAACTTCCAAAGGTATAGTAACAAATACACATTTCCAAATTCCCAAAATATTGGAGATAATCTTTTTCTTCTGTACCAACTCAATCTCTGAGAATGGGAGATTAGTTTCATAGTTCATTTTAGCACATGTAAAGCACAGTCTCAGTTTCAAGTCCAAAACTATCTTTGTAAAGTTTCTCTTCTTATTCTTTCCAAACTAATTTTGCATTCTCAAAATAAACTCTAGTCATCCCACAATTTCCTAATATCAATGCATCATTACTGTTCCTTTTTCACTTTCTTCCCTTTACAATCTTGACCATATCATTAACTTTTGAATCCCTTGCCCTACTTTGCTATGACTGGTAATGTCTTGCCAAATCTCAATTCTAGGTTATCCTACCAGTTTTTTTATATTGCTGAATACTAAAGGAAACATTCAACCTTTCTGAATATCCTCTACTAATATTTTTTTTTTTTAGTTTCAAATAGGACCTAAATGCTATAATATACCACTCTGTTTTTCTCTCCTTTTTGACTCTACTTCAATCCCCACAATGGCCATTCTACATTACATTTCTCCCCCTAATGCCTCCTATATACCTCCTTTTTCCTTCTTAGAGAATCTAGGCCATGTCACAACAACTCTTTCCCCTCCTCAGCACTTCAAAATCTCTTTACTTTGCTCCTTATTCTCTTTACCCTTGATGAAGAAGTGACTCTTCTTCTCACAAAGGCTGATCCCCCACACTTGGGTCAATGTTTCATCCTCTTCCACTCCTTCCCAGAAATTGAATCTTTGATCATTTCTTCTTTCATCTTTATTCACTTCTCATTTGATCTTTTCTCTTCTGCCTATGAATATGCCCAAGTTTATCTTGTCCTTAAAAACTTTCACTTGACTGGTCTATCCTCTCAAGCTTCTCTTGACTATTTATTTTCCCTTTTATAGTTGACCTTCTCCTTGCTTCCATTTTCTCATCTTTCACTGACTTCTCAACCTTTTGTAATCAGACTTCCAAACTTACCTCTATACTGAATTTGTTCTCCACAAAATTACTAATAATTTCTTAGTTGCCAAATCTGATTTTTTTCTGTTTCATCCTTGTGCAAATTTTGACAGTGCTGATATAGCTTTTTCTGCTGGCTCTTCTCCTACCTTTCAATTCACTGTTCCTTATAGTACACTATTGAGTCATCATCCAGATCCCTTTATTTAACCATAGATATCCCTCAGGGTTACAGGGCCATTTTCAATAATATAAGCTCTTTCTTTGTGAACAAAGTTTTGCAGATTCAATTATACTTTATATCCAGTTATTTATCTAGCTCTAATCTGTCTTCTGGACTCCATATTCGGATTTCCAACTGCCTGCTAACTTGACATTTCATTGACATCTCAAACTCATTGTGTTCAAAATGAAACTCAGTGTCTAAGCCCATCCTAAAACCAGAGTTTCTTTTTTTTTTCTTTTAGGGCACCACTAACCTTTCATTCATTCAAATTCAAAATCTTGAAGTTGTACTCTACTAACTAATCTTCCTTTACTCCACCCCATCCTTCATATTCATGTTACCAAAAGTTCTCAGTGTTTATATCCTTCACAATTGGTGCTTTGTTTTCACTCCTGCATTTACCATCTCAATTCAAGCTTTCCTGATTTCTAACCTGAGCTATTTAAATAGCCTCTGAATTGAATTATCTACTTTTAGTCTCTTTCCTCTCTAATCCATTCTCAAAATAGTCTTTTAAAAGTACAAATGTAACTGTTATTGATTCTCCATAAACTTCAAGTGATTTTCTATTCCTCCAGAATTAAATAAAAAACTCTGTGTCATATTTGTCTTATTCGTGTACTCTATATTCTAGTCAAACTGGCCTACTCACTGTTTCCAAAACACGGGGCTCTACTTTTCACATATCTTCTTTTGTATATATGATAAGGTACTCACTCCTCATCTCTTCTTCTTAAAATCTTTAGTCTTTTTCATGGTTTATCACGAGGGACATTATAAACAGAAAATGTTTCCTTATTCCTTTATTTTTTTTTCCTTCTTTATCAGATTGTATTTTTTAAACGTATTTTTCAGGTAAATACATTATAAGCTTATTGAAAACAAAGACTGTTTTTCTTTTATATCATCAACCTCTAGCATAAGTTCTTACACATAAGTTCTTAATAAATTCTTAAATTGAATTATTACTGTTGTCCATTTTATCAGTGACTTCCAATGTTTAGAATGTATACTCCCACAGGGTAGATGAGATAATGCATTAGGGCAAGCAAAGACAAGGGGAGTGGTACAGCTGTTTAGCACTATAGCAGCCACCACCTGCTTTTGCTGCTCTTTTCCCTGTCCACTTTCAGTGCAGGCTGGAATGGATGGTCAGCTACATACTCCTCCCCAGGCAGATGGGAAGGCAGCTGTTGCTGCCAGGGGACTTTGGGCTCAAGAAACTAAGCACAGAACTCTCTTGGATCTGCAACTCTATTCTCAAGTTCTCCCTCCCCTCTACCAGGAAAAAAAAAACAAAAAACTAACAGCTTGGAAATAAATAAAGAAGGTCACTCAAGACTGCAAATGTTTCCTTCTAATTACCTGGAATATTCTTTCAAGTCTGAGTGTGACCTATCTGCCTGAGCACAATGTCTTCCACATCAGGAAAGATGGAAATTTACTGGACAGATTTTTAACAAAAATCTTTGCATATTTATGGGTGGGGTTGAAAAATGAGTATCACAATGCAGCAAATACAGCCAATGATATAGTTCTTCTGTTTGGCTTTGTGTGAAGTATCTTTTTCAGCTATGATAGTTTTTAAATCTAAATATCAAAATAAACAGATGTTTAGAATTAAGCTTTTAAACTGCTATATCATTAAGTTTTAAGCCAAGATTTTTTAAATGAAGAATAATGAATATCAAATTGCTCTCACTTATAAATTTAGTGAGTTTTTAAAATATTAAATTTTATTAAAATATAATTTATTTCATTTTTATCTCATACTAAGATTCTTATTTTATGTTATATATATTGCATAATATATATTTGCATATATATTAATATAGTAGTGCATGCTACTAACATAGTATATACATTATTGAAAAATAGGGACAAGCTATTGTTTGGTCATTTCCATCATAGCTAGTTCTTTATGATCATATTTGGGATTTTCTTAGCTAAGATATTGGTGTGGTTTACATTTCTTTCTCCAACTCATTTTATAGAACAGGAACTGAAGCAAAAAGGTTTGTGACTTGGCCAGGATCACACAGTAAGAAAGTATCTGAGGCCAGGTTTTTGTGAAACCTGCTAAGTATACCTTTGCCATAAGAGGTACTCCTTGACTGAAAAGCCCTTGCTTGGGAATATTCATTTCTTAAGAAAACCTATCCATAAGCTTACTTTATTTCCATCTTTCTATTGGGATACAATATGCCCTCCACAAACCCTTATCAACTTGCCATTATATTTGTTTTTTTTTTTTCTTATTAGAATACATGCTCCTTGAAGAGTAGAAACTATCTAATTTGTTTTGTATTCTGAGCATTTAGTGGTTCTGGCAGAATGGCACAATGGAAAGACCATTAACTTTGAAATAAGAGGTCCTGGGTTCAAATACTGCCTCAGAGGTCTCTAATTTGTATAATTATAGGTTTATGTCATTTTGCTTTCAGGGGCTTCAGATTGTTTAGCCATAAAATGGTATTGTGGTCTAGATGAACTCTGAGATCCTTTCTATTATTGTATCTTTCAGTTAAAAATGGCAGATCAAGGTCTTCCGACTCCTGCAGAGTGAGATTTTACCAACATTTTGTACTAATAATTCACTCAGCATTCTGTACTTGTCAGGAACACTATTCTCGATTGTGCATGTAAGCAGTCTTTTACTTTCTCCACCTGTTTATGTCTAGAACATGAAGAAATTAGAACAAGATTGAGTGAGGGTGTAAATCTTGAAGCTTTTAAAATATTTAGTAATTACTTCTGCAAGTTCAAAGTCACTATCCTATTGATTGCCCTACTTATCCAATCTCTCAAAGAAAGGGAGTGGTTAGCGTTATCTGGCTTCTAAGCCATAAGGCTCTCACACTAATCATTTCTCTCTTTCCTTGTGCATGTTCAGCAACATGGGCTTAATACTTTTCCACTACTCTTTTCTTCCAGGTAGAGAAATTTAACTTTCCCCAGCTGAAAACAGTAAGATTTTTTGGGAGACATAATATGCAAGTTTATCTGGGATTTGCTATCATTAACTAGGAGATTCTTTCCTTCTATCTCTTCCCCTAAATTCAGCAGAAAGCCCTCCACAAATTATTAGAATTAACCCTACGCCTTGGAGTATATAAGTATTAGAGTATATAAGCAGTTCCACCTATCACAACTTAGTCCAACCTTTTAGTTCCTTGAGCCTTATTAATATCTCAGGCAGCAGTGTGCTGGAGTTAGCTCCTATGGGCTCTAGAAATGAATGTAAATTTATAAATTTATTTTAAATTTATTTAAATAAATAAATTTATTTATTTTTTATTTAGCCCTTATTTAAGGGCTTGTACTTTAAAAAATCACCCAGTGCTACATAGCAGGGCTTAGTTTACTGTTTTATTGATTGTTTAGCAATAAGAAAGAGACAGAGAAAATGTTAATTCAGATTATACTTAAAAGTATGCCATGTGTATACCTCACTATTTTCCCCCACTCCTCCAAAGTTGATTCTTAAATATTCACTAGCACCCTCTGGGCCAGAGTCTATAAAAGATAAATTTCAAACTTTTAAAAATACATCTTTTGACTACCCTAAAACAGATCTTTCATTTGGAGTGTGGTTATAGCACTAACTGCTCTTGAAAAAGTTTCATCTGATCTCATGTTTTTGATTGAACACATAAATGACAGTAGGTCATAGATGCTATTGCTGTATTTTTACTACTATGGAGATTTTAAAAATTATGTTGTTACTGGAGAAAGAAGCCTTCCCATGGCAAAAGAGTAAGGGGGTCAGGGTCCACATCTTCATTTATTAAGTAAACATAGGATACAAAATCCCAGGATTTAGAGATAGGTAGTTTACCAGGCTTCACATCACTTCTCATTCAAAGGTGGGGAAAAAAAAGAATGATTTGCTGTCACAAGTCAAATATTATATACACATTTGAAAAGAAGAATTAAAAGATAAATTAAATGTGGGAGCATGGTATCATAACATAACTAGAGGTAGGTTCAATTGAGAAGACTCTATCCTAGAAGATTAAAGTAGAAAATCAAAGATATTGTCTAGCTGTGAAATCTTGGGCAATTCGTGTTACCTGTTACTACTTTAGATAACTTTTTAAGACTTGATTTTTTTAAATTCATGAACCCTCTTGGCAGTCTGAAGAATCCTGGGAACTGCTTCTCAGAATAATGTTTTAAAATAACTGAAGGAAATGTCATATTTCATATGGAAATAAGTAAAAATAAAGATGTAATTTTTTTTCTCTTCTAATATCACTGCAATCTTTTCACAGATGCCTGCTAAGGAACCCCTGTTTTAAATCTATGGTCTCAAAGTTACAGAACACTTTAGAAATTTGATAAAAGGAAGTTTCTCATTTGATCTTCCTGATTACAATAAAATCACAGGTCCTGTAAAAGAAAAAGAAATCCATTGTATATTTTGGGGCTATTGTAATTTATGAAATGACTCATAGTACTAACTGGTCTTTATTGTTGAGAAATCTCTCTCCTTCTATAATGATTACAGTAGGGTTGAGGCAAAGCCTTTAGAGAATGCTAAGATTTCCATATTTTTTAGAGCACTTATAAATGTCAAGATCACTATTTGTACTTGTATGACTTTTGTCCAGTGACCACTAAATTGGCATTTGAAATAGTACAAAAACTAAGACCATATTTCTATTAAGATTCTCTCTGTAAATATAATAATATAAAGAGGTTGCAATTTAAAAAGAGTATTTTTGGAAGTTTCCCTTGAAAAAGAAAATAAAAGAATTGGTGGAATTGCTTCTATCACATGTCCAAAGGTAACAAGAAACACTATTATATGGTGAAAAAAGTAAACATTTGAGTTGTCTTTCTTTGAAGTGCTCATTTATACTACCAAGAAGTCACTTGTGTTCTAACATCTGCTTCAAAGGATGAAAAAGGAAAGAAAAATATTTTTTTAAATATTTGACAGTATCCTCCAAATAATGTCCACTTTCTATCTTGGCACTTGATGCCTGTTATGTGAAAGAGGTCACTAAAGAAAAGATGAAAAACAAATTGAAAAATATGGATGAAACCAAGAATTGAAAGGCAAGAAAGTACACTATTAGAATGCCTTACACTTGTCTGTATCTGAAGCCATTGGTTATGACAAGTACTAAATTGTATAATAAAAGTGAAATTAATTATAACAAAAATTGAAATGACTGCTTTCAGATCCAGTAGTCATTTGTAATTAGTGAATCAGATCTTCAAATAGTCCCAGCAAAGTTAAAAATAAATATCAAATTAGAAGGGATTAGATATAGTATACAATTAAAGCAGCTCAAATTTATTTTGTTCAAGCATAAATTTTTACTCAAAAATTGGGAAATAAACAAAAATAAATATGTTGATTCTATCTCTATTTACTAGAGAAGTTTAACTGTTACAAAAACAAATAGATAATTTTTTATGGCAGATCATATCTTCACATTCAACTGGGAAGTATTAGGAAAACTATGGGGGGCGGAGCCAAGATGGCGGAGAAGTCACACGCGACTTTCTAAGCTCTTCTCTTACCCTCTTTATCAATATTATATTGAGCCTCAAAATAGTCTTGACTGCTCAACTGTGAAAGATAAGAAGAGAACAACCCATCTCAAGAAAATCTGCAGTCTCGCCAAAAAAGGTTGGTTACGGGGCCAGGGGGGGAGATCGGCGCAGACGGGGAGAGAAATTAGGTATAGAGGAGAGCCTCAAACTGAAAGTGAAAGCACAGATCTCATCACAAGCTGGCAGCCCCAACCCGCAGTACTCGGTTTTTCCTTGGGGCAGTTGCGAACCTGTACGGCAGGAGGGCACAGCCCAGGTTAGCCTCTAATCTGCGCAGTGGGGGGCTCGGCTTGGGGCCATAGAGCTTTTGCAGGGCCGATTTCCATCAGGCAGAGACATTGGGGCAGAGTTCCGGGCAGAGTGCCGATAGAATCGGCAGTCTGCGGTCAGCTACTAATACTCACAGTCCCACAAGAGGCTCCGGCCTGGGGCAGTGACACTTTCACACCTTAGTCTCTAGCCTAGGGCAATCGCTAACCCACACAGCCCAATCCGGCACTTGATGGCTCCAGCCAGTGCTGAATCCACCTCCTGTTGGGGAAGGAAAACTCCCACCAGAGCACCCCTACCCTCAGAGCCAGACACTGGTTTACATCTCCCCATTCTGCAGAGGAAGTGGTAACCCCTTGCCTAGAGACATACCCTAAAGGCTTTTAAAACATGAAAAAAAGATGAAAAGAATGATCACAGCTTCTATGAGAAAAAGAGAATCAGCAAACCCGAAGAATAATAGCAAACACACACCAGACAATACCTGTCCTTTTACATGATGCTCTCACAGAAGAGACCATAAAAAGTCCTCAAAAGAGAGTTGAAGATAAAATGGGGAAAGGAAAGAGAGCCTTACAAGAGAGCAAACAACTTCCTGAAATACGAAATGGAAAAGATAAAAATCCTAGAACTGCAGGGAAACAAAATTTGTGAATTGGAAATAGTAAAAAACTTGGAAAGTAAGATTTGTGAATTGAAAAATAAAAAATTCACTAGAAAGTAGGATTTGTGAATTGAAAGACAAAGAACCTCAAAAGAAAGTAGGATCTGTGAACTGAAAAGAAAATAATTCACTAAAAAAAAAAAAAATTAGTGAAATGGAAAAAAATTCCAAAGAGCAAAACGCAACATTTAAAAACTCAATTGGTCATATACAGAAAGAAGTAAAAAAGCTAATGAAGAAAATAATTTTTAAAAATCAGAATGAAACAAATAGAAACTAATGATCATTGAGACAGCAAAAACAGTCAAGCAAAACCAAAAAATGACAAACTGAAAAAACTATGAATTATCTATTTGCAAAAAAGACTTAAAATAGATCCAGAGAAATAATCTGAGGATATTGACTTTCCGAAAATTATGATAAAAAAAAAGAGCCTAGATACTATTTACAAGAAATCATCAAAGAGAACTGCCAGATGTAATAGAATCAGAAGGTAAATAGGATTGAAAGAATCTATCAACACCTTCTGAAAGAGACCCTAAAAGAAAACCCCAAGGAATATTGTGGCCAAATTTCAGAACTATCAGGTTAAGGAAAAAAATTTACAAGCAGCCAAAAAAAAAAAAACAAAACAATTTAAATACCGAGGTGCCACAATAAGGATTACCCAAGATCTGGCTGCCTCCCCATTAAAGGATCGAAGGGCCTGGAATCTGATATTCCAAAATACAAAAGAACTTGGGATACAGCCAAGAATAAACTATCCAGCTAAGCTGAGCATTTTCTTCCAGGGAAGAAGATGGACATTTAATGAAACAAACGAATTCCATTTGTTTCTAAGGAAAAACTAGAACTAAAAAAAATTTGATTCCAACCATAGAACCCAAGAGATGCAGAAAAGGTAAAAAGAACTCTTGAGAATTGTATTTGTGTAGATATAAAAAATACATGATAATTTGATTTTACTGATATAACATAAAAAGGGTAGATATGGAAAAGGGATGATGGCAGAATAAATGGTGGGAAGAGGGATAAAAAGAGGGAAACCACATCCCACGAAGAGGCAAAGGAAACTTATCATACCTGAGGGAATTTGAGAGGGGAGGAAATGGTGAATCTTACTCCCATCAGAGTTGGCTCAAAGAAAAATAATTGACATTTGTTTTAGAGTAAATTCTCTCCCCATTAAAAAGGGGGAGAGGAAAAGGAAAAGAAAAAGAGTAATAAGGAAGGAAGGGGAAAAGATTCAAGGGGAGAGAGGGATTCTAAAGAGGGAAGCATCGTGGATACAAGTGGGCATATAAGTACAAAAAGGGAAAGAGGGTTGGGGAGGCAAGAAAAGTGTGCCATAATCTGGGGTTATTAGGATGACAGGAAAATAGATTTAGTAATTCTAACTGTAAATGTGAATGGGATGAACTCCCATAAAGAGGAGGCAGACAGCAGACTGATAAAGTCAGAACCCTACAATATGTTGTTTACAAGAAACACATTTAAGCAGGGAGATACATATAGAGTAAAGGTAAAGGCTGAGCAAAATCTATTATGCTAGGTGAAGTCAAAAACATGGTAGCCATCCTTGACGCCAAAAGCAAAATTGATCTAATCTAAAAGAGATAAGAAAGGAATCTACATCCCTAAAGGGCAGCATAAACAACCAAGCAAATCAATATTAAAATATATGCACCAATGGTATGGCATCCAACTTCCTAAAGGAGAAGAAGAGTTAAGAAGAAATAGACAAAAAACTGTAATAGTGGGAGATCCTAACCTTGCACCTCAGAATTAGACAAATCAAACCACAAAACAAATAAGAAAGAAATTAAAGAAGTAAATAGAATATTAGAAAAATTAGGTATGTTAGATCTTTGAGAAAATTGAATGGAGATAGAAAGGAATATTTTCTTCCAGCAGTTCATGGAACCTATTCAAAATTGACCATATATTAGGACATAAAGACTAAATTAAAATGCAAGAAAGCAGAAATAGTAAATGCTTCTTTTCAGATCATGATGCAATAAAACTACATTCAACAAAAGTTAGGGAAATAGACCAAAAAGTAATTGAAACAAAAATCTCATCTTAAAGAATGATTGGGTAAAGCAGCAAATTATAGATACAATTAATAATTTCACCAAGATAATGACAATGATGAGACGTCATACCAAAATTTGTGGATGCAGCCAAAGCGGTAATAAAGGGAATTTTAATCCTAGAGGCTTACTTGAATAAAACAGAAAGAAAAAGATAATGAATTCCAAACTAAAAAAAACTAAAAAAGACCAAATTAAAACCCTAATCAAATAAACTAAATTGGAAATTTAAAATTAAAAAGGAGAAATTAAAAATATTGAAAGTAAAAAAACTATTGAACTAATTAATAAAACTAAGAGTTGGTTCTATGAAAAAGCCAATAAAATAGATAGCCTTTGTAAATCTGATTAGAAAAGGAGGGAGGAAATGAAATTAGTAGTCTTAAAATGAAAAGGGAGAACTTCCCACCAATGAAGAGGAAATTAGAGAAATAATAAGGAGTTATTTTGTCAACTTTATAAAAATTGATAACCCAAGTGAAATGGATGACTACCCAAAAATATAGACTTCAGACTAAGAGGAAGAAGTAAATATTTGAATAGTCCCATTTCAGAAAAGAAATAGAACAGGCAATAAACAACCCCTAAGGAAAAATCTCCAGGACCAGATGGATTTACATGTGAATTCACAACATTTGAAGAACAATTCCTAATGCTAATAAATTATTTGATAAAATAGGGAATGAAGGAGTCCTACCAAATTCCTTCTATGACACAGACATGGTCCTGATACCTAAACCAGGTAGGTTAAAAAAAGAGAAAGAAAATTATAGACCAACTCCTAATGAATATTGATGCTAAAATCTAAATAAGATATTACAAAAAGACTACAGAAAATCATCCCGGATAGTAACTCATGATCAAGTAGGATTTATACCAGGAATGCAGGGTATTCAATATTAGGAAAACTATCAATATAATTATATATTAATAACCAAATTAATAAGAACCATATGATCATCTCAATACTGCAAAAAGCATTTGACAAAATTCAACATCCATTCCTATTAAAAACACTTGAGAGTATAGGAATAAAATGGACTTTCCTTAAAATAACAGCAGCATCTATTTAAAACCATCAGTAACACTATGTAATGGAGACAAACTCAAACCATTCCCCAATAAGATCTGGAGTGAAACAAAGTTGCCCACTATCACCGTTACCATTTAATATTGTATTAGAAACGCTAGCTTTGGCAATAAGAGCTGAGAAAGATATTAAAGGAATAAGAATAGGCAATGAAGAAACCAAATTATCACTCTTTGCCAACGATATGATGGTATACTTGGAGTACCCCAGAGATTCTACTAAAAAGTTATTAGAAATAATCCACAACTTCAGCAAAGTTGCTGGTTATAAAATAAACCCACATAAGTCATCAGCATTCTTATATATCACTAACAAATCCAACAGTCAGAGTTAAAAAGAAATTCCATTTAAAGTAACTACTGATAATATAAAATATTTAGGAATCTATCTCAAGGAAAAGTCAGAAAACTTTATGAGCAAAATTACAGACCACTTTCACACAAATTAAGTCTGATCTAACCAACTGAAAATATTAAAATGCTCTTGGATAGGGCGAAAATATAATAAAGATGACAATATTACCTAAACTAATCCATTTATTTAGCTATACCAATCAGACTCCCAAAACCATTTTAATGACCTAGAAAAATAATAAAAAAACTATATGGAAAACAAAGGTCAAGAATTTCAAGGAATTAATGGAAAAAATCAAATGAAGGTGGCTTGCGTACCAGATCTAAAAGTATATTATAGAGAAGCAGTTACCAAAACCATTGGTATTGGCTAAGGAAATAGATTAGTTAATCAGTGGAATAGGTTAGGTTCAAGGGACAAAACAGTCAACAACTATAGCAACCTTAGTCTTGAAAACCCAAAGACCCAGCTTTTGGGATAAGAACTTACTGTTTGATAAAGTTGCTGGGAAAATTGAAACCAATTATGGAGAAACTAGGATTGATCCAACAATTTAACAACCAGACACCAAGATAAGGTCAAAATGGGTTCATGACCTAGGCAAAAGAATGAAATTATTAATAAATTAGAGGAACACAGGATAGTTTACCTCCTCGACCTGTGGAAGGGGAAGGACTTTATGACCAAGAAGACCTAGAGATCATTACTGATCACAAAATAGAAAATTTCGACTATACCTAAACTGAAAAGTTTTGTACAAACAAACTAATGTAGAAAAGATTAGAAAGGAAGCAATAAACTGGGAAAATATTTTACAGCCAAAGGTTCTGATAAACCCCATTTCTAAAATATATAGAGAATTAACTCTAATTTATAAAAAATCGCCATTTCCAACTGAAAATGGTCAAGGATATGAACAGACAATTCTCAGATGAAGAAATTGAAACCATTTCTAGTCATATGAAAAGATGCTCCAAGTCATTATTAATCAGAGAAATGCAAATTAAGACAACTCTAAGATACCACTCACACCTGTCGATTGGCTAAGATGACAGGAAAAAATAATGATGATTGTTGAGGGGATGGGAAAACCAGAACATTGATGCATTGTTGGTGGCTTGTGAATGAATCCAACCATTCTGGAGAGCAATTTGGAATATGCTCAAAAGTTAATAACGTGCATACCCTTTGATCCAGCAGTGTTACTACCACTACAAAGAGATTCAAAGAAGGGAAAGGGACTGTATGTGCACAAATGTTTGTGGCAGCCTTCTTTGAGTGGCTAGAAACTGAAACTGAGTGGATGCCATCAGTTGAGAATGGCTGAATAAATTGTGGTATATGAATATTATGGAATAGTATTGTTCTTTAAGAAATGACCAACAGGATGATTTCAGAAAGACCTGAGAGACTTACCTAACTGATGCCGAAGGAAATGAGCAGGACCAGGAGATCATTATATACTTCAACAACAATACTATATGATGACCAGTTCTGATGGACCTGGCCATCCTCAGCAATGAAATCACCCAAATCACTTCCAATGGAGCAGTAATGAACTGAACCAGCTACCAGAGAAAGAACTCTGGGTGATGACTAAAAACAATTACATTGAATTCTAATCCCTATATTTATGCCCACCTGCATTTTTGATTTCCTTCCAAGCTTAATTGTAAATATTTCAGAGTCTGATTCTTTTTGTACAGCAAAATAACAGTTTGGTCATGTATACTTATTGTGTATCTAATTTATATTTTAATATATTTAACATCTACTGGTCATCCTGCCATCTGGGGGAGAGTGTGGGGGGTAAGAGGTGAAAAATTGGAACAAGAGGTTTGGCAATTGTCAATGCTGTAAAGTTACCCATACATATAACCTGTAAATAAAAGGCTATTAAATAAAAAAAAAAAAGGAAAACTATGAATAGAATTTTCCATATCAATAACAATAATTAGTGATTATAATAAATGCCATTATCTCAATAGAATCAGGGAAGGGTTTTGACAAGATATAACACCAATTTCTATTAAAACACATTAAAGCCTAAGAATAAATGAAACATCTTAAAATGATAAAATGATAAATGATATCTTAAACAAAGAACAAACATTATCTGTAATATGGATAAACCAAAAGCCTTCTTAATAAAATCAGGGGTGAAGTAAGAATGTGCATTGTCACCATTATTATGCATTATTACATTAGAAATGCTAGCTATAAAAAAGACAAGAAAAAGAAATTGAAGAAATAAGAATAAGCAATGAGGAAAGAAAACTACCACTTTTGTAATAGATAGAAGGTATACTTAGGAACCCTAGATAATCACCTAAAAAACTAATTGAAACAATGAACAACTTTAGTAAAGTTGCAAGATATAATTAAACCCACAAAAATTATCAGCATTTTTATATATTGTCAACAAAGTCCAGCTAGAAGAGATAGAAAGAGAAATTCCATTTAAAACGATTGCAGACAACATAAAATCCTTGAGAGACCACCTGCCAAAATAAACCCAGGGATGACATGAATATATTTACAAAACACTTTTTTTTTTTGTTTACAAAAACAAAGATCTAAATAATTGGAGAAATGTTAGTTGCTTCTGGGTAGGCTAAGTGAATATGATAAAAATGACAATTCTAACCAAATTAATTTACTTAGGGTTATACCAATGAAACTACCAAAGAATAATTTAAAAGAGAAGAAATAATAGTAAAATGCATCTAGAAGAACAAAATGCTAAAATATGTTATAGAGTTCAATGAAAAGAAAATGTGAAAAACAGACTAGCACCACAAGATTTTGAACTATATTATAAATTGGTAATCATAAAAATAATCTGGTGTAAGCTAAGAAATAGAGTGGTTCATCCATAGAATAGCTGAGGTGTACAATACATAGAAATCAATGATCATAGTAATTTAGTATTTGATAAAGTCAAAATTCTATATTTTTTGTTTAGCTTTTTAATGTTTTTTTTTATTTTCAAAATGCATGCAAAGATAGTTTTCAAACTTCACACTTCCAAAACCTTGTACTCCAAATTTTCTCTTTCCTTTCCTTTGTCCTCCTCCCCTCAGCAGCAAGTAATTCCTTAAACATGTGCAATTTTTCTAAACATATTTCCATATCTATCATATTGTGTAAGAAAAATCAAATAAAAAAGAGAAAGGAAAAAAAGCAAGCCAACAGTAACAACAAAAAGGTAAAAATACTATGTCATGATCCAAATTCGGTTCCCACAGGCCTCTCTCTGGTTGCCAAATTCTCTCTCTGGTTGCAGATGACTCTCTATCACGAGTCTATTGGAATTGGCCTGAATCACGTCATTGTTGAAAAGTCACATTCATCAGAGTTGATCACATAATTTTGTTGCCGGTGTGTATAATGTTCTTTTGGTTCTGTTTATTTTATTTAGCATCAGTTCATTTAAGCCTTTCTGAAATCATCCTGTAGATTGTTTCTTATGGAATAATAATATTTCATAACATACATGTGTTAAGCAGTTTTTACTGACACAGATGTTCCTTGTGGATTGAGAATGAAATAAATTGAAGGCAAGAAGGAAGAGGAGAGAGGTCAGAGAACACAACTACCTCTCAGTCTCCTTATATCATCATTTATCCTCTCAAAGGAAGAGATCCATTCTACAAGTCTGAGTTAGATCTCCAGCAGCAACATACATGTACCATAACTTATTCAGCCATTCCCCAATTGATGGGCATCCATTCCATTTCCAGTTCCTTGCCACTATAAGAAGGGCTGCTACAAACATTTTGCACATGTGGGTCCTTTCCTCTCTTTTTATAAGAAGATCTAAAATTTTGGGGCAAGTACTCACTATTTCACAAAGCTTGTTGGGAATGCTAGAAAGCAGTTTGGCAGAGTCTAGGCATAGACATCTCACATCATATAGATGTGATCAAGATCACAAAATAAGATCAAAATGGCTACATGATTTAGTCATAGAGAGTGATATCATAAACATATTAGAAGAACATGGAAAAGTTTACCTGTTAGAGTTACAGGTAAGGGAACAGTTTATGATCAAACAAGAAATAACGAAGACCATGGGAAATAAATTGGATGATTTTGATTACATGAAATTAAAAAAAAAAAAAAAGGACAAACTAGTTCAGCCAAAATTAGAAGGAAAGCAGAAAACTAAGGGCAAAAAATGTAGCACATTTCCCTGATAAAGGCTGTATTTCTCAAATATCTAGGTTCTTGAACAAATTTATAAAAAAAAAAAAAATGAGCCATTCCCCAACTGATAAAGGATCAAAGGATATTCATTGGCAGCACTCAAGATAAAAGATATCAAAGCTATAAAAAGTCATATAAAAATGTTCTAAATCACTACTAATTAGAGAAATGTAAAATAAACAACCCTTATATATCACTGAATGTACCTAGTAACAGGACAGAAAAGGAAAATGATACTGAAGGGAGTGAGGAAATATAGGGTCACAATGTATTGATGGTAGAATCATTTGGGTAAGTTATACACTG
Source organism: Sarcophilus harrisii (assembly GCF_902635505.1). Classification (NCBI taxonomy): domain Eukaryota; kingdom Metazoa; phylum Chordata; class Mammalia; order Dasyuromorphia; family Dasyuridae; genus Sarcophilus; species Sarcophilus harrisii. Next base: position 108,316,445 of record NC_045426.1, read on the forward strand.
ATCTAATCATTCTGGAGAATAATTTGGAACTATGCACAAAGGACTACAAAATATACCCTTTGACCCAATAATAACACTATCCCAAAGAAATCAATTTGGACAAATCTGTTTGTATAAAGATATTTATAGCTGCTCTTTTTTCGATGGCAAAGAATTGAAAACTGATGAGATGCCATCAATTGAAGAATTGCTGAACAAATCGTAGTATGTGATTGGGATGGAATACTATTGAGTTGTAAGAAATAATGGGTAGGATGGTTTAAAAAAAAAAAAAACCTGGGAAGATTTATATCAACTTTTGCAAAGTGAAATGGAAGAATTGTACATAGTTAAATGCCAAGAATAATTATCTTAGCTATTATGATCAAGACAACAATCTAAAACAATTCCAGAGTACCCATGATGACAAATTATATCTACCTCAAGAGAGAGAACCAATGAATGTTCAGTGCAGATGGGAGCATGTTTTTTTTTTTTTCACTTTCTTTCTTTTCTTTTTTTTTTTTTTTTTTTTTTTTTTTTTTTTTTTTTTTTTTTTTTTTTTTTTTTTTTTTTTTTTTTTTTTTTTTTTTTTTTTTTTTTTTTTTTTTTTTTTTTTTTTTTTTTTTTGCTTTTTTGTACAAGTATTTTTTTTTTTGCATCATGGCAAAAATGGAAATATTTTGCATGATTTTATGTGTATAATTGATATCACAAGTCTTGAGTTCTTAATGGATTAAAAAAAGCTGGAATGAAGGAAAGATTTGGAACTCAAAGAAAAATTTAAGTGAATGTTAAAACCTTTAAAAGTGTAACTAGAAAATATTTAACCATGATAAATGTTTTTAAATAATGGGGAGGTATAGGAGAACAAAATATACTGCTCTGCCTCTTGTTTGCTGATTTTTAAAATTTGACTTAAGACAGCAAAATACAACCTCAAATAATTCCTTCTTACAAATAATCTTTCACACATATATCAATGGTACACAATACCATATAACAGATTTGACTAGACAGGCACTTTTTAATATAAATATTACTATTCTTAAATGGCATTATGCAATTGTATTAAGACCTTACAATATAAAGACTTTTTATGTTTAATGCAAAAGAAATTGTTCTTACTATCCATATGCAAAAGCAAGGTAGCTAAAACATGAATATTCCTCAGCACAATACACTGAGCCCTGATCTGAAAAAAGAAAGAGGAAATTGGACTCATCACATTTGGGAAATTGTGCCATGTTTTTAATGATCCTAAATTGCTCATAACTGCAAAACCTTGTCACTTTAATATCAACATTCCCCCAGAGATGCTATGTGGCTGTGAATTAGGAATCACTACCATCTTGGAAGAGTCAAAATTAGAAGCAAGGACAGGGATAATGTAAAGAAATATGTGAGATGTTAGTAGGCTACAGCATATTACCAATTATAATATGTAAGAAGTAGCATAAAAACATCAAGTTCGTGTATGACAAATACAGAATTGGGCTGGTCATGAAACTAAACTGGAAGACAACAGATAGACAAAGAAAATGTTAAAAGAATCAGAAGGAGTCCCCAGTGCATTGGGCAGATCCTTTATGGTGAAATTATTAAAGAGCATAGATAAGGATTGTATTGGATGCAACCATGAGTGAATACCCTTCTTAATTAAATCACACATTTGTCAAAATGGCAAAATTTTATCATGTAGTCTTTCTTCATTAAAAAAAAAAAAAAGCTGGCATGACCTAGTAGTGTCCCTTCTTCCTAATAGCTATTTTTCTCCATTCTGTCCAGTTCATTCTCAGGAATACACCATGTCTGTAACTTTCATGAAGAGAAGGAAAGGAGAAAGGAACAAACATTTGTTCTTTTAAAAATTGTGTCAAAATTTTGTGGTTAAGTGCTTTACAAATATTATCTCACTTGACTCTATGATTAGAAAATTCCTAAGTAGATACTTCTTATTTCCCAGTTAATTAATGCCTTTTGGCCTGTGATGTCAGAGGTGAAAATGCCTATTTGATTCTCCTGATAGACTCCACTCCAATCCACAATCCCAAAATTACCCTGCTCTATGAGTTGGATGAGTTGCATGAGTATCTTAAAGCATGATGTGAAGAAAGACCCAAGAGTCTCAGAGGAAAAAGAAAATTTTTGGTACAACCACTTGCCAAATCTTTGGAGCAAGCTCTGAAAAGATAATCCTGGATCCTCTCTTCCTTCTATAGCCTGGAAATCATCAGACTAGAGGATTGCTAGTAACATTGCATTGTATTGGTTGTGTCCCCTCTCCACCCCCTTTCCATTTGACTTTGAAGGTAACAACCCGGCTCTGGTAAAAGGGGAAAAGGATTGATGAAAATCTTGTAATTTTGGAGTTTAAGGGGATCATAGGCTCAGTGTGTGGAGTCAACCATCTGCCCTTGTTCCCTCATATTGCTACTCTTGCCTTCTCTTCTTTGTCTCCTAGGGTATTTAGAGTTAAGCTGCATGATATTCTACTTAATGAACGAAATAAATGGACCTATTGATTTTAGAATTGAATGGCTCTTCTTTGAAGACTCAAATTCTAAGCAACAGATTCTAACATCAAGTTTTTCCAAGATAATTAAAGAAGTGGGACATGCTTTTTGTAGATACCGATAAGCTTGGATCTTATATGTTGTTGTTCTTCAGACTGGAAAAAGATCAGGAATAAAAGTTACAATGATACAACACTTACACAATCCATTTTCTCCACAAAAATGACCACCTTCCTCAAAAACCATCATTAAATTATGAATATTTCTGTGTTAAAAACCTTGAAGATAACAACCATAATTATATAGCATTTAAGTGTTTGTTTTTAAAAAAAGCATTTTAAATACATGGTCTCACAACAATTCAATGAAGTAGGTACTATTAGCTTTATTTTATATGTGAAGAAACCAAGGCTTGAAGATTTTAAATAACTTGCCTTGGTGTATACAGTGTAAGTGTTTGAAGCAGATTCATTACTCTTTCCCACAGATTCACTGAAATATCCATATTACTCATTTCACAGAAGAAAATGCAGAGCTCAAGAAGTTGTGCCTTGGTCAAGATAACATAGGCAATAGATGTCTTTATTTCACAGACTTTATTTCAAAGACTTATAAAAGCAGTTACCTTCTATAGCAAACATGAGTTGTTGTTTTCAACACCAGTGTTAATTAGGATTTTTCAGTGTACTCTTGTGCCATGGTGAATATTAAAATAAATAGCATGAACCCTTATGTTCCTCCCATCATCCATCATTCATAACTTTCAAATATCTGAGAAATGTAAACATTGCTTGAGAAATACATAGGGAAAACGTTAACATCTAATACATTAACAAAACATGAAGGTAGTTTTATTGCTGTAAGAAAGATATATTAGAATGTTGTCTGTGTACCTAAGGAAAATACTGAGTTTTTTGATCCAAATAAGCACACTCTGCATATTTGGAACTGAAGTTTTATATGCAAAATTAAATTACATAATTCCATGTAATTAGTAATTACATATAATTATAATGCAATTAATAATTACCCATAATAGCTCATATTTTCATAAGACTTTAGAAATTTGCAAAATGTTTTCCTCACACCAGCTTTCTGGGATAGAGAATTACTCTTCCCATTTTGCACATGAGAAAGCTGAAATTCAAAATAATATAAAGACTTGCTCTTAGTCATCTAGTCTCAGAGACAACAGGCGATAAGCATTTATTAAGTGCTTCCCATGTGCTAGACATTATACTTGGGGTTACACATACAAACTCTCCCCTTGAAAAGAGACAACATCAACCTTCGAGAAACTGACCTTCTTTCTAATGGGGAAGACAACACATAAAAGAATCGTAGCAAGGGGAGGGGACAAGAAGTAACTTGGAGTCATGGTAATGAAATCATCTTTCCCCAAAATGGAAAACAGGAGTGGAAGATCAGATGTTCAGGCTCCAGTTTTATCATCCTTTCCACTACAATCTTTTTCTGACCTTTCTCTAATTTCCACTCCATCCTCATTTATAGAAGCAAGCATAATCTGCTCTTTCCTAGAAGTATAAATGCCCCTGAGTTACCAAGAACAACATTTCTGAAAGCCCAACTTTGACTCCCTATTCTACTTTTTCTACAATATCTTAAAAAAACAAGATTTGCCCATGATTCCTTTCTTACTGACTTCCAAGCAGTGTGATACTTACTAATTACTGGATTGGAGGTTCCAGGAATAGCAAGGCAAGAAGAGTAAAAGGGTGATAGGAGGTGGTGATCAACCTAGATGAGTCAAATCTCATTTTGAGTATATAAAGCACATACCCTCAGGAGGTAGCTCAGTCTTGGAAACTTGACGTCTTTTCTCCTCTATTCACCAGCTGCTCATCTTGCCCTAGGCTGCTCCCTAACCCCCACTAGGATCTGCTTGGACAGAATTCACACCTATGGGCATCATAATCTATTTTAATTATTCATGTGTTGTTTGCCCTTTTTAAAAAATGTAATTTTATTAAATTGCTAGCTCTGGGCCTTTCTACTGAAAGGGTGAATATGGTTTAATCCTTTTGGGCTTAAGGATAATTTTCTACATAGAGCAATCATTAAAAAAAATTCTAATTTAGACACAATGATGTTTTGCACTTATTAAAGTGCTCTTCCTTGGCCTCTTGAAAAGATAATGCTCAAGTGTTGGCACAAAATATTTGCCTACTTCTACTTCTGACCTAGTTATACTAGTTTACATTGGATTTTTGTCCACACAGCAAGATATTAGTCACAAGTGCAAATTATTACCTCATATCTCAAATCAGTCTTTGAGAGCCATGATTCTGGAGTGAAAGCTAGAGTGGCTTATCCCTCACTAAGTACTCCAGGGTTATTGCTGGAATAGTAGGGTGCCAATCCCTCCATATGTGAAAACTACATTTGACCTATTTCCAATAATGATTATACATTTTTAATATTCTACCCCAACTCTCTTGTTTTTTTTTTTTCTTCTTAGGACCCAGAAGCATAACTGTAAATATAATACTGGTGGCTAACTTGCCTATGGGTACTGCCAAATAAGGGCAGCTAGGTGATATAGTGCTAAATAGGATTTCAGGTCTGGAGTTAAAAAGGCTTCAATTCAAATCCAAGTTCAGACATTTGCTAGCTGTAGAATACTGGGCAAGTCACTAAATCCTGTTTGCCTCAATTTCCTTCTCTCTAAAAATAAATTGAGAAGGAAATAGCAAACCACTCTACTACTTTGCCAAAAAAACTTTGAATCTGATCACAAAGGGTCAGATGTGACTGAAACAATTCAACAACAGCAACCTCCAAACCAGCCATTCTCGGTTCACCATAACTTTGTGGGCTTAGGAATCATTGCTTTATAAACCATCACCAATGTATTTACTTTTTATCATCAGACAGAGGATACAAAATTAGTTCACAGCAAAGGCATTTAATGAAATAGCATAGAAAAAATAAAAGGTAAATAAAGAACTTTTCTCCCATAAAGTTGGAATTTTCCTACTAAGACACTTACTGCCTATTGAAAGATTGACACATAGGGAATAAGTATGGAGAGACATACAACAAGGAACGTATATATGTAGAGCCTATCTGGAAGGGAATGCACATGGAGAACACATACCTTGATGGCCCTCATGTAGATGGGATGACTTACCTAGGACACAATAGGATGACTTTCTCTTTTGGTGATGTCCTTGTGCTGCTACTAAAAGTGGATTTGTTTCCTGCTTCCCAAAAAGAAGAGTAGGTAGACTCTCCTCTCTTTTTCTTTTTCTTTTCTTTTTTTTTTTTTTTTTTTTTTTTACTTGTGGACAAAAGCTTTAAACTTTAGCTCTTTGAGTAAAACAAGACCACTATACACTTGATCATATGATGAGGAGTCTGTCAATACTCAGAGTCTTGACTGTGATGGGCTTTTTATTTCAAAAAATCATCATCTCACAGACCAAGCTCATAGGTAACACAGAACAACCACCTAGCCAAAGAAGCAGCTGCTGACGTTAATCTATTTTTAACTTCATCTTCCTGGTTCATTAAATGTGGTTCCAAAGCTGTACCAAAGTTCTATCTAACTTAGAGAAAGAAATTCTTGTGACTACTAATAATTGGGAAATTATGTTTACTCAAAATCATTTTAAGAACTGATTAAAATCTGACAAGCCACTGAGGATGAATGGGTCTGAGGTCATTTGATTTTTTTTTCCCAATTCTGATACTCTGTTTGGTTCCCCATTCAAATAAGTTCATGTATTAGGGAACAAAGGTGAATTAACCCCTCATTCCCAAGTAGGGACCACTTGCAAAGCATCTATCTCCATCTTAATCATCACAATTCTTTGTTCTATACCTTTATTATGTATAAATAGCTTTTAGTAATCTTTTCAATTTGAGTTGAGTTCTATATTAGTTAGATAGCTCTCTGTTCTGCCAGTTGATTCTTCATCCAGTATTCTTTCTCTTCCTTTTTCCCTTTCCTTCATGAAGCTTTCTTCAATTACTGTAGTACATATCTTTTCGTGCTTTTCTTTCAATTGTTGTATCTTTGTTCAACCTTATGGATTTTAGTAGTCAATTATTCTGTGGATATTTTCATGTGTGTTGGTCTTACCTCCAATAGGGGCCTGGAACAGTGTAAAGGAGACTACTGACAAAAGTAAGTGCTAGATAATAATTTCATTGGATGGCTTCATATTATGACCACAGCAAAGACAGGAACTATTTTCTCTTATAATAAAATGGCACCTTTGACCCTGAGCCTATTAATAATAATCATAACAATAATAATAATCCATAGTCCTTTGCACTTTAAGATTCCAAAAGTAGGGGCAGCTAGGTAGTGCAGGGGATAGAGTACCAGCCCTGAAGTTAGGAGGACCTGTGTTCAAATCTGTCTTCAGACACTTAGCACTTCCTTAGCTGTGTGACCCTGGGCAAGTCACTTGACTCCAATTGCCTCAGGGAAAAAATAATACAAAAGTAATTTTTTTTCACAATAATCTTAGGACATCTCCATTTTCCTAAAGAGGAAATGAAGGATAAGAGAGCTTAGTTACTTGCTTAGGGTCATGCAACTAGTAAGTGTATGACCTAAGATTGGAACTGATGTTTACATTAACTCCAAGATTATTGTGCTTCTCTCTACCATGTTAAAAAGTCAATTCTACCAAGCTGAATTATTCTGTTAAGAACACTACAGAATTAGTGCCGTGCTGATGGAGCTACAAATGTGCAAATTAACTGGAATAATGTAAAATAACTGTATTGAGTTAGACACCTTAAGACAATTTCATAAATGCTGAAAGTTTTGAATAAGTAAGATGTACTTCTTTTTCTGTAATGATAATAGTAACTGGCATTTATATATTCCTTTAAGGTTAATAAAATTTATGGTTGAAGTACATTACTTGTTTTTTACATGATGTAGCATTCTATTCATGAGTTTTTGTTACATATAATTCTTCATCATGAAACCACACTTTCACTGAACTGGCTACAATATTAATCCAGTGTATTAGAATTATAAACAACAATAACAAAGTTAATTTTCTTAGAACAATAATTTAGGGAAAGCAGTCAAATACCATTATTTAAAATTTAAAGATGTGGAAACTAAGGCTCAGAGAGATAAAGGGGTATATCCACAGTTATACAACCCTTTAAATGTAAAGCTAGAACTCAAAATATTTTTCCTCCACAAAATCACATTATGTCTCTAGTTTAAAAAAATAGATCGCCAAGTCCTTGGGGTTACATGAATGCAGAAATGCATGTCATCATTTTATTCAATATTTTTCCTTCCCTCTCTTTGGAATAAATGGATAAGTGGCTATTTGCATTAATACAGAATATCATTTTTAAAAGTATACTGTAGTGTGGGAAATGGAGTATTATTCTTTTTTTTTAATTAAGTATTAAGCTAATTGTCAGTTTTAAAAGCTTTTGCAATATTTAGGATTTTTGATTTAAAAATAAAATCTTAAACCTTAATCCATGGATTTAAATTGTCTGCATCTATGCTTCAACATTTAATAAGCAAGCATCCTTGACATGAATGAAACAGCATTGAGCCATAGATTGCTACCAATGAGAATACATCAGTTTCAGGCTTTAAAAATGCCAAGATAAATAATTGATACTATATTTCATTGGTTTCAAATGACTAAATGTTAGATTTCATCATTGATTATGATAAAAAGCATAGTTTTACCTCTAGCAATAAATAATAGGGTATTATTGAGGTATACCAATATTATCCTTTTCATTAAAAGATCTGGTCAGGGAGGTCATTTGGAACAAGTTACACTGAAAAATATATTGATTTCAGGCTGAGGCTTTTTACAGTACATTTAGGCTATAAAATTGACTACTGCAATCTCTTTGTCTTTCTCTATTTCCCTCCTTTTCCCTTCCCTCCCCTTGCCATTTTTCTTTCTTTTTCCTTTTTCCTTTTCTTCCTCTTCCCTCTATTCTATTTTTTCTTGTCCTTCCCAACTTTTGTCTTTTTATCCTTGACTTTTATTTGCTTCTTGTCTTTCCTTTCAACCACCATCTCCCTTTTTCTAAAGCAAATATATCCCAAAGAGATATCCCAAAGATACCTCTGACAGCTCTAACATTTGATGATCCTACAATGAATTTTTTCAGTAGAACCTCTTAAGTAAGCTGTAATTGCTATGAAGTAATCTTGTCTCTTTTTTCCTACGGATTCTTAGTTTTAGGAAAGAAAAAAAGAACTTCTGGAATTAAAAATAAAAGAATACTAGTCACTATCCAAATGATTTTCTGTTTTCTATTTGTTTTGTGAAACAATCAGGGTTCAGTGACTTACCTGGGTGTCTGAGGTCAGGTTTGAACTCAGGGCCTGACTTCAGGGCCAGTTCTCTATCTACTGCTTCACTTAGCTGCCCCATTATTTCAAAGTAATCATTCAGTCATTTTTAATTAGAATGAGTATTGCCCAGAAAGTATAAAGCCAATGGTCATATTTTCAAGTTTAAAATTCCTAACAACAATTTTAGGGCTTGAAATTATGCTATTAATGGGAAAAAGGACACATTTTAAAAGTTTGGAATATTCAAAACTTACATAGACTTCATAAAACAATAAAGTCCCATTTACTAAAGGGAGTTAGTCACAAAATGAAGGGAAATCAGGGAGACTGATGGAAATAAATCAGTTCTGGTGAGCACTCAGGTGGAATTAGGGCTCCAGAGGGAATGAAATTCCCCCTCCATCAACTAATGAAAACCGATGTGCTTTTGTAGGATTCTTAGCTGGGTCTAGCTAAATCAGGACTGAGAAACCTGGACCTGGGGAGATAGTACTGATTCCTGCTAGTGGGAGAAGGAAGACTCCTGTGGAAATTGTAACTAATTGATAGTCAAACTCCCAGTCAATGTGAATAAAGTTAATATGCCATATTAGAATATTAGTGTCTAAAGTAATTTCAGTAGCATCAGTTCCAATTTATAGAGACCTGAAAATGAATCTCTTCCTCTTGCCTCAGTGTTCCTTTATCATAGTAATCTGCCCTCCAAGCATTTTCACTTGGCTGTGGTTCATACCTGCAATTCTATATCCTTACCTCTGCCTCTCGGTTTCCTTTAAATATAAACTAAAATTGCACGTTGTGCAAAAAAACTTTCTCATTCCACCTTTATGCTAATACCTTCACTCTAATATAATCTCCAATTTATCTGATATTTAGCTTGTTTGTACATAATTACTTGCATGTTATATTCCTCATTAGACTGTGAATTTCTTGAGGTCAGGGACAGTTTCTGTCTTTCTTTGCTTCAATAATGATAATGATAATAATAATCAATAAAATAAAGATTATAACTCTTACTGATATAGTACTATGTTACAGGTACTGGGCTAAGCACTTTATTTACAATTATTTCATATTATTCTCACAACAACCCTGGGATGTAGGTACTATTATTATCCCCATTTTGCAGATGAGGAAACTGAGGCAAACAGAAATTAAGTCAGCTTGCCCAGGGTCACATATTTGCTAAGCATCTGAGGCTGGATTTGAACTCAGGCCTTTCTAAATCTAGGCCTATTTGGGGCTCTAGCCACTGATTCACTTACCTACCTGAACCCTTAGCATGGAGTCTGGTATAGTAAGTGCCTAATAAATGTTTATTGCCCTGATTTCATCAATTAACCTCTTCCTAAATACCTCTAGGAATATAAAACTCACACTCTTTTCTTAGAAAAATACCTGACACAAAATAAATGCTTATTGACTGATGACAGTTTAGAGAGGGAAAGGCGTGTAACAAAAATAAGTATAATAAAAGCTAGGGTAGGATAGTGACAAAAGAAAGAGACAGAGGTTTTCAGAACTAAATCCTCTATATATGGTTATACAATGGCAAAGCTATCAAGATCTCATTACAAAGAAGATACTTCTATTAATATTTTTATTCCTTTTGCTGACATTATTCTCTCCCCTGTCATCAGAAGTTACACCAGTGGAAAATATAAATAGACTATTCAATTGCTACCCCAAACTATTTATAATCAGGGTTGAGACAACTAAGGTAACCTTCAGTATTTACAACACTGACCATAGGATCCTCCGTTGTCCTCTTACCCTTGTGTCCTTTGCAGACTAAAGTATTCATCAACCAGTCTGGGAAAAGGGAGAGAATAATAGGACCCATGCCCATCATCATAAAATTAGTCCATAAACTATACTTCTCCATATTCACTAATACAAAGTTGAACTCTGAATTCACCTTCTGTTGGTAATCTGCTGTTCTTTTGGATTTTCTTCCACAGTTCAAGGCTGTTCTTGAAGTTTATTTATTAGACCTGATTCCACCTCTACATGATAGGGGAAGGTTTACACAGTGTGTTTACCCTGATCTATGGTCTTCTAGGGAAGTTGTCACTATTTTTTAGATGTCTTTTATGTAGTAGAGATATTATAAAATGCATAGTACTGAGTTAAATTAAGTTTGAGAATCTCTTTTATTAATATCCTAGAATGTATAGAATGAATAAGATATTAATTCAGGAGCCACTAGTGGGGAAAAGTTAGAAACTTTGTAAGCAATCTAGTAAATTCAGTTAAAAAGAAGGACAGGAATTAGGGTGGGAGGGAGACAATGAGAGATCAATCCAGAGTTGGAGAAGTTTGTTTTTAATTTAGAGTTTTGAAGATTTGAACCTGCTTTAATTAAGTATACCTATCTAAGTTAGGCAATGTTAGCTGATATTTCTCTGGCCTGTTGTGGTCTCTTGAAATAATATAATAACGATTAAGGCTGAATTTTTTGATTTCTTATTTTTCCTCCTTTAAATTGATACTACCTGTATCAAAACATGGAAAGAATTTCTGAAGTCTAACTGTAAGTTAATCCTTCTATGGGTACAACCATCATCAGAGAAGATATAACTGAAATATAGTACTATATCTGGAATCTGAGAAAGCAGGGTTTCCATGAAGCACTGGAAAAACTCAAGGGAGATAAAATGTTCCAAACTGGGCACAACTTAGAATGCTTCTCAGGAAGTAATAGTTATTTAAAAGGAGATGAGATTTCCAAGGGCATAATTCTATGGAGAGGATATCAGAGAGACAAGGACAGATCAATTTCCAAGAGCTAGAAGGGGTCCCAGAAAATTCATATCTGACCAAGAATTCCTTCTGTACTATACCCAATAAGTAGCTGCACATCAGTCATATAAGAATCACTAAAGATAGAAAACTCACTACTTCTAGAGGTAGCCCAATCCCCTGTGGGATAATTCTAAGTATTATGATTTTTCTTTTAAATTAAGCTTAAATCTTTTATCAGGAACTTACTTCCATTGTTCCAAGTCATGCCCACGGGGGCCAAAAAAATAAATTTAATCCCTTTTCCAAATAATATTCATTAAAATACTTATGCCCCCTAAATCTTCTCTTAAATGGGCTAAACATTTCCAAATAATCCTTGTATGTTATGGTTTCTTTTTCTGTCACTATCATTGTGATCTTCTGGACATGCAACAATTTATATCTTTACTAAAATGTGATCACAGGATTGAATAGAACATTGCAAATGAGATCTGAACCAGAAAGAATATAAAGGAGCTATTATAACCCTCGGATATACCTCTCCCAATGTAGTCTAGGATAGCATGAGCTTTTGTTGCTTTAATATCACACAGTTGATTAAACATATTTGGACCATTACAACACCCAGATCTTTTAAAAAATATATCTAGAAACAGTTGCCTAGCTAAAGCTACCTCATTGCACATTTGTGAAATTACTTTTTATACCTAATGCAAAACTTTAATTAGTACTCTTAGATTTCATCTTATTGGTATAGGCCATGATTTTTAGCATGTCAAGATTTCTTGTAATTCAGGAATTTTTTAATAATACCTTATCATCATATCATTTGAAAATTTGATAAGCATGCCATTTATGTCTTACTCTAAAATGGTGACAATGATATTGAGTAGTGAAGGTCCAAAGAACATATGCTTGAAACACTCCAATTGAGTTTTATTCAAGTAGGCAGCAATTCATCATTGACTACTTTTGTGGACTGGAATCCTTTTCCACTCCTATTGACTCCCTACTTCATTTTCCATAATGACTGTTGTACACCATACATTTGAAATCAATTTAATTCATGGATTTTTTCCAATGAACAATCATAGCAAAAGAACAGAGATGTTTGTCCTATAAATATAAAGCATCATCGTAATATCAATTCAATATGAACTTTAAAGTTTATATCTGTGTATACTTCTAGAACTTCTTATTTTTTTTATGAAGAGTTGTCATCTCGAGCATTTGATAAGGAATTTGGGAGTTTCCCTTTGTGAATATATTTCAATTCATTTAAGGAAATAAAATTCATGAACATTTATTAAATTCTTTCTATGCACAGGACACTAGGCATAGAAATACAAAAATGAAAATGAGTCTCTGGAATTAAGGGACCATTTTCTGAGGTCAAAACTGTTTAATTTAAACAGGCAGTATTCATCTAATTTTAAATGTATTTCATGATAATAGTAATTACTAGCATTAGTTTACAAGTTGCAAAGTATTTTACATGTTATCTTATTTGGTCTTCAAAACAACCTTGTAAAGTAGTGTTATTATTCTAGCTTTACCAATAAAGAAACTGAGAATAAGAGAAGTTCATTGACTTGTCCAAGATCATATAGCTAATAGCTATCTAAAGAAACACAGAAGTGATTAATTCAAAAACAGCACTCTATGATTCTACCTAGCAGCCATAGTGACTAAAACAAATTTACTTCTGAGTGGCCAGTCTTTTGGTGCCAAGCATCTTTGCCAGTAGGTAAGTTGGGTTCCTGATCAGCATTTTTTTTTTTGGATGGGCAATGTCTGTGAAATCACAGCTTGATCAGGAGCTATCAGAGCTTAAACACTTGTAGTATGGCCTCCATAAATCTAAAGTCACCAACACAACATGCAGTAACAAAATAAATTTTAAATTGTTACCAAAAAAGGAAATTAATCAATCATGTATTGAGAGTGAGGAATAGCAAATAGATAGTCTAAGTACCATCCTGTAGTAAAATAATTTTAAAAAGTTCTCTTGTGTGGTGGAAGGGTGGTTAGATCTTCTATGGAGAATTCACAGGGCATGGACAATCTAAACTATCTACTTCAAAATATAATTATTATTTTAAAAATGTAATTTAAAATTTTAATGCACAAGAATTTATTTTAACTCCCATATATGTCCCCATTACCCAAAAATGAACAAAAAAAAGAAAATCCTCATAACAAATATGAATAATTAAGTAAAGCAGTATTTCCACATTTATCATGTCTAAGAATGTATATCTCATTCAAGATTTTGAGACTATTAATTCTCTGTCAGGAGACAGGTAGTAAACTTCCATCTCCTAGTCTCTGAAATTGTGGGTTGTCATTGCAACAATCAAAGGTCAGATGTCTTTCAAAGTTATTTTTCTTTATAAAACAGTATACAAATTGCTATCCTAGTTCTGCTGCTTTCAATTCATATGGTTCTTCCTAGTTTTCTCAGAAACACACAATTATTAAACACCTTCCACTATATGTGCCAGGCCCTGTGACAAGTCCTAGAGACAAAACAAACAGAAAATACTTTAAAAAAACCCCACAGATTGACCAGACATGAAGAGGTTATGATTTACAGTTGTGAAGAAAGTGCTCAATTGGATAAAGTAGCAAATCAATTCTTAAGAATCAAAAACGTATATATTTAACTGACATGTTTTATAAAATTTATTTTGGCTTTGAATATAAGGGCTTTCTTTACTGGAAGAACCAATTAAACAAATTAAGAACATGTAAAACTTTGATTAAGTTAGACTAGAAATCCATTAATTTAGCATAGTTCTTTGCCTGGTAGAAAATAAGTGGATGAAACATTGACATGAATTGTCAAGCTTTACCTCCATCTCAATTAATTAGTGGTGCCCTCTCTCTATCTAAAAGAAAAAAAAAATCCCACTCTCCCAGAGGAAGAAGTTTTTCTCTGAACTTCCTGATGAGAAATCCATGTTCACTTAATGATTTTCTCCATCTTACTAAATGGCACCTCTAGAGAACTTGTTTATTCTTATTACTACTCCCAGGAACAAAGCAGAAGAAAGATTCTTTTGTTCTTTGTTCACTGCAAGTGATGACTATTAGATATTATCAGATTTTTCTTCAGACCATGGAACAAAATGTTCCTGATCCTAATACATAATTATAATTATCATCTTATAAAAATGAAATTTACCTGGAGAAAAATGAAGAATGAAAAAATGAAATTAAAAGTAGCACAAAATATTAAATTGAGAGTGGATTAGGCCAATTTAAAATCTTAATGGCATTTTGACCCTCTGTGGAAATATTCTTCTCTGTACATCATGATTTCACCTTGTATCTTTATGTAGGGCAATAAAATACACAATACTGGCACAGGGCTCTGCCTAGCTGCACAAGCATAAGGTCCTACTGTCCTTAGCCAACTGAGGACAGCAACCTTTAGTTAGCATGATCAAAGGACTGCTCTCCTATCAGCCTGAGAAAATTCGGGGGGTGGGGGGAAAATTTACTGATAGGTCATTTTCCCAGGGGACTCATTTAAAAACACTTGGCAAACTGACAAAGAAATTGGAAACATGCAAAAGCAACCATATTCAGCAGGTGCTATGGTGGATTTTAATATTTACAGTGTCTGTTGGAGGTGATGACCAAATGATTCAGAATTTGGGGACCAAAACTGATTTATCTGCTTTTGATTATCAACCAGGTCCTATGTTTCAATTTGGTTCACTACTTTGAAATAGTGAGCTTGTATTTTCAGGCTGGTGAAAAGGATTATTTCCTTTCAGTGAAGAACATTTTCTTACAATATGATTAACATAACTACTAGAGGTTTATCACAATATGGTAACAATTTTAATCAGGGCAGCATGCCAAGATTTGTTTATGGAAGAGTGCTGTTTCCAGCAAATTTTCCCAAAGAGACTTGTAAAAGAAAAGAATAGAGCTCTTTTTAAAGATGGTTAAATAACATCACCAATGTAATAGAATTTCATATGATACAGGATCTTTTTCAATTACTATAGAAATAGAATAGTATTTTGATTTCCAGTTTATCCCCTTCATATATTTGCCAAGATAAACTTCCAAAAGCTTAAGTGTGAGCATGTTGCTCTCCTTTCAAGAAATTTCAGAGACTCACTTTTGCCTTTGTGATAAAATAGAAACTTCTCATTGTGGCATTAAAAATTACTTCCACATTGACTCCATCCTACCTTGTAGGCTTACTGTACATCACTTTTTATTCTAGACAAACTGATCTGCTTGCATTTTTCCCTGAATTTGGGATTTCATATTTTGGCTGTTTACTTTTGGATAGTCCACTTTCCCTTCTCCTCTTCCCCTTTTCCCCCAATGCCTCATATTCATCCTTTGAAAACCCTAACTTCCTTTAAGACTCAATTTATTTGCCAAATATATTCTTGCTAAAAAGACTATTTTATGGAGAATTCACACAGGGCAAGCGCTTACAAGATGGTCAGAAAAACAATTAGAAGGACACTCTCAAGGTCTCTTTTAAGAACTTTAAAATTGATTGTATGACATGGGAAATATTGCCACAGGATCTCCCAGCATGGCAATGTCCTTATCAAAGAAAGTGCTGTATTCTATGAGCAAAGCAGAAATAGCTCAGAGGAAACATGAGATGTGCAAAATTAGAGAATCTACCCCAAATGTTCATGGAGACTATTTATTTCTGACTTGTGACAGAGTATTCAAGCTTGTATTAATTTGATCAGTCACACTGATGCATTGTTGGTGGAGTTGTGAACAAATCCAACCATTCTGGAGAGCAATCTGGAATGATGCCCAAAAAGTTATCAAACTGTGCATACCCTTTGACCCAGCGGTGCTACTACTGGGCTTATACCCCAAAGAGATACTAAAGAAGGGAAAGGGACCTGTATGTGCCAAAATGTTTGTGGCAGCCCTGTTTGTAGTGGCTAGAAACTGGAAAATGAATGGATGCCCATCAATTGGAGAATGGTTGGGTAAATTGTGGTATATGAATGTTATGGAATATTATTGTTCTGTAAGAAATGACCAGCAGGATGAATACAGAGAGGCTTGGAGAAACTTACATGAACTGATGCTAAGTGAAATGAGCAGAACCAGGAGATCATTATATTCTTCAATAATGATACTGTATGAGAATGTATTCTGATGGAAGTGGATTTCTTTGACAAAGACAAGATCTAACTCAGTTTCAATTGATCAATGATGGACAGAAGCAGCTACACCCAAAGAAAGAACACTGGGAAATGAATGTAAACTGTTTGCATTTTTGTTTTTCTCCCCAGGTTATTTTTACCTTTTGAATCCAATTCTTCCTGTGCAACAAGAGAACTGTTCGGCTCTGCACACATATATTGTATCTAGGATATACTGCAACATCTTTAACATATATAGGACTGCTTGCCATCTGGGGGAGGGGGTAGAGAGAGGAAGGGGAAAAATCAGAACAGAAGTGAGTGCAAAGGAAAATGTTGTAAAAAATTACCCTGGTATGGGTTCTGTCAATAAAAAGTTATAATAAAAAAAGAAAAAAGAAAAAAAAACTAATCAGTCACAATCAAATACATTGTAATTTGACTTTTACATAATGAAGTCATTTTGGTCCTCTTCAATTATGAATTATGAAATTTTAAATTTGCTCTTTTTTCTCTGTCTTGCTCTGTTTCTGACTCTACCTTTGTATTCTTCCTCATCTCTTAGATTGGACTGAATTAGATAGATGATGGAATGGCCCCCAGAGATCGTTGACTCTAGGCCTAAGTGTTGGACAACTCAAATTCAATCACCTTTGGGTTCCACCTTTCTAAAAGGAGGATAACAATAGATTTACTCCCTTCCTAATAAGGCTTCTGTAAAGAAAGTATTTTGTAAACTTTAAAGTATTATGGAAATATGAGGTGTCTTTATGGTTCTGGTATGAGAGCCATATGCACTCATGCACTGAAATTTTGCTTCAGAATATTAAAGTATAATTATCATTATTATGTAATTCTTTCCCCTTTTTTATAGATGAGGGAACTATAACTCTTAGAGGTTAAATGACTTTTCCAAGGTCATACAACAATTAGGTTTTTGGTAGAACCAGGACAAGAACCCAAGTGTCCTGGCACCTGATGCAGTCTTCTCTGCACTACAACTTCAACTCTCTCTGGGTATGGAATGAAGGGACTCTGGAATTGTGACTTCATCTGTGTAGGGACTTCCTGGAATGGAGACACCTTCACCCTATGAAGATCTGTACTCTATAACATAATCTTAGTTGGTCTTAGAATTTAAGGAATTTGCTATGGTCACATAGATGGTATATATTACATGAAGGATTTGATACAAGATGTTCATAACTCTAAAGCTGGCCTTCCCTCCACTGTATTTGTCTGCTTCTCTTCTCAGCACATCTTTATAGATTATTGATCGAAGAACTGACATCTGAGAAATATACAGAGATAGAGTCAGAAACAGAGCAAGACAGAGAAAAAAGAGCAAGACAGGAAAAAAGAGAAAGTACATGGTAGATATAACTACTTTGAGGAAGAACTAGCAAGTACATGAAAATTCTGGCCTGTGTTAAGCTTATAAATTCATTCAAATGTTGAAAATACAATTGCTAACTATAATCTTAGATTCAATACACACAAATATCCACGAAAGGAGAACTGAGAATCATTATCTCTCTAGGGCCTAGTTGGTCTACTTTGATGTAAGACCAAACAGAAGAAGAGACAGCAATTACTTGGTACCAGGCACTGTATTAAATGACAGGGTTACAGAGCAAGGCAATAATCATGGTCCCTGCCTTGAATGAGTTCACACTATAGTGGGAAAGAGAACATGTAAATTAAATACAGTACAAATGAAAGTATTCTCAGAAGGGAAAGCCCGGCCTTAGTTGTGGAAACTAGGAACTGGCAAAGAATAAGGGATTCTTCTCTTAGAGAAGGAGAGATTGGAGATGAAGAAAGAGAGAAAGAGAGAGAGAGAGAGAGAGAGAGAGAGAGAGAGAGAGAGAGAGAGAGAGAAGGAAGGAGAGAAGTAAGGAGGGAGGGAAAGAGAAGGAAGGAAGGATTGACACAGGGAAAGAGGGAAGGAGGGAAAGAGGGGAAGGAGAGAGGTATGACAAAGAAGAAGAAAGAAGAAGTGAGGAAGAGACAAAGACAGAAGAAGAAATAGATGAACTGTGGATCATAGCTGTATTGCTCGTGAAATAAAGAAAATAATATTTTTATTGACTGCTCCTCATAGAAGATATGAACAGGCAGGATTTTCTTGATTTTCTGTCTTCTGGGTAAAAAGGCTGGCTAGAAAGTCACTATCTTGCCCATTAATAAGAAGACAGAAACACCAAGAGTAGAAGAGCACAATAAGAAAGCAAAGACCTCAGACAACCCAAATCTTAAAGCCTTGCTGACAACTTCAATTTTTATCAGTTAAGGTACAAGTAGTTATTTTCTTGTTGAGCTCCATATTTTTTAGGCTCTAGTTCCTCCACACTGAGTGTTAGAGGCAAGTCATATCTTCTCCATTCTGGGTTCTATCAGATCTGAAGACTGGTAGAAGGCACTTTTTCAAGATACAAATTATTTTTAAAGTAAAGGAGTTCTAAACAAAGGACTGAAAGCTGTTTAAGTCCATCAGGTTGAATGTTCGGGGCTCATTTACTGCTCTGCCTTGAGTGGAAAATCATTATGTAACCTTTATCCACAATATAAATAGCTATAAGTGGTTTGATATCAATTGTAATTATGAAATTGCCAGTGGTGCCTCTGGAGGCCATCTTGAATTAGATCAGACTAATTGACTCTGAGTTTTATTCTACTTTAAAAAAAATGATTGTGGCATTTCTCTCTTTCTAAGATATCGTTGTCTCTCTCCCATTTAAATCATCATTTGTTCTCTCATCATAGCATAAGATAATTATGGTTTGTCAAAAAATGAACTAGTGAAATTCAGATTTGTGGTGTCCTGTCAAGCTGGAAAGATTTTAGGTATAATGCAGGTCTCAGAACTAAATATAGTGATCTAGACATGGTCTCTTCAGGACAGAGGAACACAATATTCTTTCACCTGGAATCCTCTAGGTGATAATTAAAAAAAAAAAAAAAACCTCAAAGAAATGAATAAATAAGATTTCTTATTTATTTTGTACTAAAATACTAGGTACAAAAATTAATTCTGGATTGTAATCTTTGGACAAGGTATATATATATATATATATATATATATATATATATATATATATAAAAGCTATGCCAATTCCTTTGGAAGGAGCTGATTTTATTTATCAGGATGTTCATCATCACCATACAGATCCATGGCCACCTATAAAAACCAAAGCAATATTGATTTCATCATTGGAAATCAATTGTACTATCTTGAGAAAAGTCAATTTGTCAATGGATTGACTAAGTATTAAATTTGATTAAATATACTATTTGTTTCTGTAATGAAATCAATAGTTGTCACCAGTAATGGCACTATTAATGATATATATAATCATGTTAATGTCAAAGCTAACTTTTATATAATACCTATCTATTATGTATTAGGTTTTGTGCTATATACTTTACAATTATTGTCTCATTTGATCCTAACAACAACATAGGAGGTTGGTGTTATTATTGTCTCCATTTTATAGTTGAGGAAACTGAGGTAAACTGAGATTAAGTGACTTGGCCAGAGTCACACAGCTAGTAATTGTTTGAAGTTGTGTTTGAATTCAGATCTTTTTTTACTCCAATCCCAGTGCTCCTTTTCATATGTAATTTAGCCACTTGGGTAGTATATGTATGTATGTATGTATGTATATATATGTATGTATATAATAAGTATGTATGTATGTATACTTATGGGTGTGTACTCAGAGTAATATTTATACTGCTGTTTTATTCTGTCTCATTAGATAAGAAAGTCAAGAAAGATTCAATACATCATTTTGCCCATTATTTTAATAGGACCAAAGATTGAAAAAAACAAATTTCTGTTAGTTCACTATCAAGGCTAAAACAGATAAGAACCAAACTGGCTCAATTTTCTTTTATTCATCCTCTTTCAGTCTAAAGCAGATTTTTGTTTCTTTGTTTTATGACAAGCCCCATGCAGTGGGTGGAGCACCCCAGAAGCTGGAACAATGGAAGCTTAGAGTAGAGAGGAATAATGGCCTGGGTAATTAATTCCCTGTAGCTAGTTTAGATTGTAAAGTCTTTACGTAGCTGACTTGTTTGACTTGGCCACACATGGGATTTGAGAATTATTCAATAAAGGGCCTCTGTCTTGCTTAGTGGTCAGCTTGTCTTAATTAGAAAGGGACTAAAAAGAACGTAGAATTTCTATTCAAGTCTTCTTTGTGCATGAGTAATGGATGATAGACTTCAAGGTCACTGTTAATATTTGGGAAGTGGAAAGTCTTCAGGATGAGCAGATTCCAAACAGGATGATCCAGTCTCTGACCTAACTTGAATTAGCTAAAACAATAGCTATCTACTGGAAACCATCAACATTTGGGTGTACTGTGAAATTTATATTTATTTTCCTTCTTATGAGTGTTCTTCGAATATATTTCCGACTTTCATTGTCTGACTTAGATTGAAATTAGGATTCTGAATAATGAAAGAAGCTAAATAGATGATTGACAATAATTGCAACTGGCATTTATAATTCATTCTTTAAGATCTCAAGGCACTTTATTTCTATTATACACTTTTAGCCTCCCAGGAAATCTTTGTGGGGAAGGAACTACTAGCCCCTTCTTTGGGATGAGGAAATTGTGGCTGGTAGAGGTTAAATTTCTTGCTAGTAGTTACACAAGTGCTGAATTCTGAAGACCAAATTGGAACCCAGTTGCTGGTTCTAATTCTCACATTCTATCACTATGCCATATCTTAACCAATCAATATCTCAATCAAGCAATAAGCATTTATTAAATATCTTCTATGTCCTAGATTCTGTGCTAGGCACTGAAAATAAAGATTAAAAATGAAGGAGTTTTTATTTTCATGAAGTTTACATTCTAGCATTAGAATCAACATGCATGCATATGGGTTATATCAAGAACTTATACTAGCTGTATTAAAATTCATAAAAAATAAATATAAGGCAATTTTGAGAAGGAAGGCATTCAATAGGAACTAGGGGACAAAGGAAATCTTGTGATCAAGGTGATACTTGAAATAATCTTAAAGAAAACCAGAGATTCTGAGTGGTGAAAAAGATGAGGGAAAGGATTCATGACATAGGAAACATTCAAAGACATAAAGACAGGAAATGAGATGCCATGATTGAGGAAGAGAAAGGAAGCCATTTTGGGGGCTCCATAGATTGTGTGAAAGGGAGTCTTGTGTAATAAGGCTGAAAAGGTAGGCTTTGGCTAATTTGCAAAGAGTTTTAAAGGGCCAACAGAGGAAGTTTTATTTGATCTTAGAAGTTACAAGGAGCTAGTTAGAATTAAGAGAAAGACAGAGACAAGTATAGAGAGACACAAAGACAGAGAAACAGAGACAGAGAAAGAGAAAGTGAGACAGAGAGATGGACAGAGAGACAGATAAAAATAGAGACAAAGGAGAGACAGAGACATAGAGAGACACACACACACAAAGACAGACACAGAGACAGACAAGGAGATAGACAAAGAGACAGAGACAAAGAGAAAGAAACAAGAGAGAGCAAGAGAGAAATTAGTAGTTTATGAAAATCTCCATTGTGTGGAAGAAGGATTTTAGTGAGGAGAAAAGGAGGTTTTTGTATCCTTACTGGTAAAGATCATAGGATCAGAGATTTGAGCTCAAAGAGATCTTAAAGATTACCTAATTTAAACCCTTCATTTTACAGAAAAGGAAAATGAAGTCCAAATAGGTTGTAACTTGCTCAAAACAACCCAGGGATTAAATTGTAAGACTGAACTCAAGTCCTTCCAATATAGTATGTTTTCTATTTTGTTCTTTGGGGATAATGAAGAGATTATTCTAATAGTCCAGATGAGAAATGGTGGGAATTTGACTGGGGGGAGAGGGGGAGGGAGGGAAGGAGTTAATATGATAATACTTGCACTGTCCATGTCATATTGTGCATTTGTGTCAATATCTACTAGCATTCCAATTACCATCTTTGCTTTGCTACCAGTATGAGCCTTATAGTTAACTTCCCTCCCATGCCTTCACTTCAGTCACCTGGCATCAAATGATATTGGAATGTGTCCTTTGGCCTGCTCTTTGGATAAATATACTTCCATTTCTTTTTATAAGTTAGCAATTTCAGAATCATGAGATCCTATGGTCTCAGTCATGAGCTGTTTCAGCCAAGCTGGACCATGTCAAGCTTGACTCCTGAGAATAATAATCATCCTATAATATGAGCTACATATTACATAATAATACTTAAACATCTTTCTCCTTTTAGTTCACACTGCTTCTGAAGTCATTTCTCTTGAGCATAAAAATATCAGTCTGTTTTGTTAAGTGAGCACAAAATACATCTGTCCTCAAAATGCAACATTGGAGACATTATGTTTTGGGGACTACATTCCTCCTTTTAATTTTTTAAAAGTGGAGCTTAAAAAGGGTGGGAAATAGGCATCTTCTCTCTATGTATTTATCATCTATTTCATCTATTCTGTGCTTAAGAAAATAGAATCTCAAACCAGTTCCAATTGTTCAGTGATGAAATGAGCCATCTACACCCAGAGAGAAGATTGTAGGAACTGAGTGTGGACCACAACATAGCATTTTCACTCTTTCTATTGTGGTTTGCTTGCATTATCTTTTCTTTCTCAGTTTTTTTCTTCTTGATTCCAGTTTTCTTGTGCAGAAAGATAACTGTCTAATTATGTATACATGAATTGAATTTAACATCTATTTTAACATATTTAACATGCATTGCATTACCTGCCATCTAGGGGTGGGGGTGAGGGGAAGGAGGGGAAAATTTGAAACAGAAGGCTTTGCAAGGGTCAATGTTGAAAAATTACTCATGCATATGTTTTGTAAACAAAAAGCTTTAATTTAAAAAATAAAATCTGTGATTTTTTTCTTAAGATTTCATTAATGTAGGAAATTTCTGATAAAACAATTCACTCCACTAGTACAGATTAACAATTCATTTATAATTTGTAGTCTTAGAAGTTGCCTGGAACTCTGAGAGGTTAAGAGACCTGCCTTTGATTACTCAGTTTTTGTCAGAAGAATTATTTAGAGCATTGAGAGGTTAAATCATATAGCTGGTATGTGTCAGAGACAGAACTTAAACCCAAGATTTTTTGACTCTGAAGCTAGCTCTCAAACTGGCATCATTATCATCATCATCATCATCATCATCATCACTATCAAAACTACCACTATCATTCATCGTAGTAGTAACACTATTACTATTATTATATGAAGACTAAGTTTGAAAATTGTAACTGTCTGGAAAAGGGTAAATCATGGAAGACTTCATGGAGGTTGTAGAATTTAAGATCATAGAATAAATGCATTAAATAAAACCTCTTCATTTTATAGGTGAGAAAATTGAGGATGAAAGGAGCCAAATCTGCCCAGGTACCAAGTAGCAGTCAAATTTAAGGTCAGGTCTTCTAGATGCAATTCACTTTCCCCACAATACTTTAAATGTTTCTTGTTGAATTTTAAAGAATGGGTAACAGATCATCGGGCAAAAGGGAGAAAAGAGAAGTCATTCCCGATATGGGAAACTGTATGAGCAAAGAAATTAAAATGGGAAAGTCAAAGTGGGGTAAAGGGGATGGTTCATTTTGCCTGGAGCAAAGAGTGTGGATGGGGATGAGCAGTAGTATGAGCAGGAGTTGGACAAGTGGGTTGGTATGAAATTGTGGAGGGTTCTGAATGCCAGGCTTAGGAGTTTTAACTTTTCTTGGTAGATAGTGGGGAGCCACTGAAGGTTGTTACAGACACACAACATGCAAAAGTTAGGAAGTGAAATTTTTCTTGAGTAATTCCCATGCCAGATCTCCTTCCCTAATTTTGGAGAATTTGCTTTAGTAAATTTTTAGGGAAACTATATCTTTAGTATACTAATTTACTAAAGGTTTCTGATATAAAACATACTGCAGTTAAAAATATTCCTCATGCTCTTCCCCTTGCTTTCTTGTTTCTTACTCTGAAAAAGTGACCAAATATCAGCCTAGGAAGAGGGTAGAATGGTATTAGTTCTAGATGGATCTTGGTCAAAAAAGAAAGTCATCTTGAGAAGATGATTCATTCATATTAGTACCAGTAGGAAGAAACATGCTCACCACAAAGTTTATGGTCCTCACATGGGATACCAAGAACTAAGTTCTAATTAAACAAGGATCTGTAATAGGTGATGAAGTCCTCTGGAGGTCCCTGTTTGCTGGTGATATCATGTTGATTGTATCAAACACTGAAACACCGTAGGGCCTTCATAATTAGATCTCTAATCATTTCTAACTATACAAAGAAGAAAAAAGTTAATGGAAAACAAATATTTATTGTCTATATAATGAAATGCTGATGAATAGACAGCCTATAGAAGTTGTTGCTCAAATATATTTTGAACAGAAACTGCAACTGGACAAAGAGTTTGGCACAAACTTGAACAGGAGAAAGATCATAGATTGGATTTTCTTTGGAAAGCTACAAAGTTCTTTTTTAATGATTCTTCATGAAATTAGGGCCCACTTTTTCAACAATACGAGTATTCAAGTCTCCAAAGATCTGAAATTGAGAAATATCCAATGGGCTATGGAGAGACACATGATGGTTAACAGTAGACTGCAACAGTCAATAAGCATTTATGAAGCACTTACTCTGTGCCAGGGCATGGCTAAGTAGTAAGGATACATACAAAGAAAGGTGAAAACATGGTCTGTCCCTCTTGGAGTTATGCTTTAATGGGTGAGATAAAATGCAAACAACTAATATATTCGACATAGAAGGGGCAGATCTCGGGGACGAAGGCAATAATGGGGGAGAAAGGAGGAAGATCAAAGAAGGCCTCTACAGAAGGTGTGGTTTGAGCTGAGTCCTAAAGAAAATCAAGGCAGCTAGGACAAAAATGAGGAAGGTGAGTACTCTAGGCAAAGGGAAGAACCAGCAAGAAATCCAGTGGTTCTGGATTACAGTATACATAAAGAGAAGTAAACCAGAAGAGAAGCACTCTCTGGCATCATAGATAGAGTTCTAGTTCTGAAGTCAAGAAGATCTCAGTTCAAATCCAGTCCCCAATACTTATCATATGTGTGACCCTGGCCAAGTCACTTAATCCAGTTTTTTTCACTTTCTTCATTTGCAAAATGAACTCTTAAAGGAAATAACAAATCACTTTAGTTTCTTGTGAAGAAAACTCCATATGGCATTATGAAGAGTCAGACTTGATTAATTGATAAAAACAACAAAGTATGAGAAGAATGAAAAGTAGGAAAGAACCAAACTGTGACAGACTGTAAAAACCAAACAGGGAAGCTGCTAAGTGGTACAGTGAATAGAGCACTGGTCCTGGAGAGAGGAAGACCTGACTTAAAATTCAGCTTCTTAAGACACTTAACATTTATTAGCTGTGTGGGCACACAACTCCAATTTCTTTACAAAAACAACAACATAACAAAACCAAACAGAGGGTATTATATTTGATTCTGGAAATAATAAGAAGTAACTGGAATTTATTGAAATAAAAAAAGAGGGATTACATGATTAGACCTGATCTTTAGCAACAGAGTGAAAAATGATTTGGAATAGGGAGAAACTTGAGGCAGAGAAGCCATCCAGAAAGTTATTGAAATAGTCTATGTTTGAGGGGGTTAGAGTCTTCAAAAGGTTGTTGGCTGCATGAATGGAGAAAAGGTAGTATGTAGGGGAGATGTGGGAAGATAGAAAATCCAAAACTTGGCAATAGATTATATACATGAATCAAATATGAGAGTTGTCAAGGGTGACAGCAAAGTTGCAAAGCTAGATTATTGAGAGGATGGGGACCGTCTTTGATGCTAATAGGGTAGTACATAGAAATAGAGAGGTTTGAGGGGAGGGATGGGAAAGAAAAGTGACTTCTGTTTGGGTAATATTGAGTGTGATGTTTATAGGATATCAAAGGATGTTATAAAAATTGACTAGGAAAAATGATGAGCCTCATATAATAAGAATAAGGGACAACTGGTGGACAGTCTATACATTCCACTTGCATCCATGTCAAGAAGGTAGGAAATTAAAAATCATGTGTGTTAAAGATTAATACGTCCTCCTATTGAGAAGAGACTGGCAAGTTTATAGATAATATTCATATGACTATGGAATTAGATGTATCTGAAAGATTTTATAGACATAGCAATTGTTTAATCTGAAATTTTCCATTTTGTGTACCATAAAATTAGTTTAGTAGAAAGCTGACACATATTGACTTTCCTTGGCAAAATGTTAACCCCAAAGTTATGAAATTATGGCAGAAAATAGATCCAATTGGTGGAATCTTTCCACAAATGGTTGTTTCTTAATCCTTCTCTTCAACCTCTTTCCCTTTCCTTCTCTTCTTTCTCTCCCTCCCTTCCTTCTTCCTTCCCTCTCTTCTTTATTCCCTTCCTTCCTTCTCTAGCTGCCCCAAAGTTATTTCCTAAAAATTGATGGGACTTACCAAAGTAGGTTCCCCGCACCCCTTTCTCCTCCTCCCCCCCAGGCAATTGGGGTTGTGACTTGCCCAGAGTCATACAACTAGGAAGTGTTAAGTGTCTGAGATCAAAATTGAACTCAGGTCCCCTGACCTCAGGGCTGGTGCTCTATCCACTGTGCCACTTAGCTGCCCCAAGTAGTTATTTCTTAAAGATTGATGGGAATACCATGGGAATCCCTCTACACCAAAAGACACAGACACAGGCATATATACACACGCATATGCGCGTGTGTGCACGCGCACACAAAGACACACACACACACACACACACACACATACTCATCTCAACAGCCAAATTTACCCTATTCTTTTATTGTCATTCTATTTCTAAAAAAAGATTAAAGTCATAAAGTTTTATAAAAAGAGACAGCTTAAAGGGAGAAGGAGCCAAATTCATATTGGATGTGGGAATTCACAAAACAATAATGCAAGAATCTGACTGCTTATCTTCATCTATTTTTATTTTATTTTATTTTTAGTACTATAATCTTTATTACCCATGGTAAGAGTCCAAACACATGCCTCTTGTGTTCAATTTTGGCCCTTTCTCCCCTCTTTTCTCCCCTCCCCAGATGAGAAAACTCCCTCTATTTCCAAATGGGAAATACTATCATTTGGTTGATTAGGAGCTCTTGGATAGGGATGGAGATAGGGAAAAGAAAGGCATAAGATTAAATTTGCAATTTCTTTAGCCTAGGGAATCCAGATGAGAAAACTCCCTCTAGCAACGTAGATTGGTACTTTCTGAGAAATTTATGACCTTGGAAAATGGGTTTAGAGCACTTAGAGGTTAAATTACTTACCCAGGAACTCCTATTTATTAGCATTTATTTAGAGACAGGACTTAAATCCCAGTAGAACTTCATAACTCTAAGGCCAGATTTCTATTTATTAGTATTTATTTAGAGACAGGACTTAAATCCCAGTAGAACTTCATAACTCTAAGGCCAGATTAGTAGCTATTCCACAATGTCATTCAGTTCTTAGTCATTTGGGCATTCACTACAGCAATATGAGTTTTTTCCAGTTTCATTATTTAGCCCCCTTCAACAATAACTAAAAGAAGTGATTAGTACTATTATTAAAAACACACACACACACACATACACAAAACAATCTTTACTCTTATTAGTTAATTATGTACTAAATTTTTAGCTCTGTATGTAACAAATTGAAATGTCATTCAAACAGGAAGCCCTTGTCTTATAGAAAACATGATTTCATATCTTTTTAATCTTTAACTTCTAAGAACTGATTAAAAAAATAAACATGACAAAAGGGGTGAGAGGATGAAGCTTTCCCCTTCATGTTCTCTGTAGGGGATATCCCATCAGAATTTCCTGTTTATAAGAATGATCCTCTCCCTTTGTTGCCACCCCATCAATTTCACCTTCCCTTTCCTTCCCAAGTAACCTTTTCTCTTTGGGAGGCCCATATCAAAAACTTCTGAAGTTTTGCTTCAGATAATCTGGTACTGATGGAAATCTGTGTTCCTTCTCCAGGTCCCCTTCTGAGAAAACTTAACAGAGAAAGCCACACATTTATTTCTGAGGCCATGGCACCTGTCCAACAATGTGTCCACTTTGTCAAGAGCATCTGACTAAAACCCTTTATTATCATATGCTGGTGAAATGATTTGCCTGAAGGGGAAATGGGGCATTAATAAATGAAATGAATTGTGTATTGTTTGTGGCTTTCAATACACATACAGCATCCTCTGTGTATAACTCCTTCCTTGAATCTCCTTCAAATTCCTACCTGGTCAGTAATCTTATGTATAAGAGCTGAAGAAATAACATTGAATGAGCACAAGTGGATAATTACTAAGCTACCTCAGGGAATTGGGTCCCAGATTGGATCATAGAGATCTTTCTTTGTGTTTTCCCTTACAGGAACTAATCTTTACTGGAAATGACTATTTAGCATCTTAATGTGATATTCATGCTCATATGCCCTCTGAACTTCTTTGCCATTATTATTTTTTTATGCTAAATGCTATTACTCTCAACAAGAAGAAAGATATTCACAAGCTGACTTGTTTTCTTTCATAAAAAGCCATGAAATGACATTTTAAATGAACTTTATTTTTGTACCAACCAGTCCTTTATTAGTTCCAGGAAATACAGGAAATCAGTTCCTCTCTTTGTTACTTGGAACATGAGAGCCATAAGTAATAAAACTGGATAGATACTAGTGATGGCTCACTTTCCCTAAATAGCAATTGACTACATTGACCATAGTCTTATTAGAGAAAGAACAACCTGTTGTAATAATATACAATCCAAGAAGCAGAATAACATATAAGGCATTGATAAAACTCCTGTTTTTCAAATTAGAAGTCTCAAAATACATTAATTACCACAACATATCCACTGGGAGAATTTATAAACATTAAATGAAAATAAATTGATATCTGGAAATTAAAAGCCCAATTTTAGTTTAAAAAAGTGATTTATAAATAAATGTTTTTTTGACTCAGTACAGAAGCTGAAAAATTCATCATCCATTTGAAGAGCTCAGTAAAAATGTAATCCAGGACTACATTGACAAAATTTTAATTAGCTCCAGTTGAGACCAAATAGCATTCTGAGGTAATAAACAAACAAACAAGAAGAATCAAGTTAGAAACTGGATTTCAAAGAGGATCAATGGAGAAAGTAACTAGATAAGAATTTTTCTTTGTTATATACTACATACCACCCAGACAGAAAGAAGAAATAAATGAAAAGTTAAGGAAACAGATCACTATTATCTATTATCTGAGGCAAGATATAATAATTGTGGGGAACTTCAATTACCTGGACATTTTAAGGAATTATCTCTTTGCTAAAAGCCCAGCAACTAATTATTTCTTTGTTTGCTTTAATGATAATTTTTATCTTTCAAAGGATATAAGAAATAATGAGGGAAACTCACTATGAGCCCAGTTCTCATGGAAGAAGACTTATCTGTTGAAGTGGAAATGATGGGAACTTTTGGAAGAGTTAGGCAGAATTTGTGATGGAGGACAGGAATCTTCATCTGTATTGTTTAGCATATACCATAAATTTGGGAAGAACAGATTTCGAAGGTTTAAAAAAAAAGAATAGACAGATCTTATGGCATAGAAACTCTCAGTACAAGAGGAATAAGAAGCTGTCAAGGAAAGCATACAAGTAGACTGAAAGAGGAACTATTTCAATGAGGAAGAAAAATGAATGTTGTCTAAAGAGACTAACAGAGAAATATATGGAATTCATTCAATAATTTAAAACTTTGTAAGAGAAGTGGAAAGAGACAAGAGAAAATAACAGAGCAGGAATACCAAAAAAAAAAAAAAAAAAAAAAAGTGCCTGTTGAATGATGAAGATAACAAAAAATTACCTGCTTGTTTTCCAAATTCTGTTAGGGAAAATATGAGGATCAAATACATAACAGAACCAATGCTAATATGACATGAGAGGCATTGAAGTATTGGATAAAGACAAATGACATATTGATCTTTGGTGGGAGGAAGGTAAGAGAGGGAGGGCAATGTACAAACTAGAGTCTACTAAATTTGATTTAGATTTCTGGTGGGGGGGGAACTAGAACACTAAAAGGATGGTTAGTAAACATCTAGAAAAAGAATAAGAAAATATGAAAAGTCAACAAAGAACATTAAGAACAGATCATCTATATCATCTAGGGAATGGCCAGACAAGTTCTATTACTTAGATGTTTTGGAATATTGCTGTGTCGTAAGAAATGACACAAATAACAAATACACAGAAATATGAAAAGACTTATATGAAGTGAAGCAAAGTGAAGGAAGCAAAGTCAACAAAATAATATACATAATGATAACAAAGGAAATATGGAAACAAGCAAAAAAAATACATGTTGAAATATTATATGATGATCAACTGTGATGGAACTGGCTCTTCTCAATAATGCTGGCAATTCTAATAGGTCTGGGATGGAAAACACCAACCACACCTAGAGAGAGAATTATGAAGACTAAATATGGATTGAAGCATAATATTTTTGCTTTTTGTTTGTTTGTTTGTTTTTTTCTTTCACATGGCTTTTTTTCTTTTGATCTGATTTTTCTTGCACAACATGACAAATATGGAAATATGTTCAAAAGAATTGCACATATTTAACCTATATCATATGTCTTGCTGTTGTAAGGAGAAAGGAGGTAAAAGAGAGAGAGAGAAAATTTTGGAACATAAGTCTTACCAAAACAAATGTTAAAAATTACTTTTATATGTATTTGGGAAATAAAATGCTATTGAACTTTTATTTTAAAATGGATGTTGAGAAATTATAAAGAACAAGAATGGCACCAAAGAAGATATATGCAGAAAGAGAAGGTCCACAGCTCTGGAATACACATATTTTTCATATAATTATATATTTTTCTGATTATTTTTTCTCTTCCTGTTTTTCTTCTTTTTTAAAATTTTTGTTATATGGAATAACTCATTGGGACAAGCAACGAGAAAGGATATAGACAGTGGCATCCTGATAAATGTTTTATTAAAGCAGTACATACTTTATATTTTATTCTCAATTTAAACTATTTCCATCATTACTCTGAAATCTGATAGTCAACAAACCCAGCCTTGATTTGTGCCCTTATTTCTGAAAGGCCAACTCAAATTGAAAATTTAACAAACTGACTTTTGTAATCTGTCTTGATTTGACTCCAGCACTTTCCTGGATAAAGGAGATTTACATGTTATAAATATAATAGATATCAATAATGACTTATTAAGATCATGATATGTTAGATTAATCTCATTGCTTTCTTTTTTTCAATCTGGTAGTCTTACACTGGGGCTTCAAAAATCAAATACTTAGATGCCAAATGAAGGGAGTTGTTGCTATATGCAGATTGTTTGACAAATATATGAAGGTTTTAATGGATTTCATGAAAGCTTGATATGAATCAATAGTATGAAATAGTCTCTTTCTCTCTCTCTCTCCCTCCATTCCTCCTTTCCTATCTCTCTCCCCAACTCTCTCTCTGTCCCACCCTCTCTCTCTCTCTGTCTCTCTCTCTGTGTGTCTCTGTCTGTGTGTCTCTCTCTGTCTCTGTCTCTGTGTCTCTCTCTTGTCTCTGTTTCGCTTTCTGTCTCTCTTTCTCTGTCTCTATCTCTCTGTCTCTTTCATTCTCTCTCCTTCCTCACATAGACACATGCACACACATGCACACACACATGTGCATACACAGATACACACAGAGAGTCGATGTGATCTCAGATTGCATTAAGAGTGTTCAAATGGGGTCCTCAAACTTTTAAAATAGGGGACCATTTCCCTGTCCCTCAGACTGTTGGAGGGCCGGATTATAGTAAAAACAAAAACTTTGTTTTGTGGGCCTTTAACACACCTTTAACAACACCTATAACCCTGGGTGAGGGGGATAAGTGTCCTCAGCTGCTGCATCTGGCCCGCGGGCCGTAGTTTGAGGACCTCTGGATAAGACAGAGTTGATAGTTCTACTGTTCTCTGCCTTAGCCTTAGCTACACATGAAAAGAAGAAAGAAAGGAAAAGAGGGATAAAAGAAGGAAACAAACACTTATTCAGTATCAACTATGTACCAGATGCTGTTCTAAGTGTTTTGTAAATCTTATTTCATTTGATACTCACAATAATCTTGGGAAGTGGATGTTACCATTACCACTATTTTCAAATGAGGAACAGAGGCCAAGAGAGATGAAGTGACTTCTCCACATTACACAGAAAATAAAGATTGGAAGCAGAATTCAAAATCAGTTCTTCTGGACTATCTCTCTACTACTACACTCTTAGACATAGCTGAATAATTCTGAAGTAGCTGTGAAATTGTTTTCAATCATACCTGTCCCACTTCTTTAAGAGAAAGACAGAGTCAGACAGACAGACAGACAGACAGAGACACACACACACACACATACACAGAGAGAGAGACAGAGAGAAACAGAGACAGAGAGAGACAAAAATACAGAGGCAGAGAGACAGAGATAGAGAGGGAGACAGAGACACAGAGAGAGACAGAGACAGAGAGACAGACAGAGACAGAGAGAGAGAGAGCCATCTTTTAAAAATACTATTCTCATGGGCAAAGCTATGTGTTTGCAAATTATGGGTCACAAATCTCAGAAGAATAAAAATTTTAGGCTGAACAAAGGTCAATGGAAAGTTTTGCAGTGACTATAAACAGATTATTTGTAATGCCAATAATGATTACACATAAGTTCAATGACAAAGAACAAGGACAAGAAGATAGGTTGGACATGCAGTAAATAAGGAGTAACAGATGGCTAGTCAAATGAACTGGTGTTTGTAAAAAGTTAAAGGGAGCAGAGGATGCCCCTGAGCGCAGTGGGTAGATCTTCTATTTAGCCTTTATAGAAAAACACAAAGCAGAGCTATGTTGATCTATCCTGATGGAGGGAATCCCAACTTTGATAAGACCCTGTATACATCTGAACATCAAAGTATACGTATCATAATTAATATCCTAAAGTAGGAACTGAAACCATTACTTGCCTCCAATCTAATGGAAAATTGTGTGTATATTTATCTGAATAGTGTGGTTGCATGGAAGAAAGTATAACATAGATTTCTATAGATTTAACAAATATGTTATGATTGATGGTAAATATATTGGGTGACTGCATTTTACAATTGAGAAAAGTGAGATATAGGAAGAAAAAGTGAATCTGCCGAAGGTCACACAAGTAGAAAGCATTTGTTGTTCAGTCCTGTCTGACTCTTTGTGATCTCAATTTTTTTTTTAACAAAAATACTGGAGTGGTTTGCCCTTTCTTTCTCCAGATCATTTTATAGATTAGGAAAGTATGGCAGAAAGAATTGTGACTTTCCCACACTCACTACCTATTAAGTATCTGGGACCAGATTTAAACTCAAGATGAATCTTCTTGACTTCTGAACTGGTAATCTATTCACTGTACTACGTAGATGTTTTAGTAAGCATTAAAAGAATGCTTACTAAAGCAAATCCTCTTACTTCAGAGACTGTTCCTTTTACTATACTAATCTAATTTCCTCAGAATCTACAAGTAGTAAATAGGAGGGCAGAGATTTTAGCTCATGTCTAGCTCAAAACTGAGTGCTCTTTCTTCTTCAGTGCAGTGATCACATCAACATTAAGAGAGAGTTTATTGAATTATAGCTTCTCAGAGCTACAATGATAATCCACATCATCTAATTCAATTTGTAGCTAAACAGAAAAGCCCTCTAAAACTATCTAACAATTTGTCATCCAGCCTTGTCTTGAAGATCTTGAAGACTTCTGGAGATGGAAGCACCTACTAGCTAACTACCAAGACCTGTTCTACTCAGACTCTGATAGAGATACCTAGGGAATTGTAATTCATTTCTTTTTCAATTAGAGATGGGCCTTCTTCTTGGAGCATGAATTGAAAGCTCTTTATGATACCATCCCATACCTGAATCTATCACATCTCCTCCCACAACCTCCATCCCTCTGCTACCATCAGTCAAGCACTATTTCTGTTTTTGTATGAGTCTGGATTTCCATCTGTTTGAGGAACTTGCTCTGATAATCTAAATAAGGCTCTTCTGTGTCATTTAAGAGTCTTAGAGAGCTGTCTAATGGCATTGAAAAAACCTAGCCATATGACTAGTATTTGGTGAAAGTCAAATTAGACTCTAATCTCTCATTATCTTGTGTCATACCAAACTGACTCTCATGCATGCTGTTGTTCAAAAATTGGGATTATTTTTTTTTTCTTTGGGTATTTCCTTTCTCCTTTAGGAGTGAAAGGGATTTATAAAGCATAATGACCTTTTCCTTTTAAGTGAGACCTAACATATTGGGTTTCACCCTTCTCAAATTCTGTCTCCACAAATGTGTTTTCTTTTCCTTTTTTTCCATGAGTTACATTCCATCAAATAGGAGAGTTACTGGTGTGTAGATGAGTCTCTCACTAAGTCCATCTGCTGCTTATGAGACTCATGTCTGAATAAAGTAACTTAAGTTGCCCTGTGAAAATCAGTAATGAAAAGAATTTTGATGGTGGTGTAGGTTTTTTTTTTTTTTGTTATGCTGATGACACAAGAATCATTTATTTGTTCTGTAAGATACTGAGTACAGAAAGAAGAAATTGATTATAAAGTCACATAGTAGAAACCTACAGCTTCCTATCTTATTGTCCTAAACAATTTTTCAATTTCCTCCATTAATATTGATTGACTGAAAATAGACCACAATAGTAGCTTTATGAAGGATGAGTTGAAATAACTTTAGCTGGAAAGTAAGTGTTTATACTATATTAAATTATACACACACACATAAATATAGACACAAATATATATTTTGCATGTTAGTGTTGGCTCACTTATCTTATGGATAATCACTGTATATCACTGTATCTGAACAGAGAACTAATAACACAAGCTATTTTAATTGCTTCACCCATCATCACCATCAAAATACTCCTGAGGTGGTTTTATTGAGAAAATAATCAAGGTAAATTATCTGTAAACAAAGAACTCCAGGTTCCCAAGGGAAAGGAAACTGTTACCTATGATTCATCACAAATTATAAGGTGAAGTACTAAAGAATGGGGATAAGAAACAATTCTATTTTTTTTTTTGTTTTCACAAGGGCAATTTATGTTTTATAATAAAAACTCATATGAGAACAGTAGAAAATTGAAAGGTTACAAAGTACTTTCTTCATTACTACCTTGTGAGATAGGCAGTCCAACTATTATAATGCTCCCATTTTATGGTTGAGAAAACTGAAGCATCAAAGATCTACGGTAACCAGGGGCACAATGGTCACACATCTGCTAAGTATCAGAGATGAGATTAATAAAAAATAACTGGCATTTATGGGATCAAAGGCTTGCAAATCACTTTGCATTAATTATTCCATTTAATCTTAATAGTCACAATGTAAAGCAGACTATTACTATCTCCATTTAAGAGGAGAGGAAATGGACGCTCAAAAAGATAATCATAGAAATAGGATTAAAGCTGGAAGGAACCTGAAAGACAATCTATTCCATTGTTATCATTTTAGAGATGAGGCCCAGGGAGACTTGGCCACAATCATGCAGGTAGCAAGGAGCAAATATTGGATATGAAGCCATGCTGGCCCAGACTTTTCGCTACACTGTGGCATGCCCAGGGTGTCCAAGACAGGATTCAAGTATAGGTGTTCCTAATTCCCAGTCTAGTGCTTTAGCTACAATGTCACAAGATGGATTTTCTGCAAGGGTAACCCCCTTTTACCATATTGCCCCTAAAGTCCTAGGCAAGAACCCTTCTTCCCTCTCAAGTATATGCAAAATTTACTTTAAAATGCTTATATCACTGGGTACCTGACAATTGGAAATACTTTCTTTTTTTCCCTCTCCAAGGATAATGATGTTCCTGGCATCACAATTAAAAAATTCCACAGGAATATAGTTGTCATAATTCTTTGCATATGTAGAGGGGACTTTCCATTTCTGTATAATTTATCAAATTAGCATCATTATTCCCATTCAGTAAAGAGAAAGTGGAGGCACAAATTGATGATAGAACTCTTCCAAGAAACTTATAATCATATTTATATGATGTGGCAGATAAGGTACAATACTATAATATTCAGTGTGTACAATATGGTTAGAACTGTGGCTGGGCCAGAGATATTTGTCCTTGTCTAATGCTGGTGGAAATTATCATTCAATAATTTAAGACCAAAGGGTATACACAGTTTAGTAACTTTTGTGGACTTCATCTATGTAGGAATTTGCATTGAATGGAAAAATTAATTTAAAATAGAAATACAAAGCATTGTTCTACTGTTTCCATCATTAAGGCTGTTTAAATTCTCTGAGGCTCATTTTCTTTATTGAGAAGAACGTCATTCTTCCATTTTTGACTCACTGAAATATTTTGAGGAAAACATTTCATTAGAGTTGATTAAAAGTATTACTTCGGAGAGGCATCATGCTATCATGGATATAACACTTGAATTTGGAATTAGGATAGACCTGAATGCAAATGTTACCTCTACTACTTGTTAACCATATGAATACTCTGAAGCCCAGTTTTATTACCTCCAAATTGAGATAACCTTAAATGGTGGCCATGAAATTCAAATGGGAAGGACTTTGTGAACTCTGAAAATAATACGAGTTATTTATTATTATGTTTTTTTCTCCATTTTACCAGATCATTGGCTGCTTGGCAGAGACATGCAATGCCCTACATACTTTGCATTCATGATTCTGTCCTCATTGTTTACTTCCCTTAGGGTTATAAACAAACAGAAAAAGAAAGAAAGAAAGAAGGAAAGAAAATGAGGAATGATCAGTTATATTATTCTTTCCTCCTTTTTAAACAATTGCTAGTCTGTGAGACAGTATCACTGTGATATTCATGGACAGATGCCATAAGACAATAATTACGAAGTGAGATGCCAAAACTTCTCACAACACAAGCTGGGCAGAGCTCAACAATATTTCTTCCAAGAATGCATTAGAACTCACACATGATAAAGTGATTTATCTTAAAACTGTACCTACCAATTAAAATATGCCTGCACTTTCAGAGTATGACAGTCACTCTGTCTTTTACATAAATAGATTGCAAAGATTACCAAATAGTCCTATTTCCTCACCAACAATTGACATTATTTTGCCCTTATGTGCTTCTGTGTGTTTTTTTTTCCCTTTAAACCAAAAAAAAAGTGTGCTATTTACAATATTCTGGCCATGTACTGTGCATACCATTTTGTATGATTCATAATATACCATTTCTTTATTTAACCCAGAATTCAGATTCCCAAGTTCTGGCTTTGCAATCTCTGCAGGGATTCCCTATGGTTAATGTGCAGGCCAATCAAAACTCAAAAAGCCAAAGAGGATCAGAAACCTCCATTTTTACAGAGACTTCTGTTCTCCAAAAAGAACTAACTTTAGTGCTTCTAGATCTCTGATCAGTGTAGGAAGCAGGTAGATAAGACAGCTTAGAAATATGAGAAGGGAGGCAGAAGAAAGTTATGATATGATGTTGTTATCCATCTTATTTTAATAGAAAGTTTGAGTTTTTTCAATCTATAAGTTATATAGCCAAATTACTGCCATCCCCACCTCTAATATGTATCTGGAACATTTGTAAACTAAAGATTTGGCTTCCTTTCAAATGAAACAAAAATGAAAATAAAAGGAAGTTAAATTCTTGCTGATTGTGTGGAAGGTACTGTCAAGATGGCATTAGGTAGGAAGACCAGCCCTTTCCACCTTTTGGGAGGGCCCTCTCCTACATCTTTGTGTTTGTAATGCCTAGAAAAGTAATTAGGATCAGAGATGTAGAGTTGCAAGAAATATCAGAGGTCATTTAGTCCAGGACTTTCACTTTAAAGAAAAAGAAAAGAAGCTCATGAAAGTTTAGCCTATTTGAGGAAGGCTGCAAGTAGTTTAGAGTTCCCTAAAAGTCCTGTACTTCTGAGTTCAGTGCTTATAAGTTCAATGTTACCACCTGAATGATGTCAAATGCCTTCTTGATCATGACTTTTTTGCCTTCTTTCCCATATTTCCAAGATGCTATTCCCAGCTGTGTCCTTCACTGCCCAGGGAACTCAGGAGCATCAAGGACACTGAGTGGTACCAACCTCCAAGTGCTTTGGAGCTTTCTTATCTTTTTCAGTATTCAATTAAGTTTAACAAATATTTACTAAGGAGATGGAGAAAGAAGATAGAAAAAGGAAGAAAGAGGAAGAAGAGAGTAAGAGGGAAAATGAGAAAAAAGCAGAAGAAAAAAGAAAAAGAAGGAGCAATTGGGTCACTAAGGAGCCGGAAATCATTTATATCCCTACTACAAACAATAATCAACTATACAACCCATAGAATCCATTTGTATCTTAAATTTCGTCCTCAGAACAACACTTCAAGATAAGTGTTATTATTATCCCTATTTTACAGTTGAGGAAAGTGAAGCAAACAGTAGTTAAATGCCTTTTACAGGGTCACATAATTAGTAACTGAGACTAGATTTGAAGTCAGTCCTTCATGATGCCATATTTCCATGAACAAGAATGGAAAGAAAGATAGCATATTGTGTGAAGATTGTGTATTTTTAAATCAGCAGGAGACAGGAATTCAGGTTAGGGGAAAACCATCAGTCTTTATTCTCAGTGTAGAAGGATCGGAGGTGGAAGAGAATCGGCAATAGCAATGTGTGCAGCTGAGTCAAGAAGCTAGCTCGACCAGCAGCCACACAACCAGCAGCCACACAACCAGCAGCTCGGAGTCTCGAACCCAGGCCCAATCTCTCCCAGCTTCTCTTCCTGTCTCTCTCTCTGCCTCCACCCACCAAAATCGTCATTTCCTATACAACACATCAGGACTTGCATGGAGAGTGGGCAGGGACCATTCTTTATCCAATCATGTATATTAATAGAGTATAGCCCAATTACTATTTAGCCTCACGTACTTGGGACCTCAGTGCATCAACTCAAACCTCAGCCCATTACAATATTGGAAAGAGTTCTGGGTCTTGAGTTGGAGTAGTTGACTTCAAATTCTGCCTCTGAAATTTATTATCTCTATGGTGATAGAGATTGTGAGTCCTTTCACCTCTCAAAGCCTCAGTTTCCATATTTGGACGATAAGAGTAATAAATTAGATAATCTCTGACACTTCTTTTAGCTCTAAATCTATGATTGTATGAGTCCATGATCTTCTAAACTTCCTCTATCAACCCCAAACATCATATTATTCTATATCTCCCTATGCTCATTCTTCCTAAAACTATTCTTTCTCTTTAACATTACCTTCAAACTCTCCTTGCCTCAGTAATCTCACAAGACATGACTCCTTTTCTTCTTTTTTTTTCTGCCTTCCTAGTCTTGATTCTATAGTTAAGCCATTTAACTCTCATCTATTCTGTAATCTTTCACCCCTGTGCCCAATCATTACTCATGCCTGTGAAGCTCCAATTCTATGATGACCTCTATTATCAGCCTCCTCTACTGAAATTCATGTGCTGTCAGGGATCCTCAAACTGGCCCGGGAGCCAGATGTGGCAACTGAGGACGATTATCCCCCTCACCCAGGGCTATGAAGTTTCTTTATTTAAAGGCCCACAAAACAAAGTTTTTGTTTTTACTATAGTCCGGCTCTCCAACAGTCTGAAGGACAGTGAACTGGCCCCCTTTTTAAAAAGTTTGAGGACCCCTGTCAGATGATACTGGAGGATGTCACCCAACTGGATGAATAGATCCACTACAGATTTGTGTCTCACCTTAACTAGGCCCTCGTCGCTATAGGGCAATGGTTTTACTGTTTGGCATTTGAATCTCTATGGCATTTTCCACAGGATATACCCAAATTTTGTCATTTCTCCTCTAACCATCCTTTATGTTTCAGTAGATCTCATCTCATAGTTTACTGATAAAAAAGAAGCCATTCACTATAAACTCCCTATTTTCCTTTACTCAATATTTCAAAACCTCTTGACAGCACCCTTCACTGTTTCTTTATTTACTCTAATCACTGATTATATAGTTCTTTTCTCTGCCAAAGCTAACTCTCTTTTCATTTGCCCTTGATTCCATCCCTGCCAGCATTTTGCTCTGCAGTCGTCATACACTCCTTTTCTCTCATCCTCAACCTTTTTCTTGACACTTATAAACATTCCCAGCTCTACCCCACATGTTACTTACTTAATTAATTAATTAATCTCAGCAGTGTCATAATTTCAAGCTATTATTGTATAGATCTTTCACAACCAAATTCCTGGAAACAAATGTATTCACCTCTCACTATTTTCATCTCCTTTAATCTGGCTTCAGACCTTCATCACTCAATATTTTCTTTTGTTCTCCAATATTTTCTTTGTTCTCCAAAGTGACCAAGATCTGTTACCAGATCCATTGGTCCATTCTCAATCATCATCTTTAGCATCATTGACCATCTGATCCTCATGACTACTGCCTTCTCTCTGGATATTAGTGATGTTGTTTTCTCTTGCTTCTTCTTACTTTTTGGTGACTTCTTTTCAGCCTCTTTTACTGGATCTGTCATCTGTATAAAATTCTGATGTACCCCAAGCCTCTGTATGGGACCTTCTTTTCTTTCATGTGCTCTCTTTGCAATTTCCTCAGCTACCACATTTTTAATTATCATATGTGTACTGATGCCTTATAAATCCAATCCTATTCAATCTTAGTTTCTCCCCAAAACTCCAATCTCACATTGTCAAATTCCTTTTGAATATGTCCAACCAGATTCCTATTGTGGTTGCTGTTCAGTAATTTCAGCCATGACTGACTCTTCATGATCCCATTTTGGGGTTTCCTTGGCAAAAATACTGCATTGGTTTGCCATTTTCTTCTCCAGTTTATTTTATCATTGAGTAATTGAAGCAAACAGGGTTAAGTGACTTGCTCTGAGTTGTAACCTTGTGTAGAGGGTAGGAACAAAGAAAAGGTATACTTAAATCTAGGACAGCAGGGTATTTATAGTTAAACACCTACTCAATGTGAGATAATGGTTCTCTAAGCACGTACTTAATGTAATGTAATGATGTAATCAATCTAATTGGCATATACTTAGGGTAATATAGTGATGTAATGTTCTACATTTGCACATGCTCAGTGTGGTTGTGCATGCTCAGTGTGAGGTAATTTTACTGGAGTATTTAAAGAGAGTCTCAGAGACAGAACTCTCTCTCTTAAAGGCACAGGTCTCAGCCACAGCTCTTGGTTACAGCTCTCAGACACAGACAGAAGAGAAGACACCAGATTTCAGACTCCATCTTTGACCAGCCACGTGGCCTTCCTGCCTACTTCACTCCCCCACTAAGATCAATGACTCGGGCTGATTCCGTGGTCCTCCAGAGAGCTAGCCCAGACTTTACAACCCTGGATTGTAACACAGCTAGTATGACACTGTATTTGAAATGAGGAAGATGAATTTTCCTGACTGTAGGCTCAGTACTCTATCCACTGCACCACCCAGCTACCTCATGCAAATTTCTAGGCATCTTGAATTCAATAAGTCCAAATTAGGTGTCGCTATTTCTCCTCCCAAGACAACTTCATATTCTTAATTTTCCTCTCTGTCAAGGCTAACAGCAGTCTTCCAATCAACAAGATTCACAACCTAATGTTGAAGTCAATCTTAATTTCACTCTCCAGCACCTCCATATCTAATCAACTGACAAATTTTAGTATTTATACCTCTCAATTGTTCCCTTTTCTCCATTCATATGACCCTCAACACAATAGTTCAGACCCTGATCACCTCTCATCTAAATTATTGAAATAGTCTTATTATTGGTCTTGATTCTTCAAAAACCTTCCTTTTCTAATACCTCCAAATTATCTCTGTCTTCCAAAAGTTCCCAAAGTGATATTCTTAAATTTTGATCTGTTCTGTTTTCTTTTCATATTGTGGCCTCTGCAGCTTTAGACTCTTAAAACTGTCTCTATGTCTTTCTTTTTCTGTGTCTGTCCATCTTTCTCTCTCTCTATTACATGCACACACACACACACACACACACCCCTATGGAGTCTTGTGTCAGAAATCTCTTCATATACCTTAGGTTTTGAGATCTAAGGTCCCTTTCTATAGTTTTCCCTTTCCCCAAAAGGAATTTTTATTTGCCCCAAAGAACATTTAGTAGTTCTTGTCCCAGGTACAAAATCTGCTAATTATAATTCTATTGAGTTTTTTGACTTCCCATTCTAGGCTTTTATGTACCATAACACATTGAATATGATACTGGGCACTTCCTATGTAATTATGGGGAAGCCACTTGATCTCTCTGAGTCCTAGTTTCCCTTACCTTATATCATGTGACATATACCTTATATCATTAAATGTCACATTATTTGTATGTCATACCATGCCATCATATGTTATATTATTATTTGTATGGCATCACATCATTATGACTCTATGTGCAATACTTTTGCTAATACCCTGTTCTCTGATGTCATTATTGGCTATATTTTGTTTGGTCAGGTAAACTGTCATATTCCATGACCTGTTATATATCATAGCATCACATATTGCCACATGTCTGTAGATAATACAATGTGTTGCTATATGTTAAGCTGTATGCTGCCACCTGCAATACCATATGTCACTGTGTGCTGTCATATGG
Organism: Sarcophilus harrisii; assembly: GCF_902635505.1. Lineage (NCBI taxonomy): Eukaryota > Metazoa > Chordata > Mammalia > Dasyuromorphia > Dasyuridae > Sarcophilus > Sarcophilus harrisii. The sequence continues at coordinate 108,359,754 of NC_045426.1, forward strand.
CATTCTATGCCATATGCAGTCATGGGTCATATCATGTCAAAGAACACCATTATGTTGCTGTATATTGCTGTATGTAAATATGTCAACATCATAACAGCCTATTGTGATGAATATCATATGCCATATGCTTCCATGTCTCATGTTTTGTTATGTTATGCTAATATATTATTAACATTATATCACATCATTCTGACTCTGCACTCTAATCTTTTCTGGTAGACATAGTCTTCCCACTGATAAGCCCATGGACATATAGGTCTATGGAAATATCAATTTGAGACACAAGCCTCATTCTGGTTGAAGAATTAAATTCCTTTCTTCAACCTGGAAAAAAAAGGAGTTATTCTAACTGACGAATGACCTTGAATGAAAATTTAAGTCTTTGATCCAGTTTAGTGAACTAGCTATAAATCCCACACATTAAAATCCAACAGATTATTTGCAATGTTTACATTTCATTTTTACTATATCATGGTACATGAAACAGAGGGTGATTCAAATCACAATGAGTTCTGCCCAGGGCCTGGAACACAAACAATTGGAGGACGATTGGGAGAATAATCCAAATGTCTGTGGTTTGTTTCTAGTTCTATTTGGAGCATAGATGAATAAAGAGCCGGTATGTCTTGCCAAGGTTCAAAGAAAACAAGGAGAAGCTGCTACTCTAGAAGCTCATTCTGTTTTCTTTTTCTTTTTTAGTTTTCAATGAAAACTATGAAATTGGGTCCATTCAAAAGAAATAATTGAATGTTAACTTGAATCATGTACAAAGAGAAAACTAAAAGACAAAGAGGCTTAGTAACTTGCCAAAGATAATAAAATGTGAAAGCATCACTAGAATGTAAGTCTTCTTACATAAGAATGTAAGTCTTCTAAATCCTAATTCAGCCAATCCAGGAAGGAAGAAGGAAAAGTCTGAGTCAGTGAGAGGAGAGGGCTGGGTCAGTGGGTTTTAAATGATAGATTCACAATTGAGATAGCTTTAGAAACGATCCAATTCAAACCTCTCATTTTATAATTGAACAGGAAGGCTGTCAATATCCAAGAATCTTCCTCTGAAAAAGGGAGAGTGATGAAGAAGAGATGATGTTCCTTCAAAGATAAGTTTTGTTCACTTTAGTTTTCTCCACCTTTCCCCAAGCCAAGGAATTCTTAATTACATTTCTGGGAACGGAAGAAGCAAGTGGTGGGGCTTACCTAGTGGCAATATATTGGCAAGACCGAAATATCTTGATGATAAAGGAATAAAGAATATAATATTCAACAGATCTCATTAAATATTTGTGCAATTTGTAGAAAAAAGGAAAATGAGGTCAGAATACGGGTGATAAAGAAAAAGAGCAAAGAGTTATAGGCTGTTTGAAAGATAAAATGAAGATGAAGAATAGGTTTAGGAGAAATGATGAAGTCAAGATAGGATAGGAAGTTATTTTCAGAGAGAAGAAAATTAGTTCAAAATTCTGGATTAGGGAGATAAAATCATTATTTCTGACACATATATATGCATATATATATACATATAAATTTACACACATATGTATGTATATATATATAATGTCCATTCTTGGTGTGGATGAGGTAGAATAAAGTTACAACTCATGGATATTGAAGAGATGGAAGAATAAGAAAGTTAGGGTGTCTGAAGTAATCAGCCTAAGTATATAATTCTACAATATTCAAACCTCTAAGTATGAAGGTAGGGGTTGGAATGAAGAGTAAGCCTACCAACAAGTACTGAATTGAAGGAAGAAGAGAAAGTAAAAGAGATTACTGAGATATGCCAATAGTGGAGTCTGAGAGTATCAGTTTTTGTGTTGATTTTCAGTAATGCCTGATTCTCTATGACCACATTTGTGCCCTTAATTCCATTCTATTGTATGGGACTTTGCCTTTAAAAAGAACATCACCTTCTCCCTCATCTTTGATTTGTTCTTATGCACATATTAATTTATCTATATCTATCTATCATCTATCTGTTATCCAGGTAATTGAGATTAAGTGATCTGCCCAAGGGCACACAGCTAGGAAGTGTTAAGTATCTGATATTAGATTTGAACTCAGGTCCTTTTGACTTCAGGGCTAGTGCTCTATCCACTGTGTCTTCTAGCTGCCCCTAGATTAGTGTATTTACGTATATTAAAAAAGTAAAACTCTTAGCTCACCATCTGATATTACTTCTTCCTTTCAAAACCATCTAGATTTATTTCTACTTCTTTATCTACCACTTCATAATCCTTTGCAATTTTACTTCCAACACCACACCTAAAATTGTAGCTTTCCAAATTTATTAGTATCTTAATTTCTGAATTGCATGGTGTTTTCTAAGTTTATATCTTTTTTGGAATTTCTGAAATTTTGACACTATTAACATGAATTTTTCTGTCATACTTTCTCAGTTTTTATGACATTATACCATTCTGATTGTTTTCCCAAATTTCTTATCATTCCTTTATTTTTATTAAAGTGTCATGTTAACATAATAATAACTAACATTTATTTAATTTTTAATGTTTACATTTACAATTACATTCCAAGTACATTAAAAGATTTATATGTTTTAATATTTACAAAGCCGTTTACAAATATTATCTCATTTCATCCTCACAACAACCTTGGGAGGAAGGTGCTATTATCATTCTCCATCTAACAGATGCGGAAATTGAGACAGAGGTTATGGGATTTGCTCAATCAATCATAGCTAATAAGTCTGAGTTCAGTATGTGAATTTAAGTTTTAATGTTCTGTCTATTATACCAACTATCTGCTATGTAAGAATTTATTTAAAAAATTACAATTCTGAATGTACACAAACAGGAAGGGGATATGAGAGAGCTTAATTCAGTTACTGGTTCAGCTCCAAAGGAAAGCTCTTCAGATCCTACATAATGGCAAATTACCTGATAGTAACTCATAGCCTGTTCTTAGGGATGTGATGACATGATGACATATTCACTGTATAATTTTTTAATGAAACTTTTTTTTTTACTCCTTAAGTATTTACATTCTTTAGCCAAATCTGAAAGCTTATTTTAAGGAAAGGTCAAGTTCAGTCAACATTAATCTTTCCTTTTTCATATCCCCTGATGAAAAGTGTCTATTTGTTTTGAGGGAGAATATTCTTTAGTTCTCTGTTGCTATAGTGAACTCATAACTATTTTGAAAAAGAGATGTTTACACTATCCTAGCCCCATTTTTTCTCTTTAGAGAAAAATGAGGAACTAAGTTTCTTTCTAAAAAGTCAATTTTGTTTCCTGATGATCTCATGTTTACTATGGATAAATAGATCCAATGTGCAGAGGTTTGCATTTTTTCCCCTTAATGCTTGCTTAAGGAAAATAAGCATGGATAAATGAATAACTTGTTTTTTTACACAGAAATGTACTCATCTATTTTGGGACATAAATTCTAAATTTATCCTTGTCAAATTCAAAATGCATTCCCCTGATATTCAAGTTTCTATAACCCTCTGGAGAGAGTTTAGTTTTTTATATTTCTTTATTGCCCATTAGATGTTTATCTCTAAAAAGCAATATGAATTAAAGCCCAGAGAAAGTGTTATGAAAGTTCATAGAAAGAAGAGAGAACTTCTGTCTTAGAGAATAAAGGACTACTACTTGGAAGAGGTTATATTTGAGCTGAGCTCTAAAAGATGACTAGGATTTAACATAGTAAGGACATAGAGGCAGATTATATCAGGCATAAGGAATAACTTGAAAAAAATCACAAAGGTGATTTAATTTCAGTAATAAGTTAAGGGGTTTGTGTTCTAGTTGATGGGCAATGAGGAGCTTGGCAAAATTTATAAGGATAAACTTTCTTTCTTGCCCTGCCTGATCCTTACTAAACTGATCAGGGAGAGGTTGACATACTCCTTGATCTCTCTTGCCACTTCCAGAGCCTTTCCCTTGTTGCTGTAATCCCTGAGCTACCTCCCCTTCTTTAAAAGTCACACTATTCAGGGATATAACCCAACTAAGATCTTCTTGGCAATTATTTATCATCCTCTGGTACTCTGCCTCCTTTTTCAGTGGAGTTTCCAATTCTATTCCAATCCCTTCATCTAATATTAGGGTATTTTAATGTACATAATGAGCTGGAATTTCTGGTGCCAAGATAGTGGAATGAGGGAGCCCTTTAAACTCTCCCAAATTCTCTTCCAAAACAACTAGAAAAAATGCCTCAGAATTGATCTAGGAGCAGAGAAGCAGATGGTCAGCACAAGAGGAAAGGTCTGTCTCACCAGGATGGAAGAGGAACAAAATCTGAATGCAGTAGCACTAATATCATAGCAGAGGGCCTATGATAAGAGGTCCATACTTGAGGCAAAGCATCAGAGGGCCCTGCCTACTGAAAACCACCAGCCCCCTAGGCAAACCGGCAGTTTTTCCAGCACAGCAAGGATCCATCCCAGTATTCCCACCACCAGCAAAAGCAGAAAAGGATAATGATAAATGTTGAGGGGGATTTGGGAAAAGTGGGACACAAATACTTCATTGGTAGAGTTGTGAACTAGTTCAGTCATTCTGGAGAGCAATTTGGAACTAGCCCCAAAGAGCTATCAAACTGTGCCTACCTTTTCATCTAACAGTGTCTCTACTGGGCCTGTATCCCAAAGAGATCAAAAAATAAAAGGAAAAGTTCCCACATGTGCAAAAATATTTGTAGCAGCCCTTTTTGTAGTGGCAAAGAACTGGAAACTGAGTGGATACCCAACAATTAGGGAATGGCTGAATAAGTTATGGTATTTGAATGTTATGAAATATTATTGTTTATAATCAATAGCAGAATGATTTCAGAAAGGCCTTTAGAGAGTTACATGAACTGATGCTAAGTGAAGTGAGTAGATACAAGAGAACATTGTACACAGCAACAACAAGATTATGTGATGATCAATTTTGAGGGATGTGCTCTTTTCAACAATGAGGTGATTAAGGGAATCCACAAGATTTGTGATGGAGAAAGCCAGTCCTGCATCCAGGACTGAATGTGAATCACAATATAAATTTTCCATCATTCTTGTGGTTGTTTGCTTGCTTTTTGTTTTCTTTCTCATTTTTTTCCTATTTTGATCTGATTTTTCTTGTGCATCATGATAAATGTGGAAATATGTATAGAAGAATTGTACATATTTAACATATATTGGATTACTTGCCGTATAGGGGAAGGAGTAGAAGAAGGGAGAGAACAAATCTGTAACATAGGTTTTGCCAAAGTGAATGTTGAAAATTATCTGTGCATGTATTTTGAAAATGAAATGCTATTAAAAAACAAAAATGAATTATTGGACTACCCAAAAGCCATAATAATAATAATTAAAAAAAATCTGAACATTTTTAAAGACATTTAAAACATTTCCCTGCTTACCACATGAAAGAAGTACCAAAATGAAAACTCCCAGGAATATCATAATCAAATTCCAGAGCTCATAGATCAAAAAGAAAGCACTACAGTCAAAAGGAAACAATTCCAGTATTGTAGAGCTGTGATCAGGATTACAATGATTTGGCAGCTTCCATTTAGAGAACCATAGGGTTTGGAATATGATATACAGGAAGGCAAAGGAGTTAGAATTACAACTAATAATCAACTACTCAGCAAAACTAAATATAATCTGTGTGAAAGTGGACATTTGACAAAATAGAGAGCTTTCAAGCATTTCTAATTAAAAGACCAGAACCGCATAAAAATATGACCTCTGAAAACAAGACTCAAGGGAAACAACAAAGGTAAAAAAGAAAAAAAAAGAGAAAACACGTCAATAAAATTAAACTTTATATATGTACATGGCAAGATAATATTTGCAATTCTTAAGGAATGTATCACTGTAAGGGCAATCAGAAAAAAATGTACATAGACAGAGACTTTGGTGGGATGAAACCCCAAAAGACAAAATGGAAAGGTAAGAAAGAAGATTGCACTGGAAGAAGAAAGAGGGAAGAGAGAATGAAGTATATTATCCCACCTAAAAAAGTCATAAAAGACTGGAAGGTGATCAATAGTTGGACAAAGCTTAAGCTTTATTCTTATCAGAACTTGCTCAAAGAGGGAATAACGTGCACACTCAATTGTGCATAAATCTATCTTAATATATAAGGAAGTAAAAAGGGATGGGGATAGAAGGGGGGACTGATAAAAGGAAGGGCACATTGGGAGAGGTAATAATTAGAAATAAAACAGTTGTGATGAGGTAAAGGGTGGGAGTGAGAGAGAGAAAGAGGGATAAATAAGAGAAATAGCATGGAGATAAATATACAGTTATCATAACTATAAATGTGAATGGAATGCACTCACCCACAAATGAAAGCAGAGAGCAAAATAGATGAACAACCAGGATTCTACAATATGTCATTCATAAGAAACACATTTGAAACAGAGAGTCACATAGAAAGTGCAGTAAGGTGCCAGAGCAGGATCTATTATACTTCTGTTAAAGCAAAGAAAGCATGGATAACAATCATGATCTCAGACAAATCAAAAGCAAAAACAAAAAGAAATAAAAAAAAGAAATCATATTTTGTTGAAAGATACTAAAGACAAGTAATACCAATACTAAATCTGTAGATACTAAATGGTATAAGCTCTAAATTTTTGAAGTTGAATGAGTTCCTGCTGGAAATAGACAATAAAATTATACTATTGGATATATAACCACCATATTAGTGGTGTCCCTCTTAACTTGCCCCTCTTATAACTAGATAAATTTAACAAAAAAATAAAGAAAAAAGTTAAGGAGTTGAACACAATTCTGGAAATTTAGATATGATAGATTTCTGGAGAAAATTGAATGGGAATAGAAAGGAATATAGTGTTTTGTTTTTATTCTGAGCAGTGCATTGTTTCATACAAAATTAATTATATATTAGGACATAAAAAACTCATACTAAAAGCAGAAAAGCAGAAATAGTCAATGAATCCTTTTCAGATCAAAATACAATAAAACTTGCATTCGATAATGGATAATAGATAGATTAAAAACTAATTGGAAGCCAAATTGTTATGGGCCAGAACTCTGAAACAAGGATTCTTACAAAGTGTTAAGTCAGTGCAATTGATAAGACAATGGTAATCTAGTTTAGCATGGTGCTTAATAGTTCTCTAAATTTAGTATGATTGATTTAATCTTACAATGAATAACTGTTTCCTAGTGATATGATTGGTTTATACTCAGTGTAGAGCATATAAGCTGGGACTCAGAGCCAGAGAAGACAAGCAAACTGGAGACAGGAGCTCAAACTCTCAAAGCCAAGGAGAGACAGATTGATTCCATCTTCAGTCAGGCTCCTGGTGGCTGGCCTCCTGCACTTAACCTTATGAGACCAAGGCAGGTCTGAAAGGCTCTAGGAAAGCTAGCCCAGGCCCCAGGCAAAGAAACTAGATTGTGAAGGAGAAAATAAAGACTTTGGACTTTAAAACCTGGCTATTCTTATGGTGATTAATCTGCTGAAAGGAAGGCTGCTTCAAGACTTCCAGAAAACCCACCAAGAACATTATATTTTGGTGACTAAACATGGGACTATGGACTTATATTTGAGACCCAGAAATTAGGGAGAATATAAAAACAGTCAAAAAGGAAACTTTGTTAAGGGCTAAAGTAGTGTTTCAGCTGAAATGGGATAAATGTTTAGAAAGGAGCCTTTTCCACTGCAAGGAAAATGTGTCGAAAGCATAGTTAAACTCATTAAAAGCCAAGGTTTGATTGTAACTTGGAGGCAGATCATTGAACTCTTTGAAATATTAAAATACACATCATCTTGGTTCTCTAAGGAAAAAAGAATTAAATCCAGAGAAGAAATTAGTAGGAGAGCAACTAAGTGAATATTACAATGATAATTGTACCCATTCAATTCCTAAAAAAACATTTTATACATATAATTTAATACAATTGGATTTAGGAAATTATATAAGTATTAGAATAAGGAAAAAGAAAAAAAGTGCAGGAGGGGGAGGATATTGACAAACTAGGTGAAAAGGATGAATAATTAGACAAGAATGGAGCTAAGTACAATTCTGATGAAATTAAGGAGTGTGGTGCTTCACATCAGGAGCCATTAGGGCATTCCCCAATCCTTGACCTACCCCCCTCAATTAACCTTTCATGCATGGAGATAAAAGGAGGAGGGGGAGGGACAGTGACACAATCAGCAACACCTATGAAGCAACCTATGAAAAGATTACAAAAGGTACCAGTTAAAGCTAAAAATGAGGGACAGGATATATCTGATTTAAAAATAAATTCATACCCTGTGATTGAAGAATTTAATTCTTCAGGTCAACAAAGGAGAAGATATACTCCTTTTGATCTGGAAATTATCAAAGATCTGAAAAAGGCTTGCACTCTTTATGGGACTACATCATCTTATGTTAAGATGATATTAGAGAATTTGGCTCATGAAATTTTAACCCCTAGTGATTGGAAATCTATAGCAAGGACAAAACTTGTTGTGGCTTTCAGAGTATAATGAACTAGGTAGATTATAAGCCCAACAAAATAGGCAAACTGGAGTTAATATACAAATCATCTTTGACCAATTAGTAGGTAAAGGTCAGTATGCAGATATGAAGTATAGATTAGTTACCCTTTGATAGCATATGAGAAAATTGCTGCTGCTGCTATCAAAGCATGGGGCTCCCTCCCAGGAAAATGTTGAGGGGAAGCCTTCATGAAAATAGAGCAAGGTCCATAGGAACACTTTTCTGATTTTGTGAGACATCTGCAAACAGCTGTCACACGAATGATTGGAGAAAATGCAGCTACAGGAATAGTGATCAAACAACTTGCTAAAGAAAATGGTAATGAGGTTTGTAAAAGAATTTTACAAGGACTAAACAAGGATGCGCCTTTAAAGGAGATCATAAGATGCTGTGCCACAATGGGCACAAATGCCTTTTATACCCAGGTTATGATGCAGAACATTGGGAAGACAGGATCCCTCTTGACAAGGGACTCCCAAAGACTCATCGATGCTTTCAGTGTGGTAAAGTAGGGCACCCAAAAGCTCAATATTGGCATAGAGATAGAGTGAAAACACAGGATGAGAGAACAAGACCCAAAACCCCATGCAACAAGGGCTTCCACTGGGCCTCAACATGTAGATTGACCAAGGGAAATGAGAGACAGGGCCCAGCTCCAAGACCTCAAACGAAAAACAGATGGGCATGATGGCAACCAAGTTTACACGCAAAGAGACTTTAGAAGTTCAGGACTCTGATATGATCAATCAGCAGAGAAGCAATCAGATGGGAGAAAGGAATTACAATTGGAGAGAATATAGGCTTTTTAAGCTCAGAGAAGGGCAATGTCCAGGGTGAGCAGCTCCAATGTGATTGCTAGGTGATGTGAAGAAATTCAGAAAGTGGTGAATGGAAGGGACTAGATAGGTTAACTGTTTGGGGAAAAGAATTTGCTTGTCTCTCTACATATGAAGAAGGAATCAAATGGATGCTAAGAAGCACCTTGAAAGAGAAAGAGAAAGAGAGAAACCTCGAAACAAAGAATCCCTAAGAAGCATCTGACACTGAAAAAGCATAGCTGACAATGAGACTGTTACATAACTTCAAACCAGAAGGAATCATTGGATTTCCTGAGATAAAAAATTGTTGATAAGACTGTTTCAGAACTTCAAAACAAGCAGGAACTACTGGATTCCCTGAGACAAGATAAGACTGATACAAGACTCCAAAATCTGCAGCAATCATTGGATTCCCTGAGATGAAAAATTATTGATAAGACTATTGTAGAACTTCAAACCAGCAGGAATCTTTGGATTTCCTGAGATAAAAAAATTGTTGATAAGATTGTTTCAGAACTTCAAAACAAGCAGGAATTATTGGATTCCCCGATACAAGATAAGACTGATACAGGAGCTGCAGGAATCATTGGATTCCCTGAGATGAAAAATTGTTGATAAGACTGTTGCAGAACTTCAAAACCAGCAGGAATTATCGGATTCCTTAACGCATGATAAGACTGATACAGAACTCCAAAACTTACAGGAATCATTGGATTCCCTGACATATGAAGTAATGGACAAAAAATTGGTTTTGTACTATTTCTAGGACTTATGGACATGTATAATTCCTCATGTTGATTCATGTTGTTTGTTAAATAACTACTAGTCTGTGCTATATTGCTATGTGCTTATATAATAACTCCCATGTTGATGGATTTATGTATACCTGTTTCAAGTGAGACCCTTCAGAAATTTCCTTTGCTCCTTTTGTTGTTTTCATCTCCCTTCCTGAGATGTCAGGGAGCACGTGATCACCTCCTTTTTTGGTGTTTTCACCCTTTTTGAGAAGTCAGGGAAGGCATGATCACCTCCTTTTGGGAGTTCTCACCTCCTTGAGAAGTCAGGGAGGGCATGACTATGTTCTAAAACAAAAGAAAACTGGAGATGTTATGGGCCAAAACTCTGAAACAAGGATTCTTAAAAGGTGTTAAGTCAGTGGGATTGATAATACAATGGTTATCTAGTTTAGCATGGTGATTAATAGTTCTTTAAGTTCAGTATGATTGATTTAATCTTGCAACAAATAATTGTTTCCAGTGATATAATGATTGGTTTATACTCAGTGTAGAGCATATAAGCTGGGACTTAGAGTCAGAGAAGACAAGTAGACTGGAGGTGGGAGCTCAAGCTTTTGAAGCCAAGGAGAGACAGATTCATTCAATCTTCAGTAGGGCTTCTGGTGGCTGTCCTCCTGCACTTCCCCCACTGAGATTAAGGCTGGTCTCAAAGACTCTAAGAAAGCTAGCTCAGGCCCCAGGCAAGAAAACTAGACTGTGAAGGAGAAAATAAAGACTTTGGACTTGAACCCTTGGCTATTCTTTTGGTGATTACTCTACTGAAAAGAAGACTGATCCATGACCTCCCAGTAAACCACCAAGAATATGACATCAAATGACCTAATCCTAAAATATAAGTAGTTCAAAGAAAAAAAACCATAGAAACAATAAATAATTTCAATAAAGAAAATGATAATAGATAATAATGGGACAATACACCAAAATTTATGCGATGCAGGTAAAGTCCTACTTAGGGGAACATTTATATCTCTGATTGCTTACATCAATGAAATAGAGAAACAGCAGGTCAATGAATTGTGCATGCAACTGAAAACAATTAGAAAAAGAAAAAAAATGAAACTTCCCAATTAAATACCAACTTAGAGAATTTAAAAATCAAAGGAGAGGTAACTAAAATTGAAAGCAAGAAAGCCATTGAACTAATAAGAGTAGAAACTGGTTTTATGAAGAAAACAATAAAATATATAAGCCATTCACTAATTTGATTTTTTAAAGGTGAAGAAAACCAAATTACTAGCATCAGAAATGAAAGGGATGATGAATTCACCAGCAAAGAAGTAGAAAGCTATTTTGTCAAATTATATGCCAATAAATTCAACAATTTAAATGAAACATTGATATCTACAAAAATATAAATTATACAGATTAACAGAAGAAGAAATTAAATATTTAAATAACAATCTCTGGGAAAACAATTGAACAAGTCATCAATGAACTACTTAAAAAAAAAATCTTAGGACCAGAAAGAGTCACAAGTAAATTCTACCAAACATTCAGTGAACAATTAACCCTAATAGTATATAAATGAGTTGGGAAAAAATCAGGAAGGAGTCCTATCAAATTCCTTTTATGACACATATATTGTATTGATATGAAAACCAGGAAGAGCCAAAAGAGAGAAAGAAAATTATAGACCAATTTCCCTAATAAACACTGATGTAAAAATTTTAACAAAATATTAGCAAAGAGATTACAGCAATTTATCGCAAGGATAATATACTATGACCAAGTGGGATTTATACCAGGAATGCAAGATTGGCTCAATATTAGAAAAACTGTCATCATTTATTAATTAAATATGAATTTGGCCATATCAACTAAAAACCAACAGAAACCATATGATTATCTTAATGGATGAGAAAAAGCCTTTAAAAAATATGGTGCTTATTCCTATTAAAAACATTAGAGTACACAGGAATAACTGGTGCTTATCTTAAAATAAATAAAATTTATCTAAAATCTTCAAGAAGCCTTTTCTATAATAGTAATAAATTATAAGCCTTCCCAATACAATAAGGGTTGAAATAAAGATGCTCATTATCACCTTTATTATTCAATATTGTACTAGAAATGTTAGCTATAATACTAAGAGAAAAAAAGAAAATGGAGCAAATTAGAATAGACAATTAAGGAAACAAAACTATCACTCTTTGTAGATGATATGATTGCTTACTTAGAGAATCCTAAAGAAATTTAAAAGAACCATAAGCAATTTGAAATATTTGGAATTTTACCTGCTAAGACAAACTCAGGGTCTACATGAACAGAACTATAAGACAGTCTTCACACAAATAAAGTTAGATCTAAATATTTGGGAAAATATTAATTGCTCATGGATAGCCTAAGTCAATAAAAGAAAAATGAAAATTGTACCTAGATTAATTTATCTATTCAGTACTATACCAAATTATTAAAAATGATTTGATAGAGCTAGAAAAAAATTTTATAAAATTCACCTCAAAGAACAAAAGATCAAGAATATCAAGGGAATTGATTTTTTTTTTAATGTAAAGGAAGGCAGTATATTTAAAGCAGATATCAAACTGTATTATAAAGCAGTGATTATCAAAACAATCTGACACTGGCTAAGAAACAAAATAGTGGATCAATGGAATAGATTAGGTTTGTTACATTAAAGTAAATGGCCAGAATAATCTGATATATGATAAATCCAAAGATCCAAGCTTTTGAAGCAAAAACTCATTATTTCATAAAAACTGCTGGGAAACCCAGAAAATAGAATGGCAGAAGGTAGGTATAGATCAACATTTCATGCTGTATACCAAAACAATGTTAAAATGGGTATATGATTTACACTTGAAAAGTGATACTATTGGCAAATTAGGAGAATATGGAATAGTTTATCTGTCAGATTAGGGATGAATTTATGACCAAAAGTAGATAAAGTGCATTACAAAATGTAAATTAGATAATTTTGATTAGAAAAAATTTAAAAGTTTTTGCAAAAACATAAAAATGATAAGGAAAGCAGAAAACTGGTGGGGAAGGGGGAAATTGCAAAGAATATCTCTGATAAAGCCCTCATTTCTTAAATATATAGAGACCTGAGTCTAATTTATAAAAATACAAGTTATTCCCTAGCTGATAAATGCATATGAACAGACAGTTTTCATACAAAGAAATTAAAGCTTATCTATCTATCTATATCTATATCTATATCTATATCTATATCTATATCTATATCTATAAAATGACTCAGATCACTATTGATTTGAGAAAGGAAAGTTAAAACAATTGTGAGGTATCATCTCACACATACCAGATTGACTGATACAACAAAAAGAAAAGGAAAATAAGTGATGAAGAAAATCTTGGAAAATTGGGAACACTAATGTACTGTTGGTGGAGTTGTGAACTGATCCAAGCATTTTAGAACTATGCCTAAAGGGCTCTAAAACTGTGCATATTCCTTGATCCAGCAATACCACTTCTATCTCTATATACCAAAGACATCAAAATAAAAAGAAGGACCTATTTGTACAAAAAAATTTACAGCAGCTCTTTTTGTGATGACTAAAGAACTGGAAAATGCCATTCAACTGGGGAAATGGCTAAAAAAGCTGTGATATATGATTATAATGAAAAATTATCAGGATATAAGAAATGACAAGCAGTATGATTTCAGAAAAAAATATGGAAAGTTACATGAGATGATGCAAAATGAAGTGTACAGAATCAGGAGAACATTGCACACAATAACATGAAGTACTGTTTGATAAAGAATTGTGAATGACTTAATTATTATCTGGAATACAATGATCCAAGAAAATTCCAAAGGACTAATGATGAGGCATATTATCTGCAGCAAGAGAAAACTGATACTATTTGAATAGAGAGTAAAGCACAACATTTTTCAATTTGTCTTCTTGTACAAAATTACTAATATGGAAATGTTTCACCCAATTGCACATATATAACCTTTATCTGATTACCATCTCAGAGAGAAGAAAGAGGAAGAATAGAAGGAGGGAGAAGGAAGAATATAATTTGGAAACCAAAACTTAAAAAAATATTAAAAAATCATTTTGGAATGTAACTTGGGGAAAATAAAGTATATATTTAAATTTATAGACATATGCATATTTAAACACACATACTCACATAATGAGAATCCTTCAAATATCCTGACCTCCCAGTACTAAACTCTGTTGACTATATCCTCATTTCACCTCAACCACACACAGGGATATCCACAGTCCTTATCTTGTCCACAACTTCCATCAATAGGAACTTGGAAATTCTTCTATGTTTCATTTTCTCCATTCTCATATCTTGATCTTCTTAAAGCTCTTGTCTTTTTTTACTTTGATCTTTAGTCTTCTTTGACCACTGTGTTCTTCCAAGCATCAACTCAGCTTAAGCTTTATTTTTCCTACTTCTCAACCTTTTTTTTTTAAATTAAATTTTTTAAAGTTTATTTTTAATACACATTTCTTCATGAATCATGTTGGGAGAGAATAATCAGAGTAAAAGGGAAAAGTCATAGGGGAGAAAATGTGTTGATTTATATCCAATCTTTATAGTTCTTTTTCTGGAGTATATAGCACTTTCTGTTCAAAGTCTATTGGGGTTGTTTTGGATCAGTGAAGGACTAAGAATCATGTCTTTCATAGTTGATCTTCGCACATTCTTACTGATATTGTGTGCAATGTATTTCTGGTTCTGCTTTTTTCACTCAGCATCAGTTCGTGTAAATCTTTCCAGACCTTTCTAAAATCAGGTTGCTCATCATTTTTTATAGAACAATAATATTCCATTACCTTCATATACCAAAAGTTATTTAGTCATTCCCCAATTGATGAGCATATACTCATTTTCAAAATCTTTGTTACCACAAAAAGAGCTGCTACAAACATTTTTACACATAGTCCATTTATATTCATTTATGATTTCCTTGGCATACAGACCCAGTAGTAGCATTGCTGGGTCAAAGGATATGAAGAGTTTTATAGCTCTTTGGGCATAGTTCCAGATTGCTCTCCAGAATAGTTGGATCATTTCACAGTTCCACCAACAATGCATTAGTGTTCCAATTTTCCCACATTCTCTCCAACATTTATCACAATCTTTCCCTGTCATCTTAGCCAATCTGAGAGGTCTAAGATGGTACCTCTAAGTTATCTTAATTCGCATTTCTCTGATCAATAGTGATTTGAAAATTGTTCATATTCTTGGACCATTCATCTGAAAATTGGTCATATTCTTGGACCATTTATCAATTGGAGACTGACTTGTATTCTTACAAATTTGACACAATCCTTTATACATTTTAGAAATGAGACCTTTATCAGAAAAACTGGCATTACAAATTTTTTTCTTTATACTTCCCTTTTAACCTTATTTCTGTTTGTTTTGCTTATGCAAAACCTTTTTTTTTTATTTAATGTAATCAAAGTTGTTCATTTTGCTTTTCAAAATGTTCTTTAGTTCTTTTTTGGTCATAAATTCCTCCTCTCCAAAGACCTGATAGGTACATTATCCCTTGCTCTCATAATATGTTTATGGTATCATCTTTTATGCCCAAATCATATACCCATTTTGACCTTACTTTGGTATAGTGTGTGAGATGTAGGTCTATGTAGAATTTCTCACATATTCTGAAATTAACTAATATGTCAAATAGTGAATTCTTATTCCTGAAGCTGGAGTTTGGAGGTTTATCAAATACTAAATTACTATAGGCCTTGATTATTATATCATGTGTATCTAACCAATGGAATAACTGATCCAGTATTCTATTTCTTAACCAATACCAAATGGTTTCAATGACTGCTGCTGTATAATATAGTTTAAGGTTTCATACTGTTAAGCCACCATCCTTTGTATTTTTGTTCATTAATTCCCTTGATATTCTTGATCTTTTGTTCTTCTACATAAATTTTGTTATTATTTTTTCTAGTTCCACAAATAATGTTTTGACAGTTTTATTGGTGTGACACTGAACAAGTAGACCAATTTAGGCAGAATTGTCATTTTTATTATATTAGCTCAGCCTACCTATGAGCAATTGATAGTTTTCCAATTCTTTAGATCTGACTATATTTGTGTGAGAAGTGTTTTGTAATTGCGTTCATATAGTTGTTGGGTTTACCTTGGCAAACCCAAGTATTTTATTTTGTCTACAATAATTTTAAATGGAATTTCTCTATCTTGCTGATGAGCTTTGTCAGTAATATATAAAAATGCTGATGATTATTTATTTTATATCCTACAACTTTGCTAAAGCTGTGAATTGTTTCAAATAGGTTTGTGGATGATTTTCTGGGATTCTGTAATTATATCATCATATCATCTTCAAAGAATGCTACTTTTATTTACTCATTGACTGTTCTAATTACTTTATTTTTCTTATTACTAAAGCCAAAATTTCTAGTATAATGTTGATTAATAGTGGCAATAATGTGCATCCTTGTTTCACTCCTGATCTTATTGGAAATGTGTCCAGCTTCTCTCCATTACAAATAATGCTTGTTGTGGGTTTTAGATAGATATTGCTTATTATTTTAAGGAGAGCTCCATTTATCCCTATGCTCTCTAGTGTTTTTAGTAGAAATAGGTGCTATATTTTGTCAAAAGCTTTTTCTGTGTCTTTTGAGATTATCATATGATTTTTCTCAGTGTTTCTTTATAGGGTTAGATAAATTTCTATACCCAACTGTATGATTAAGTTATTCCCTCTTAGAGCCAAAACTGATGAGATCAAGCTTCAGAAAGTGCTCATCCTTCTCTCTTCTTTTCCTTGATTATAATAGGTCTTTTGTGCTTCTTCATGTGATTTAATTTGTCCCTTTTGTACTTCCCCTTTCTTCTTCTTCCACTATAGACCTTCTTCCACCTTTTTATGTCTTTTTCTTTGATATCATCACATCAGAGTCCATTCATAACCATATCTTCAATTCATATATATAAAGATAAAACTGTTTACAAGCCTACATGTAAAACAATTTTCTTAACTCTTCAGAACTGTATCTGTCACTGGGGCAGACAGAGTGGGGCATCACATGGATGAAGAGTGTGGTTGTGAATGAACGCTTTTCTGTCTGTACCAGTAAAAGATACAGTTCTCAAGACTTACAGATATCATTTTCTCATCTAGGTATATAAACAATGTAATCTTTAAATAATATATATTTTCCTCTATTTACCTTTCTATGCTTCTCTGAAGTCCTGTATTTATAAATTAAATTTTCTGTTTAGTTCTGTTTTTTTCATTAGAAATGATTGAAAGTCTCTTACTTCACTGAAGCTCTAACACCTCTCCTGAAAGAGGATACTGAGTTTCACTAGATAGTTAATTCTTGTTTGTAAGCCTAGGTCCTTTGTCTTCTGGAATAATTCCTGGCCCTCTGATCCTTTATTGTAGAGACTGAAAGATTCTGGGTAATCCTGACTGTTGCTCCTTAATATTTGAATTGTTTTTATTTGACAGTTTGCAGTATTTTTTCCTTGAGTTTGTAGTTCTGGAGTTTCATAACAATGTTCCTTGGTGTGAAATATGGTGGTGTTCACTTTATGAAGGTTATTGATAGATTCTTTCAATGAAGATTTCTCCTTCTGTTTCTAGAATATTGGGGCAGTTTTCTTTAATGATCTCTTGAAGAATGCCATCCAGGTTCTTTTTCTGGTCATAGCCTTCAGATAAAACAATAATTTTTAAACTGTCTCTTTTGGATCTATCTTCCCAGATTGGCTGTTTTTCCAATGAAGTATTTCACATTTTTTTCCATTTTTTTTTTCATTCTTGTTATTTTGTTTGATTCTTGCTGTCTCATAGAGTCACTAGCTTTCATTTGTCCCATTTTGGTTTTTAATGTATGATTTTCTTCAGTTAGTTTTTAATATCTCTTTTTCTATTTGATTAATTCTACTTTTGAAGGTGCTATTTTCTTCAGTGGATTTTTTTTTTTTTTTTTTGCATTTGGCCAATTGTAATTTTTTTTTAAATTTTTTATTTATTTATTTGCTGTGGTAATTGGGGTTAAGTGACTGCCCAGGGTCACACAGCTAGAACGTGTTAAGTGTCTGAGGTCAAATTTGAACTCAGGTCCTTTTGACTTCAGGGCTGGTGGTCTATCCACTGCACCACCTAGCTGCCTCCCAATAGTATTTTTTTAAGTAGTTGTTTTCTTCAGTCATTTTTTTTTTCCTTTCTTTTTCCAGGCTGTTGACTCTCCCTTGCATATCTCTCATTTCTTTTTTCATTTTTTCTTCTACCTCTTTTTTTTTTTTTTTGCCTTTTAACACGTTTTAAGAGCACTTCCAAGAAGCCTCTTTGGGTGTGAGAAAAATTCATATCACCCTTTGAGATTTCCTCTGTGGATATTTTGTCCTCATCTGAGTTTTGATCTTCTCTGTCACCAAAGTAGTTTTCTATATTCAAGGTTTTCTGTTTCTTGCTCATTTTTTTTTCCTTTTCTTTTGGCATTTCCTCTTTTTTATGGTTATGATTGAACTCTATTTCTGAGATAAAGGGGTCACTGTTCATGCTTCTTATACAACACTGAACCTTGGCTTTAAATATGGAGGTCATTGTGTTTGCAGGGGGTAGATGTGCCTGCTTTTTTCAGAAAACAGTCTGGTTTCCTAGAGTGTGCCTTCTGAGCTGGGACTAGAGGCTGCCTCATTGATATTCTCTTCTAATGGGATCTTAGTTGGTGATTTGGTGTGATTAAGACCCTCTCACTGGCTTTCTTAGAGTCTGTATGAGCTGGGCTAGATACCCTTATCACCCCAGTGAGACTGACCTTTCTTGAGTTGTAGAGGGTTTAATTTCATCAGACTCTGTTCAGAGACTTGGTTTGATGTGGTTTTTGAGGGAAACTAGGAAAGCTCCAGCAGCTTCCTGGCTTTGCTCTGCCATCTTGGCTCCATGCCAGAAGTCCCTGCTTCTCAGTCTTGATCTTAGAGGTAACCAGTTTAATTTTATGATGTCCTTTACTTTTCACTTCCTTGCTCTCTTTAATGAATCTATTCATATCTTTCAAAACCTCAAAACCTACATCTGCCTTCTCCACATTTCCTCCCTGACCCTTATTCCTGACTTTCAGATTTCAAAACTGTCTCTGATGACTGTCTCATCCTAGAATTTCCCTTCACACTTGGAGTTTCTTATGTTGGAATATCCCACTAGAACTTTGGTCTTCTCAACCTGAAATATTTTTTGCACCCCCCACCTCCATCCTTTATTCCATTGGTGATTTTCCATTATGACCTCCATTATACAGATGTACACTCAGTCAACTTTCATTTCCCTCTAGGCCTTGCTGTCTCCATATAACTTGGCTCCAACTGGAAACTCCACTCTTTCCTTAGGCCTCCTTCCAAGGCACCCACTTTTCAGCTCTCTTTAATTTATTGTTTTCCCACATTAGCATGTATACTTTTTGTCTTTTCACTTGTATTAGTATCCCTAATACTTAACACAGTACCTCATACACAGTGCGTAAAAATGTTTTTCTTGCTTTTTCCTTTCTCTCCCTATTTCACTCCCTCCCTCCTTCCTTCTTTCTTTCCTTCTTTCCTTGCTTCCTCTCTTCCTTCCTTCCTTCTTTCCTTCTGCTGTGCTACAGTTCTCTTTTGATGTCCTGACCTAGTTTGCCTAATTGTCCTATTTAGTTACTCTGTCTCAGATTATAACCTTTCCCTCTTAATGTTTGATGAGATAAAGGTCTACCTCAGTTGCTCTGCCCCCAAAACCCCAGGCTACAATCATTCCCTCTTAAATAGTTCATGAGATAAAGGTTTTATATCTTTAGGTTACAGACATTCCTTAGTAATGTTTGACAGGATAAAGGTTTATCCATTTTAGATGTCATTAGAATATCAGTAGCCTCTCTAGTACCTCCCTCCATTATATCATCCCAGGTACCTCTCCCATTATGTTATTGTTCTTGTTATCCTATAAAAAAGCTTGCTCTGTGATACTTAGTGCTGGATTCTTTGAGATGATAGGCTCCTTCAGCCCTGGAACCAAATATGGATCCATTGGTCCCAGTATATCTCTCCATTTAATAAACTATTGAATTGGTCTCTAATCTCGGTCTTGCTCAGTTTCTCTGGCATTACATTTCCTTCCTTTCTTCCTTCCTCCCTCCCTCCCTCCTTCTCTTCTTTCCTTCCTCCCTCCCTCCCTTCCTCCCTTCTTCCCTTCCTACCTTCCTATATTCCTTCCTACCTTCCTTCCTTCCTCTCTCCCTCTTTCCCATCTTCCTTCCTTCCTTACTACCTTCTTTCCTTCCTTCCTTTCTACCTTCCTTCTTTCCTACCTTCCTTTATCCCTTTCTTTTGTAATGGTTGGTCCCAGGGCTGAAGGAGACTATCGTCTCAAAGAATCCATCCCTGAGTATCAGGACAGCAAGATTTTTATAGGATAACAAGAACAATGACATAATAGGGGAGGTACCTGGATGGGGATAACCTAATGGGGGAGGCACCTAGGATGACACAATGGAGGGAGGTACTGGAGAGGTTACTGATATTCTAATGATGTCTAAAATGGATAGACCTTTATCCTGTCAAACATTAAGAAGGAATGATTATAGCCTAAAAATATAAAACCTTTATTTCATCAAACATTAAGAGGGAAAGGTTATAACCTAAGGCAGAGTAACTAAATAGGACAATTGGAGAAACTGGGTCAAGAGAACATGGGTCCCCCATTAAAAGGGAACTGTGGCATAACATTTTATTCCCTCCTTCCTTCCTTTCTTCCTTTGAGAAATCATTCAACATATACTGACTAGGTCAGTTACAAATTTATGTAATCTCAAGGGGATCTTCATCCCAGTAGTGTTTTTGGCTTTTACTCTTCCCTGATTAACTAGATTCTGTTTCTCATAACATTTGTTCCTAACTTGTTTTCTCCTAAACTTCTTATATCATACTTTCCCCAAATCTCTCTTTAAAATATCTCATACAACACTTAACTGAGAAAACAAAGGCCATAATTGAGTTCTCTTGTCCCTTGTTTTAAAAGTAAATCCCTTAATGCCACTCACCCTGGTCCCACTCTACTTATTGTTCTTTTAGTCTCATTTCTCAAGTAAAAGTAGGTTTTTTCATGTCTCTGCTCAGTTCTTGGGCCTCCTCTGGGACTTCAATCTGTCATGCCAGCCCTTTTTTACCCATTGGTCTCCATTTTGGAGAGGGCGCATTAACAAAGTTTTTTCCCCTTCTCAACTACTATTCTGACTTTCCATAATTCAATATTGCATAGATATTTCAGTCTTTCTTTACAGTCCTCCTTCCTTATACTTTATACTCTTTTTAAAATTTTTTTCCTCAATAGGGAAGTGATTTTCTCTTTGCTCATTTTTTTTTTTTTTTGTATTTCTAGTACTTAGTTCAGTGTCTAGCATGCAGTAATAAATTCTTGTTGCCTACCCACTTTCTCCTCTCTAAGTCCAATACCTTTATATGTACCTATTCCTTTCTATATCTTCTCAAAGATTGTCCCTAAATTATCTCCCACCCATAATCTTTAATCGTTCCTTGTCTACTTATTCTTTTTCTACTTCCTCCATGTGAGCCATCTTCCTCACACTTAACAACAACAACAACAACAAAAACAAAACAAAACAAAAACAAAAAAAAAAAAACCCAAACCCAATAACAACTACAGCAACAAATTCTCTTTTTCATTGACTGCATTTCCTCCCTTGAATTCAACTTTTCCTCTTCTTACTTTGCAAGTTGGGCAGGGGGAGAAGGAACAGAAATGTGAGATGTTATAGACATTTTACAGATAGCAACATTAGGTTTTTGGACTTCTTGGATATAGGGAATAATGATGAAGACTATTTCTGGAAACCTGATATTTTCAATGGGTATGTGTGTGTGTGTGTGTGTGTGATCCTACAAGACTATCAATATTCATCAAAAAAAGGGGCCTCAGCCTGTTTTCTACAGTTAATTGACATGTCACTTGGTAGAATCAGCTTTGTTTTACTTAGTAGTTCTCTTGGCTCTCCATTCCAACAGTAAGTACTAATCACCGGGCTTAGTCACAAATGATAATGTTGTTACCTCTTATATTTTGAAAAATTAGTAAAAAAGAATTCAGAGGAAAGAGCCCTAGGTAGGGAATCAAAAGATCTTGTTCAGGCTTTTTTTTTGTACCCATGTGATTGTGGGCAAATCATAAAATCCCTTAAGAACCAATTTTTCATTTGAAAATAATATTTTAGGCATTTGCTGTGTAATTCTGTGTAATAAGTCTATGATCTTGTTAATATTTTAAATTAAGTTCATCATTATCTTTCTTGACAAAACAGTTTGTTGATTAATATTAAAAATTAAATTTAAAAAAAATTAGGCCTGATGATCTCTCTTTCCTTGGTATTATATTGGTGATAGATGTAGGAAAAAAAGGAGGTGACACTTTAGAGACCTCTGTTTTCCTTAAAGCATTCTTTCCCCCCACCCCTCCCACTCACATCCCCAGCATATTTTTAAGGGAAACCCGAGACAGAAAGTTAATAATGTCTTAGAATGTCCTTGATGACTGAAGAATTCTGTATGCACTTTGGTTGTGTTCCAAGAACCAGAGTTTGAGAAAACAGTGACTGAATTTAGGACCTTTATTATATTTTGAAGGGGGTGACTACCATGCCAAAGCATGTAGTTTTCATGCCAAATCTTAACTTTCTTAAAAAAATGAAATAAAATAAAATACTTACAACTTCATAAATGAATTACTGTGATCCAAAGGAAAATAGAAAGAAAGTAGTTCATAAGTTCTTTAATTTTCATATTAACAGTGATATAAAGATAGTGATCCTTTTTGATGTCTTTTTTTTTTTCAGTTAAGATTTCACAACTGTATAGGAATATATCCTATAGAAAAAATAGTTGAGTGAGGACCTATATTGATTGAGGACTTCAAAATTTTGAGTTCAGATGTGGTTCAAATAAACCCATGAACAACCACTTGCTCCTGTGAAAATATTCATATTACTTGTATAAAACTAAAACTTTACTCTCTGTGTTGAAACTATTGAGTAAATTTTAGGTCAAACTAATAAAGAGTATGTATAGACATAGTAGAAAAACCACAGTATTAGAAATACAAAGACAAAATAGCAAGCTCTAGCTCTAACATTTATTAACTCTGTGACTTTGGTTAAATAACTTCATCTGTCTGACATTGTTTCCTCATTTTTTGCAGTGGAGGGATCAGATCCATTACATCAATGAGAGTAATAAACTCTGTTGAAGCTCCCTCCAGTTCTTCTTTATCCCTGTCCACTGATTTAATATCAACTTAGAAAGTTTCATAAAGTCTGGGGCAGTTACTTGATAAACCCAGAAGTTAAATTACTTATTCAGAGATATACAAATTAAATGACTAACCTATCCAGTATATATATACCTGTGCAGTTAGTCTATGTCAGAATCAATATTTGAAGTCATCTTCTTTACTCCAAGACTGTCCCTTTACCCACTATAGGTACTATTTTTCTTAAAAATTTCCATTACCAGCAATACTCCTGTTCTTCTTTTGCCTTTTTCTCCACTTCCTACAATCACCAGTTATTAATCATCTTAAAGTTTTCAAAGTATTTCATATATATATATATATATATATATATATATATGTATGTATGTATATATTATAAATAACATATATATAACATATCATATATTATATATAATCAATTATAATATAATTATTAATATATAATATAATGTATAATTGTTATAATATAATATTATTATATAATATGACAATATATTATATAACAATGTAATATATTATAACATACAATATATAATTATTATAATATAATAATATATAATAATTATGTTATATATATTATATTATATATTATACATATTTTATACATATAAGTCTCTAGAGTGGCCCTATAGCCACTCTACAAAATAGCTAATTAAAAAAAATTTAAGTACTTGGCTAAAATAATATATATATATAAAGAATACCCTTTGACCCTAGTACTGTGCATATATCTCAAAGGTTTCAAAGAGAAAATGCTTAAAATTGTGGTATTTACTTAAGATAGTAAAGAAATGGGAGAAAATAGCTATTTATCAATTGAAGAATAGATCAAGAAATCATAGGGAATGATATAATGAAATATTACTGAGGTATATAAATGACAATATAAAAGAATTCTGAGAAACATGTGAAAACACATATGAACTGATGCATAGTAAATAGACCTGGTAGAAAACATATAACAACTGAGATACAAAAAGAATAGCAACAATAATTTTTAAAAATGGGACTATTACTTTTGTATTTATTATTTGGCTAAGTTTGATCTCAGAGAAGAATTGAGAAACTGTACCTCCTCTCAATCCTGATGTTTTAATTTCATTTTATTTTATTTTATTTCTAAACTTAAAAAATAAAATAAGCATTTTCATAACAAAGTAGGAAGAGGAGATATTTGCATGAGAAACTGTATATCTATTACACAAAATTAATTTTTCTAAATTATTTTCTTTTAATATGTTTGTTACAAAGAATGATTTGTTGGACTGGAAAGTGATATTTTTTAGAAGTAAATGTAACAAAAAGGGAAGAAAAAATGAGAATTGTTGTTGGTTTATGTGTGTGTGCCTCTTTGTGTGTATATAAGTTTTATGAGAAACAAGATGACTTTGTCTCTTTTAGATATGATACTGCTTTTCAAATCTAGTCTGTGGATGTTTTAGGCTCCTTTTATTATCTTACAGATTTAGATACTGGTGAAAAAGTTGCTAGTTTCTTCAAGTAAAAGTTTCAAAAAAAAAGTTGGATTACTTTATAAATTTGTAAAGGGTTCAACGAATTTCAATTATGATGCTATATATTTTCTCAGATTTTCATGATCCTTTAGTCCTTTCACAATTTTTCTATTTTTGCATATTTCTTTAACAAATTTTTCATACATTTTCTATTTTATTCTTTTGTGATTCAAAGATAGGCCAACAATAACTAAATGGAGACAGGAAGGTAACAACAGTTGGTAGGGGTAGTAATAGATCTGATAGGTGAAAAGGACCACTAAAGCTTATTATCTAGTCTCCAGCCTTCAGATAGATAAAGCTTATTTTCCCCATTATGTAGATGAAAAAAACCCAAAAAACTGAAGCCCCAAAAGAGAAAGTTACTTGTCCAACTCCACTACAATAATTAGTCATAGGAAAGGAATAGAAGACTAGAACTGGTCTCTTGTACCATAATAAATTGTTCTTTCCTTAACACCATTAACAGGCCAAAAGACTTGTGGTTTCAACAGTATGGAAAATCCTTCCATTAATATAGTTCCCAATTCATCTCAAAGTTATAAGAGAAGTCTTAGACAGTTACCCTAATGCTCAGAGAGTTTGAGTGACTTGTTCAAGGTCATACTAGAAAGTGCCAAAGGTGGAATTCAGATTCAGATCTTTCTGACTTCAGAGCTAACTACTATATCACATGTTTTGTCAAATGATCTAGGACTGGACTTATCCATGTAGTTATCTTAATTTTTTAATCTGCTTCAACAGACATAAAATGAGCATCAAAGAATTGTGCAAGGCACTGACAATGTAAAAAGAAAAAAAATTCCCATTTTGCCAATATAGCTATGGACTAATTGCAAGGAAATTTGTAGTAGATGGCAAACAAAAAAACAAATAAATTGATAGATAAGTAAAAGAATAAATTTTTTTTTAAAAAAGAGGAAAAGATTAGTTACAGCAAATAGAAGCATAGGAAAGCCCTTTGATAAAGATAAAGCATTACTCCACAGATGGAAGATGTTATTAGCAACAGGATCTGTAAGGATGGCCATAGCAGCAGGAAGTAGGATATTTAATTGAACTTTGATAGACTGTTAGGGAAATTTTCTAGGGACACATTTTCCTTTGTCCCATTGATTTTTAAAATTTATTTTCAGCATTTGGCCCATGTGTCCTTGTCTAGCATTGCTCCCAATTACTTGCTCCATTCATACTTTTCTCAACATTTAGTCCATATCCACTTCAATCTCTGAAACATTTATCTGTTACCTAGTATATGCAAGTTTCCATGCTATGGATTAGAGCAGGGTTTCTTAAACTTTTTCACTTGTGACTCCTTTTTGCCCAAGAAATTTTTATGCAACCCTAGCTATGTAAAATAGGTATCCAAATCAGACATTAACTGGTAATAAATCTTAATTTCATGACCTCCATATTCAGTTTCACGACCCCATAGGGGATCACAAACTACAGTTTAAGAAACTTTATTTTAGAGACATAAAGAAAAACCAAAAATAGTTTCTTTCTTCAAGGGGCTTACATTTTTTTTTAAGCATGTGCAAATAAAAGAAGTTAAAGCATCTCCACCTAGTTAATTCAATATTGCTCATCTAAAAACCACATCATGTAGTGACAATGCCTAGGAAAAAGCAGTCCTGTAGAATATGTAGAATTTATTTCTCCATATGTTTGAACTATGTTCCTTGGCAGGTCTTAAATATTCTGTGAAGAATATGCCTATATGTACCAACTCTTAGACTTGAGAATAGAATGAACTAGATATTTTGTCCTTATCTCCAATTCACTTATACTAGCATAAATTCTTTATTTCTGTCTTTGTGTCTGTTCATTCATTTGTTCTTTTATTCATTAATCAATCATTTAAAAAGTATCTCACAATTCAAGGATGTACAAGAGGACAAAATATTTCAAATGTAAAGACATTGAAAGATAAAAAATTTGGATAAGAGAGTCCCCTTTCCTCAGGGATTTTATATTCTAGTAGGAAAATAAAGCATGAAAATATATAATGTCATATATATAACATAAAGACCACATCAGTGTGCTGCAAAATAAAGAACTGGTTACATTTGGTTATATATTTCTTCAAATTAAATCTGTATATGTCTATTTGTATCACTTCTTCCATTCCTTTCATTGCCTAACATTGCTTTATATTGGGAAAAAATGCCTCTTTGATATTAAAGTGCCTAAAAATAACATAAAATATGATACAAAAATATTTTTATTTGTGGTGATTTTATCAGTCATAGAAAATCCCCTCTACCAATGCTAGTCGACAATCTGCTTGCAACTAAACAATCTTAGATAATTGGTTGGGGTACTGAGAAATTAAACTATTTGTCCATTACCATATAATTTGTGTCAGAGGCAAGATTGAATTCAGGTCTTCCAAGCCTGACATTTTATTCACTGTATTAGACTGACATTCATGCTGAGAATATAGTTAAGATGAGGATCTCTTAACCTGGAGTTTCTGAATTTAAAAAGATATTTTGATAATTGTATTGTTTCATTTGTGATCCTATATGTTTAATTTTAAACATTTAAAACAAAACAAAAATAATAACAACAATAAAACAAAACAAATTCAGAGTATAGAGCCAAAACTTCACCAGATTGCTGAAGTTTCCACACCAGGTTAGAAAAACTTGGGTTAGGTAATTTCCATGGAAAAATTATGAAAGCAGTGGAAGAAAACATCCATTAGAAGCATAAATCAGTGAATGACAAATCTCTGATGGTCAACAGAATAAAATCACATCAGCTATTTTTTTGTAAAGTTAAAAATTTCCAAATATAACTAGAGGGGGTCACTAATAAATTCCCAGTGAATCTCTGATTAAAAAACAAACTCTGAGGGGAAAAGAAAAGTGACAAGAATTTGGAATATATCAACAGCAAAAATAAATAAATAAATAAATAAACTGCCTTCTCAATATATGTTCTTTTACACAAAGGGAAAAGAAAAACCTTAGATGATAGACAGAGCTATAACTGATTTATATGAGTCTGGCTGATGTAAAAATAATTGTGTGAGATTGCTTTGAGAATAAGCCTACAAGCATAAAAAATTATTTTGTTCCCTCTTGGTGATATGATTACTCATTAGCAAAACCTAAAATAATGTAGGTTTTAAAATGCCTCTTTCTCCTGAAGTAACTAACAGTTCCAGAACTTGAGTACTGAATCAGTAACCAAATTATTTATACTTAAAAATTTCAAATATAATATTTATATATAAATTCACCAATTCACCAATATCAGTGGATATAGGTAAGCATGGTACTGTCTTAACTTTAAGCAAGTCTAGCCTAATATGCCATTTTGCCCCAAAAGATCATATACAATGATCTTTTCAGAGTGGAGATTATTTGAAATTAAAATTGGACTAACATTTAGTAGGCGTGCAAACATTTGAAATTTAGTTTAGTTTCTCAGAATTTTTCAGTGGGAAAAGCAAAGAATTGAAGCAATTATCCAGATCATTTGAGTAAAATAATATAAAATTGTAAATTTTATTCTGCTCTGAGAGAAATCAATTTTTGACCTAGTTCAGTTCTAATAAGGAATATTTCCTTACTTCTTCCCTCAGTCCTGAAAGAGTATTGGACTTGGGATTAGAATAGTCTCAGTTTTTATCTGACTAAGTGAGGCAATTTAGGTTGGCATCTTCTCTTCAGTATAGTCTTAAGTGCTCAGAGCATGGTCAACTTACTTCTCTTTTTTTTAACCACCAACTTCCTCATCTGGAAAATGGAGATAATTCCTCTGGAACTTGGTTAATGAGATTATTTAGTGATTGTGATGAGGTAATATGCTATGCAAACCTTAAAACTCTCTGTAAATGTCATTTATTATTCTGCCCTGTTATTCTTTCTCTTTTCTCCCCCTGACTCTTTCTCTTCAATTTTCTCTGGGAAAAGGAGTAATAATACCTGCAGCATCTTCCTCATATGATTATTGTGAAAATCACCTGAGGTAATATGATGTAAAAGCTTTTTAAGTCATAATGCTTGTCTGTTTTGAATGATCAATGTCTGATCTGTCAAACATTTCACAAATATTTTAATTCTTTTCTCTAGCTTCAGGAACAGATTTGTTTATAATAGAAGCAAGAATCAGCAAACTGAGTATTGGTCATATTTTTTTTCTTATCATGATAAAAAAGTGGAGAATTTTTATTCAAACTTCATGATAAGCTAATAAAGTAGTTAATTGTTCTTTATTTTGCTATCCATTACCCTCTTCACAACTCAAGTCATATGAATTATTCTTAATTCAATGGGAATTTGTAAGACTGAATCAAATATCTATACTCCTGAGAGTACAATTTAGCAATACCATTGAAAATGTGAGCATATTTTTGACTAAATGTTATTCACATTTTAAAGCAACAATATTTTCAGCATAAAATACAATTGATGATGGAATTGCTCTTATTCCAAAGAGAGAAAATCTTTATAGCAAAAGAGTTAACATTATCTAATAAAGTAACTAGAGATATTTAGTAAGCAGAGATCATGACCTTAATTCAAACTCTTGAAAGTCAGTGCTTTATTGTACATCTTAAGAGATTATCCTTGCCTGGAAATCAGAACTTAGCTGTTGTCCTGTCAGAGGGACAAGCCAAAAGTACCTCCCTAGAGGGTTTACAAAAGTACAATCATTCTGAGCAGTACAGGAAAGCAGTTTAGGAGAGTCATAGCCTATCAATCCCATGGATGAACAATTGTAGGGATCAAAGTCCAGAGATCTCTGGAAAATGTTGCATATTCCTCATTCTTTTTTCCATGAAATGGTATCAGCTGTACCAACTGACCTCTAACCCAAACTGACCTGGATTTCTCCAGTTAACTCAGATCACGTAGGACTTTAATCATTGAACAAATGAACCTTTAATAGTGGTTGTACCATTTGTATGTCCTGATCCAACATCGAGGTCGTAAACCCTAATTTTCAATATGGGCTCTCAAATAGGATTGCACTGTTATCCCTGGGGAACTTGTTCCATTGATCAAGAAATGGGTCAATTACTGGTATTAATACACTTGGATTTATGGGTAGTTGGAGTCACATAAAGCAGACTTGAAACAGAAGAATCAGGCACAAACAGAAGTTTAATTAATTCCTGAGTAAGGAAAATGTCATTTGCAAATGGAAACCTCCTAAGAAAGGGGTTTAAAGCTGCTGAGGCTGGGGCCATTTATATACATGAAAGGGCCTGTCCCATAACACAGTTATTCTTAGATCTCAGGATAGTTTTCATGGTTAGCATTTTTCAGGACAATACAGGCGTTTTGGGGTCCTATGAGAACAGCCATTGTCTCAAGCCTTGGGAGTTATGGCTACCTTGTAAAAGCATAGAACCAGAATCCTGTGATGAGAAAAGGAATGTAACACTGGTCAGTGACAAGGAACAGGGAATGTGAACATGTGATGGATGGTCCTGGGAAATAAGATGAGCTAAATGCCTTAAGTAACACCTGGTATTGGTCTAAGCAATACACTTTGGCAGAGCATGAGATCATTCCAGGATACAAAGAATTATTATTATACCTACTTGTTGTGCTTTTGCTTTGGAAAAGAGTATCTCCAAAATATTTTGATGGTAATCTAGATCTCAATTTTGGAAAAGTTCTGATTGATCCCTATAGATAACTATTAACCAAGGGAACTCCTGTGATTGTTCAGTAAGAAAAGTGTATCCAGACTCAAAGGAAAATATTCAACAGGATGGGACACAGATCTAGGAAGCAAACTGAATAGGAGAGAAGGAAAACACAACAGAGAGAGAAATGGAACCAGAGATAAGTTCCATTGTCATCATGAGGATATATATATATATACAGAAAATGATTGTATACCAAATCTGCCAATCTGAAACATTTATTGAACTTTATTTAACCAGAAATGATCTTTCATATTTACTTCTGACATTTTGAGGGCCCTTCTTGATTTGAAGATTATTAATCCTATCTCACAAATCAAGTATCCAAAATAGGTTAGTAATATGGGTATTATGAGATACCATGATTTAAGAAAGGTAGCGTCATATGTAAATTGTCCTTTTAAAAACATTAATTATAAATATAATATTCAGATTGACTATAAGAGATAACATGAATAGGGGACATATAGCTGGCCTTTGGGCTTTTAAGACAGGAAGACATGGGTTCAAGTAGTATATTGTGTGATACGGACAAGTCAGTAACCTCTCAATGCTCTGGGTACCTAAGACTATATATTATAGAAAGGGTCCAATCTGCATTCATATGAGTTTCCTCACCCGAGTGTTCCCTGAACCGATGAAATTATAGTACCAATTACTGATAAATAATTATTCAAAGCAAAAGAAAAATAAACTAAATTATATGGAGTTATATATACACTGGAATCAAAGATCTTTGTTTTCTTTGTCCAGAAATTCTGAATGACTACTTGCTTCTTCCTATTCCACTCAACAGAAGAAGCCCCAGATAAATTAAATAGCCCCAGTCATCTGTTTCAAGGAGAACTTGGAACAGTTTAGGAGGGAACTGAATATTTTTCCAAGTCTCTGTGAGAAGAATTGATGCACACAGGAGCCATATTTATTAAATATGGGGAAGAGGAGAACATAAAACTTTAAAAATCATCTTGAATTAATAACAGACATTATAGAAAGTGGGAAGGGGAAGTTAGATGACATAGTAAGTTTTCAAGAAGCCCAAAGTGACTGTAATACATATATTGTCAAAAGAGGCATCATGGAAGAGTCCAGAGAGAGCGGGCCAGGAGTCCAGGTTTAAACCACTTCTGATCCATAGTAATTGTGTAAAACTAAGCAAATCATTCAACTTCTTGGCACTCTGGGCAACTCTCTTAAGAGGAAGGTACAAAGAAGGTGCCAACTGGTACTGGAAAAATTTCCTAATCCATGAATTCATAATACTAATGGAACCTTAGACTAATTCATCTGTATATACATGCATTTATCTTATATAATATAAGATATATATATATATATTTATACACACACCCATATATATATATATATATACATATATATGATACATATATTTGCAGTTAGTATGTATACTTTTTGCCTTATTCTGCAAATTCTGCTTTGCTGTTGATCCTTGTATATTGTATCTTTCCTCATTTGTTTAGATGTCATGAAATGAGTGTCTATTTCCTTGCAGTTCAGCCGAACAATTAAAAAAGTCTGCTTATATATTTTGAGTATTTTCTAATAGAGATTGGTTATATATTGTTCTTATAAGCTTTTCAAATCAGGCCTTTATGCAATAAATATGTTGCAAATATTTTCTTCACTTATTTTTATTATGCATATAATAGTTTTTTGTCCAACAAAATCTAATTTTAAATATAGTCTAACCCTTTGATTTTATTTCCACTAAGTTCCACTAAGTTTGGCTAATATACATTTTCTTCTTCTCCAAAACCACATTGAATTATCAAATGGAAAATGGTTATAAAAATCTTGACATAACTTTTTTTTATTTTCCACCTACTTATTATACTCTTTATAATTTTATCTTTAATTCTTTTGAACTGACCCAGCTTAGTCAAGGGTCATAAAAGACTACTTTTGCTGTTTTGTAAAGGAACGATGCTTATGATCTTCCACCTGGGGGAGCCAGAAAAGAGAGAGGGTTTATTCAGGGTTATGGCATGGAGACAGCCAATAAGTTCATAGGAGGCCTGAATCTAAGCAAGATAAAGACAAAATTAATGTGTTCAGACTTCACATGATTCCAATGGGTGACATTTAAGTTTTCAATTTTCCTCTGTTTTAATAATGAGAGTAAAGTCATTATATTTGGATTTTAATGTCATAATCCCTAATATCTTGAGAGAGGAAATAAAAAATGGCACTAGGAAAAAAAAAAGTTGTAAAGAACAATTGAAATAGACCTAAGTCCAGAGAAGTCCTTTTCTAATGCCTCAGAATGATATGAAAGCAACAGGGAAGGGAAGAATACAAGGGGAAAAAGGAAAGATACATGATAACTTTATTACATATTTAAAAGAAATAGTATGTTATACATAATAGATTTGCAATTTCATGTACAATTATCTTTTTTTTCTATATTACTATGTTAGAGAAATGCTGGTTTTATTTCTGAAATTAAGAATAAATTAATATATATAAAAAAAGACTAAACCAGTGAAATGTAAATTGTGATAAATCCTACTATACTTAGAAGAACTTAATCTGGTTCTGTCTCTCCTTTCCATGAACTAGCTCATTAGCAGAAGACTTAAACAGAAAGTGCTTAATTAAATGGCTAAAACCAACCTTGAAATAAAGAAAATACAAAGTGATTTTCAGTGGGAGAATATTAGATAATGAAGAAGATGTTATTTATACTTACAGAATGTTTAATACTATCAATAAATTTTAAGGGTAAGTATTCTGAATATCTACAATGGCCATTGTAAGTTGTAATATTACTGACTGAATAATATTTCAACATTGGCATTTTCTAACTATAAAAGAAACCAAAAAATATCCGGATTCCAATTTTGATGAATGGCAGGATCTCTTTAGAGAAGCAAATAAAAAAAAAAAAATTAGATTGGCTTTTATCAACTATCCAAAGACAAGAAGAAATATTATTTCATGGGACATTTGTTCATATTGTACTGAAATATTGACAATGACAAGGAGCCAATAGATTATCATGCAATTTATTTAGTGATACAAATTGTAGAAGATAAGGAGGTCAAAGAAATCTGTGAGGACACTGACAAAAATTTCTAAGTGAAATCAGTATATATTCTCAGTAACTTAAATGTAAAAATGGATCATGAGGAAGATAGTGAGGAACAGAATTTATATGTACAAATTTATATGTATAAAGAGACAAAAAATGCTAGTGTATTGCAAAGATTCCTCATACTTTAATATGTTTTGAATACTTTCTTCAAGAAGAGAGTTGGAAGGTACTGATCATGAAAAGAACAGAATAAAAAAATGGGAAATAACTTTTAACAGATGGGAAATGACCAATGTGGGAACTATTTTCAAATTTGCTGTCTGTGTATATTCAGACTGTGACTTTCTAAAGCAAAGTTCATAATCAAAACCTAATTAGAAGGAATGAAAACAAGATGATATGTATAATCTCATAAAACATTGAGAAATAGTGGAGGGAAAGTTTATAGAAAGCTTGGTGTTATATCCAATTAAGCAAGATCATTGTGAGAGAATTTAAAGATGAAATTGGAAGAAATGCAACAGATTTTAAAAGAACAGATGTGTCAAGATATAGACAACAAACCCTTTTCTCAACCTGTGAGCTGCATAGAATTCTAATTATATAGGTTTCAAAGTACTAGGTGAGTAGAGGTACTAAAGACATCAAAGACCAGAAGAGCAACTGGATCAGTTCAAATAGACAAACAGGAGTCTGAGGACAAAAACATAATTTTGAGGATGTTGAGGATTTGATTAATAATATGCCTGAAAAAAGGGGAATGATTGAGGGGAAAATTACACATACCATTACTATTGGGAAAAAGGTGATTGAGGTGACTTCAACTGGTAATGACAGAAACTAATGACAATATGCTCATTTTCTCGTCTTTACAAAAAAAAAATTGATGAAATATTTTACATGCCTAATGAAATTGTTCTAAATGAGTCTGGGAAGGGAACAAGATGGCTTTTGTGGTTTTATGGTTGAACATTTGAATGAAAGTTGCAAAAAATAAATCTTTGATTATTTGCTTACTTTTATAAAAGTCAACCTTAGAGACTCTCCTTCAACATGGTGCTTCCCATGCACATGTAAATGTCACAAAAAGTTCCTTGGGAAACACAATGACAAAAAAGAGCTTTTGTTCATAAATCTAATCATTAATAAAAAGGAAAAAATATGTATGTTCATCACAAATAAGGATGTCTATTTCAAAGTCTAAATTTAAAAGAGAGTTCTAGTGGTATCCTCCAGAGGTTTCTTTTTGTAGATGACACAGTGTTATTTTTATCATGCCCTCCCAAATTGAAGGGTCTCTGAAAGGAGATCCATAATCACTTAAAAGATTTAAGACCAACTAACCCCACAGGAAATGTCCAGAGAATGAAGAATGACTTCTGTCCAGAATGTGATTTGTCATTTTACAAACATCACAAAGACTTCACCCAACAGTGTGTATATATATCTTCAACAAACATTATAGTTGGACAATGAAATGAGCTCAAAACCGAATAAAAGAAAAGGAGTAGGCTAGATTGAAATTGGGAATTGTAAATTCAATTCAATAAACCTAACCTTCACCCTGATTAAAATCATAAATCCTGAATAGATCCTATCCAAGACTCCATTTACTTTGAAATTCTATCTCTTTTTACAGATACATATATTGTTCAATATATATATATATATATTAACAAATAAAGAGTAACTTATGTATATATATTATATATACATGTATACTTATGTATATTATATATACATAAGTTACTCTTTATTTGTTAATATTTTATTTAATATGCAGGAGTAAGCATTAATGATATTGACATATCTTAGTGCATTTATTTTTGTTCATTTCAGGGGTCAAAATAGTTTTGCTTCCTAGAAGAAATAAGATAGCCTTTATATTTAGACAAAATTCATATGCTATAGGAATTATTTCCTCTTTAAAAATTTGGTAGAATGAATTTATAGATTCATCTGATTCTAGTGCATTATTATTTTTAATCCAATAAATATTTGCATACAGTTTTATTTATATTTTTGTTGTTATAATGCTTTATTCTTTTTCTAAGATTTTAAAAGTAGTCTTAACTCACTACTTCTGTTTCTTGTAGAAATAAGCATTTAGTGATATAAATTTGTGGTCAATGAATTATTTTTGCAGTATTTTAAAGACTTTGATATGCTTATATATATATATATATATATATATATATAAATTTGCATTACTTTATAAGTTGTTTTTGTTTTTATATTATCAGCTACTTTTATTTTACTCTTCCATCTCAATGTTTAAGAAATTAAAAAAAAAAATAACATTTATTTAAAGGAAAATTTTATGGAAACATTTGTTATTTCTGTCATTTATATTGTTGTGCCACAGTTCCCTTTTAATGTCCTGACCCAGTTTCCCTAATTGTCCTACCTCAGTTACTCTGCCTCAGGCTATAACTATTCTTTCTTAATCATTACAATGTTTGATAGGATAAAGATCTTATATCTTAGACATCATTAGAATATCAGGAGCCTCTCCCCATCTCCCATACCTCCCTCCATTATGTCATCCCCATCCAGGTGCCTCCTCCCATTAGGTCATCCTCATCCCAGGTACCTCCCCCATTATGTCATCGTTGTTGTTACTCTATAAAAGAATCTTTGTATCCAACATTCGCTGCTA
This sequence comes from Sarcophilus harrisii, assembly GCF_902635505.1. Taxonomy (NCBI): domain Eukaryota; kingdom Metazoa; phylum Chordata; class Mammalia; order Dasyuromorphia; family Dasyuridae; genus Sarcophilus; species Sarcophilus harrisii. The sequence continues at coordinate 108,395,998 of NC_045426.1, forward strand.
GATTATTGGTCTCATATAGTCTCATTCAGCCCTGGGACCAAACCATGGATCCATTTGGTCCCAGTAAATCTCTCCCTTTCAAATAAATTATTAAATACTCTCTATTAAATAAATCTCTATTAAATAATAAATCTATTAAATAATCTCTATTTTGTCTCAGTTTCTCCAGCATTACAATATAGGCCTACAGCTTTTACTCAGATTGTCATGATTCATTGCTACCTTGATTGCAATATGAGCCACATATGTAGTGTACAATTTCCCTTTTTCTAAATTTATCCATATTTTCTTTGATCTAACATGCAATCAATGTTGTGCAATTTGGAATGCCTAGGGAGGAAAAAAGTTTTTGTAATTTTTTTTTCTCATTGAATTATCTTTTTTTTTTTTTTTTTTTTTTTTTTTTTCTGCAAAGCAGTTGGAGTAAGTGACCTGCCCAGCATCAAGTAATCTAGTAAGTGTTAAATGTCTGAGGCTGGTTTGAACTCAGGTCTTCCTGATTCCAGGACCAGTGCTCTATCCATTATACCACCTACCTACCTTGCTGCCCACTTGAATTTTTTCTTTCTTCCTTTTCCAATTTTAAAAATTGGAATTTTTTTTCCCAATAGGATGTCAATAATCCTGAGGTTTTTGCATGTTGACTTAATTTTGAAAATGTTACTTCTAATTTCAATAGCTGAACAATTTTCTGAACTTTTTCCTGTACCTCCCTCCTCTTTTGCACTCATTTTTAAAAATCTATTTCAGAAGTAATAAGTATAGTTGAATTTTTTCATTTTCTTTTTGAGTTTTTATACATATATTCTATATTTTCTATTTTATGCATATATTCTACACATTTTTAATTATTTTCTTTGAACTTATTTTTTGCCCCTTTTCAACTTAGGAATTACCAGTGCATTATGATCTATGATTGATGGTGTTCTGATACTGATAAAAATCATAGATCTTTGAATTCTATGGGATGATACTTGTTTTCCTCCCTTGATATTTATGATTTCTAAATAAATAATCAAATATATACATGCTTTCTGACTTCCACTGGAACTCTGACTCTGTTGTTTTGACTAGAAGTACACTTAAAAAAGAAAAAAAACCTGATTTTTTTGCTCAGATATTTAGATTAAGCTAAAGTTTAATAGATCAATTCATTAGACTGGTCAAAGCAAGACACTAATGGCAAACAATCCTTTAAAAAGTGATTGGCTTTTTAATTGTAGTCTTGATATATTCTCTTATCTTACAATATAATTCATTGTTCATAAATTATAATATTTTCAAATTTACACAAAACAAACAACTAAATGAGAGATGCTTGATAAAACTCTTTGCAAGTATGGCATGGCAAGTTGCATGGCAATTATGCTCCCCAAAGATTCTTTTAAAGCTACAGAAATAACAAATGTTTCCATAAAATTTTCCTTTAAATATTAAAAGGTTAAAGAACCTAAGTTTTAAAAAATTAGAGAAATGAAATAAATATGCAATGTACCTGGAGATTTTGGAGGGTGGCTAGCCATTATAGTGGATGACATCATTGATGATGTGGAAAGTTTTGTTGCTGCTGCTGAGATACTCAAAGAGTATTCCTTAGCATCATTGTATAAGAATGATATTGTTTTAGCTTATCAGCTGACTGACTGAAAGAATAAAATTAACTGAATTTGATGTACTAGTTGTTTAGTATTTGATGTCTGGCCATAATCAAGGGATCAGGCATATTTTTGACTTTCAACTTATTAACTTATTAAATTTATCACTTTGGAAATTAGAACAATTTTTTGAAAAGAAGAATCCAGTGACAAGTACGTATATATGTATATGTATACATATATATGTTAATTGAAACCCACCATTTTACCTTTCCTTTCTTCTAAATTATTTTTTTTATAGCAATGGGTATGGATGCCTGCATTATTGCTCCTCCCACCCAACCTTGATTGTGTTTTAATAATTTTGAGGTTTACTTTTGTAAATTTAGTCAAATAAGGTTTCTATTGTGTTTCTCACATAAAAAAATAAACAACAGAGATTATTCTGAATGAATTCAAGAGAAGTTCATCTTTGTGATATAAACCAGTGATGTCAAATTCAAAGAGGAATAGGGGCCACTAATCTGAACATAAAGATGCCTGTACAATACAGATCAAGTTAATTTCAAAATGTAATGTTATCTATGTTTTATTATATCGTTATTTATTTTGTTAAATATTTCCAAATTATATTTTAATCTGGTTCAGGCAGCATTCAAGAATATTGTGGGCCATTTTTTGGACACCTTTCATCTAAGCAATATAACATATTTAAGTAAAACACCTTGAAAAATCTGAGGATTGAATAAGATTTCTTCCATTCTTCATCCCTTGTTTGCTAATTACATGCTTATGATTTAGAAGTTTTTGAAGATGAATTAAAAAGTAAAAAGAAAAGAAAGATTACCACATATAAAAAACTTCCTGTTTCAATGAATGATTATTAACATCTACCTCATAATGATCATCTTGACTGTAGGGACATTTTGATTACGTTCCAAGTCATAATAATCAAAAGACGATCACATTAAAATGAATCATCCATCTGATTGTGCCATCAGGAGTAAAAAGCAATAAAAGAAATGGTCAAAAGGGATTATTTAGTAGAAATGAAAACAGCCAAAGTTTTCTGAATACTCTAAATTTATTCTCTTTCATGCTCAAAATTCTAAGAACTGAGTGTTAAGAGAAAGCTAAGTAACAGACTTTATCTGTTTCTGGTTTCTTAGGAGTACCACAAGGCCTGCACAAGGTATATAATTCAATTATGGAATAAATTCCATTTCCAAATTTGAGGGTTCATGACATGAAAGTGAATGATCATGATGAGCCCAGAAAGAGATATTTCCTACAATGCACTAGAATTAGAAGAGATCCTGGAAATCATCTGGTCCAAACCATTCATTTTTTAGATGAGTTAGGTGATTATATATACACACACACATATATATATACATGTGTATATGTATGAGTATGTATATATATATATATATATATATATATATATATATATATATATGAAAGGGCTTCTTTGGCCCTTTAAGGGTTCAAAGTATAGTGAGTTCATAAGCCAATCCTATGTAAATCTTTTCATTCTTAGAATTAAACAACAAGAATAAGCAATCATTGATTAAGCACCAACTATATGCTACTCACTATGCATAAGAAGAAAAAGGACATGCTGTCAAAGAACTTAAATTCCTTGGAACATTCCTGATAATAACTCAGAGAATTTTAATTGAATGCTAATAGAGTATAGGAATTACATGCACTGGACAATGTTTAAGTGGAAAAGGACATGTTGGTCACAAACCGGATGTGTTTTTCTCAGAGTTTGGCTATGAAAAGAAGGAGATATTTAAGGTGGATATTGAGAAGAAATGTAGTGTTGATTCTTTTGAGACTAGGTGAAACAAGTATGTTAGGAAGCATCAGAAAAGAAGTCACCAGATATGGATGTTAAAAACTACAAAAACAGAAGGAATCATTGAAGGGGTCAGTTTTCAGAAGAGATAGAAAGGGACTGATGAGGTCCTGAATGATGTATTGGACAGAGAAAAAACTGAAGAATTAATCCATAAGGCAAGCAGAGAGAAGGCACTGATAGGTCAGTTTAGCTCCATGGTCCCATTCTTTAAGGAGGTCATCCAGGCAGAAATCCAAATTATGTCAAACCCCTGAGACCTACCCACTATAAAGAGACTGCTCTAGTCTCACCTTGCCATGTTCTCTCAGAGATCCTAGTCATTTTCCTGAGATTAAATTTTGTCTACACCTTCCTTTGGTTCAGTTTGTTAGGGCAGCCACTCTGCCTTGTGATATCTTTCCCTTTCCCCTTTCCCCATGCCACATAATATTTTCCTTAATTCCACTATGCTTTTCAATCCCCTGTCTCCGCCTTACAGCTAACTAACTATTTCAGGGTGCAAAGTCACTTTCAGGATTTAGCCTACCAGCTAAGGGCATACATCAACCTCACTGAGTTTCTCTCTGCTAGGTAATTGTGAGTTCCACTGAGAAATTTGTTTTTCATATGCTCTCCCAACTCTATTTCATGTTTACCATTCCTGATATCTATTGTATTTCTTCATTTTGTCTGCAATTCATTCCCCTGAACAAATCTACCTTTTGCCAAAGATAATGGCCATTGTGAATTCTTCACAAAACCAAACCCCAACTTTTGGTGCCTACCCTCCATTGATATCTACATCAACATCATTTTGGTCTTTGAACCACATCATGATGAGATCAAGGGCACAAGTTAAGGAGTTGGCCTTGGTGAAGAAACAAGAATAAAGAAGAGGAGAACAGGGAATGTCATCAAGTGGTTTTGAACAATAAAATTGGGGAGAAGAGGTTAATGATGGAAGATCAACTTCTCTGACTGGTTAAAGATTGAGGCTGATTTTTGAAATATTCAATATTCTTATGCCCCTGGAAGTTGAAGACCGTGAAACCAGAGGCCAGATCCTACTCCAACATTTTGCAATGTCCTAAATGGTCACCTGGGTGCTCCCAAATAGCTAAAGACTCTCAGAGGGACCACATTTCACTTTTCCCCTTTACCCTCTCCTCCTAATTCCTTCTGTCTCTGTGGAAAACAGAACTTAAAAAAAACCCACATCCTTCGAAAATAGCTAGGTTAAGAATAGTAAAGGAAAATTCCATTTTCCCCAGGACAGCATAATGCAGTTTGAGCAGATCAGCTCAAAGGAAATTTTTCCTTTAACTTTTACCCATTTTCCTTGAAATGATGGCAGAGATCAAATATCAGGGGCCCCAGATCAGAGATTAGTTATGGGGATTCTTTAGGAGGGAAAGCTAGTTTATGCACATTCATTCTCTTGTGACCAATAAATAACATCAGACTAATTAATGTTGTTTAACTGATCATTCCTATTCCCTTGGTAAAATCAACTATCAAAACATTAGAAGTTTACATATGACTTCATGTATCTAATTCACATTGCTATTTACCAGTGAGGAACTGGAAAGGATTTAGAATCATAAAAAAGAGGAAACTGAGAAATATATATAGCAAATTATGACTCTTGGAGTTTATTTACATCCTTAGCTGAAAGTTCTAAGGAAAGATGCTCATATACACAATGCTTGGAGTCAAAAGGAATCATAGGGAACTCTTCCAAAGCTCTCCATCTATCTCCTTTATTTCTCAGGTTTCTTTTCTCTACTTCTATTCATTTCAGCTGCTTAGAGGCAGTTCAATTATCCAATGAATAGAATGTTGGACCTGAAGTGAAGAAGATTTGAGTTCAAATTAACCCTCATAAATATAGTGATTGGTGACTCTGGAAAAGTCATTTACATCAATCTGCCTCAGTTTTTTCTACTATACTCAAGATAAAATAGTGGCTCCCACAAAGTGTTATAGTGAGGATCAAATGAGATAATATTTGTCAAGTGCTTAGCACATAGTTGGCACTAAAATGTTTATTTCCTTCTTTCCTTTTCCTAGCCCCTTTCCACATGAAAATGTAAACTGAAAATGGGTGGGAGGTATAGTCAGCTCCAGGAGCTAGGTGAAAGGGAAATGAGAGAAAAGCTGAAAAGAGGAGGGAAGAAAAATGTCAATTTATATCTGCCATGCTCCATATCCAAGTTGGATCCATGGATCCAACATAATCCATAGTCGTTACAATGTAGGGATATAACTAGTAGTAAGAAATTCCCAGGATAAAAATACAAGAAAGGTGCTGGAAATATAACTTAAACTTTTACAACATTTGGGTAGTGAGCTGGGTAAACTAGAGAAGCTACTTTAAAAACATACATTTTATGGAGATGCCAGTGAAATTCAATCAGAATATGTAATGTAGCATTCCTTCAGTTCAAACTAGAAGGGACTTTAGAGGTCATTTTGTTAAATCTCTTCATTTTACTAATGAGGAAACTGAGGGTTCCAGTGGTTATGTGCCTCATCATGCAGTAAGTCAGTATTAGATTCACTATTGGAATCCAGATCTTCTAAGGTTTCTGATGCTATTTTCATGCTAAATAGGGAGAGATGTTGGCTAAATAATAGTATAATTAGGTAGATTCAGATAGATTCCTGGGAAGTGCTCCAGAAATCTGGGTATAGCCCTCTACTAGCTAACATTTTTATCACTGACTTGGATAAAACCATACATATCATGCCTTCCAAATCTGCAGATGATGTAAAGCTGCTAGGTATAGTTAACATGCTGGATGGCACAGATAGCATACAAAAAATTACTAGAACTTGTCATTGTTAAATTGAACTGAAATGAGAAGACTTAGAATATGGGTTTACTGATAAATGTTTCAGAATTGGTATATATATATATATATATATATATATATATATATATACTATTATTAATTTCAATATTCACTGTTAAATTTTTTATAATCATTTTCTTAATTCTAGAAATAAACAAAACAATAAATCATGCCCAATAAATCTGGAACTTTGTCAATTGCAAAGGTGTAATTTAACAGTAAACCTTCCCTGGCAGTATGAGCTGGCTTCAACACATTGTTGCATAGGGGGCCATAGAGAAGTAGTTTATTGAATAGAGAACTGATCTCAGAACCAAGAAGAAATGGGTTCCAGTTTCAGCTCTTACTCATATTGGCTATGAGATTCTAAGTAAGTCAAGAAAATTCCCAGTACTCTAGGCACTCCTCTAACTAAGACTGTATGTTTCAGAGAAGGTAGTAACTTGCACTGGAACCATGAACTGTTTCACCCAGAGTTCTCCATTACTATGAACACAGATTCAATCTTTTCTAAAAGAATCATAATAGTCGTCTTCAAGTATTTGAATTGTCCTTCCACAGAAAAGGAGTTTGGACTCAGAGAAAAATGAGCATTAAGTTGCAAAGGGAAAAAAAAATCAAATTTAAGATTGATGTGAGGAAGAACTAAAACAATGAGAACTACCTTAAAAGCTTCATGGCCTGTTTTAGGAGGTGGTGTATCCCCTCTCATTGGGACATGTTCAAATAATGACTGAATAAACCTTTATATATTTTGCAGATAGGATTCTTGCTAAGATATAGATTGGACTAGATATTCTCTAACCCTTTCCCTTTTTAAAATTCTGTGTAATTCACCAGACTGAAATCAAAATCTTAGGGAACTCAACTCTTAAGAGTAGGAAAGGAGCTCAGAAGTATTTGGTCAATACCTGCTTCAACAGGAGTGGCTTCTTCAAGACCCCTGAAAATTGAGGATCCAGTTTAGTGTGAAGGAAGTCCTTCAGTATTAAAGAGTGTGCTCTTGATCTGCTCTTGTTAGGTTTGTTTTTAGAATCTGAAATTAGCCTCTCTCCAACTTCTACTTTGAATATTTGGAGATAGCTATCATGTATTCTTATTCAGTAGTTTTCAGTCCTAATTCTTTATGGTTTTCTTGGCAAAGATACTGGAGTGATTTCTCATTTCCTTCTTCAGTTCTTTTTACAGATGAGCAATTGAGGCAAATAGAGTTAATGAACTTTGCCAGGGTCACGTAGGTAGTCAGTGACTTAGACTAGATTTAAATTTAGGAAGAATCTTTTTGATACCAGACTTACTGTATCACTTAGCTGCCTAGCTATCATGTTCCTTTTAACTATTTAATTTTTCCCAAGTGAAACATCCCCAACTCTTTTAACCTGTATTTCAGTGTCATGTCCCTTTTTCCTCCATTATACTAATTGCCTTCCTCAGGTGGTACATCAAAATGTTAGTGATACTTTTTTCTTCCATTTGAAATATTTACAATGAAAGTATGTATAAAACACTGTGTGATATTTTTTTGAGAGAAATGATTATTAATAACCAATGATTTAGGGAAATCCACAGTTCCCCTTTTTTCTTAAGTCCTCATTTCAAGGCTTAGTCTCTGATAGATATTGGTGATAATGAGAATGAATTAACTTTCTTCTCAATATTGCTAAGAAACCACCCAGGTGGGGGAACCCCATTGTGCTTTCCACAGAAATGGGTAGGGATAAATTCTTTGATTTGATTGCCCAGGGTTGGACAATATAAAAGTAAATGACTTCATCAAAGTTACATTTTGCCAGCCCCTCATTAGAATAGGTCCACTTCTTATTGTAATAAGTATTTTCCCTCATTAATTGCTAAACAGTTAGAGTTGATTGCCACCTTCAGGAACACCCACTCTTCCAAGGGCAAATAAACTGTGAGCCCACCACCATGATTTGTCTTTGCTTTTGAGAGTGTCTCTGACCTGTTTTATTGGTAATATCCTAGCATTAATAACAAAATGATTAATCACACTGAGATTATATCTCTTGAATTTTTTAAATGTCACATAATGACACATTTAATTACCACTTTTTTGTTCTAAAATTTGACACCTATATATGCCAAAGCAGTATTTCTGAATCAATGCATTTGAAATCTTGAAATTGCTTCTCTAGACATACTACCTCTTTCCCCCATTGCAACCTAACCAGTTAATAATGCAGGACCCTGCACTCATCCTGGTTATAAGATACTAATAGATTTAATCAGAAAAATCAATCTACATATATTAGGGTCTGGACAATAGGATATCATGAGCCAGAAAAAATGTATGTTCTACACAGGTTTCTGGTCAATATACTAGCAATAATTTCCATTGTTATTGCATGCCTAGTATGAGAGAAACTTTAAATACATAGTACCTCTCAAATAGATAACTTCTTCCCCACTCCCAATTCTTTCATGAGCCATTCTGGTCACAAGATACTTCTAGTCAGGATCATCTTATTATTCCTTTAATATGATTACCTCTAAGTTCTTATTCATGTTGATTTCCCCTCATCTAAAAGGTTTCCTTCCTGTTTCTATGCTGTGTTATCATGTAGAAGAATGTTTAGACATCAATCAATGCTACCAGTTGGTTCATTATTTGAAATGGATATGATTTTATCCATAGAAATGATATGGTAATCAACATTTCTATTGTTTTAAGGTTTGTAAAGCATTACACACCTGTCTCATTTGATCCCCCACAACAACTCTACAAAGTAGGCACTATTATTATCATTAAAAAAAAAAAATAAAGAACTGAGATTCACAAAGATTAAGTGATTTTTCCTTGCTAATGAGTCTCTAAGGGAAGAATGTCAAGTTTAATGCTATGGCACCTAGCTGCTTCACTTAAAAGTGAAATAGAAGCTGGATTGTCATCTACTTTACTACATCATCCTAAGGATCCCCAAATCTTTCCACATAATTTACAATGAAACTTCTTGTGTGTGTTGTTTCTAACTTTTTAAAAAAAGTTAATAAACCACAAATCTGAGGCTGATTTCATATGATCTCATATAATGAATGGGAGAAACAAAGAGTTCTTATACCCAAATGACTTCATCTGTGCACACTGAAGAGAAGAAAAAGTGTTCAACATATACAAATTGAGAAAATAGTGAGAAAAGTGGACCCAGAATTAATGATTCCCATGGGAAGTTTGGCCAATTCAGAATAAACAAAAAAATAGAAATCATTCACATCAAACCTCATAGATACCCAGAAGACAATATTTACAATTATTTAAGAACATGAACTACAAAATTGCTGATATCAGAACATAGTTTATTTTTAAATTTAGTAAAAAGTTTTTACTGGTAATCCCTGAATATGTTTTACAAATAGAAAAAAATAAGTTTATTGCTTGTTCTTTTTTTCCCACTTCAATTGTGGTAATGTACTATGAGGAAATAATCTCTGCAATAAATTAAGAATGGAGATTAAGAAAGACAGGAAAAGAAATCAATCCCAAAAAAGAAATGTTAGGAGCAAATGAAGATCTGTACAGCAACTTTAAAATAAGCTTTCCTTGGAAAAGTTTGCATTTTTACCACAAAAAATAAAATAGCAGCCAAGAAAGAAGATAAATATAATTTAATTGCACACCAGTCCCATAAGAAAGCCCTTCTCATTAGCCAAAACGATAATATTCAGAATCAAATTTGGCATGCTTGTGTAAAGACTGTGAATCTTCTATTAGGGAGTTGTCACTGAACTGGTCCAAATCAGAGGGGGTCTGGTGACCTGGGACATCATCTGCCAAAGTGTCCAGATAACTGCCCACTGATATCCCATCCAACCCATCACTGCCGTCCTGTAAGCTATTATAGCTTCCTTGTAAGGAGGTGTTTTGGCTTTCCAGTAAACTGCAAAGGCTTCCGCTGAGGCTGCTGCCTCGGCTAGTGATTGTACCCTTCTCTTCCATCATCCACTTGATGGACTCGATGCTCTCGTTGATGATAAGAAGCTGCCGCATGAGCCGGACATCCGTGGCTCTGAGGTTAACCTGTGGGGAGAAAGGAGGAAACATACATAATTTGAATAAGTTGAAATTTATATCATTGGAAATTTATGTTTATATATGTATTTATATCATTAAAATATATATATCATTTCTGTGGCAGATTATTCTGAACTCACATTGGTCTGATCAGCTAAACACATCTTCATTCAACTCCAACATAATGATATTTTGATCTTCCTTCAAAAATGAAGGACAACAACCATCATTTCACATAGTATGAATCTTTACATACTATACTTTACCATATTTAGATTACACATAAATAGAATAAATGTTCTTTTTTTTTTTTTTTTTTAAAGAATGCAGTGTTTTAGAAGTGATGTCAAAGAAACAGCATGGAACACTGGGAAGGACATAGCAATTGAGTGAGAAGAATTGGGTTCATCTTCTGACTCCATAGCTTAATCCTATGATTTTTGGATCTCTTTGGCACTTAATCTCTTTAAGTGCCAAATTTTCTTAACTATAAAATGGTATTCATTATACTTCTTGTACCTACTTCATACTGTTGTTATGGGGATTAAATGGAATGGTATATACAAAGCAAGTTGAGGTCATAAAGTGCTATACAAATCTAAATTATCACTAGGGTCCCTAATCACTCAAATACTATTCCATTTCTTTTTTCCTTGCATGGAGGTGAGCCTAAGCTGCTTGAAGTTTGACCACTGATTAGAGATTCTCACTCTTCTGGTGCACTGGAAGCTCTGGCTGGTCCCATGAAGCTTGAAAGACTCCAAATATGAAGCTGTTATAGACTTTATAGACTGGATTTTTCCTTGCTGTCCAAAGACAAGCCATTTTGATTTGTGCATGTATATATTAATATTAAATATATATGTATGTATGTATGTGTATGTGTGTATATATATATATATATACATATATATATATATATATGTAATATGGAACTATAAGGAATGAGATGGAAAGCTGTACAAACACATCAGGAACTTAAAAGATATAACTAAAGAAAGGAAACTGATTTTCTTTATTGTCATGTTAGATTTTTTTTTTTTTTTTTGAGGGGGAGAATATGGGGAGAGGGGACATATCACCAGGCTGATCTACAGGGGAATGAATTTTTTAGCCCTAGCTACCCACTAAAAACTTCTACTAAATATCAAGGGACAATCTATGCAAGTGGGGGAAACTCACTAATAAAATTACAGATGTTTCAATTATTAAAGGACTATTGCAGCTCCAGTACAAGAATTCAAAATCTTCTTTTTTTGAGAATCCCAGGAACCTGCAAAAGACTGGACAACAACCTTGTTATGGACTTAAAATACATTTATCAAAGAAGGCTGGTCCGAATTATTGGGTTAGCATGAGCATAAAGTGGTATCTTTTTACTTAGAGTTACTATTAATTCATTATTTGTTGTTATTATTCAGTCACTTCAGTCATATATACCTCTTTGTGACCCCATTTGAGGCTTTCTTGGTAAAGATACTGAAGTGGTTTGCCTTTTCCTTCTCTGGCTCATTTTACAGATGAGGAAACAGAGAGGGTTAAATGACCTCCTAGGGAATTACAGCTAGTGTGTGACCCTGAATTTGAATTCAGGAAGAGCAGTCTCAAAAATTTCCTTTGGATTTTTTACCCTTGATTCTTACCTAGGTTTTGCAAATGTCTGAGGTCCCCAGAGGGCTAAGACTTCATATTAGCATTATGTAGAGAGTGCAAGACCTGGAATCAGGAAGATCTGAGTTCAAATCTGGTCTCAGACTTTTACTATCTGGAAAACTCTCAGTTTTATTTGTTTGGTTAATTAAAATTTTAATTACTTAATTACTGTTTGCCTCAGTTTTCTCATTCAAGAAAATGGGAATAATATTAACAACTACTTCCCAGGATTGTTGTGAGGATCAAGTGAGACAATAATTGTAAAAGGTTTAATGTAGTGGTTGGCACACAAACACTATACAAAAATTAGCAACTGCTATTGTTGATCTTGCTTCATCTTTGCATGGGGGAAGAAAGGGAGGCTCACCATAAAAGGGTTCTTCATAGTTCTGGGCAAAGGAAAGGGCAAGAGATTCTTCATCCATAACCCTACCCCAGGAAATGAGATTATGGACCATTGTCCTACCACTAAAGCTTTGTAGTCTCAATCAATCTCAATCAATCTCTCTCTCTCTCTCTCTCTCTCTCTCTCTCTCTCTCTCTCTGTGTGTGTGTGTGTGTGTGCGTGTGTGTGTGTGTGTGTGCGTGTGTGTGTGTTCTCCATTTGTCTTTCTCTGTCTCTGGATCTCTATGTCTGAGTCTGTGTCTTTCTTATTCTCTCTTACACACACTCTCATTCTCTAATTCTCTGTTTCTGTTTCTGTCTCTCTCAAACACACACACACACCCAAGATGGTCTGAAAATGAAGAACTTATTCTCACTAGTAGTTTGAGACCAAATAATCTCCTTTTGTTTCTTAAAGATCCAGGTGTAATCTTGATGTGTCAGAATTGTGAGGGTGTGGAATATTTCAGGGCACACCCTCATGCCTCACAGGGGAGAACCAGGCCTCTTGGCTCCAAATGCATACATGTACATCCTATAATTATAGTTTTTTCTAAAAATGAGTTTCCTGGTTATGGGTTAATCCATAAATCTGACAGAACCTTGGAAATGGGGTGAAATTTGGCAAACTAACATTCAGAGGAGTGACATTTCCATAGATTACTTAAAGTACAATAAAGCTTAGGTTACAGGTTTCAAGTAACTGTATAAATAACAAAAGGTTAAAAAAAAAAAAGAGGTAGGATACAAATCTTTGGTTGGCTAGAAAATTAAAGTAACTTGGATGACTTCCTGATCTTCCAGAAAAAACACACAAAATAAACATGGCATAGAACATAATATGGGAAATCATTTATCAACATGAAATTGTACATAGATAAAAGTATTATCAGCTTAAAGTACAGAGAACTTTATTTGTGAAGTTGCCCTGATCATGAGCATAATACAAGATAGCTAAAAATTCAACAAATATTGATGAAGTACATATTGTATTGTGTGTATCAGGTACTTATGAGAAATAGGACACAGTTCCTAATCTGAAAGAGCTTACATCCCAAAGGGGAACGATTAAATAAACAAATAACTGTGATTTGAGAGAATGAGAAAAGTGTAAAGAGAAGGTCTAGGCAAAATTCTAGAAGTATGAATGACGAGAGGCCATTTTCATTTGAGGGAGTCAGGTGAGACTTTTTGGAAATGGTGATATCTGAGTTGAATTTCAAGGAAATGAAAAGACAACAAAAGATGATAATAGTGAAAGTGTAGGAAAGAGTATGGGGGTAGAAGACTTGGAGGCTGATGTGAGTCAAGATATGGAAATAATCTTGGAAGGGAGGTAGGTAATTGCAGGTATCCAATGGGGCATATGCAGGTAGATATGTTCATTTTAATTGTATGTCTTTGTTACAAGAGATGGTAGTTTGGGGGAGATGTTACTGGGAACAACATTGTATTTATCAAAGAACAATGACACAAAAATGATTGAGGATCAAATGAGAATGGTGCATGAGCACCAGTATAATTCAACCAGAATATAGAATATAAAGGTAGTCTAAAATTAACCTGGGTAGGTAAATTAAGCTCAGTTGTAGAAGGACTTGATGGTAAAATCTAGGGTTTAAACTTTACCCAGTAGCCAACTGGGAGTCTTTTAAGGTTTGACAAGAGGAATAACATGACCATAACCATGTATTAGAAAGATTATTTGGGGCAAGAGCTCATTTATTAGAATAGGCATAGAGTGAAGATAAATACTTGGTGAATTAAGTATTGCCTAACACTCATTTAACACTCAGTTAATGTTGAGTTTTAGACCAAATCTAAATAATAATTTTATATTTATATATGACACAATTGTATATAAATTTATATGTAACATAATTTATATATAACATAATTTAGTTTATAATAAAATTCAAGAGAAATGATAAGATGCCTACAAAACTATCTAAGTTTATCATGATAATAGATGAAAGTTAGAAGAGATGTTTGAGGCTAACTGGTCCAACTTCCTCATTTTACAGATTAGGAAGCGAAAACCATAATGACTAAAGGACTTGCTTAGAAACACAGAGATAGTGAATATTAGAGTTTAGTTTTGAAACCTGGGCCTTTCATGTCGGTCAGTTCTCTTTCCACTACACCTTGCAACAAGAGCTGAAAGGAGTGGTTCCATATAGCAAGGGCCCCAAATATCATAAGGTTACAGAGTTTGGCAGTCAGGCATTTATACATATTTATGGGTAAGTGGCTCACTGAAAAGTGAAGGCCAGTTGTCATTTTAATTGTATTCTCCACTACTTCCTGATAGATGGTATCTATTCTGATCAAAAAAGCTACCTCACTATTTCATGAACCAACCACACTTATTTCAATCCCCGTGCTTCTTTATACACTTGTTCTCTTCACTTAGAATGGCCAATTCTCTCTCTGCAAATCTTATCAACCTTTCAAGTTTTATTTCCTTCATGAAGCTTTTTCTAGTATATCTCTTGGGTCTCCTCTTTCGCTAAATTCCTATAAGGTTTCCTCTCGCTTTCTTCCTCTTTTCCTCTTTCCCTTCCTCCCTCCCTCCCTCCCTTCTTTCCTCCTTCTCTTTCTTCCTCTCCCTCTCCTCCTCTGTATATCTAGGGGAGGATGTTTGGAATTTGGATTTACACATGTGAGAAGCTCCCACTGTAGAAATTCTCTCCACCAAAAGGGATCACTCTATTCTAGGGATACTAAAAGCTTAAGGTCCTATGGCCATGATCACATAGTTTAAAGGAAGTTAGCCGAGGCTGGCCTTCTAAGAATGATTTCCTCTTCTCAATTATATATTATCTTATATTTCTCACTGTTATTTTGGAAATGTTCATTTAGTTTTCACAAGTCAGTCTATAACCCTATTGAAGGCATGGTTAAAGTTTTCTACAAGTGTATTTCCTGTAAGAGCCTGACATGAAGAGGACATGTAGTAAAAAAGATGATGATGATAGTTAGCATTTATGTAGTACTTTAAGGTCTGCAAAATATTTTGCATAGTTCAACTGATCCTAATGAAGAAGATTCTATTAGTATCATCATTTTACAAATGAGAAAATAGAGGCTGGGAGAGCAGAGATCATTTGCCCAGAGTTATAAGAGCTAGGAAACCTATTAAGGCTATAAGGGGTGACTTAAAAACAGGTTTTCAAGTACTTCAAGTACTCTGTCTACTAGGACATCTAACTGATAGGTACTCAATAAATGTGTACAATGACTGGATCCAGAAATGATTTTTTTTTCAATAGTGAAAGTTTATGTATTTCTGTATGTCAATATTAAAGGTCCTTTGAGGGCCACATTATACTCTGTATCCTGTAGTAAAAGTAGCTAAGAAATTCTTCGGCTATGAAGACATTCTAATTCAGAAGTTTGTCTTAGGAATTTGAAAACACTTTGTCCCATAGATATTGTTACAAAAAGGTTAGATTATTAGGCAATTCTTATTGACTTAACAATTTCATTTTTTATTATATACCTAACCTGACGCAAGCATGGGGAATACAAAGATTAAAAACAAAACAAAACAAAATCCAGTCTCTGCTCTCAAACAGGATACTGCCTTCTGGGGGAATACAATAGGCCTGCAAATAAAGTCTGGTACAAGGTATGATTCCATATCATAATGCAAAGATCTAGAGAAAATACCCTGGGAAAATCTGAAGAAGAAAAGGATACTTTCGGTTGAGAAGATACAAGAGGACTTTAAGCCCTCAAAAACTTATTTGTACCCTAAAACCAGCTGAAATAAATGAATTGAAGGATGGGGACTGTTTAATTTTTATTTCTAGTACATAAAACAGATTTTTGAACATTGTAGACATTTAATAATTGTCTTGAACTGAATTGATTAGAAGCCTTGAACCTTGTTTCCCTGTATCCCTTTAACTTTGAAACATAGCCTTTTGTCCTTTTGTTCTTTGAGTCCTCAATATTTCTGGGTCTTGAGAGAGAAAGGGGATCAAGGTACAAGAGTGGACATTTTGGAGGTGGGACTGCTTCCATAGCCATTCTATCAATAAGGAGGATTCTATGAGCAGTATCAGAAGAAGGAAAAGGAATACTACTGGTGGAAGAGGGCCCCAGTAATAAAGGGCAGACATCAGCAACCATGTATACATAAGCATGTATATAAGCATGAGTCATTTTTAAATCAGGAACTAACCACATTCAATATCTGATGTGGAAAGTATTCTCTATATCTCCACTGATTTCTTAAGCAATTTTAATCACTCTTATATTAGTGGTTTCCATTAATCAAATTTAGCAAAATATATTGGGCAATAAAGAAGGGAGTTGGAATAGAAAGCAAACAAAGCTTCCTTTGATCATGAAATAACTCTCTTTTCCAAAATCACTCTTTGGAAGTAAAATATATACAGGCCATTGAATCACAGGTAGGAAAAATAAAAAGATAAGTTAAGTGGAATTTGTTAATCTGATTCATCAATGATTGTAGATTTAACATTGATCTAGTGTCTTCTTAGTGACACAGTAAAGATAAGTTGAGTGAATGGATACTTTTAAATCATAATAATGATAGTGGTGATAATGATAATAATAGTATTTATGTAGCAACTTCTATATGTTAGACACTAAGCTAAATAGCTTATTTGATCTTCACAACAACCTTGAGAGGCAAGGAGTATTATCATCCCCATTTTAAAGATAGAGAAACTGAGGTGACAGTTTCATTTTTATTTTCTGGTATATAGCACAGAAATTTGAACATAATGACATTTATTAAATGTCTACTGATATTTAATAAACATGGGCTGAATGAATTGATTAGAAGCCTTGAAGCACAAGTTTCCTTGTCTAAACATAGCCTTTTATGATTTGCCCAAGGTATCTTAGTTAATAAATATCAGGAGCCACATGCATGCCTAAACCTAAAACAACTTAGAAGTACCCATTGGTTCCTTAGCTCCCATGTTCATGTTTTTACATGTATTATTGACCATAAAGAAAGGACAAGCCCTATTTGTCAGGTCTATTATCCTCAGCACTAGCATGGGTTACTTGCACACAGTAGGTAAGTTGAAGAATAAGCTCTCTGTATCATATATAAGGAGGGCAGGGACATCTTCTTGGTTTCCTGGAATATCATTATAGTAGTATCTCTAACTTTAGAGAAGCTGCAATTACTGTTTCAACCTTGAACATGTTAGCAATCCACTAAATTGCTAAATTACAATGTTGCCTCTGTGTTCAGCAAGGCCCCACCCTTTCTTGCCACATTCATGTATAAAGTCTGGCAATCATTTATACAAAGTTCTGAAGACTGTGGTTAGTTTTTGGAGGAGGAGGGCATAGCTAGTAACTCGGTCTCTGAGAACATGTGGCAGGCTCTGATATTCACTAGTTATTTAATTAGGAGTGAGTTAGTTAATTTCTTAGAGTCAGTTTTCCCATCTATAAAATGGACGAAATGATAATTATTATTCAATCCCAAAATTTTTATTAAAACTTCTACATGGAAGACACTAGGATATACGAATGAAAAGGATATACAAAAACAAAAAGGCAAACAATCCCTGTTCTCGAGGAGATTCTTTCTAAAATATTATTTCACATATGGGCAGCTGAATGGAAAGGTGGATATTGTGTTGGGGGCTAATTCTTGAGTTCAAATCTGGCCTCAGTCACTTAACACTATTTGCTTCCATTTCTGCATCTGTAAAATGAGCTGGAGAAAAGAATGGCAAAGTACTCCAATATCTCTCTGTCAAGAAAACCCCTAATGGGGTCAATGGAAAATCAGAATGAAAACAACTGAACAACAACTTTATCTATTTATGACAGTTGTCAAGAATTATGTCATTAAATGTACAAAAGAAATATAAATTACTAATATCTGTATTCTCCTAATATTGAAATACCGAGGGGAGGGGACACAGTGGAATGAATTCTTTTGTGTGTTCATTAACTTTCTCTGAGAATGGTAAATCTAGAAAGAAAGGCCTTCCTAAATTCAAATTGCATCACATTAGTGCAGAAAAAGCTGCTACCTTCTGGAAATAGCATTGTAAGAATAAGGTATATAGCAACCAGGGCCATATAGGCAGGTCTAGGAATTCAAGTTCTGAAGTCAATAAGAGAATTCATGGATATTTCCAGTTTTATCTCCCAGGTAATAAGTACTATCTTAAAAGGAAGTGAACTTATGATGTGAGTCACAACCTAAATATCCATCTCTTTGTTTAGATAGTGATAACTCAGGCTAGCATATGAGTGGCACTCAATAAGTATTTAATTGATTGTTTTCAGGGAAACATCAAAATGACATTTAATAAAAGAAATGTGGTATTGTCTGAAGGGTTCATTAGGGGAATTTTAAAAATTTAGTGATTCAAATTCTTTTTTATTTTTCCATTTATACAGTTTGGCATTTAGCAGCATTAAATGCCGGGGATTTCAATTTTTTTTTTCTACTTAACACAAATCCCATTTGCTGCAGGATGGTTGCATAACCAATGTTATTTATTAGGTCGCAACTAAAACAAAAAAAAATTGTCATTTTTTTCAGTCATGAATTGTGTCAGAGTAAAAGGGACAGTGGGAGAGTGTCTCAATCTTTTTTTTTTTTTAATTTCAATTATAACTTTTGCTCTAAGATTTGCAATTCTGTCCTGTGAGCAAAGAATTTATACCTGAGGAATTCCTTTCATTGCAGATAAATTAACCTTGAAGTTAAGAATATCACAGTTTAGGTCCTGCCTAAGACACACATGTCTATGTGACCCTGAGCAAGTAACTTAATCCCTCAGAATCACCTGCATCCCTTCTATCCTATAAATTGAAAAGAAGATGTTTATCAGAATTAGTATAGGAAATTTTTCCCTGGGAGATTCTAAAAGATGAAATCATTCCATCCCATTTTATTTCAAAGAAGGTTACAGGAGAAAAGAATATCATCAACTCTCAACTATTCAAGAGCTGATTTCTATTCCAGGATTTGTGAGTTTATTCCTGTGAGGAGGAGTATTACTGGCCAAAGTACTGAAGGCTAAAAGGGAAAGAATACTTACAGCATTAGATTATTAAGGTACGTTGATTTCTTGTGGTATAGTGATATGAACATTCATCAGAGAGCCAGAGAAAAAAGGGACAAGTCCAGCATAGCTAGAAAGTATCCATTTATGTATTGATAAATCATTGGCTTACTCTGGGCCTCCATTTCCTATTTGTAGATAGAGAGACGTGAGTGAAATACTTCCAAAGGGCCTATAATTTGCCTTTGGTAGCATATGAAATAGGTAGTATTGCACACATTTGAATCTTGGTTCCCTGACTCCAAATATGGATTTTTTTTTTTTTAATTTTACTCTCAGCCATTTTTTCTGACTGATTGGAGACAAGTATAGAAAATAGGAAGGAATTGAGAAAGAGTCAAATAATTAATCTAAGATCTGATTAAAAAAACAATAACACCGCTACTACCACCACCATCACTAATACCACATTGTCAAAACAAGCACTGGGAATTCTCTGTGGGTTTCAATTATCTTAGAAGCAATTAGGCACTTAAGTTTTTGGGATACAAATTCATTAAAATTGTTGGGGAAACTGGAAGACAGTCCAGCAGAAATTTGGCATGGACCATTATCTTATACCATTTACCAAGATAAGGTCAACATGGATACATGATCTAGATTACATATTACCTATCATACTTATGGATGGGCAGACAATTTATGAATAGATGAGAGATAGAGAGCCATATGAGGTGTGAAATGAAAAATTTCAACTACATTAATTTTTTTTTCAAAATGTGCAAATAAAATGTATCCAAGATCAGAAGGAAAACAGAAAAATTTGGAGGAAAACTATAGACAAGTTTCTCAGATAAAAGTCTTATATCTCAAATATATGAAGAAGATGTCAAATCTCTAAGAATGAGTCATTCCTCAATTAACAAGTGGATAAAGAATATGAAGAAGCAGTTTTCTGAAGAAGAAATCAGAACACTTTGTAATCATACAAAAAAGTTCTTTATCATTATTGATTAGAGAAATGCAAATTGAAACAACCTTGAGACATCATTTTACATCTTTTAGATTGGCTAAAATGATTGAAGGGGAAAACCACAAATATTAAATGGGATGTGGAAAAATTGGGACACTAATTCATTGTTAATAGAACTGTGGATTAATTCAACCATTTTGGAGAGCAATCTGGAATTGTGCCCAAAGAATTAATAAATTGCCTCTACATTTTTGACCCAGTGATCTATTTCCCAAAGATCTAGATTCCCTAGATCTATTTCCCAAAGTGATTAGAGAAAGAGAAAAAGAACCTATGTGTTCTAAAATGTTTATAGCAGTTTTCTTTCTGATAGCAAAGTACTGGAAATTGTGGAGATGCACATCAACTGGAGAATGACTGACCAAATTGTGGTATATAAGCATGATAGAATACTATTGTGCTATAAGAAATGATGGACTAAATAATATTAGAAAAACATGGATACACTTGTATGAAATAATAAAGAGTGAAAAAAGCAGAAGCAAGAGAACATTGTATACAGTAAATACCCAATAACGTTTTATAAACAACTTTGAGTTGACGATTTTAAATAACCAAATGACTTGTGAAGGAAGATGATATTATCTACATCCAGACAAAGAATATGTACAAAGCCATCTCTAGGGCAAGGGAGAAGAAAAAAGAGGAGGAAAATAAAATTATATAATAACCTCATTATACATATAAAAAGAATAGTTTCGTATACATGATGGATTTGCGATTTCATGTGCAATCATCTTTTCCCTACTCCTTAACTTCTTAAACCAGTGGTTCATTACTCCATATGAGGGCTCATAACTAATTATAAGGGCCACAAAACTGTTCATCAGTAAATATTTGATTAGTGTCCAATTTTATGTTTATATATTTAAGATCAAGGAAAAATCGCTCTGAAAAAAAGGGGTCATAGGTAGGAAAAGTTAAAGAAACATTGATTTATGTATATTATCTTCAATATATCAAATGATCAAGTGATATTTCAAATGTAATAGACAGATGAATAAGTTTGTCAGATTAGAAACTTTTTGAAATCTAAAACAACTAATGTTTGAAAAAGTACCATCTTTTCCTTTATTATCTTCTTTCCCTTGAAAAAATTTTGGGCTTCATTTCTTGGGCATTTTGGACAGATTAACATGGGATATCTTTTCTGCTTATGCATTTCCATGTTAAAAATCCAGGCCCCAAGAGGGAAATCACAAATGCCTAGGGCAGCTGAAGTCTGAATTCCAGGGAAGGTATTGTACTTTGCATGCTCATTTGAAAAAAAGAAAAAAAAAAAGAAAGAAAAAAGGCATTCTGTCCTGAGAAGAAAGGAAAACAAATTACAGCTGCCTTTCACTGTGATAGATATTACATCCCTAATTTCTGTACAAGAATATAGAATCAGCATTGTTCATTCAGATTTGCTTGGAAAGTAATCAGTAGTTGGAGGAAGTGAGTTCTTTATCTCGGGTTGGCAAGGCCTCTTTCTTGGCCACATTTCTTTCCATACATACTTTTTTACATTTCAAAAAGCATCAGAATGTTCCAAATTGCACAGCCTTGATTCCCATTCTTGAAAAATTGCTTTTCCACCAGTTCTCCCCACTTTCTTCTCTTCTTTCCCCTCCCTCTGGGTTTACTGCAGGGATTATTTCAGAAGCTGCTTCTCTCTTACTTGTACTGTGAATTTCCATTTCAGACAGCTGTATTAACAGTCATATTTATAAACTACCTTCCAAATTATCTTCTCACCAGGACTTTCAAGATTTGATTCCATCTTTGGAATCTACAAAGTAAAGTTGATATTTTCTGCCCATGGTGATGTCAGGAACACTGGGTGTCACAACTTATAAGTCTTCTTCCCAGAGCATTTCTCTTTTTCCCATCCCCCATCCCTTCTCACTTTCCTGTTCTTTTCAATGTAGGGTGGAAAATTCAATAAATAAATCTGTTACTGCTGTTTGGAGAACCCAGGCATCCACAGTGACACCAGCCAGCTTTGTTCTTCTCCACTGGTGCTCTTGTTTAGTGAATTGAAAGCAAAAACAAAAACAAAAACAAAACCTTTGTGAAGAGTAATTTCCCAAAAGGCCAGTTAAATTATGCACATAGAAAACACTGTCATCAGCACAGTTGCCTGATTGATGTTGTTTTGGGAAATTGGAAAGAAAAGCTGCA
This sequence comes from Sarcophilus harrisii, assembly GCF_902635505.1. Lineage (NCBI taxonomy): Eukaryota > Metazoa > Chordata > Mammalia > Dasyuromorphia > Dasyuridae > Sarcophilus > Sarcophilus harrisii. The sequence goes on from NC_045426.1 coordinate 108,418,574, forward strand.
TCTGGCTGACTTCAAAAGCAACAAACAGGACACCCTTGCATCTTGCCTGTAAATCTGGTCCACCAAACATGCCCCAAGCCTGTCTACTTTAGCCAAAATTCTTAGTACTCTTCTGACTTCAAAACTGTCTCTTCTATCTGCAGTGGAATATTTCTGTATATGCCCTTCTATCAAATGATTAAAATTTCCAAGTAAATCCCAAAGAAAAACATGATGATGACATTTTTAGCTGCTTTTCATCAAATATCAGACCAAAGACCATTCCATTAATATTAAGTTTTTCTAAAATAAAATATATGATATTCCACACATCACTCAAAAATTGTCAGTAGTTCTCAAATGCCTTCCAAACAAATTTTTAAATCCTCTTTTTATGATTAGGGGTCCTCTTTATTTTTGTCAGACTTATCTTAACCCCTCCCCCCACACACACTCACATTCTGTGTTACAAAAAATTTGATTATTCTCAGCTCCCAAATCATATTCTAGGCTGCCTTAATCCTCTGCCTTTACTCACATTAGTCCCTGTGGCCAAACTGCCCTATCTTTTTAAACCTGTTGAATTTCCACTCTAAATTTAAAGTCCAAATGAAATGCTGTATTTTCTATAAATTCCAGTGTATTTCATAGTGTGAATATTATCTAATGTGGAAGGGCATATCAACAACTCCTTTGTAATATTCTGTTTTACAAGCATACCTAGGTTACTGATAGATTAAGTTATTTTTCCATGGTAAAAACAGTTATTATTTTAGAGGCAGGATTGGAAACCAGGCCTTTTTGACTTGAAGATCAAAACTTTACCCCCTACAAGTTGCTTCTTTTGAACACAATGGATAGTAAGAGCATTTAAAATGATCTTGTTCCTCTGACTTCATAAAGTACTTTAGTTTGCTTGTCTCTAGGCCAATTACCCTAAGAGTTTATGTATTACCCCCATATTAGAAAGAGATCTCCATGAGGGAAGGAACAGCATCTTCCATAAACTATGGGTCTTGCCCAGTGTTTGGTCTGGTACCTCTGAAAAGTCAATACTTAATGAATGTTTGTCAAATGAATGAATGAATGTTGATTTAATACAAGAAAAGTTGCTCCCCTGCATGATTGCATTATTCTTTGTAATGAGTAATGTAGTTGATTACATTAGCCAAAATTATTGAGCCCAGTCAAATTTAATTAGGATGATTTAACAAAACATAATCCTACCATAAATTACAATTCTAGTCACTATGATTGCTCTGCAACCACAGCTTCACTTAGACATAAATCCTGAATGTGAGAATCATTCATAAGCAATGTACCCTTTAAGTGAGTTTTTGCATTTAGAAACATAGAAGAACATCCCCAAATTGATAGCAGAGCTATGAGGATTATGGAGCAATAGGGATGATTAAAGTAGATTCCATCTTTTATACAGCTCTGTCAAAATGATATTTTAAAAGCACAGTTACAATAGAATTAGTCCTCAAAACTTCCTGCTGAACTTTCTAGAAAATGTCTATATCAATATCCCTATTTTATGGATGGAAAAACTGAGACTCAGACATGAAGGGGCTTAATTAGGACCCTAGGGAATGATAGCACTATGCAATATAAAGATTGATAGATTTAGGTAAGATGGTCTGAATTTGAATTTTGGCTTTCTATTGACAATCAGCATGTTCCTGGGCAAATAACTTCCTCTCATTTTCCAAATTTGTAAAACAAGGAAGTAGATTAGCTGACCTCTAAGGTACTTTCCAAATCTAGTTTTTATGCTCTATAAGGAGACAGTTTCAAGACTTTAATATAGTTCTTATAAGTAACAGTATAATATTAATTATACCACATTTGGTCAGGGCCTTGGTTATGAAAATATTTGTTTAACTGTATTCTAATCCAGTGATGCTTCTTTCAAGAGCTATTGTCAAGGTATAAGGAGCTTAGACTGCCTTTTCACTAATTTTACCATAATGGCTCTGCTCTACAAGTTACAGATTCATTCACTTCCAGGGCTAATGAGGAATACAAGATCATTTATTCTTCAATTAAATGGGCCAAGAGTGATAGTGCTGTTCTAACTGGGATTTCTTCTCTCATGTCCCTTCCTTTTCTCACTTAGTATCTTACTGCTGTTACTTTTCTGCTGTTGACTGCTCTTAATTATAAAACCTTCTTCTAGTTCTTCTCTGAAAGTTGCTAGAGTAATATAGATAACCAAGCCTGTAAAGTCAGTAAATTATTCTATGAGTGAGGCTAATTCTGTGGGATATTCCTCATGGGAGCTGGAAGGGATGTTAAAGAAATTCTCTAACTGCCACATTTTACAGAGGAGGCCTATTGAGAGGTTAAGAGTCTTAAGGTACTACTAAGTAATAGAGTTGGGATTCAAATCTAGATTTTCTAGTTTGAAATTAAATGTTCGTTCTATCGGGGCTTCTTAAACTTTTTCACTAGCCAGCCCTTTTTGCACAAGACATTTTTATATCATACTGAATATATGTATATATATAATATATATACACACATATATATATATATATACACATATATATGTAATAGGCATGCAAATAAAACATTAATTCAAAGTAAATAATAATTTTTTGGCCCCCATATTCAACTGTGAGACCTCATATGGAACTGCAATCCACAATTAAAGAAGCTGGGTACAATATCTTGATGCCAATTCCATGATGCTGATTCAATTCATGTGATACTTTATAGCCCTACTTTGGATGTGTGATTACGGAATAAAATGCATGAAGACAGTCACAGAGTTATAGAGTCTCTAAGTTGGAAGGATGCCAGGAGGCCATGTATTCCAATTTATGTCTAAAGATTTCAAATGGACTAATGTTTTGTTTAATTATCATTAAGAAGATGAAGGTATCTGGATTTAAAAAAAAAAAAAAAGAAATATTCAAGATGTCAGAAACCCCTTCTACAACTAACTCCCTCAACAAATGGTCATTCAATATTAATTTTAAAAGATCTCCAGTAATGAGGAATGCAATTATCTTCTTCAGGTAGCCCATTTTACTTCTGGAAAGTCTAACTGCTAAGAAATTTTTCATGTGCCGTAACCTATAGCTTTTTCATTTCCAGTGCTCTTAGTTCTGCTTCTGGAGCCAAGCAAAACAAGTAGACTCTGTATCAAATATGACAATATTGAAAAGTTTTGGAGCCAACTATCATATGTCCTCCAAGTCTTCTTGTATATTCATTAAACATCTTGGTTCCCTCAAGTGATACTTAGTTGCCATGATTTTTAATCCCTTCCTCTGGACAAGCTATACTTGTTCAGTGTTCTTCATAAGATGCGGTACCCAGAGCTAAATATAATACTCTATTTTGTTTAATGAAGGTAGAACAAATAAGTTCAAGTCAGCTTTTGGGAGACTACTAAAATTCTATTAACTCATATTGAGCTTGCATTGAACTATAATACATGATTTTATTTTATCATAATACATACCCTGTTGCCTAGCTAGACATTTCTATATTGTATTACCTTTCTTCTATGCTGTACTTTAGCAATTGATCTTTTAAACCAATGTGGACCTTTACATTTATCCCTTTTGAGTTTCATTTTGCTAATTTTAGTCTATCATTTTAGAGTCCAGAGATGTGGGCTTTATGGCATCCACATTGTAATAATTATTAAATCTATGTTTGTATCCAAATCACTGATTAGTAAAAATGTTCATAAGAACAGAGGTAAAGACCCTACTCATTCCACTAAAGACTTTGTACTGATATGCATTTATTCATCACTGCTTTTGGGGTTCAATTCAGTTATTTCTAAACTTACCTAACAACTTTAATTTTTTTCTGTCTTATCCACTGGACTATTTTAAGTTACTTACAAATGTCTTTCTGAGATCAAAGTACACTGTGGCATTTCCCTGATCAACCAGTTCAGTAAGCCCATCAGAAAAAGGAAATGAAGTTAGTCCAGCACGACCTGTTTCTAGCAAACTCAAATTGGCTGTTAGTAATGACCACTTGTGTTCACAAACCATGCCTTAAGTATAACATCCTAGAATTAAACCAGGAATTTAAATAATGCTCATAGGATTTGAGAGATCTACCTTCTTCTCCTTAAAAAAAAAAAAAAATCACCTTTTTTTTGCCCATAACCATTGTTTATGAAATATTTCCACAATATTTCAGAGATTGTGAACAAAGAAGTAGCATTATCCTCTGTACATTTCTTCAGTTCTTTGATTGAACCTGGTAATGATAAGAATCCCAAATACTCTAAACCCCAGGATACTACTGAATATGTGATCACCTAAATGTGCATGTTTCCCCCTCCCTCAATGACAATGATCATAGCATATTCATGACTGCCTATTCTGTGTGATTCTTGACTAAGTCTTCTTTTAATTTCAGCACAAGGGTTTCACCCTACATCCTGGAAATCTTCCTTATATTTTCGTGATGTAGTCCAAAGGTCTACTAAAGGAAAACATGGCCTATTAATGCATTATCACTCATTCTTCCATGCATTACTATATATATATATATATATGTCTTAGATGGCATTCTTTTTACATTGCTTTTCCTAAATATTTCCTTGTTTGTAATATGTGGCAGGCTGTTCATGCCAACATGTCTCTCTCCTTGATATTTAGGTTTTCCTCAATTTCAATTGATGTGGAAGAGGCATTAGACTCACACTGTTTGGCCACAGAGAATAGGATTGAGGCACAGAGAGTGAAACTTGCAAAGATACAAATTAAGACTTGAAATGAGAGGGGAAAACCATTTAATAATCAGAGCTATCCAAAAGGGGAATGGAGCAGCTTGGTAAGTAATGGGTTCCCTAAACTATAGGTCTTCAATATATGATCACTTGTTAGATACATTCTATAGAAGATTTACTTCTAAGTATAGGTTTGACCAGATGATCACTGGGGTACTCTCTGAAATCCCCTGAATTCTTAAGAGACTGGAATATTCCAAGGTGCAGCCATACACTTTCACTCATCCACAAAATTCACACCTTGCTTAAATCAAAATTTTTCATCTAACATAAAAAAAAAGTCCATTGTACTTTGAAGTTGACATTATTCATGGTGATTTCCTTGTGGATTGTCTTCCTCACCTGTGCAAGTTTTGTCAAGGGATTTACAGATGTATGAAACTTTTCACAATATCCTATTCTCTTAGCTGCATGGTTTATATTCATAAAATAATTTTTTTTGGTAGCAATATACCTCAACTACGTATAAGTGGAGTGGAAAATACAGGAGTCTTGGATTTCATTTGTGCCTCTTCACTTTCTCCCCATATGATCTTCGGCAACTCAGTTTCCATACATCAATTAACTTTTTAACAAAATGCCCATTTTGAAAGAATCCTTCCAATTTTCAAGCAATTGTCTTCTTAAATTAAAATAAGCTGAAAATGATGAAGGCAGAGTCTGGAATCTAAGGATGGGAATACTTGATGTGTCCAAGAGAACACTATTATTTTGTTTTGAGACACACACACACAGAAACACACAGAGAGAGACACACACACAAAGAAACAGAGAGAGGGGGGAGGAGAGGGATAGAAAGAAAGGAAGGGAGGGGAGAGAGGGGGGGGGGGAGAGAGAGAGAGAGAATGAGAATACACACATACACAGAGATAGAGAGCTATGGTTTTCTTTTTTCTTCTTTTTTTTTTTTTTCCTCTTGAAAGGTGATAACTGAGCCAGAGATTTACAAATAAGGGAAGTGATTCTCTTTTGTATAATTCATAGGTGACTTTTGTCTAACCCCATAGACTAATACTTCACTTGGCAGCATTTAAAGGAGTACATCACCACATAGTGATTCTCCTTTCATGGCAGTCAAATTTTAGGGTAGAATCCTTTCATTTTTAAGTGGCAACAGCTGAGTTCAGAACATAAAGGGATTAGTAGAAGGTCAAATAAACTAGGTCAAAGCTATCTACCTTGGACTCCAGTGTATCTGGACTAAGCAGGAGAACACTCCCCACTTCATCATCTCTTCCTCACCCCCTCCCAAAGGTACCACGCCTCCTTTTATAGAGATATGGACTTACAGCACACACTGAATTCCAACAGAGCTAGATTTTAGGTAGGGGAGGACTCCAAAGAAGCAGCCCACTGCATCTGGAGCAGAGACAACATTGAACAATTTTATGAGTTCATCCCCCCATCCCCCCTACCCCCGGCATTAATCATAGCACAGGAAGAAAATTGAAGCTCAGTCCAATTCTCTTTGGTTGAATCTATCCTGGACCACAGGGGCTGGGCCCCTGCTGTTCTCTGCTTGGCTCTGCTGTCAAAAGAGCTTAAGGGAGTTTTCCCAAGCATCTGTGAGCTGTTCATTAGTGTGTAAGAAATGCCTGAGTAACAACCACAAAGAGTGTTTAAAACATCCCAGACTGTGCTGGGGAGGAGTCATATGAGGAGTAAATTTGAGTTAGATCAAGGCCAGTGTGATTTCACTAGTCTAGACCTGACCTTAGCATGTAAATTACTTTCTGGAAGTAGATTATGCATTTTGGGAAGTAAACACTCTCCCATGCTTCATTTTGTTAAATAGCACCCTGGTGGCCTATGTTAATGTCCTTCCTAAAGTGCCAAAAGCACTCCCAAGGAAAATCCAGCTGATTGAGTCAGAAAATAAAAGAGAAAAAAATGGTACTATTTTCCTTTTTTTTTTTTTTAAACCCAGAGGTAATAACTAGGAGAATTTACTATTTGATTCATAAATAAAACAGACTCCTAGAAATTTCTACTTTCAAGAGATTTGGTTCTTTATCTAATCTATTTCTTCTATCTTACAGTTTAGGAAACTAAGGCCTATGTTACTGCATCAGAACAAGCCATGATAAACTTTAGTTCCTTTATAGGGGAGCAAGGGGAGTAGAAAAAGGCATCCACCACAGTGGTGTCACAAGATCTGCATTTAAATTTTGATTTATCATTTGTATGATCTTGGGCAACTCCCCTACTCTTTCTAGGTCTGTTTCCTAGTCTATAAAATGAGATCTGAGGACATTTTTAGTTCTAAATCTATAATCTTGTAGCTCTATGAAACACTGACTATTCAGAAGCACGTGCATGGAGGGAGGGAGATTTGTTGTTGTGATTGTGGTTCAGTTGTTTCAGTTGTTTTGGTATTTTCTTGGCAAAGACACTAGAGGAGTTTGCCATTTCCTTCTCCAGCTCATTTTATAGATAAGGAAATAGAGGCAAACAGGGTTAAGTGACTTGCCCAGGTTCATACAACTAGTTAATGTCTGAGACCAGATTTGAACTCAGATGAGTCTTCCTGGTTCCAGGCTTTCCCAGTACTCTATCCATTATATACTAGCTTCTTATAGTGTCTCAAACTGAATATGAGGATTGTGAAATTATGATTTTTTATTAATAAATGTTATTTGTATACCTCTTTCATATATCTATATATCTGGGGCCACGTAAAAATTTCTTGGACAAAAATGGATTTCAAGTGGAAAAAGTTTAAGAAGCCCTGCCCTAGGAGATAGTGATTTTTAAGATATGGTGTCTGCCCTCATGGAGTTTACACTTTAGCTTAAGTGAGATATTGTATCAATGCTGATATGACATATACATATACAATTTCTAAAAATCTCAGTGTGATTTTAGTCTTTGATAGCTTTAACAGCTTAAAACTGCATCAAAATTCTGAGATACTTTACATATGTAATACCATCTATAAACAATAGGTATCAATAACAGTAACTTAAAATTGTCAAGGCTTTTAGGAATCAAAGATTTTGAGGAATCAAACAAGGTCCAGTGGTAAGAACATTGACTTTGTGCTCCTAGACTACAGGCTCAAATTTCATCCTTATCATTTACTACCAATATTACCTCTGGAAAATCATTTAATCTCTTCAAACATCAATTTCTTTATAAGTGAATAAAAGGGTAGGAAAGGATTGACCACTGAGATCCTTCCTGAGGTTCACTATAAGAAAGGCATTGATATAATATAGGTATTGATAGCCTCTTTTATAAAAGAGAAAACTGGAAGTAACAACAAGAATATGTAGAATGCATGAGGTCTTTCTAATTCTAAATCCTTCCCTCCTAACTATATTGTTAAAATAGATTATGGTAAGAGAATAAGGGCAGGACACAATGCTATGCAACATCAAAGAAAGGAAAATTCATTCCTGGCTGGAGGTAAGGAGTAGGGTGTGAGGATCAGATAATTATGACTCCTGGCATTTGCTTCCAGTAGGCATCTAATTCAATGGCTGACTAGGGGCAAGTCTCTTAACCCCATGTGATTATGCTTAACCACCTTTGAAATAATACCACTGTTGTAACTTAGAAGGAATGCTGTGGGGCTTAATTAATTACTGCTTATAAAGCAGTTAGAAATCCTGGGATGAAAGGTGCTATAAATGTTTACAGTATTACTATTGTAATTAGGAGACCACATTCTTAGCTTATGTAACCCACTGGGAAAATCCAACCCTTGCTCAGGATGAGAATTTGAATCATTATCATTATCCAAGAGTACCGAATATTTTTGGTTGCTTTCACACTCTACTGTGACAATTAATTTTATGGTTGGGTCATATTAAAGTAAGCAGTCATTTAAAGACACTTCCCCTCCAGCCAGTAGAGCATTTGGCCTTGTGGGACTATGATCATCTTGCCACATTTTTTTTTCCCAGTCTGCTAAAATCCAGAATAATGCGCTTTAAAATGCCCATGAAAGATACTTTCTGAGAACTATATATATATATATATATATATATATATATATATATATATATATAGTTCTCAGAATCATAAGATGTGGATCATAGAATAATAAATGTCCAGTTCCCCTAGATGAAGAATCTTATGACTAGAAAAGAGATTTGAATACATAGGAATAATTCTGAATGTATTTTCTCAAATATCGGGAGAAAAAATAATAATCTTGACTCAAGCTTTATTCTGATACTTCCTTTTTTGGAGCTTTAAACTTAGGCAATATAAGGGCATGATCTGAAATGTTATAAATATTTGGGTGCTTAGATTTCAGATATGAGATTTCAAGAATCTCATATCCCTCTTGTAGATTGTAGCTAAATAAATATATCACTATGTGATATATTTGGACCCAGAAGGATCATCAAGTCCAAAGAATAGCAATTCTAAAGAATTAAAGGTTTGGAATCAACTTTGTAAGATGTCTTTAATGTAGTACCCAGAAATCTGTCCTGGAGCTTGTGTTGTTTAACATTTTTATCAGTTTCTTGGATAAAAGCATAAAAGGTGTATTTTCAAAATTACCAAAGACTTAAAGGAATAGCAAATGCATTGGTCCAAAGTTTGTAGCTCAAAAATTCTTAATAGACTTAAACAGTAGGTAAATCAGTTACTGACATTTAGCAGGTTCTATAAATCAATTTCACAAATGTGACATGGAAGAAGAATTATTCAAAAGTAGTACCCTGGAAAGCATTTTGGTGGCATTGTGAACTGATCCAACCATTCTGGAGAGTAATTTGGAACTATGTCCAAAGGGCTATAAAACTATGTATTCACTTTGATCCAGCAGTGCCACTACTGGGTCTGTATCCCAAAGAAATTATAAAAGAGGGAAAAGAACCCACATGTGCAAAATTGTAACAGCCCTTTTTTTTTTTTTTTAGTGGAAAATGAGTGAATGCCCATCAATTGGGGAACTGCTGAATATACTTTGATATATGAAAGTAATGAAATGTGATTATTTTATAAGAAATGATAAACAGGCTGATTGGAGAAAAATCTGGAAAGATTTACATGAACTGATGCTGAGTGAAGCAAGCAGAACTGGGAAAATATTGTACATGGCAACAGCAAGATTGTGTGATGATGGTCAATTATGATAGACTTGGTTCTCAACAATTCAGTGATCCAAGGCAATTCCAATAAACTTTGGAGGAAAATGCCATCCACATCCAGAAACAGAACTATGGACTGTTGTTCAATATGCAGATTGAAGCATACTGTTTTCACCTTTATTTCCTTCTGTTTTTGTTTTCCTTGTGCTTTTTCCCTTTTGTTTTAAGAAATGAATGTACATATATAACCTAAAAAAATAAAATAGAGAGAGCGAGTATTTCCCTGTAATCAAAAATCAAACTGGTAGTTGGGGGGGGGGGGGCGGGCAGTACAAGTTTAATATAAATCAATAGTGTGACATGGCAGCCAAAAAAAAGTTATTCTACTTTGGTTTCCTTAAGATAGATATAATGCCCACGATGCTAGAGAGATGATCATTCTATTAGAGACACTATTTTGCTCAGGCCATAACATATCATATCCCAATGTTTAGAAAAGAAATATACATCTAGAGCACTTTCAGAATAAGTGATAGATGCTGAGGGAACTATAGAACAGGACACAAGGGCTGGCTGAAGAACAATGAGAATATTTTGCTTGAAGATGATATATCCTAGAACGTGGATTCTTGGGGAGATTATTTTATAGATCTGTTTGGCAGTATGTAAAGTTTTAAAATTTTAAAACAATATTTTAAATGCATGAAATAAATTATAAAGACTATAAAGGAAACTGTCGAACATGTTTGATTACAATAAAAATTGAATTTATTGATATTTTAATTTTTAACCTGATTGAAATGAAGTTTGTTTTTTTTTCAGTTTTTAATAAAAGACAAAAATCATGGAAATTTACTATTTAATTCACATAATAAGATCCTAGAAATTTCTAGTTTCTAGGCACTTCAGGATTTATCTACTTCATGCCTTATACTTTATAGAGGAGAAAGTCAAGACCTAGTATGTCTCCAAGAGGTCATGAGAATTTTTTCTCACTCAAATTTATGGATCCTAAATCTGTCCACAGATATTTTTTGAAGTCCATGGACCTCGAGTGAGGTTAAGTGAGAACACCCACCTTAGAAGGAAATGTGGCAGCTGTTTCTTAGTATTTCAGGCATTACCATGTGAAAGAAGAAGAAAAATTAGACTTTGTTTGCTTGGCCCAAGCAGGTAGATTAAAAAGGAACGAATAATACTTAATAATTACAAAAAGGCAGATATGGAACTGACATGAGAGAAATGTTTCCTAAAAATGAGAATGATCCCAAGGAGAACAGATTTTCCTGGACCCTTTTTGGAAATGTGCAAGCAAAAGTCACTTACAATTTACTTATTGAAGATGTTTTAGAAGGGATTCTTGGACAGATATTGGTTGACTAGGATTCTGAATCACTTCTTAATTGATTTTTATTATTTTGTCAAATGTACTCAATGATATCTATCAGGTTGGGTGAAGCGCAAGCCTTTAAACAGGGAAATGATACTGGTTTGATTTGTTTTTTATAGACCTGTTCAATATGAAAGTTCTATATCTTCTCAATATAACAATTATATTCTCTATATATTATATATAATGTATGTATAGTATATAGTGTATACTATATATACTATACTTTATAATATAAATATAGATATAGATAATATAGATATGTATAAAATTTTGTTATTTACTATTTGTTGAATTAAATTGAAAGGGACTTTTTAAATGTTAAATCCCATAGAGTTCTAACACAGTCATATGAATAAACAGGAAAAAATGACTGACAAATATATATGAAATTATTCACATTCTGGAAAGGAAAATAACCTTCAAAAGATCCCATCACATAAAGTACATCTATATTATTCTTATTGTGATTAGATCAATGCAGTGTTAGAAATATAGACACATTTTAGTCATGGATTTGTAGAAATTACTGAGCACCTGAGTTCAAATCTGATCTCAGACACATATTAGCTGTGTGACAGTGGGCAAGTCACTTTAACCCCCCCCAAATTGCTCCCCAACTCCCAAAATATCTAAGTTAAAGAAATACAAAATAATAATTAAAAAAAAAGAAAATCACATCATATTGTACAACCTCATAATTTTGCAAAAGGGAGCAAAAGTCTAGAAGTTTAAAGAGATTTATCTAAAGTCACATTTATTAAATGATAACGCTAAGATCTAAATTCAGAGCTTTTGACTTTATTCTTTTCACTAAATCATGCTTTTCTATTTCCCTATGAATACCTCTTTCAAGCAAGAGACCATTTCTGATCATGGATTAAAGAAACAGATCTTAACCTGTGTTAGTATTCATATAGACCACTAAAATGTGTCAACATTCATGGAAAATTCTAGCATGCTAGCTGAAGAGGTCACTAAATATTTTATGAACCAGGCTCATTATAGCTACATTTTATGTAAAAGAAACTAGGATACTATATGCAAGTAACTTATTGAAGGTCAGTCCCTCATTGACAAAGATGGCTTAGAATAAAATCTGTTACTTATTTCCATCCCCATATTTTCACATCTCAGTGCTGAAAAACTAATTCATCCAGATTAAGTGATGTATAAAAAACAATCCTCATACACATTAAAAATTAACATAAATTCAATGTTAATTCATCACTTCCAGCTCTCAAAGATCATAAATGAATGTGATGAAAGCAGATGTCTGGCATATGGCAGCAGATGGGTCATTGCACTTAAAGAGAGCTATTGGAAATAAACTCTCTTTGCATGTGCTTAGGACATATTAAAGGGTGATGGAGATAGAGAAGAAATAATCAAAGCTTATCAAAATTGGCAGAGTTCTGCTTTTCCTCCATGTTTTAGAGTTTCCTGTGATTATTTTGTTGAAGGTCCCAGGCAATAAGATCCCATTGCTACTAGTTTGTTTCATGTCCTATCAGTGGGGAGAACCAGCTATGAAAACCTGCAATGGAAACCTCCATACAACTGTAGACATGCTAATACAAGCACAGCCATTTAGGTCAATACCCACTGGCAAGACATGACTGCTGGTGGCAGAAAGTGTTAGAACAGATGGTACACAGTGGATTCATTAAAACGTGTCCAGACATCTGGCTCCACTGAAAAACAAAGCTTTACTCCTCCTGATCAGATGGCATTCTATCCCTGAAGAACACCTAGGATTTCTGCTACAGGACATTTAAACCTCTATATTATGCATGTCTTTCATTGTAAATTAGCATTAAGAATGATGCTTATTATAGAATGCTAACTCCACGCCAAGAACACACTGCACAGGATACAGTTAGACAAGGTGATACCCAGTCAGCTAGCATCCAAAATAACTGTTCAATTATTTTACTATAACAGAAATAATGTGTTTGAATTTTGTCTTATTTCTAAAGATGGTGCACAAACCTCTTTTAAAGAAATACTCAGAAAAAAATTCCAATAGAAAAAAAAATTGACAGGATCCTAAACCTAGAGCTAGAAGAAAGTTCAGAGATCATGAGTTTAAACTTCTCGTTTTACAGATGAAAAAACTCAGGCCTACTCAAGGTCATTTAGATGATAAATGGGGTGGGATATGAAATAGAGTCCATTGGCACCACTCTAAAAAGAGCATCTAGGCAGGGCCAAAGGATATCTAAGATCCATTCTAAATCAGAGATCTCATGTTTTTTTTTTCAGATTATATTTACAATTCAGCTTCACAGACCCATAACTTCATTAGTGTTGTTCTCTCTGTGTTCATGATGACTGCAGTCCTTCAATATCTTGGAAATACTTTTTTTCATGAATTGCTATATCAAAATTCAGTACCTCATAGACACTCATCTGATGGCAAGTCTGTCTCAATTTCACTAGGCCAGTTCTAGCATGATATATACACTTCCCATGAATTAAACCATCACAAATATCTGTCCAACACTTATCAGACTCTGTGCTCTATGGGCACAGCCTTTTGCCATTGGGCAAAGGGGGAAAATTTCAATGGAGAAGCAATAATGATACCTTACTATTATGTAGTTACAGAAACTCACATTGCTATAGGATTTTAGAGGTTCCCAGAGCCTGTCAAATATGCTCTCATTCAATCCTTACAATTGTATGAAATAGGTAAGTCAAGGTATTAGTTGTATTCTACAGATGAGGAAAACGAAGCTTGCAGAAGTCACTAGCTTTTAAATATTAAGCCAAGGATTATTAAACTATTATATTTACACAAATCTTTCTGCATATAGCATTGAGAATATTATAAAAGATGCCTGATATACCTAAGAAAGATGATGTAAAATCAAGTATATTCCTTTGGGTACGAATATTATTTTGCAAGATGACTTGGTTTTCATATCACAATTTTCTCAATTAAAGCAAATATAATTCACTGGTGTTTAATTATATCAATCACTGGGACAACTAAAAATGTCTTAACTTTAAACAGTGGTAAGGTTAAATAAAGAACTGACCTCAAAATAAGGATAAGGAAGTAATTTATTGTCTCTGACATACATTGGCTGTATGATCCTGAACTTCTGCTACTACTAAATGAAGTTTTCTAGAATTGATAAAAATCTTTCTCTAATTCAACAGAAACATTTTTAAAAATAATTTATAATAAGCTAATACAGTTTGGGCAATTAGAAACATCTGAATATGTTAGTCAAAATTTTATTCAACACATTGTGGGAAAAAAAAAACAACAACTTGGAGCAGTATGCAGGGACTAGATATAATTTGTGGAAAGATGTTGTCTTAATGAAAGGTGTTAAGATCTGTGTTTTAATAAAATATATTAGTGGTTCTGTAATAGGACTTTTTTTTTTTTTTTCTTGCTTTGTGCCTTGGACAGTGGTCCAAAAACATGTAATGAAAATACAAATGAAATACATCTTTCTTCCTTAGCAAGTAGCCAGCAGTCTTTCTTGTTTATGTTTATTTTAAAACTCCAAATATATTTAGTATGCCCCACAATATAAACATTGTGAAATCATTTATCTCCCAAGCAGTATTTTTTAAGAATGAAAGTCTAAACAACTAAATGTGAAAATCAGCAGAACTTTCACCATACCATGTCTTCATGTAAACACTTATAATTATTCTTTTCTCCATTAACTGACCTAAGCTTAATTCTGTTTGATCTTTTGTTGTACTTCAATGATATTTTCTATTTCAATCACATTATTTTCATTAGTTTCCCACACTCATGATGCAGAATTTATAACTCCCTATTCCTCCTTCTATCAAACCATTAATGACTTCATTAGCCTTATTAATTTTTTGCTATATCATCATAGCAGGTTGAAATTAATTCAATGAGCATTTATTAAGAGCCTGCTCTGTGTAAGATACTGATCTATACACTGAAGATAAAAAGATGAAAAAAAGTATGCACTTTCAGAATGTTTACATTCTGCCAATGTTGTGCTTTAAAGAAAGTTAGGGATACTATAAGACAGAGATAGGAAAAAACCATGCATGCTAGGCAAGAGAAACCACTTGTCTGAAGACATGGGGACAGGAGAGAAAATGTTACATACATTGATGTTAATAATTAGCAAGCCAGATTTACTGTTATGTAATATGTATAAAAGTAGTAAAATGAAATAAGACACAAGAAGTAGGTAGGAGTCAGTTTGCCAGCTTGAAGATTTTTTTTTTTTATCTTAGACATAATAAAAATCCAATAAATATTTTGAGTGTTGGAGATTGGTAGATATAGGGTCAGGTCTGTCTTTCAGGATATTATTAAGCAGTTATGTGGAGGATAAATTAGGGAAAGGAAAGGCTGGATTTAAGATAAATTAGACTAGGCAACAGGCCAACTAAAAGATGAGGAGAGTTTGAACTAAAGTAGAGCCTATGAGAGTAGAAAGAAGAGAATGGAGGCAACAATTTGTGAGAAGATCAATAAGCTCTAAAAACTGGAATCTGATTAGATATGGAAGAAGCAGAGGAAGATTGGGAAGCAAAGCACTGATGGCAACATCAAGAAAAACAAGTTTGGACAAGTTGTGAAGAAAATATCATTGGAAGTTCTGATGTGGACATATTGACTTTTAATATGCTTTCACAATCCCGGTTATCCTTACATTTGTGTAAGAATGCTAAACACTAAAGTGGCTTTATTGGATATAGTTATAAGAATAGTGTAAAAGATTTGTGATACTTCTGCATGGAAAATATAAAATGAAGTATTTTCCATTCTCTCCCTCTATTTACTAAATAAAATCCTTTACTTTCTTGGAGGCCTAGCTTAAGACACACATTCTCTATGAAATCTTCTATTAACTTTCCCATGTTGATTTTTCCCTATTCTAAATTTCTATATTACTTACAATTTTGTATTACAAAATACAGAATTTGATATTTGCAAACTGATAATCACATCTAATCAAGTTAACAAGCACTTATCGTTAGCTAACAATTATTTATTAAGAACATGCTTTTTTTTTTAGGTAGAAGATAAAACAAAGCTAAGAGCTGAGGATAAAAAGAAGGGCAAAATACAGTCCCAACCTATGAAGAGCTGATAGTCTATGGGAAATTGTTGTTCAGTCTTGTCTGACTCCTTCCTTTCTGACTCCTTCCTTGGAAATTGAGTTAGGTGACTTGCCCAAGGTCACATAGCTAGGAAGTGTTAAGTGTCTGAGACCAGATTTGAAGTCAAGTTCTCCTGACTTCATGGCTGGTGCTTTATCCACTATGCCACCTAACTCTTCCAATGGGGGGTTTTCTTGGCAAAAATAGTGGAGTGGTTTGCCTTCTCTGGCTCATTTTACAGATGAGGAACTGGGGCAAGCAGGGTTAAATGACTTCCTACTCTACTGGGAGTGATAAAATTTAAACAACTGAAAAGAATAAAACATAGGAAAGGAAGAAGGAAACAAAGATTAAGCTTTTACTAAATACTACAGACTGAGGATGTAAGTGAAAAGAAAAATCATCCTTAGATAAGAGATTTTTATCCAAATGAGGTAAAATAACTTGCAAAAAAGAGCTGAAAGAGAGAAGAGGAGGAAGAAGGAAACTCCAGGATATGGGTTTGAACTCTTGAGTAAATCAGGAAGAGAAACTCCAGAAGAAACTCAACAGTGGGATTAAAGAGGGTAGACCTTGTTATGGGAATATATAGGATAAATTGGATATAATCCCAGCAGGAAGGCAGAAGTAAGTGAAATTCAGAAAGGCCAAGAGATAGAGATGAGGAGGAAGGAAGTTTCAAGCTTGGAGGAGACAGCCAATGGAAATGCTCTCAGTCAAGAAATGGAGTGTCATATTTCAGTGACAGCAAGAAAGTTAAAGGCACTGGCTTAGAGAGAAATGTAAGGGAAGAAGGTATAAAAAGACTGGAAAAGGTGATGTAGTGGTGGGTCAGATTATAAAGGATTTTGAACACTAAACTCAAGAGTTAATGAAGCATTTACTATCTGTGACAGGCACTCTGCTAAATTCTGGGGATAGGAAGAAAAAGGGAAATAGTCTCAATCCTCAAGAAACTCACATTCAGATGGGGAAAACAACATGCAAAATATTGTAACTTCAAGCCATATGCAGTATAAGTGGAAGGCTATCTCAGAGGGAAAGAATTAACATTGAGTGGGACTTAAGAGTAGCTTGCTCTAGGAAGAGGCATTTGAGCTGAGTTTTGAAGGAAGTTAGGGAAGTCAGAGTGCAGGGGATTCCAGACTTCGGGGCACATCATGAAGGCCAGGAATGAGGAGATGAGAATGTTGAATTCAAGAAACATCAAGAAATCCAGGGTCCCCAGATCATAACCTCTTAAGAGACTAATAGTACAGCAGGGGAATTAGAGCGGTGTGATAGGTATTTTAGAAGCAAATCTATTATATATGAGAGGTTAAAGAGTCAAAAAGTCAAAGACAGCTTCAAGATGATGAATATAGGAATATAGGCACTCTGCCAATAGCATTGTCAGTTGGAAATAGTGAGGGAGGGAGCAAATATTTATTAGGTACCTACTACATGCCAGGCATTGTGCTAAGCACTTTATAAATATTATCTCATTTCATCTTCACAAGAGCCCTAGAAAATAGTTGCTAACCCTATTTTACAACTGAAGAAACTGAGGCAGACAACGGTTAAATGACTTGCCTAGAGATATACAGCTAGCAATTGTCTGAGGCTGGATTTAGACTTTAGTCTTCCTGACTCCAGATTCACCTAGTTGCACATCTAAAGGTAAAGAAATTTGCCTTCTCTACATTAGCACTCTCTTTCTCTCTCTGACTTTCCTTGAGTACTATGATTTTTAGTTCTTTTGGTTCACACCTTCATCCTGCTTTCCCTTCTCCTCTTCCACACCCCAAACATACTTAGCAGTGTGCCTAGCACAGCAGTGAACACACAATGAGGACTTCATAATTTCATATTAACTTCACTTAAGATGTAATATAAAATCTTAAAATGAAATGGCTGCCAATATGAATGCTAGTAGTTCAAAGTGTCGCTCTGTTTCCACAGTCATGCAACTGGGGCCCTGAAATACTTCTACTCTGCAAACCTGCTTTGAATGAGCCATGGTGAATGAAAATGACCCTTGGTTTGGGGTTTTTGTTCTGGTCATGGCTCAGTCAACTGCATGTGTGAAGTCACAGACTTGGCTGAAGTCTTTAGACTCATTTCCAAATGTATTAATCACTCTGACATTCTCTTCTCAATGGAAGCTTAACAATTAATTTTGTTTGCTTTCAGTGGATTTAGTCCATCATTGTACCTCCTGTTGGAAGTCAGCCCCATCATCTATTAGTTTACATAAAAGCAATTGAGAATCTTCATTTTTAAAACTAGTTTTTCAAGTTACTTAACCTAACTGAAGCAATTTGATCTTGAAGATTTAAAAAAAAAAATGTACATATATAGTAAACCAGCACATCTTTCCACCCTCAGAACTAAGGGAAATTAAATTACCAATTATTTCTCAAAACTGAAATGTGAGGAGAAATAGCCCTATAGTAAGTGATTTGTTTCCACTGGGTAATCCACAGTAATCATGCTTTAACTTGAAAATTAGTTAGTAAAAATATTTCCTTTATTGTAGAAATGAGGTTAGCTAATCGACCAAAAAGAGAAGTTAATGTGAAAAGTCAGTCCTATTTTACTATCTGTAACCTATTATATAACACAATACAATATAGTATAACAGCTATTAGGCACATTCTGTAAGTGAATAAACATTTATTTAGGGCCTACTTGGTGTTAGACATTGTATTAAGAGCTCAGGATACAAAAAAAGGCAATCCCTATCTTTAGGAGGTTTACAGTCTCTAAATAAGAAGTAGTCAACACAGGGAAGACACTAAAATCAAGATTTAGAAAAGAATTCCTCTAAAAAGTAAGATTTCAGCTAGAACTTGAAGGAAGCCAGGCGATAGAGATGAGTAGATACAGTATTCCAAGCACGGAAAACAGCTATTAAAACTATTTAGAATCTGGAGATAGAGAACCTTGTGGGAGTAAGAACAAGGAATCCAGTATCACTGAATTGGGTTATATTAAGGGGTGTGATAGGAAGTAATTTGTAAAATTATGAGCAAACCATTGTGCTCAGCAATATGAGATGTTCAAAGATTTAAAAAGACATAGACCTTGCCTTTATGGAACTAATGGTCTAGTAGATGATGGATGACCCAAGCATAAAAATTCATAATATATGTAACAACAGTGAGATGCAAAGTACTATGTGATGTCTGAGAGGAGGTTTATTATCTGCCCAGAGGATCAGCTGATTCCTTGTAAAGAAGATAAACTGGCTTTAAGGATGAGCATTCAGTGAGAAGTTATAGGCCATAATAAAAAGACCACCAGCCTTGGATCCAGGAAGAACTGACTTCAAGTCTCATCTTTAACACATATTAACTAGATTATCTTTGATAAGTTATTTACTCTCTCAGAGTTCTAATTTACTCTTAATTACTAGCCAGCTCTCTAAGACGAGAAGTTGTAGAAAAGGGGGCGACCTGAAGTGATAAAGGTAATCTCTTCATCTGGGTGTATTCTATATGAATGAAATCACAGGTCCAGTTTCTAGCCAAATAGGAACTGAATTGAGAAAGAAAGAGAGGGAGAACAGTCCATGGTAATTATGGCTGGACTTCTATAACAACAACAAAACCCAAAACATAAAAGTAAACATTTTTATTTTTGCTCAACAAAAGTTAGAAAGCCCAGTTTGTGAAGTTCAACCAGAACGAGATGAGGTGAAATCTTTCAAGACTATTGTGAAAATCAAGTAAGGCTTCATCTACTTCAGAGGTTAAGTAGGCCTGAAGGACTTTGAAGCTTTAGTCAAAGGCATACTTAAGTCCCCTTCCTGCTCTCCTCCCATGACATCAGCCTTCTCCCCATTTTAATCAAATATGGGCAACTATGTACTTATTGGTCAAGTTCACTTTCTTGGGTAGTTCTCCAGAATGTAAGATCCTCAGCCAATAAGGATGAGGGTCAGTGGTGGGAAGGGGTATTTGCAGTAGGGATTAAAAGTGTTGACCCTGCCCCTGTCAGGGCTTCCTCCCTTAGATTGTCTGCTCAATGTGGGATGCCCTTCTCTCAAGAATGTATAATAAACTTTCCTTTGCTTCTAGAGATTTCTCCAGCTTTTTTTATTAAATGGTGATCCCTCACCATTTCTGAACCACACAAACCTACCTCCATCACTAATTATAGCACAATTGAATAGGTTGATATATCAAGGACTTGAGTTACTCCAGTGATCTATGTCTTTTAGTCTTCAAAAGCTATTTGAAATTCAGAAAGATTAAGTACCTTTTCCAGGAACTTATAGCTAATAAGTTCCAGACATAGAATCTGAACCTTATTCTTCTTGATTCCATATGTAGTACTCTCTACCTGATAAGGTAGGACAGTGGATAGAGCACTAGGTTTGGAATCAGGAAAACCCAACTTTTTGAGTTTAAATTTAGTCTCAGACTTAACTCTCTCAGTTTTCTCATCTGTAAAATGAGCTGAAGAAAGAAATGACAAAACACTCCACTATCTTTGCCAAGAAAATCCCCCAAGATGTAATGCCAGAGAAAGTGAGGCAAGATAGAGATTAGAGAGTTTTTAATCATTTATTTGAAAGGAGATTGTGCTGGGGGCATGATGCCCCCAGGGTGATGTCTAAAGTATCCAGCAGCTAATGTGTGCTTCCCATGAAGTATATATACAAATGGCTCTAAGCTACCAGGGGTAGACCGAGGCAGGAGCAGAGTCAGAGCCCTGAGAACAGGAATGGACTATCAATCTGGTTCTGACAGGGTGGGAAGTTGGGATAAAGAAGAACAATGACAGAATAGGGGAATGCACCAGACATTCTGATAAGTAGGGAAGGGCTGGAGTCATGATGTCTAAGATAGAGAAGGTCTTTCTTTCTTTCTCCTTATCTGGATCATGATGATTAGGAGGAAGGGGTGGTGTTGCAAGATTAAGCAGAACATTAGGAACTTCTGAAGGATAATTTAGGGAAACTGAGTCAGGACAATAAAAGAGAACTGTGGCACAACAAAACAAGGTCATAAAATGGCTGAACAACAAATGCTTAATGTTACATTGCATGACATAATATACTACAAAAAATATTTATTAAGCATTTATAATTTTCAGTTAACATATTTGGGCTGTCATTGAGTTGATATTAGATATTAGTAATAGCACCTATGAGAGTTAACAGGAGCATTGATTGAGAGGAGAATAGGTTCGTGGATCTGGAGTGAAAATGGATTCCAGAAGCCATTTAGTCTAACCTCCTAGATTAAGAGATGAGAAAAGTAAGACTCATGAATATTAAATGATTTGCTCAAGGTAACAAAAATAGTAAGTGCTGCATTCAGAATTTGAATCTAGTGCTCTGCCTATTGTAATTATCAGGCAGTTAATATATGGAAAGTTTTGTTGTGTTCTAAACAATGATCAATTCACTTGTCCATTTTCAAATGTCAGTAAAATAATTGGTCATGCCATGATTTTTTAAAAATTTAGATTAAAAAAATCAATTAACTCAAGCAAGAAATATCTATTAAGTGTGTATAATATGTCAAGTGCTATTTTATTTAGTGGGCTAACAAATGAAAAGGTGGCAAAACAGTTCTTGCACTCAAAGCCCTTGCATATTCACAGAAAAAGAAATGCAAGGCATATGCAAAAGTATCCATGATGACTGGCAAGGGTGGGGAAATGGGGTGAGAATGGAAGTGGGATTCTAACAATGAAGAGAATAAGAAAAGCTCTTTTAAAGGACAATTAAAAGAAACTAGGATTCCAAGAAATAGCTTAATAATGTAATGGAGTAGTAGTGATGGAATATTATAGGAATCACATTATCTAGGTGATATAATGGATAGGGAGTACTAGCCTAGGGTCAGGAAGAATTGACTTCAAACTTGGCCTCAGGCACTTGTTAGCTGTGTCTGTAAATGACTGGGCAAGTCACTTAAACTTTTTTACTCCATTTCCTCAACTGTAAAATAAGGGTAATCATAGCTCCTATTTCATAAAGTTGTTGTAAAGATTGAATGTGATATTTGTAAAGTGCTTCGTAAAGTGCTTGGACATTGGTGATGTTGCACAGAATAGTTTCACTCCAGGGATGCAGTTAGTGGACAGATGACAAGAGGTAAAGAAGTGAATGGGAGGAGAAAAAATGTAAGTAACTAAGCACAGAAAATGTATTTTCTGAGTTTTGCTTGACTAGATGGTAAGATGAAATTTAAGATGGGTTTTTTGGTATGTTTTTGTTTATTTGTTTTTAGGATGGAAATGATCTGGAAATGATTGAAGATATCAGATAAGTACTCAGTAGACAAGGAAGGACTGATGTCAGGGAAGAAGATAAGATGATCTAAAGAGCAAGTTCCCAAAGGAAACAGAGTGGGAATAGGAACAATATCAAATGGGTTAGCATTGGTAAAGAGAAGAGTTTCCTCTTATTTTCATGCTGGAATTGATGGTAAAATGGAATCATGGAAAAGGAGCTATTAACAGATAGCCTCAATTTTATTTCAGTGAAGGATGGGGCTAGGAACTTTGTTGAGATTGTTGGGGTGGTATAAGTGACTTGAGATTAGATGTTTGAAACAGCTAGGGTTGAAACAGTAAGGAAGCTGTAGAAGTTGATCAGAGTTAAAAAAAAAAAAAAACTGAGATGGGATAACATAAAATTGGATATCATAAAGCAACTCTGTGTTTGCTAGAAGTATTTTAAATTGAGTTCATTAATTCAAAGCTAATACATTTTCATCTCAAGTTTGCAGCATCCTTTGAAGCAATTTGGTTTTCTTAGTCCAGTGCCAAAGCAAAGAATTTGATTCATTGAAGAGACCATTTCATTGTCATTGAATGGGGCAATTAGACACCTCATAGTCATTAAAATCCTCTGAAACTTCCTGATCTTATCATATCTAATTCCATGAAAGATATCAACTTCACAACAATGAGAACAGAGTTCTGTTTCACTGAATAAAGCATTCCACCTGTTGTGAAATTAGTCTATTTTATTCAGCTCTTGAATATGTGGTTGTGACTTACTACCTTTCCACCAAATACTGGCTTTGAAGTACAGGAAAGGAATCCACACTACCCTGTCATTTAGTAAGTCAGCAATGACAGAAAACAAATGGCAGGATGTACAATGTGCATCTAAGTATCACTTTGATAGGCACACAGGATTTCATGGTTCTGTGGAACAATTAACAGGATAAGTTGCAACATAGCTGATGAGAGCAAAATGCTGACAATACAGTTATCTTAGTACTAAGAAAAACACCTCAGTTCTAAAATATTTTTCATTTTTCTAATGCCTTGAGATAGTGTATTTATGATGGCACTAACAATTCATAGAGAAAATATGGAACAAAAAAGAAAGGGTAACCATTTTGAGATGTTTGCTTCCTTCCTTAAAAGCTCAGTAAATCAGTAAGGGGTAGGGTGGGATGGTAATGAAAGCAGTGCTAACATCATTGAAAGTTTTGTATTCAAATCCTGGATCTGATACATATTAGGTATTTATTTTCAATGAGTCCCTTAAATCTCCCAGTCTTAGGTTCTTAGATTCTATGCCACATCTCTTCTCCATGTTTTTTGGCAGCATTTGTTGCATTAGAAAAAAGAGATGGACAATCAGTATTACATAAATACCACAATGCTTTTTAATCATTAAAAACACAAAAATTCTGGTGTATTCCTCCCTCCTTCCCCCCAATAGCAAGATTACCATTCTACTGGCAATTTTAATTGGCTATGAATCACTGAATAATTTCTTAAATGATTTCTTTACAATTTGGATTACAAATAATTCGACAGGAAATAGAAAAAAAAACTTACACTGGATATAAGTAGGGCATTATTTGTTGGGAAGTAGTAAAGTTCAATGGGGAAAAAAAATTAGATTTTTGATAACCAGACCTGAATTCAAATTCTGATTCTGCCACTAAATAAATTCCTAAATAAGTCATTTAACCTCTCTAAATGTTCAGTTTCCCCATGTGTAAAACAAAGGAATTGGACTATCTGGTCTCTAAATTTCCTTCTATGTGTAAAAATATAATGTTAAGTGCATTAAGGAGATAAAAGCTAGAAAAGAATGTTAATTGGTTATCCCTCTGACCCATTAACTTTCTAGAGAACTATCACTTTCATTTTATCAAGGATCATTAGAAACATGGCTCTCTAATCTATTAGCACTCATTCAAATAGATAAAGAGAATGTACTGAGAGGAACCTAATTGGAATATTTAAGAAGATGAAGCAATTAATATTTTATTGCTGAATGTAAGACTAGCTATCAATCACTTATCTTAGGGCAGAATTGATTTAATACAGTTGAAAGAAGCTTGTTCAAAATAAGCCTTTCTATTCTGGAGATTTTCCTTTAATGAGTGTTTCATATATTGTGACTATGTTTGGTACATGCTGTGTAAGTGGGAGGGGCAGTTTACCTAAGAGTGAATGTGAAAATAAGAGGTTGACTCAGTTGTATAACTTTGGCAGTGAAATTTTGATATATCCTAGAAATGTACTTAAGAGCCCCAGATATTATGAAACTTTGTATATAGTGGTCACATCAAAGAATGCTGTAAGCTTTTAGTTTTTTTTTCCTTTCTTCCTAAGTGGTTAAAAGTCACGTTGCACATTATACTATTCTTCTCCCCCTATCATATAACCTACTTCATGACAATAAATTTCAAGAAAGACAACATGTCACAGGGGACAGAAAACTGGCTTCAGGACCAAAAAGATTATATTTTGGAGGTGTCTTAGTCCTAACTAAGAATTTTAGGACACTGTACATAATTCAAAATCGAATAAATGACGATTGGAACATTTTGAATGACTTCTTTCACACTTAAGAATCTCTCTTTTTTTTTTTTCCCAATAGTGATATAAACATCATAGCAGATAGAAGGTTCTTTATAGAATACAGCATGGTTTTAAAAGTCATATACTCATAGATGTAGAGCTGGAAACTTGGAGATCATTGCGGTCAACTGTTCGTTTTTCAGATTAAGAAATCAAGCCCTAGGGAATTCCCATCAATAATAAGTGGAAAAGCTGGGATTTGAATCATAGCTATTTGGTTTAAATATTCTTTCCACCATGCCCTAGACTTTGATACAACTGTCCACTGTCATCATAACCAGGGCTTTGCTGTTGACCATTCAGAACTCAATATAAGGAAGAAGCAGGGCAATTTCTAGTACCTCAGCATTTTTATTTTGAAACTATACTGTCTGAACATTGATTGCTTGTTAATAACACTGAATTTCCTTGAGGACAGTCTTTGTAAGGACTATTGCATTTTTGTCTTTGTATTTCTATCATGTGTCACAATAAGTGATTCATAGTAGATATTTTAAAATATGCTTGTTGGCTGATATATTATATTCCAGAATAGTCTCCAAAGGACATATTAGGTCCGTATAGTATTGAGAGTTTATAGAGTCACTTTGAAATAAACTCAAAGACCTATTCTAGTCCCAGAGAACACCCTCCATACTAACAACAGTGACTCATAGATAAACTAAGCCTAACACATTTAGACTGAGAGGCCTTTTATTTTTCTCTTCTATTTTTGGGTTGGATCTTCAAGTCTGAAGCTCCAAATGTGAGTACTATAACATTGGTTCTAGGGTTGGGAATCTGGAGCACAGATTTTAGCCCTTCTGAGACACTCTATTACAGTCATGTTTGAAATACAGTCATTTGAATGTGTAAATAACAAACAGATATAGGTGGTTAATTTGCCTAGGATAGTGTACTGAAAACAGCAAATAAGAAGGCTACATTTGGGTGATATTGAGACTGTTTAGCAACTATGCATTTGGTTACTTTCTGCTTAGCTAGACTCTCAAGAATAGCTGAAGGCCAAGGAAACAATAATTGATTATTTCTCCTGGGTCACATTGCAGTCAAAGCATAGAAAATCAGAGACTGAGAATTGAGTTGAGTGGTTTAGTGGTCATAATATAAAGAAGCCATGGAATTGCAGAAGGTGGCGCAGGATTTATTGATTTTTACTTAAAGACAGAGGGACAGACTTTTGTTGTTGTTGTTGTTGTTATAGGCCAGAACTCTGAAACAAGGATTCTTACAAGATATTAAGTCAGTGAAATTGATAAGACAATGGTTATCTAGTTTAGCATGGTGCTTAATAATTCTCTAAATTCAGTATGATTGATTTAATCTTATAACAAATAATGGTTTCCTAGTGATATAATGATTAGTTTATTCTCAGTGTAGAGCATATGACCTGGGAGCCTCAGCCAGAGTTAGAGGACCAGAGAAGACAAAGGACTGGAGGTGAGGAGTCAAGGAGAGAGAGATTCATTTCCATTTTCATCAGGTGGTGGCTGGCCTGTCCTCCTGTATTTTCTTCACTGAAACCAAGTCTCCTCTGAAGGCCACAAGAAAGCTAGCTGAGCATCAGGCAGAAGGAGACAATAAAGACTTTTGGATTTTAACACCTGGCTATTCTCTTGGTGATTAGCCTACTGAAATGAAGGTTGCCCCAAGACCTCTAGAAAGTCAAACAAGAACACTATATTTTGGTGTCCGAATATGGGGCTAAGAACCTAGGATTTGTGACCCAGAAATTAGGATAAGTACAAAAATAGTTTAGTAGGAAATTTTGTAAAGAGCTAAAGTAGTATTCCATCTGAAATGGGATAAATGTTTACATTTTTTGAAACTGCTTTAAACTTTAGAATTTTATGATACAACTATAGAGTTCTGCATTCACTAATACTCTAATACTTGTATGATATCTGATTTAGAGCATTTTTTCATATGACTATAGATGGCTTTAATATCTTTGTCTGAAAATCATCTGTTCATATTCTTGACTCATTCCATTTCTTGGTCTAGATTAAGACAGCTTTACATAAGTCACCCTTGCTGCTGGTCCTGCTTTGGTTTTGTGTGTTGATTTGCACAATTAGATTTATGCTTTGTACATTGTGACCAAGCTCCAAGATGTTCAACAACCTCAATTCCCTGCCTTATTATTTGCCTAATTGCTACCTCTGGTACCTTGTTCTACACTTTAGTTCTTCTAGACTGAAGCCATACTCATGAAGCATAGTCCTTGTGACTAATATTCCACTAACAAGCTGCCAGACTTCCCTGAGGCTGATTGCCAACATGAACCATTGTCTGCTGTCTCCAACCAGATTACCAGGATACCAGGCTCTGATTACCTGCTGAGAAAGCCACCTGCTTCCTATTGTTGGACATTCTTTCTATTCATTCAACTAATTAATATTTATTAGGTGTCTTATTATTCTCTCTTTTTTTCTCATGAGATCAATACTGCTTTTTGCACATGATGGACATTTAATAAGAATTTGTTGAATTGTGCTCAGTTATGTACTATGTATAGAGTATTGCTCGTGAAGGAAGACACAAAGTTGAAATAAGACATAGTTCCTGCCTTCATGGAGTTTACAATCTAGTGGGTGATCTGATAAAAATTCAGATGATTGAAGTATATAATTTAAATGAAAATGCATCAGGAAGTTAGAAAAGCAAATACTATGTGGATTCCAGGGAAGAAGGTTGTTATGACCTTCCAACCAAAAGGATCAAGAAAGATTTCAAGGTTTCATTTGAGTTGGACTTCAAAGGATAGGTAAGAATTATGATATAGAGTTTGAAAGATTGGACTAATATTGAAGTGTACGAGGTTTTGAATACTAGGCAAGGGAATTTAAAGCTTATTCACTGAAGATTTTTGAGCAAAGAAATCACCAGTCTAATTGGATATCCAAATATTCCATGGCAATATGATCTAAAAAACATTTGTTAGATGTCCACTATGTTTAAGATACTGATGTAGGCACTGGAGATAAAATGACAAAACAATAATAACAGAGACCTGAGTTTACAAAGAGATTCCACCATTTGATAAGATATCTTAATTTCATACCATACTAGGACTTCCTTAAATCACCAATTTGTTTATGGATTTGTCTAACCACTCAGGTAACCATGTTCGAATATGCTTGATCACCTAGGCTTAGTAATGATAGCTTTTATAATCAGCAGTAGTTTACTAAATAACTTTTCTCTGGTCAAGTTTAATAATATTGAAGTTCAGCCACTGATAAATAACATTTTAAGCTTATAAATTAAAGTTTTTATAAATCAGGATAATTGCCAATCTGTATTAGTAGAGGGAATTTCCTCATCAGGAATTTCCAGCACTAATAAAGTCACGTCTGGACCCAAAAAAAAAAAAAAAAAAAAAAAAAGGTGGGGGTGGGGTGGTGTTAAGAATGGAGGATGTAGGCATGATGTGATATTACTAAATATTTGCTAATGTTTCTAAAATCTTTGGATAAAATATGACATGTACATGCTAAGTACACTTAGAATTACTTGTAAAGATAAAATCCCCTATATATCTAGCAAGAAATGTGCTGACCCAAAGGTATTGAGAGAATTGATATCCAAAGAATTTATATTGGTGAAATTTAAATTAATTTGTAGAATTAATTTTTTTTATTTGCAAGCAGCCACATAATTGTCTATCCAATTGATGCTCCACTTTCCTTTCCCCCACCTGCTATCTAATTCTGGAGTGTAAAAATGGACTGGCATTAACCCAAAGTAAATGAGAGTAGGTCACAGAAGTGTGTTTATTTGAGAGGATGAATATTTCTAACTCTATATTTAGATACAATGGTGCCTCATTGCAGCAGAACCTTGAGTATAGCCACTATTTATGAGGGAATCAAAGGGAATATGGCTGTAGAGAGGAAAGAAATGACCCAAATATCCCTGTATTTTCTAGGATGTACTAGAGAACTTTCCTGCTGCAGTTAATTAACATTGCCAATCTCTGAAGCCATCAGTAAACTTTTTTTTTTATGTGTTAAAGCTGAAGATGCTGAAGAAATAACTGATTTCTTCAGAAGCTAAAGAATAAGACTGAGCAGGGGCTAAGAAAGAAGGTGTTTTGTTTTACTTTCAGGTAGGAAATGTTGCTAGTTTCTTTCTAAATACAAGGAGGAGAATTGGATATATCATCCATTTTCACTACAAAGTTACCCTACATAAACTAAAATCATAGCATATCCAGAAAATGGAAAGTTGTCTCAAGCCATGGTTTTAAAAAGGCATCATTTTTTACCCTGAGGAGCTCTTTGCAGCTCCAGAGATTTCTAAACATTTAAAACAATATTTTAATGGAGAAGTGTCAGATTGGGCAGAATTTTGTGTTTAGTCTACTAAGAAAGTCATGGAATTTTTATAGTGTGATCAAGGTCACTAATCAAATGAGAAGATAGAATGAAGTCATACTTTATGGAACTTCATTTATTGTGTTACAGTTTTACATTTCTATCTTTGAATTTTTAAAAAAAGGCAAGTGATAAAAGGGATGATTCCAGATCTCCTCATTATAAATACACTGACTAGGGTGTCATTCTTGGCTTCTTCACTACAGTAACAGTGGCTTAATCAAGAAATGTTTCTGGGGATTTCAGCAATTTTATTGGTGCTTTCTTCTACTAACAGAGAGAAAGACAGATGAGACTGTACAAGTTAATGAGAAAGAATGAGTGAAGATGTGGAAGACTTTGAATGTTAGCATAAGGAGATCAGAAGAAATACAAAGACATTCACAAAGTCTTGATGGAAAACTTTAGTATCAATCGTGAGACAAGGGAGACCTGGCACAGAACTGCTTAGCATGGCATGTCTACATCAAAGAAGGTGCTATGTTCTATACACAAGGTAGATTCATGGTAGCAAAATAGAAACATGAGATACACAAATTTAGACATCTCCATTCCAAATGTTCAAATGAACTATTTGTGGTAGAACTTTCCAAGATCATTTTGAACTGATCAGCCACTGTAGAGTACTCTGTACCTTGACCCCAACATCATGATGTCATTGGTCCACTTTAAATATGAAGACAAATAATAACAATAAACTTGAATTTTAATCACAGGTTTAAGAATTTCAGAATTCATCTAGTCCTCCATTTCACACATAGAAAAAACTGAGGTGCAAAAAAAAAAAATGTGACTTACCCAAATTTCTAAATGTACGTAGTAGCATAGCCTAGTTATAAAGACTCCAGGCTTTTGATTAAATCTAGCATTCTTTTGGCAGAAGGTCTGTCCCTGGCATAACAATTTATTTTTCTTCTCTCTTAAGTACTACTTGAGGAATACTTTTTTACATAATCAGACTGTATGTTAACACAATGAATTATCACTACCAATTTCCATATTAGAGATGGGGGAATGAAGGAAATACATCTATCAAAGAACTGGTTAGATTTATTTTATACATATTTCTAGCTATCTTTGACATTTTATTTTAGAAAGGTACGTTCTTATTTCACTTGTAAATAACAACTAGAAAATGTGCCTTTGTGATGTGCAGTATGTGGATTCAAGTGCTAAAAAGGAAAGAAAGAAGTTGATGCTAAGAATAGGACACTCAGAAACAAGAACAGAAGTAGTAGAAGGGGCAATAATAATTGAGTTTTGGTGTAGGCAAGCTTCTGAATTTAAGGAACTTCAGCTTAAGAAAATCAGAAGTGATTAGGAAATTCAAAAGTGCAATTTGAGATTAAGTAACCAGGAAAGTTTAATTAAGGTGGAAAGCTCAGAGAGTCTTTGGCCCAAAAGGGGAACCATTACCAACTTGGGAGAAGTTGATAGCATCCAAAGAAAACTGTGGAACTCTAAGACCTATGGCTCAGTGATAGAGTATATATTCTTTTCATGAATTGATAATATTTAATGGATAAAGTGGGGGCATTTTCTAAATATGTGTTCAATGTTTTAACTGGTCAAAACAATATGGTGGAATATACCAACATGCAGAGAAAGGAACATCCATCTCTAAATCCTTGGTACAGAAATGCTGAATAAACAAACACTGAATACACTCAAGCTAAAGAAATAAAGTTCAGATGTTATAGTGCTATTTGTAGTTCAATTCCTCTTTTTGTTTATTTTTACTTTCCTGAGTCAAACTCTTGTTTTGTAAAATTGTTTTAAAAAATCCAAAGAACATCACAAATAAAGACCTTAAATGGATTGTTCTTTTCCCCCAATCAAATCAAAACAAAATGTATCAGGTTGCTAAGAAAAATCATAAAAGTCAAATTAGATGAAGAAAGACCAACTCATCATCTTAAGAACCTGACTATCAATTTATTACTTAAGACCTTTAGGCTTCAATTTCTTACTCACTTCCTTTCTCTCCCTTCCTAGGCTCTGGCCCTGGACTGACTTCCTTTCTATGCCCTTTATTACTCTCTGTTTTAATTCTTTTACTTTCTTACTCAACTTTCCCTAGAACAAAAGACTCCCAAGAGCCTAGGTCACGAAAATATGAAACAATCAATCTGTTGATGAAAATGAGAGCCAGTGTCACTGATTTTGGGTATTCTCATAGTTGGCATTAGCCAGCATGCCTAAAATGAGTGGTGGGTTTCAAAAATCTGCCTGAATTTCCAAAGTAGATTTTCTTAATTTGCAATGTACTTTTTTTTTTACTCATTCAACAAATATTTATGAAGGACCTACTATGTTCCAATATTATTCCTAAATTAAATACTCTTTCAGAAGTTTATATTCTATTTTGGGAATCCATCAATCAACACACATTCATTAAGTACCTATTATGCCTAGCACAGGGCACACAGTGACAAAAGTTATTGTGTTCAAGATGCTTACATTCTATTTGGGAAAAACATCAATCAACCAATCAACAAAAAATTATTTAGCGATTATTATGTGCCAAACATTATGTTAGACCTTAGAAATAAAAAGGAAAATAAAATGAAAGCTTCCTCACCCTCTAGGGAAATGTTTTATCAGAAGAGATGATATGTATATATGCATACATACATACATATACACACATATAAGTATTTGTATTTTATCCTGGTACAATCAAAATATAATTGCTGAGGTTTCTTCAGCAGGAAAGTGAAAAGATCCAGCATATGCTTTAAGATTAGCAATTTGGCATCTAGATGGAAAATGAATAGAAAAGAGAGATGAGGCAGGGAATCCAATACCATGATTTTGGGATACAAGAAGAACATAAGTAACATGATACATATATTCACATCCTTTCCCTCAAGAACAGAGCATAAAATGAAAGGGAAAAAAATGTGAAAGGAGGGAAATGTGGTAGGTGATAAAGTCCTGCCAAAGTCTGTTGGTTACCCACCGGGAGAAAGGTAAAAGCTAGACAAAACAACCAAGATGAATAATAGAATCATGACAGTGTTGGTCTTATTCTGGACTCATATCACAATATGCTGCATTGCTTCTTGAGGAACAGGACAGCTGACAAATGGAGGTGGTCAATGGAGCTGATTGACATGTGAATCCTAGCCTCCTTTCTATGTATGCCATTGGTGGTCTTTATACAATCATGAATTCTGTGGTTATATTTAAATTGTATGTAGCTATAGTTCTTGAAATGTATAGAATGTGCTAGTTGAATCCATTCCTACAAACTTCCCGGCTTAAAATGTCTTCCCACCCCCATATATTATTCACTCACAAATAAGTAATGAATCTATCTTTACTTCATTGTATTTTGCATTTATTTGAGCCTTTGCCTTATGGTACTTCTCTTAGGAGTGATTGGCAGACACATAATTATGGCTAACAGTTTTGTTCCCATACTGAGTGCATATGGTGGTGTCTGTCTTTGGTTAACAGCTGTACCTTCTGTTTGTAGAAACTAGTGGGGCTCTGTCTCTGCCTCACCAAATCCAAACAGTATTTTTGCTCAATGGAACCATTTTACCTCTAACTGCTACACATCAAGCACTATATTTTCCAAGCAGTATTACTAAATCACACTGCTGCAAAGTTATGCTTTAAGGAAAATTCCATGTGCAAAATAACCAAAATGATCAAAATACTAGTTATGATTATGAAGACACATAAAACCAATTGGATGTGAAAATTTTACCTCATATATACCTAGAATTACCAAACTTAAGACATGAAAATAAAATTTGGATATTCCATGTACATTGTTAAACTAATAATTTACATATACTACCACCAGACCCAAAGCAACTACATTCTAAGATAATTGAAAGAATTAGTAAATATAATTGCTGAGTCACTGTCACTGATATTTGAAAGATTATGGGGAAAAAATAGAAGTAGTATATGTCTTGAAAAGGGCAAATGTTCCATTTTCCAAAAACTGGAGACTACTATCTATAGAATACAGTCTATAAACTTTAGCCGATTGGAGTTGTTCTTGATTTGGATTTGGAATTGTTTTCTCATCATATCTTTTTTTTTTTTTAAATCATCATTCTGGTCCCCTCCTACTAAAAACCTTGTACTCTACTGCTGGGTCCCTTAGCCCTAATTTGGGCTTTCCTCAAGTCTGAGACTCAGTACTACTTAAAGACTATCTATCTCCTCACTATACCCTTCCCCAATAAAATGTGACCTCTCTAAGGAGAGAAATTATTTTTCTTACTTGTATATGTGTCTCTAATGCTTAGCACAGTTTATCTGTGCTATTATGTCTTAATAAATATTCCCTGGCAAAAACTTCGTATGTTTTTATTTAATAGAAGTTTTGCAGACATCTAGAAAATGAAGCAGTGGTTACAAAGAGCTATTATTCTTTACCAAGAATAGCTCATCTCAGTTCAATCCAATTCTCTCTCTTTTCAGCAAGATTATTAGATAGTAGATTAGGCGAATGTTGTACTTTATCTAGATTTGACAAAACCTAAAATATTAAGTTATAAATATGAAATCTAAAATACTAAAATACCATTATTGTAGATAAACTTAAAAGATATGTTCTAAATCTGGCATTTTTATTTTTCCTCAGTGATTACAACTTTGGAGAGAGTGTCCATCTGTTTTTTAAATCCTATTATTTGTCTTTATTACTTCTGTGTTAATAACTGATTTTTTTTATGTGATTAACACTACAATATATTATTTTAAAAGTTTTATCACCTTTGTACCATTCTGGAATTTCTTGCTATTGCCTTTGATTTATGTGGTAATTTTTAATCTCAGACATCTGGATCATTGAGGTGAAAAAAATTTCCCAGTCACATATCTAGTATATGTCAGTGGTAAGACTTGAACAAAGGCTTCTTAATGCAGCATTCAATACAGAGTTGCCTCTTAACTGTGTGGTGTGTCAACATAAATAACAAGTGTGATCTTATGCTGCATTAAAGATGC
The DNA here is from genome assembly GCF_902635505.1 of Sarcophilus harrisii. NCBI lineage: Eukaryota > Metazoa > Chordata > Mammalia > Dasyuromorphia > Dasyuridae > Sarcophilus > Sarcophilus harrisii. The sequence continues at coordinate 108,453,062 of NC_045426.1, forward strand.
ATAGAGTCCAGAATGAAAGAGATTATATACTGGTCATAGCATATCAGCAGTGTTGTCTTCTGTTACAAGTATCATATTACATAGATATTGATAAACTAGCAAATGTCCTTTGAATACAGGATGGTTGAGGTTTTTGAGAACATGCTATATGAGGATCATTTGAAATAAAGATATTTAGACTATAGAACTGAAGAATTAGGGGAGAATTTCTAGATTTCTCAGAAGGGCTATCATAAGGAAGAGGAATTACATTTATTCTGGTTGTCTCTTGAGGACAGAATTATGATAAGAGAAATGGGTGAAAGTTGCTTAGATTTAAGCTGGAAGGAAGAAAAAGAGCTTAATGATTAGAATGACCCCAAAGTAAAATGGGTTATCTTGCAAAATAGATTCCTCCTCACTTGAGATGGTCAAGAGAAGGCTGGATGACAATTTGTGAAGGAAAAAAATAATAATACAGAAGGATTTTTCAGTCATACATGAGTTGAATAAGATTGCTCATGATATTCCCATCTAACTCAGAGTTTGTCTTATCAAAATAGAGATGCAGTATGGGTTAGTGGAGAGAATGAAGGCTAATGTCTTTGGAGTCAATAAGGCTTGTATTCCTGTCTCTGATATGTACTGGCTATGTGACCACAGAAATCATAAACAAGTCATTTAGTATCAAGCTGAAAAGTTTATATTTAGGATGATACTCTCTTATCATTAATAATATCACAGATATAGGGCACAAGCCCACCTGTGAATACCATAACTCACATACATGTATACACACATACACAGAGTTATATTCAGTTCTTACATACAGATGCCAATCAATCTAATTAAGTTCATTTTTTAAAGAAGGTTCTCAGGGTTTAATAATATGTAGCAACCTCATATTTTGTATACACACTGAAATTCTGTCTGGTCAAATATTTATCTTTTTCCTCTCCTTCTTTTCCTATCTATACCTGTGTTAGAGTGACAGAAAAGACAAAATAAATCATTTGGATTAGGTATTACTTGTTTTAACTAAGTGATATTGTAGACAATTAGTACTTCATTTGTGAAATCTATAAGTCATTCATGAGTGATACATATTAAAACATTTGGACCTTTAATTGAAGAAATAATAGATTAAAAATACTAAAACTGATAAACACCTAACTGAAATCACTTGCTAAGTTTCAAAATGAAACCTACTTAAAGATGTTTTTTTTTAACAATTAAATTAACACCACTGATTATTCATTGCAGTTCTATGCTAATTTATACATCCACCAACCTCTCCTCCCCCTCTCCCACACTTTTGCATTGCAATTTTTATGGTGGTTTCCTGGTACTTTCTTCAAAGTAACCAATTGTATATATTACAATCTTATTTTCATCATGATTAAAGGAGTGATTGCCCTTATATAAATACTTAATACTGAGTACTTTTCACAGGAGTAATGAAATATTTCAATGGCTATGTGATCTCACATTATATGAGTACTGCCAACAATAATGTAGACACTCATGTATGTTTACCTAACCTATATGACTCTTGTCTCTATATTCTGCCATGTTTTGCATAGTCAACAAAATATTCTAGGGACCTTCTTTGATTTCTTCTGACATAATGAGGAGCACACGAGCCTATCCAACAATTATTCCTACCACTCATATATCTGGAATTAAATTCAAGTCAATCAATAAATCAGTGTCAATCTATAAACATTTATTAAGTGCTTGTTACGTGCTGTCAAGTTAGCTGCCAAAATAATCTTCCTAAAACACAAGTCAGACCAAGTCACTCTTCTGTTTAAGATTCTAATTAGCTCCCTACCATTTCCTCAGCTTGGTATTTCACAATATTTCACAGTTTAAATACTCTCTACATCAATATACATACTTTGCTTGGTTTTTCTTGTACTCAGCTTAGATATTTCACCTTCAGACTTTTACCTAGGACAGCACACACCTGGACTGAACTATCATCAACCCCACTTCTTAGACTAACTTTCAAGCCTCAACTCCTCTACTACCTCCAAAAATGTCTTTCTCCCTTAACTCTTCTCATTTGACTGTGTGATTGTAGTATCTATAACCCAGCCCAAGAAGAATATAATCTCCCTGAGGGCAGAAACTGCTTTTCATTTTATCCCTGTATCCTTAGAGCTTGATATATAGTAGATGCTTAAAAAATTCTTGGTGGATTAAATTGAAACTTGTTCTAAGAAAATCTCCTTCACAGATTAACATAGAACCATCAGTTCTAATGTGGATATTGTGTTTCTCCTTAGTTTAATGATTCCATATATTCCAGACAGAAAAGATATCAATTAATGTAACAGCTTTTAAAGTGGACATACTATGTGATAAAAATTAGATAAGACAACATATCTTTGGCAACAACACATAAAAGGAAACAAAAATATATCTAGGGCCTTCAGCTCTTTCATTGACATTTCCTAGATTTCAGGGTTTTTCTTCTTATTTTTGTCCAAACATTTACATGATAGAAACAAATATGTCATCACCCCAATAATGAACTTTCAATTCCTGGAAGGCATTGATTGAATGTCAGTAATACCTTGTCTATGTTAGATGGATATTAAGTGTTTCTTAAATTGAACAAAAGACAAGAATCCATGATAAATGGATATATACAGAAACATTATACACAGGATATACAGTATCTCATTACTGTGGGATGAGGCAGACGGCAGTCAAGCCATAAGGATAAGCAATGGACTCAGATAGCTGTGTCAGATTGTAACCTAGCTGAACTTCTGTATCCTCCATTTGAGAAAAAAAAAAAAAAATGGAGACATCAATAGTTGCACTACTTTACAGGATTGTTTTTAAGAAAAGCATTGCTTATATATTGTATTGCATTAAACAGAGGATGATATAAGCTAATATCTTGTATAAAATTGTATTAGAGATCTTGCAAGTTTTATTTTTTATGACATTGAGTTGGTGAACCAAGTTCTTTTGGAATATTTTCAGAAGCTGTTTTTTTTGTTTTGATTTGTTTTATAGAGACTTGAGTGGGACAACGTGAAGCACTTGTGAAGAAAGTAGATTGAAAGGTAAAGTGAGAACGTGACCCTAAAAGAATGGCTCTTCTCTCTGTTTGCTATGGTAACTTCAAGATGTTTAGTTGTCTACCGAGGTTCTCGAAAGTGCAATAAGACTGGAACTAAGTAAACACAACTGGCTGGTTCGTTTTACTGCCCAGTTCCCAGAATCTGCAAAATCAGTCAAGTGAATCCCTTCTGCTGCCCAGCTCCCTCCACTCCACCTCCTCCCCAGGATTCCACTCTCTTGCTGCTGAGCCCCTCCCCCCGCTGGAAGCAAGATTTGGCAAAGAAGGAAGGCTGGCTCATAGACCAGTTGCTTTTCATTTATTTTCTTTTTCCATGCACCCGTACTAAGTTTTCCCGAGTATTGAATTCACTGGTTAACATTTGCCAAATCAGTGACCACAAATGTATACTACAGAGGACGGAAAAGAAGAAATTACCAAGTCTGGAGATCACCTGCTCCCCAGGATCAAAGATGCCAAAGTCATATGACTTCCCCAGTACACAGCTGGGGAGAAGGAGGTTAGAGAAGCTATTCAGAGTGTCTATTGTGACCCCCACGGGATCATTGTTTTAGGATCCAGCTGTGGAGGATCGAGGGGAAACAAGGGCCTCTAGAGAAACTGCAGCTGCTGCCCCACTAACCCCAGACACCTGGCCACCACCTTCCCATAACTCAGACAGTGAGCCATCCGATCGGATCCGTCAGAAATTGGCGACTCCTGACAATGCAACTGGGGCACTATCTGGAGCGGTCTCCTCTTCCCTCCCCTCCCCCCGCAAAAAAAAAAAAAAATCACATGTCAAACGGAGGAGAATAGTTGCATATCATCCGACTCAACTCGACTCCCTTGTTTTACACATGAAGGTGGCTGAGACCCAGATTAGAGAAGTGACTTAATAAGGTCACCAAGTTTCAAACTACAAGAGCTAGAAGGACCAAATGGATTTTCTGTCCCAGCTCCCCTCACAGGATCTGATGTTTAGATCACTGGGTCCATCCCTCATTTTATAAACGAGGAAACTGAGACTCAAGAGAGAATAGGTAACATGTCCACCACTAGCAAATGATAAATCCAAACCGCCAGGTGGAGGGTTTAGAATCCTGGATTCGTAGTCCAGAAGACATGGGATTCCATACTGGTTTGGCCACTTGCCTGTAGGACCTTGGAAAAGCTCCTAAATATTTCTGGGAGCCTCAAATATTCTCATGTATAAATCGAAGGAATTGGCCTCGATGATCTCTAAGGTCCCATCCAGTCAAAACCTATGACTTCTCTGAGCCTCATTTTCCTCTTACGGGTGGTTATGAACTTCATCTCGAAAGATCCTGACAGTTTAAAATTCTGTAATCCCACTAAATTCCAAGACCTCAGTTTTATTCTCTGTAAAATGGGCGCTTTGAATGATTCGATCTTGAAGGTCCTTTTCTTAGCCAGGCTCTTTCCAAGTCCAGTTGCTCTTTTCACAAAGCAAGGCAGCTTCAAAGTTTTTCTAGCTTGATTTCTTTCTTAATTTTCCTTTCTTAGTTATTATGTAAATAAACAATCAGCCTTGGGAATGGGGAAGACTTTAAGAGCAGAAACTGGGAGGGAAATAGGGGGAGGAGAAAAAGCTAGGCACACCTTGACAGCTCTAACCCAAAGTACATAGGGAAGAGTAGAATCCGCCTGCCACTGGAGCGAACTCTGACCGAGCAAAGTTCAGGGTAAACAAACGCTTTGGTCAGTAGCTTTCCTCTCTACTTTTTCCTCCTTCCCTCCTCCTCCCACCTCCCCCAGCATCACGCACACGCGCCCTCTACTCCTCCCCCACCATCCTCCTCCGTCCTGCTCTGGGTTGCATTCAATAGAGCATTAGTACCCCAGCTTAGAACTACACTTGTCACAACCTCCTCCCCCTCCCCCGTTTAGCACCCCCGCTTTCCGCGACCCGCTTGGTTCTGCTTGCGGCGGAAGTGCAGCTCGCTACTCACCATCTCCCGCTTGAGAAGATGTAGCTTCGTTTCCAGTCTTTCCAGAGCACTGGAGTTATTACGTCTAGGAGAGCCAGAGGCTGGGGAGGACGAAGAAGAGGAAAAAGAAGAGGGAGACAAGCTGCAGCTGCTGCTGCTGCTGCTGCTGCACCCCCTGCCCAAGTCCTTGTCCTTGTCTTGGTCTCTGTCCCTGCCCGGCTCCTCCCCACGGAGCGACCGGACTAGGCTCTCTGGCACTTTGCGCCCCAGCTTCAGTTCGATGTCTCTCAGATCTAGCAGTGGGCCGTCTTCCATGGCTTCTTCTTTTCTAAATTAAAAAAAAAAAATACCCCCCCCAAAAACACACACACACACACACACATACACAAACAAGAAACAAAAAAGAAGCAAAAAACAAAAAAACAACACTCCAGGCTCTTCGGATTAAAGAGAGCTGCAGCCTTTGCAAGCTGCGGCAACCAGAGCAGCAGATTTCCTCCTATATCCTCTCTGAATCTAACCGCGGCGTGCAGAGTTCATCGTTCTTTCCAAGGTCTAGTATTAGCCTCTTGAGATTCACACAGGCAGCAAATTGGAGTAGGGACCACAGCTAACTAGGGGTAGTGGCTCATCTGAAAATAGTTCATAATTATTATTGGGTTAATATCTTTTTTTGGGGGGGGGACGCGCTGCAAAATAGTCGCGACTTCGGAAAAATATATAAAAATTGTTTTATCTTATAAGGGGAAAAAAATCTCAATAACTGACCATTCACACCATTGCAGTGTTCACTGACTGCCATCTGCAACAGCACGGCAACAATATAAGGATGCAGTAACACTCCTGGATTGTTTCATTTTCCAACCGTATGTCTCCAAGTTTTCAGATTTATCTTGTAGTGTCAAAAATCTCTGGTCACTGAAAAAGCCGGTATTGTGTACATGTATTAAAGAGAGATACTCAGCATAGCTGGAGTTCAACTGCTTCTTGGAAGTTAACACGACTGAACTCCTTCTCCTTTGGGCAGTTTGATCCAAGTCATTGTGTTTCTCGGATCCTCTGAAACTTTAAACCCCACTGGCAGGTGGACCAAAGCAGGGCCAACCCTTGTACCGTAAATCACAGAAAAGAAGAGCAAATCTCAATCATTCTAATCCTACTGGTCGTAAGGGAGTATGGGCGTCACATTTTTTAGGGAGTCTCTAGTAGGATCATTAGGTTTCTTGCTCTCTGACACGTAGTTGTTTTTTTTTTTTTTTTAACCTTACACTTTTAAAAAGTATCCCAAGTTAAAGGAAAAAAAGCCAACTGACATTAAGTTATGTCACTGTCCAAAAACTAAGAAAAGAAAGCCCAGCATTTGAGGTATTTCCAAATTACTTTATGTGAAAAAGAAAAAAAAAAGAAAAATTTACCATAACAGTGTTTCAAATTATATACTTTACTAAATGTTTTTAAGTTCCTTACCATAGTCAGAAAACATTGGGAAGCAGCTTGTATAAAGCCTCAGATATATTAAAAAAAAAAAAAAAAAAAGGAAAAATGAACATTTTTTTTTTAAAAGGAAGCCATTGGGAAATTGTTGTTAAAGACTGTTTTTAGCTCTGATTCCACCTAAGCAATGCCACGTCTATTAACCTAAGAGAATTTTACAAAGTAGGTTTCCTCAGAGGTACATGAACCATTGAATTGACTCAGTAATTAGCACTTGGAAATAATATGGTATTTAAAGAACTAGAATGTTTTTACCCCCAAAGACTGTCAAATGATATTTTATTTTCATTGGGATTTTTCAATTAATAGGTTACTCAACTCAATGGAGACCTAATGGATGTTTGAGTTCTGATCTTGCCTGGGATCCATTACTATTGACATCACTGAAGTTTTTCATTTGTATCCATGCAACCTAGAATTTGTGTTCAGTGCATCCTCATTTAGGATACCTTATAAGGCTAGAAAAAGCAAAGTTTACTTAATTGAATTTATTTTTTCAATGTGGTAGGGAAGTCAACATAGCAGAAATCCTAGTGTTCTAATTCTAAATAGCAACAATAACTTGAATGTAGTCAGCATATTGCTGTGTATCAAATGTTTCTTTCAGAGACATCTTTATGGAGTAAGAGAAGAAAGCTAAATCTTAACTTACTGAAGCAACTGCATGCCTTGTCCCATATTTAGGAAAATCCTGTCTTCTTTGATTAAAAAAAATAATTACACTGTAATTTTATGCTAGTTCCAAAAACTTCTCTGATTTTAGGGCAGAGTTTTCTTGCAACTGATTACCTTCTCTGTATACTGTACCTTTTCCCCAATGCTTCTTCCCACCCCCACCTTGTCTGACACAGCTTTTCTCTTCCTTGTTATCTTTTATTCTAGAATCTTCCTTGACACATACTTCTACAGTGGGGCTTGCCAGTTCATGATGTTTCCCTATGTCATTTTTGTTTTTGACAATGTCATCAAAGATACTAGTAAGACACTAAGTAAGATACTTAGTAAGACACAAGTAGCCGGAAACCACCTCCTTCCCAATAAAATCCATGGCACTCGTGTCATTGAACTGTACAGATATGGATGTGATAAAATACCCAGTATTCCCACTTGGCACCTAGAAAGAATAAAAAGAATATCTGTTATCACCTGGGTGTGGCAGGTCTAGAATACGAACTTTTGCAAGACCATTATTGACCTCTCCTTTCCTTCTGGTGTTATGTAAAGATTTTTATACCTGAGGCCCAATATCTTGTCTTTTGATGTTTGTGTATATGAATCCTTTGTCCTGATTCCCTATACTATGGCCTCTGGTTTCATATGCCACTGAGATCTCAAGTAAGCCTTATGCCTTTTCTTGGGTGAATTAAAATGTACCAATAAAAAAGTTCTATTACTTTTAACATTCCTGACCTGATTCTTTTAACCTAAGGAGAGACTACAGTGGAATGAGATAGAAGACTATTCTAATTCTAAAATAGATCAGCTTTTCTTACAAATGCCCATACAAAATAATAACAGCAAATAAATAAATAAAACAATTTTAGCACTTACCAAGTAGTTTCCTCAAACTCATTTTGATATATTACTGGACAATAATTAAATAATTTACTCAAAGTCTTCCCTTAACACCTTGAGCTCTCACTGGCAATTTGCCCTTTCCTGAGTGGAACCAAGCCATCACAGTATTTCCTGGCCATTCCCAAACCATGTCATCTAAACTGTGGTCATCCTCATCATTTTTCTTAACCCTGCTCTAACTCGAGGACCTTTTGTTCTAACAGGTGAATTTTCTTCTTTTCTTGTTCAAAATCAGTCTACCACTATATTACTTCTTGATTATTTCCCAATCAACCATTTCTTCCTCATTTCCCCCTCCCTTTCTACCTCCTATTTATGTGTGTTATCTTCCACCCTTAAAAAATACATTATTTGAGGGTAGGCACTGGCACTGTTGGATAGGTTACTGTGCCATCAACATGATCAATATGAGGAATAAAGAAAATCATGGGAAGGCATATAAACTGATGTAAATTCCAGTCGGCTGAAGTAGGAAAACAATCTATACAGTGATTGCAACAATACAAATATGATTAAATGCTTGTTGAATTTAATTAAACTGAATTCTATTACAAACAAGTTCAACTGGTTTAAAAAAATGTTTAAGATATAGTACAACTTAATATATGATGTATTATGCATTTAAATAGTTATTTTAAATGTAGTTTTGTATTTTAGTTGTTTTTAAAAATGAATCATTGGGACCACAGAAATTCAGTGGGGATAAAATTCATTATCTCTACCACGTATGGCCATATAAGTAGATAAACTTCATAGCAATTTTTTGGGTTACATAAGATTTGAGACACTTGAGAAAGGACTTCTTCCAGAAAAAAAAAAAAAATCTATATCATCTGAACAGTTTCTGTATTGGAGATTAGGTATTTTTGGAGGGGCATTTTTTACTCTTTTTTTGAATAATTTATTATAAAACAGTTAAAAATAATTGGTTTTGGTATTTCATGTTATCTAGACTAATATCATATAATATGTACATGACATAATAGTACAAATATAATTATTTATTATAATTTAAAGAATTACTGCACCACTAGGTGAAAATAAATCCTTTCAGTAATGGGACCTGATCTAGGATTTTGGTATTAGGAATAACTTTTTTGTAAGAAAAACAATATGAGAGGACCTCTCAAATGATTCTATTTGTACGAGCAGTACTTGATTACTGAGGAAATATCTAATAACATAATGTTGTCAATAGTTAATATACATATGGATTCCTTGACTTCATATAACACTGTGGTCCTCATCCCCTCTCGGGACAGACAACAAAAAGAAATGTTAAGTGCTTGTAGTAAAGATATTGGGTGATCAACAGAAGAACTTCTAGAGTCAAAAATGACTTTTACAAGAAGTGTGATGTTAAATGAAGTACAGCTCTCTGTATCTATCCCTGATATTTACCAACTTAGTGATAATGGGCAAGTCACTTAACCCATCTCATCTTCAATTTCTGTAAAATGAAGGTGTGGACTAAATTAACATCTGATGTGTCTTGGAGTTTTAGATCAATGATCCTCTGATTTCAATTTCTTCATTTGTAAGATGGGAATAACAATATTTGTGCTCTTTATCTCACAAACTTGTAATAGAAATCAAATACAATGTTTTCTGTAAGTTGATGTGCATTCACAAAGAGCAGTATGAATGTAATTGTTTATATTATGAACAAGAACAATTACAACAATAATAATAATAAAGAAAAGGCGTGGTTAATTTTTTGTTTTTGTTGTTCAAAAGAAAGCCCTGTTAGTAATTAAAGAGGGATATTGCTAAACTCAGAGGGAAGTTTTTTAGAGTTGTTTCAGGCAGATAAACAGGCTGATGTAATGCATACTTCAAACATTCCACACTTAGAATACTCCACATCACAAGACTTAGTTCTTAGGGTAAAAGTGGTCTTAGAAAGACTTTATGTGGTGTGGAGAACAGCCACTCCTTAATCCTGTGCTGACTCTGTGGTTAAAAGAAGAAAGGCACTCCCCTTTCTCTTTGGCACTGAAGCATTCCCAACTATTGTGGGCACAGAGGAGAGAACCTAACCCAGGCTTCCATTCCCTGAACTTCTAATAAGGGAAAAATAAGATCAATAAAATAAAAGTCTAAATGGAAAAAAAGGGAAGAGGTCTAATGGTAACCAAGCCCTTAAACGGTCATTATTGGATTCATGTTGAGTTCATAAAATCATATTCTAGAATTTACAGTAAACTCAGAGGCCATTTAATCCCCAGCTTTTTAAAACTGTGGTTCAAGATTCCATATGAGGTCTCAGATCTGAATGTGTGAGGGTAATGAAATTATGGTTTATTATCAGAAAATATATGATGTGTATGCCTATTTTATATATCCCTATACCTGGGGTCACGTAAACATTTCTCAGGTGAAAAGGGGTTGCAAGTGGAAAAAGTATTCAGGAGGGACTGAAACCATGAGAATTTAGTGATCTGTGCATGTCCTATAGGTAATAAATAGTAAAGTGAGAACTTGAATTAAGCTTTTGTGACTAAATCTAACATGTTTAATTACATGTTGCGTCTCAACTAAATATTGTTTAAAAAAATAATGAAACTATTTCTCTTCCATTGTCTTTGCCTACTTGCTTGATGAAATGTATAAAATAATACAATGAATTGTAGAAAAATTTTGGGTGGAGCTGTGATTTTATCAGTGTAGGGAAATAACAAAGTAGGAATTTCCATAATTCATAGCTCCAACTCCTTTGGAAATTAAGAGTTTTAGAAAATTTGTTGTTGTTGTTGCATTGAAGTATACTATTTCTTTTTTGCATATGTTTTTCCTTTTGTTTCTTCTTTTTCAATATGACTATGTATGTTTTACATGATTGTACATATATAAGCTAGTTATATCAAATCACTCAGAAAAGGAAGAGATGAGAGAGAGAAATCTAGAACTCAAAGTTTTATTAAAAATTAATGTTAAAGTTTTTTTTACATACAATTGGAAAAAATAAAATTTTATTATTATTATTATTCATAAAAGAATTGTCAGGTAGACTGAAGGATATAAAAGATTTGCCTAAGGTTACACAGGTAGTAGGAATCCAAGGCAGGTCTTGCATTCTGGCTTTTTCTGTACCCTTGGACACATTATCTTTCAGTAGAAGACTATCATCCTTAGTGAAATCAATAAGTCCTCTCTGATTTCATCATACACTAATATGATTATTTAGTTTGTCTTTTCATTATTTATCTGATCTCTTTTGATAATTAACTAAAATAGCAAAAAAATAATATCTTGAGCATAGATACATGTATTTAGATGTAGTGCCTCTTTGTCCTGAGCACAGAACACTTTATTATTAGGGTTGAAATCTCATTAATATTTGTAATCAGCATTCACATCTTTCCTAGGAGATTTAGCTGCTAGTACTAAAAATAGGTCATAGACTTCTAAGTCTTCTTTATCTGCCGCCCAGCCCCCTTCACCAATCCCTAGCAAATCTCCCTCTGATTTCATTCTCCCTTCATAGCTTCTCATTATTTGCTCCCCTTGACTGCTCAACCTCAGAATCCCTCCCTATAGTCCCAATAAAGGACCTGGGGAATAACAGTTTAGGAACTAAGCTTGGCAAACATAAAAAGAAGACTGGGTTCTCTCATTAGCTGATATGAGCTCTCCAGGGAAAGTGGTAAGAATCCAGGTCTGATGGAGAAATGCAGTTGATAGGCCCTGTGGAATAGATCTTGATATAGCAAGGAGCTTATTTTCAATTTTTTCAAGTGCATTACCCATTTTAAAATATATTTAATAACAAAATTGTGCCTGGTCAATCTCTTCTTGAAGTGTTATTAAAAAGTTTTTTAAAGGTCAGTCATTATGAAAGGTAAGAAAGCCATAACCACAAGCAGGTCAGATCACTTAAGTATTTTCTTCCTTGTAATTTACCTTTGCTTGTGCTAATGCATTTATAATACATTTTAAAATGTCATTATCTCTATCTGTATTCTGTGCCATTGCTAACCTGTAATACTCTGATAGCAAGTACTATAACTTTTTAAATCATTGTTACATCCCAACAATCCAGCAAATAGATGGAATTCATTTTACAGAATTAAATTGTTTGCATATGTAGTTTTTTTGTTTTTGTAATTTGTTTTTTTTTTTTGTTTTTGTTTGTTTTGTTTTTATTTTTTGGTAATTCAGTGGTACAGACAGAAATTAACTAAATTTTCCTTTTATCTTGTATTCTCGTCCCATATGTTGGTCTTAAGGTCACATAGATCACTTTTTTTCAAGTCTAGCACTTTCCCAGTTACTACACCTTGAAGCTGAATTCTGCCCATTTTATAGCTGAGAAAAATAAAGTTCAGTTAAGTTGCTGTCTTGTTCTTGGTCACAAAGCTAGCTAAATGTCTGCCTTCTGATTTAGGTCCCAAACTTTTAACAAGTTCAATCCATTCATTTAAAGAACTGTATTTCCAGCTAAAATTTAATTTATATGTTAGGGAATCCGAGTTTAGGAAGTTTCTCTCCTAAGATTACAAAAAGGATCTAGCTGTTCAGGAAGCTACTCTGTAGCTCATGATCTGACCTTTCCAATGCAGAACAATAATTCTGAGGGCTACCTATCCAATGAAGTGCTTCTTTTCATTCCTATATGGCTGGGATAGAATAGGATTTATCCTGTGGATCACTTTAGGTCCCATTAAGTTTTTGCATCTAATATAAAGGTTAATTGTCACAATTATGTCATCAAAGACAGGTGCCTACTGCTTTCTCATTATGTTCATTTGGCAAGTCAGCAAGAGCTATGAGTTTAAAACAAAACTGTTTCAATCAGGTCAGTGCTTGTGGGGAGCCGGCACTAATCTACAGCCACATAAGGCCAACCTTGAATAGGTTGAATCTCCTAATCACATTATACCAAAGACTTCCTGAATAGGAATCTCCTAAGCACATCATACCAAAGACTTCCTGAATAGGAATCTCCTAATCACATCCTAACTTTGAATAGGCAGATATCTAGGCATCCCCTAATTGCATCATAGAGCTTCCTGCCACCTGAAACATCTGAGCAGCTCATCCTTGGGCGGGATATCAACTCTTTGTCTAGGACCCCCACCCTGTACTGTGTTTGAACAATGCTATATATATCTGTACTATTGCACCCATTAAAATGAGGCTTGATCAGAATGATTTGTCTTGCCTCCATTCTTCGCTGTCCTCTGTCCCAAGCTCCTTATCTCTTTTCTTCCAGGGTCCACACACTCTGCCTCGCGGGCCAAGGCAAGTGCTTATTATGATGAGTCTTGAAAGGTAAAAAAAAAGTTAGAACTTGTTAACTCTCATTACACAGTTTATGAGCATTACATTATAATATTAGAACCCCAGTAAAACAGGTTTTATTATTACCTGGACATATTCTATATCTAATATTCCCACCAATTATTCAACATTCAATAAGCATTTATTAAACTCTTATAGAATGTCAGATACTATGTTAGGTAATGGGGATACAAAATACAAGCAAAACAGCCTTTTACCTTTAAGGAATTTACATTCTCCTGAGGAATGGGGAACAATTAGTGTATAGAAAATTAATACAAAATCAATCATTCTGGGAAGATGAACTATCTGGGAATATCAGGATAGACTTATTATAGGAGGTAGCACTTGAAATGATCTTTAAAGGAAGGCAGGGATGCCTCGAGGAGGAGTATAGAGAAGATGGCTTAGGAAAGGCATATTCAAACGCATGTAGAGGGAAGATAAAATAGCATGTACAGTGTTCTAGGTCGGTCAGACACACATTCATACCCTTTTAATCCAGACTCTGAGATAGATCAAAATGAAACATTTAACAAAATGAAATTTATTTATTCATGGTGTGAGAAGACTATTTAATTTACTTGAGTAGACACATGCCACCTATCTTCCCTATATGGGCATAGTAGGGAAGGTATGGAGACTTGCACAGGCTTTTGATATTAATCAAAGCAAAAGACTCCAAGTGGATGGGCCGTTTTATGCCCTTTGGTGAGCAAGAAGCCACATCAGTGTGGTTGGAGGATACCTGAAAGCTATATTAATTGAAGCCCAGCTTTAGCCTTAGCTCTCTGGACCAATCAAATCCTATTTATGGTCTCTCAAGGAAAAACCAACCAACCAAACAAGCAAGAGCCCACCCCCAAACAACCAAAAGCCAAAACCGAATCAAGCCAAAATAAAACAAAAAACAAAGCACTCACCTAACCTTAGGAAGGTAAGGAGGGGAGGACCCTGGAAACAGTGGTCCAACTACATATGGGATATAGCAAATAATTCAGTTTGGAAAAGGAAAGTAACCTACAATAAAGGTGGGAGGTGGGAGAAGTTGGGGGAAAGGGAAACCAGAGTCACTTTGTGAAGGCTTTGAAAGTCAAACATAGGAGTTTATATTTAACTCAAGAGTTAAGAGAAAGCCAATAGAACTTCTAGAGCAGTGGAATGACAAGGTCAGACCATGTCACAGACATTTGGTTAAACCAAATGAAACAAGATAGAGCAAAATACTTGATAATTGTCCATTTGTAAAGGAAATGTGTTAGCTTTCAAAATTGGGACAGCTATTTTTTTGAGGAATATATTTGACTATTTTCTTTTAAAATGAGTTTGTGTTTCCTACATCATTTCCATATAATCCCTTTGAACAAAGAATTACAAAGTGAAGGGAAAAAGCAATTTTCCATATTCTAATCTTTCCTTCACTTTTGCAGAAATGGGATGAGGATCTATTTTCTCAGCTCTTTTTTGGGGGAGGGTGTCTGTTACATTTATACAAGATTCGGTTTCCTTTTTTGCTGTTGTTGTTTACATGTACATTGTTTTTAGTGTATCTCTTTTTTTGGTTTTGTTTGCTTCATATCAGGTCATATAAGTGTTCCCCTGCTTCTCTGAATTCTTCATAATTCATCTTTTTTTATGTGTAACTTTTGGCATAGCAAATTTTGTTAAATACTTTACCTCTATATTTTTGTGGAGTGGAGGTGAGGAGAAGTACCTAGCGTGATTTGACTGGACTATGGAACCCCTGCTAAGAAAATTCTCTCCATCAATGAAAATCCAATTCTGTCTTTTTTTTTTTTTTTGTCTTAAAGAATTACCTGGGTTACAGAAAAATTGAGTGACTTGCCCAAGGTGATTATCTTGACTGTGTAACACAGGCAAGAAAGCCAAGACAAAGTTATAACTTCAGAGAATAAGTAATTCCTTTATAACATCTGATATTTCAATGGAAAATGATAATAATAAATGACATTTATGCAGCACTTTTTGTTGTTTAGTCATTTTAGTAATGTCTAACTCTTCATTAGTTAGACAAACCCATTTTGGGTTTTTCTTGGCAAAGATATTGGAGTAGATTTGCCATGTCCTTTTCCAGTTCATTTAACAGATGATGAAACTGAAGATAACGGAGTAAAGTGGCTTGCCCAAGGTCACATGGTGACTAAAACCAGATTTGAACTCAAGAAGATGAATCTTCCTGACTTTAGGCCTAACACTAATTTTTCCACCTAGTTCCATATAGCACTTCAAAGTCTGCAAAAAGTTATATCCATTAGATACAACAATCCTGTGATATAGATAGTACTAATTGTCATATCTGATAGATGAGAAACCTGAGAGTCTAATAGGTAATGTGGTTTACCCCAGGGTCACATATCTAGGACATGTGTGAATGGAGTTGGAATCCAGGATTTTTTGACTCCAAGTCCAACACTCCTCTACTCTATGGCATTCCTGGAGATTAAAAAAAAAAAAAAAAACATGAAAAAAGCATTGGAGTTTGAAATATATATATATATATATATATACATATATGTGTATATATGTTTTTCAAACTCCAATATGAAATATATATATTTCAAACTCCAATACTTTTTTGAATATATATATGTATGTATGTATATATATATATATATATATATATATATATATATATAATAGTTTCAAAAAAGGTTTAAAGTAAATTCATGGAATGTTAGATCCATAAATGGTTACTGAAATGCCCTGATGTATATCTTTGAGGTTACTTTCAGGATGATAATCTTTTCCATAAAATATGCCTTGGCATACTATGGGAGAAACACTACTAGGCTGTATATATTTTGTGTCTGACCAACTATGGCAAATCTTAGGATTCCAAGGACATATAAACCTTAAAAGGAATAGAGGCAGGACAACCACAACCACAACCACAACAACAACAAAAACACAAACATGAATGAAATAGAGCTGTATAGAAATGTGAGCAATGAAGAAAATTGGAAATAAGTCTCTAGTCCTTTGAGCAGAAATGCCTCTGTATCTTAGCCTTCTATGGTTAATGTCATGAGTGACATAAATCTTCTGGGAAAGTGGAGTATGGGGGGGGGGGGAGGAGGAAAAAGGTTGAGTCATCCTATCCATATTGGAGGCAAATGGTTACATTATCTGTCTTCCTTTTGTATCAACATAACCAATTCTCTCATTTGGAATCTTGTCCTGGCACCTTTACTCACCTTCCCCTGGGTTTCTGATCTTTGGCTGCTGATCCTTAAATGTGTAATGACCTTAACATTAAGTTATCTATTTTTTATCTTTTGTTCAAAAGCTTATTAAGTTCTATATATATAATTTCACAGGCAGGTAGGTGACACTATGGATAGGAGATGGACATGGAATCAGGAAGACTTGAATTTTCTTACTATCATGAAGTCTTCTTATTGATCTTATAACCCAGGGAAATCAACTAAACTCTCTCAGCTTATGTTTCCTCATTTATAAAATAAAAATAATGACATAATCCAATTTTAAAAAGGTTAAGATCAAATCAAATTAAAATTTGCATGTATAATACATATATGCATTTGTGGATATATATGTTTATATAGAATATATATATATATATATATAATTTTACAAACTTTAAAGTGCTATACACATGTGAGTTATTGTATCAACACTTTAATATGCATGTTTATATATAATTTTATATATACTTAATGTTTTATGCTAGAAATCACATATAATATATGGATTACATATAAATTATGTATTATTATATGTATTTAATGCCATGTGCTGTGGAAAGTTTAAGGAACCTTTAATACAAAGAATTTTTGTTTCTGAAACAAGGACAAGAGTAACAGCTTCTTGATAAGGGAATTGCAGTATATGGTTTCCTGAACGAAGAGTACAAGAATTCAGATTTCTTAAAAAAGAAAATAAATAAATGAAAGGACATGTTTTCAGGTAACAAGAACCCTTTTGGATAAAGGAAAAAATAATCACAACCTCCACAGAGGCCAGATCCATTTCATTGTTCTTATAATGAATCCCTTTGGGTGGGGCAGTTGCATGCTTGAGAAGTCAGGGAGTTCTAGATGCTAGAGAACAGAGAGAAGAGATTGCTTGTCTCCCTTTGAAGTTTCTTATGCCCTGGAGATGCAAGTGGGAAAATGCAGGCTTCATTATAGGCAAACTAACATTTGTTTTTTAATTGTTCCCAGATAGTAGATAGCTGTCTCTCTATAAGATAAATTAGGAAAAAAATCAGAAGATTGCAATGTAGACCATATACTGCAGGTGCTGTAGTGTAGACCATACATTGTAGTCACTGTAGTATTTAGAAGGATGGTTTCCCAGTCAGGAAGTTCTTGAGTCCAGTCCTATAATTTCCAAATATATGCTGTATTATTCTGGCCAAGTCATTTAACCTATCAGTGCACCAGAGTTCCTAAGATGTCTTCTAATATTATGACTCATATGTGAAGCACTTGTCTACATTTATCCAGACCAAAATAAAGTAACACTTAGATATCATTTAATTTGATTCCCTCATTTTAGAGACTCAAGTGACTTAATATAGTTGTGTCAAAATGTAGGTTTGAACAGGTCTGTCATATTAGGATGTTTATTAGCACTTCTGAGGTACTTCCCTGCTCTAAATCTACTATCTTTTGATTTAAAATTATTGCTCTTGGTAGTTTCAGGGATGGAGCCAAGATGATATAATGAAGCCAGGAAGCTGCTCCAGCTCTCCCAGTTTCCCTCCAAAAATTACATGAAACCAAGCCTCTGAACACAGTCTGATGGAATGAAACCACTCTCCACTCAAGATATCCTGGTTCTTGGGCAAAAGCTTCCAGTGCTTGAGCTCAGGAGAGGGGGAGGATAGAAAGAAGGTCTCAAACCCATCAGTACCTGAGGGCCTCTGTTCTATCCACACTGGTGTATCAGTTTTTCATTGGATAGGAACAGGTAAAAGTGTTGGCAGGCCTTCAACAGCAGCCCTGTCTAAAAAAACGAAGTACTCCTTTTTAACCCTAATTGTTGTAAAACATCTCTTCCCCACAGATTAATGGGGATTTTTTCAATTGTAAAAGGAGTAAAAACTCCTGTTTTACCTTCAAAAGTCCATCTCATAGGGGCAGCACTAACTTCAGCTGTTATTGATCCTCCTATGCCAGACATGTAGGTGTCTGCTTTAAGCTTTGGCCAGTGACTGGGCCAGTTGGCATTTCTAATAACTGTACAATCTGCACCTGTGTCTACCAATCCTTTCAATTGTAGGCCATTTATATAGATCGTGTGCATAGGTCAGTCAGCTGTTACAGTTGTCCAGTATATTCCTGGATTTTGTGGCTTAGAGTCAGAATCTGGGTGACTAGCACTAGATTGCTTATTAGGAGTCTGTATCAGTAAACCTGATGCTGCTACTTCTCCTGGGTGATAAGTCACACATTGTCTACCTGTATTAGTGACTGGGATATCATCTACACATTCCCCAGTTGCCCACATCAGTGTGTGGATGGACACTGTTTTGTACATACTCTCAGGAGGTGAAATGGTCAAGCCTATCTACTGTGCCTGAAGGCAAGAGATCCATAGGCTGGAACAGATTTCACTTCTCCAGGGGATATCTCAGTTGTCCCAGCTGCATACAACTCTATTATCCTCAACTGTAATCCCTTTCTCCCATCAAGTTGCTTCCTGGCTGATTAGTCATGTCTGGGTACTGGACTTCTAGGCACTCTCTGGGTGCACCATCGGCTGCCATCATGCCTCAAGTATTTTTTGCCTTGGGTTCTGGGGCTGGGCCCCTCATCCTATTTCCCTGAATCAGTCTACATTCTGAGGCCCAATGGAAGCCTCTGTTGCATTTTGGACATGGGGTATTAGGTCTTATTCTCCGACCCTGTTTTCTTATTCTGTCTCTATACCAACATTGAGCTTTGAGATACCCTACTTTACCACACTGAAAGCACTGACGAGTATCCCTGGAAGTCCCCTGTCAAAAGGGACCCTGTCTTCCCATGTTCGGATCTTGGGAAGTCTGCATCATAGCCTGACTATAAAAGGCATTTGTGCTCACTGTGGCACAGCGTCTTATGAGCTCCTCTAAAGGAGCATCTTTGTGCAGTCCTAATATAATTCCTCTGCAAATCTCATTAGCATTTTCCTTAGCAAGTTGCCTTATCAAAATGGGTGAAAAGAGTATTCCACTAGATAGACTCTGGGAAAGCCAGTGAGAGGGAAAATCACCAATGAAGACCCTCAGTCCTGGCTCAGTAGAGTAGCAGATCAGTAGAGCAGCCTCTAGTCCCAGCTCAGAAGGCAAACTCTGGGAAACTGGGCTTTTTCCTACAAAAATCAGGCAAAGCTACGCCCTGCAAACACAAGGGACCTCTGTGCTCAAAGCCAAGGCTCAGACGTCAACCCCTTTACCTCAGGAGCAGAGTTCAATGATAAAAGTTTAAAAAAAAAAAAAAAAAAAAAAAAAAAGAGGAAATACCAAAAGAAAAGGAAAGAAAATGAGAAGAAACAGTAAAGAACCTTTACCATAGAAAGCTACTATGGTGACAGAGCACACAAAATCAGATAAGAATGGAATGTCCACAGAAGAATTCTCAAAGAGTGATATAAATTAGTCTCAAGTCCAAAGAGAATTCTTAGAAGTGCTCATAAAGACTTTAAAAAGCAAATAAGAGAGGTAGAAGAAAAAATGAGTGGAAATGAGAGGTACACATGAAAGAATCAACACCTTGGAAAAGGAAAGAAAACAATATCCTGAAGAAAACAGCTCATTCCTTATACAGTAGAATTAACCAAATGGAAAAAGAGATACAAAAAATAACTGAAGAAATCACATGTTAAAAACTATAGCAGGCCAAATGGAAGCTAATGATTTTGTGAGATAGCAGGAATCAGTCAAACAAACTGAAAAGCAGGAAAAAAATGGAAGAAAATGTGAAAAACCTCATTAGAAAAACATCTGACCTGGAAAATAGATCCAGAAGAGAGAGTTTTAAAATTATTGGCCTATCTGAAGGACATGACTAAAAAATGAGCTTGGATAGCATTCTAGAAGAGATCACTAAGGAAAACTGCCCCAATATTCTAGAAACAGAGGGAGAAATAATTATTTAAATAATTAAAAGAATCCATCAATCACTTTCTTTTTTTTTAATCACTTCCAAAAAGAGATCCCACAAAGAATCCATTAAAATTAAAAGAATCCATCAATCATTTTCTGTTTTTTTAAATCACTTTAAAAAAGAGATCCCACAAAGAAAACCCCAAGAAACATTGTTGTGAAACTCTAAAACTACAATCTCAAGGAAAAAAATCCTACAAGCTGCCAACAAAAACAATTCATATATCAAGGCATAACAGTCATGATAACCAGGATCTGGCAGCTTCTACAATGAAGGATTGAAAGGGCTAGGAATGCCATATTCTGGAAAGCAAAAAACAAAACAAAACAAAAAAACAAAAAAACAAAAACCTAGTGTTACAATCAAGAATTAACTATCCAGCAAGACTCAGCATCATCTTTCAGAGGAGGTAATAGAGACTTCAAACATTTCTATTGAAAAAAATAGAACTAAACAGAAAAAAAAATAATCTGTAAACATAGGACTTAAAAGAAGCATAGAGAGGTAAACAGAGGAAAATACACACACACACACACACATTTAAAAGTTAAAATGTTTACATCCTTAAATGGGGGGAAAATATCTGCAACTCTTGAGAATTGTATCTGTCACTGGGGCAGACAGAGTGGGGTCATCACATGAACTGAGGGTGTGGTTATGAATGGACTCTGATGTAATGACATCAAAGAAAAAGACATTAAAGTGAGGGAAAAGGTCTGTGCTGGAAAAAGAGGAAAGAGGAGGAATAATGAGACAATTAGTTCACATGGAGAGGTGCAAAAGATGTATTTCAATAGAAAGAAGGGAGGGATATGAGCATTGTCTGAAGCTTGATCTCATCAGTTTTGAGATTAAGAGGGAATAATTTAATCATTCAGTTGGGTATAGAAATTTATCTAACCCTTTAAAGAAGAAGGAGGAAAAAGAAAAGAAAAGGGAGGGACAGGATAGAAGGGAGGGCAGAAACACTAGGGAAAAAGATGAGAGAATAGGGAATGGTGATAGAAATTGGTTTAAAAAAATCACTACTAAAGGTTAGGGTGAAAAAAGAAAACAAAAATATAAACAGGGGAGAAAATAAAATGGAGGGAAATACAGAACTGATCATCTGTGAATGTGAATAGGATGAACTCCCCATAAAACAGAAGTGAATACCATAGTGGATTAAAAGACAAAAATCCTACAATATGTTGTTTACAAGAAACAAATTTGTCACAGAGAGACACATACAAAGTAAAGGTAAAAGACTTCAGCTGAAGTAAAAAAGCAGCGGTAGCAATTGTGATCTCAAATAAAGCAAAAGTAAAAATAGATCTTATTAAAAGAGATAAGGAAGGGACGTAATCTTGATAAAGGATACCATAAATAATGAAATAGTGAGGATATTAAATGTGTATGTACCAAGTGGTAGAGCAGGCAAATTCCTAGAGAAGATTTTTAGTGAGTTATAGGAATACATAAAAAGCAAAAGTATTCTAGTGGCGGACCTCAACTTCTCAGAATCAGACAAATTCAACCACAAAATGAATAAAAAAGGAAATAATGTAATTCCGGAGAAACTGAGAAAGATAGAGATTAGAGAACAATTTAATAATTTATTAAGTGGGAGAGATTTACTGGACCAAATGGATCCATGATTTAGTCCCAGGGCTGAATGAGACTGTTGTCTCAAAGAATCCAGCAGTACATGGCATCTACAAAAAAAAATGACCCTGCATAAAAATCTTACAATCAAATGCAGAAAGGTAGAAATAGAAATGCTTCATTTTCAGACCACAATGCAATAACAATTATATTCAATAAAGGCTCAAGGAAAAATAGATTAAAGACCATGGAAATTAAACAATCTAATTCTAAACAATGAGTGAATCAAATAATAAATCACAGAAACAATCCATAATTTCATCCAAGAGAATTAAGACAACATATCAAAACCTAAGGGATTCAGCCACAGCAGTTCTTAGGAGAAATTTTATATCTCTAAATAGATACATAAATAAAATAGAAAAAGAGGAGATCAATGAATTAGGCATGCAACTAACAAAGTTGGTTGTTGCTAACAAATTAACTAGCTAAACTAACAAAGAACAAATTACCCTCCCAATTAAATACCAAATTAGAAATTCTGAAACTCAAAGGAGAGATTAATAAAATAGAAACTAAGAAAACTATTGAGCTAAAAAATAAAACTGAGAGCTTGTTTTATGAGAAAAACCCCAACAAATTAGAGAAATCTTTGGTTAATTTGATCAGAAACAGGAAAGAACAAATACAAATCACTAGCATCAAAAATGAAAAGGATGAACTTACCACCACCACCACCAACAACAAAAAAATTAAAGCAATAATTATGAGCTATTTTCCCCAACTGTATGGCAGTATAATAATCTAACCAAAATGGGTGCATATTTGCAAAAATATAAATTGCCTGGGTTAACAGAAGAGAAAATAAATTACTTAAATATCCCCATATTAGAAAAAAGAAATTGAACAAGTCATTAATGAACTCCATTAAAAAAAAATCTCCTGGGCCAGATGGATTTGCAAATGAATTCTATCAAACATTTATAAAACAATTAATTCCAATACTATGTAAACTATTTGGAAAATTAAGTAAAGAAAGAACACTGCCAAATTCTGCCTATAGCACAAATATGGCATTGTTACCTAAACCAAGAAAGGCCAAAACAGAGAAAGAAAATTACAGACCAATCTCCATAATGAATATTTAAGCAAAAATTTTAAATAAAATATTAGGAAAGAGATTACAGCAACTTATCAGCATGATAATGCATAATTTCCAAGTGGAATTTATATCAGGAATTCAAGACTGGATCAACATTAGGAAAACTATTACTATAATCACCCATATCAATAACAAAATCAATAGAAATTATATGATAATCTCATTAAGTTCAGAAAAAGCTTTTGACAAAATATAGCACCCATTCCTATTAAACACACTAGAGAGCATGGTGATAAAGGGAACTTATTCTTAAAATAATAAGCAGTATCTATCTAAAACCTGTACCAAACATATATGTAATGGAAAGAAGTTGGATGCTTTCCCAATAAGATCAGGGGTGAAACAAGGATGCTTATCACCACTATTATTCAACAATGTATTAGAAATGTTGGCTTTAGCAATAAGGAAAAAAAAAGAAATTAGAATGGGCAATGAGGAAATAAACTATTACTTACTCTTTGCAGATGACATGATGATATAGTTAGAAAATTCTAGAAAATCATCCAAAAATCTACTTAAAACAATTCACAACTTTAGCAAAATTTCAGAAAATAAAACAAACCCACAAAAATTATAGCATTTCTAGATATTACTGACAAGGCCTCTCAGCAAGAAATAGTAAGATAAATTCCATTTTAAATTATTGTAGACAAAATAAGATACTTGGAAATGTATTTCCAAGAGAAACCCAAGAACAATATGAACACAATTATAAAACACTTTTCCCACAAGTAAAGTCAGATCTAAACAATTGGAAAAATGTCAATAGCTCATGGCTAGGCCAAACTAATATAATAAAAATGACAATTCTGCCTAAATTGGTCTACTTGTTCAGTGCTATACCAATCAAACTGCCAAAACATTATTTTATAGAACTAGGAAAAATAATAACAAAATTCATCTGGAAGAACAAAAAATCAAGAATATCAAGGGAATTTATGAAAAAAAAATACAAATGATAGTAGCTTAGCCATATCAAACCTAAATATTTATTATAAAGCAGTAGTCATCAAAACCATTTGGTACTGGCTTAGAAATAAAGTAGTAAGGAAAAAATAATGATGATTGTTGGAGGGGATGCGGGAAAACTGGGACATTGATGCATTGTTGGTGGAGTTGTGAACGAATCCAACCATTTTGGAGAGTAGTTTGGAACTATGCTCAAAAAGTTATCAAACTGTGCATACCCTTTGATCCAGCAGTGTTACTACTGGGCTTATATCCCAAAGAGATTATAAAGAAGGGAAAGGGACCTGTATGTGCACGAATGTTTGTGGCAGCCCTTTTTGTAGTGGCTAGAAACTGGAAACTGAATGGATGTCCATCAGTTGGAGAATGGCTGAATAAATTGTGGTATATGAAAATTATGGAATATTACTGTTCTGTAAGAAATGACCAACAGGATGATTTCAGAAAGGCCTGGAGAGACTTACACGAACTGATGATGAGTGAAATGAGCAGGACCAGCAGATCATTATATACTTCAACAACAATACTATATGATGACCAGTTCTGATGGATCAGGCCATCCTCAGCAACGAGATCAACCAAATCATTTCTAATGGAGCAGTAATGAACTGAACTCGCTATGCCCAGAAAAAGAACTCTGGGAGATGACTAAAACCATTACATTGAATTCTAATCCCTATATTTATGCACACATGCATTTTTGATTTCCTTCACAAGCTAATTGTACAATAATTCAGAGTCTGATTCTTTTTGTACAGCAAAATAATGTTTTGGTCATGTATACTTATTGTGTATCTAAGTTATATTTTATTATATTTAACATCTACTGGTCATCCTGCCATCTAGGGGAGGGGGTGGGGGGGGTAAGAGGTGAAAAATTGGAACAAGAGGTTTGGCAATTGTTAATCCTGTAAAGTTACCCATGTATATATCCTGTAAATAAAAGGCTATTAAATTAAAAAAAAAAAAAAAAAAGAAATAAAGTAGTAGATCAGTTGAATTTAGGGTTATACACACGACAAAATAATCTAGGTCTATCGCAATCTAATATTTGATAAACCCCCAAACTCCAAGTTCTGGAATAAGAAATGACTGGCAAAAATTGCTGGGAAAACTGGAAAATATGTAAGAAACTCATATAGACTTATATCTCACAACCCATATCAAAATAAGCTCAAAATGGATATATGATTGAGTATAAAGGAGGGTATCATGAACAAATTAGGGGAACAAGGGAGTTTGCTTATCATATCTTTGAAGAAGGGAGGAATTTATGACCAAAGAAGAATCAGAGAACATTATGAAAGGTAAAATAAATAACTTTGATTACGTTAAATTACAAAAAAACAATTGATTTGTTTGATTACACAAACAAAACCAACAGAAACAAGACTAGGGAAGTATAAAGCTGGGAAAAAATCTTTATTGTTGATATTTCTGATAAAGGTCTCATTTCTAAAATATATAAAGAACTATGCCAAATTTATAAGAATACAAGTCATTCCCCAATTGATAAATAGTGGAAGGATATGAACAGACAATTTTCAGGTAACAAAGTTAAAGTCATCTATAGTTATGTGAAAAAATGCTCTAAATCACTATTGATTAGAGAAATACAAATTAAAACAACTCTGTGGTATCATCTCTCACTTTGAAGATTGACTAAGATGACAGGAAAAGATATTGAAAAATGTTGTAGAAGATGTGGGAAAATTGAGACACTAGTACATTGTTGGTGGAGTTGTGAAATGATGTGAACATTCTGCAGAGCAATCTGAAACTATGCCCAAAAGGCTGTCAAACTGTGCATAACCTTTGTTCCATCAGTTCCACCACTGGGTCTATATCCCCAGGAAATCATAAAAAAGGGAAAAGGATCCACATGTGCAAAAAATGTTGTTTTTTTTTTTTTTTAACAATTCTTTTTGTGGTTATAAAGAATTGGAAAATGAGTAGATGCCCATCAATTGGGTAAAGCTGAACAAATTGTGGTGTATGAAGTTAAAGGAATGTAATTGTTTTGTAAAAAATGATGAACAAACTGATTTTAGATAGGTCTGGAAAGATTTACATGAACTGATGTTGAGTGAAACAAGCAGAATCAGGAATACAGTGTACATATTAAGAGCAATAATGTACAATAACCAATAATGAGAGATTTAGTTTTTCTCACTGGTTCAGGGATCTAAAGCAATCCCAATAGACTTTGGACAGAAAATGCCATCTGCAACCAGAAAAAGAACTAAGGAGACAGAATGTAAATCAACACATGATATGTTCACATCTTTTTTTCTGTTTTTTTTTTTTTTTTAATCTCTCCCATGGTTTTTCCCTTTTGCTCTGATTTTTCTCTTCCAACATGATTCATAAAGCAATGTATGTTAAAAACAAAAAAAAAAAAAAAAAAAAAAAAAGGGTATATTCCTTTCTACCCCCCTTAAGAATTCTCCAAATTCCAAATTTTGGAATTCTCCAAAAATTCTCTGTACATATATCATACCAACTCTTTTAAAATTCTAGTTATCTCTTTTACTTCTTTGTTGTTTATTTTGTGGTTAGATTTATCTAATTCGGATAGAGGGATGTTGAGATTCCCCCACTAGTATAGTTTTGTTGTCTACTTCTTGGAACTCATTTAGCCTCTCCTCTAAGAATTTGAATGCTATTCCACTTGATACATATATATTTAGTATTGATATTGCTTCTGTATCTATGGAACTAGTTAGCAAGATGTAATTTCCTTCCTTTTCTATTTTAATTAGATTATTAATTTTGCTTGATCTGATAAAAGATTTGGTATTTTTGCCTTATTTTTTTTAAAACTTTAGCTCATACATAATAGAGTTGTGAAATGATCCATCCATTCTGGAGAGCAAACTGGAACTATGCCCAAAGGTCTATAAAACTCTGCATACCCTTTCACCCAGAAGCAATATCACTGTGTCTGTATCCCAAGGAAATCATAAAGGAGGGAAAAAAACCCACATGTGCAAAAATGTCTGTAGCAACTCTTTTTGTAATGACAAAAAAGTGGAAAATAAGTGGATGCTCATTAGTTGGGGAATAGCTGAACAAGTTGTAGTGTATGGAAGTAATGCATTATTATTGTTCTGTAAAAAAACGATGAACAAGCTGATTTTAGAAAGGTCTGGAAAGATTTACATGAACTGATGCGGAGAGAAACAAGCAGAACCAGGAATACATGATGTACAATAATAGAAAGAATGTGCAATGATCAACTATGAAAAACTTGGTTTTTCTCAGTGGTTCAATGATTCAAAGCAATCCTAATAGAATTTGTACAGAGAATGCCATCTCTATCCAGAAAAAGAACTAAGGAGACTGAATGTAAAACAACACATGCTATGTTCATGTCTTTTTCCTGTTTTGTTTTTTTTTGTTTGTTTGTTTTTTAATATTCCCCCATGGCTTTTCCCTTTTGCTCTGATTTTTCTTTCCCAACATGATTAAGCAATGTGTATTAAAAATAAATAAATTTACCATAAAAAAAGCTATTACTCTTTATATGTTATGCTGCCTCCTTAGGATCTCAGCTAGTATGAAGACATTGACATTTTTATTGAAGCCATTTTCTCTCACATCCTGGTTTGCATGAATTGACCAGCAAATCATTTGTTTGGACTTTGTATTCATATTTTTGTATTCATATTATGACCTTCTTAAAATGCACATTAAACTAATTCATTTCAATAACACTCTAGCATAGATTAGTTTATCAGGTTTATTGCTTGTTATTTGTCTAAAGGTCTTTAAGGAACAAAATGTAAGAGTTATGGGTTCAATCTGAGCCAATAATGAGAATAATCCCAGACCAATCTCTGTTAGGTCATTTTAGTAGGGAATGTTGGTTTAGCCTATTATATGGTGAATAAGTTGAAGGGAAGCATCTTGTCTTAGGTAAAACTAAACATTTCCTTTAGTTATTAAAGTGTTCTCTACACCTTAATAAATAGTAGTTGGTTGATGAACAACATAAAGACTCTTGGTAATATGAGATAGAGGGAAAGGTACCAAAAGCAAAATGATTTTGCTTTGGACTAATGTGAAGTGTTTGCAGTTGTTTGTGTGTGTGTACAAACACACACATATATACATTTACATGTTTATATACATATGTACAAATCTTTCCTATTCATCTTTAAAAATCAATACAAATGTCATTCAAGTTATGAAAATCTTCTCTAAACATTCTACTATACCCCCTCTATTCTTTCACTAACCATCTACTTCCTGGGACCTCACATAACAATGTGTTCAGATATAAATGATGCAGTGAATAATGTATCAGCCCTGGAATCAGGAGGACCTGAGTGAAAGTCTGATATCAAACACTACCTAAGTGACACTGGGCAAATTACTTAACTCTGTCTCCAAAAATTATAGAAAACAATTTGTTCAGCAAATTTGTAAAGTATTTTTTCATGTCATATTTTTATAATGGAGATGGGTTTGTGCTTAACTACAGCACAGATCATTAAGCAAGGCCTATCAATTTGGATTTAGCTGGCACAGTGCCAGTGGCACAGTGGCCAGAACCTAGGGCCTGAAGCTTGACTAGCCCAGGTAACACTAATAAAGTGACAAAAACCTTCACCCCCAGAGGCCCTGGTTCAGAAAGCTAATGACCAGATCCCTATTCTCCATTGCAAAAAACTTGGGACAGTTCCCCCTGTGAATACAGAAGCAGAGCTCGACTTTAAAAATAATGAGCAAAAAATCAAACAAACAAAAAAAGAAACCATGACCATAGAAAGCTACCATGCTGATAGAGAAGATCAAGACATAAACTCAGAAGAAGACAAAAATATCAAAATACTTGCAAAGTCTCAAGGGAGAATATAAATTAGTATCTTGTCCAAAAAAGTCCTTTTGGAAGAACTCAAAAAAGGTTTTAAAAACCAAGCAAGAGAGGTAGAAGAAAAATGGGAAAATAAACAAGTGTCATGCAAGAGAATTATGAAAAACAAGACAAAAGCTTGGAAAATTAAACACAAAAATTGACTAAAGAAAACAACTCTTTAAAAATAGAATTGGTCAAATGAGAAAAAAAGCTAACTGGAGAAAATAATTCCTTAAAATTAGAATTGAGCAATAAAGTAATTCCATGATATTTTAGCAATCAGTCAAACAAAATCAAAAGCATAAAAAAATGTAAAATGTAAATTGTACATTTTCCTAATTGGAAAAAGAACAGACCTGGAAAACAGATACAGGAGAAATAACTAAAGAATTATTGGGGTACCTGAAAACTATGATTTAAAAAAATAATGTGGACAGTTTCTTTCAAGAAATTATTGGGGAAAACTGTCCTAATTTAGAACAAGAGGATAAAACAGTCATTGAAAGAATTCATCAATCACCTCTTGGAAGAAATTCCCAAATCAAAGAATATTGTAGCCAAATTCCAGAGCTATCGGGCCAAAGAGAAAATACTTCAAGCAGCCAGAAATAAACAATTCACATATTAAGGAGTTGTAGGATTACACAGGATTTAGCAACTTCTACATTAAAGTGCCAGAGAGCTTTAAATTTGTAAGAAACTTTATGACCAAGAAATTAACCATGCAACAAAATCGAGCTTAATATTTCATGAGAAAAGATAGATATTCAATGAAATAGGCGACCTTCAAAATTTCCTGATAAAAAGACCTTCTATCAGAGCTGAATAGAAAATTTGATTTTCAAATACAAGACTTGAGAAGCATAAAAGTAAATAGGAAAGAAAAAGTAAAAACATGGTATTCAATGAGATTAAACCATTTACATTCCTGCATTGGAAGGTGATACTTGTAATTCTAAAGAAATGCATCTCTATTAGAGGACTTATAAGGACTCTGCTTACATAGAGAGCATGCATATATGTTAACTTTGATGGGATGATAAAAATAATTAATTAAGGAGTGAAAAAAGAGGATTGTACTGAAAGGAGATGAAAGGGGAAGGCAGAATGGGTAAATTATATCACATGAAGAGGCATCAAGTAGAAAGAGCTGAAACTCTGAATATATGTACTGAAATCAGACAACCAAGCACTTAAGGCTAATTACCTATTAAACAATACTCTATTAGCACATGCTTAGAAAATGGCCCTTCTCACTATTCTGTGCTGGCTCAATCTTTTGGTGTATACAAATAGGAGAGATTAGGGGGTGGAATGAGACAAGCCAGAGTCACTTGGAGGAGGACAAGGAGAAGGGAGGTCAGTTGGTGGAGAGCATGTGGTAGTTTTGTTCATCCTCTTCACTTCTCCCCCTAAAGACCAAGGAATTTTGCCTATCCTGATTCTGAGGCCTCCAGGGAGCTAGCTTGGACTTTACAATCAAGGACCTATTAGGAAGTGAACATTGTTTGAACTTTACTCTCATTGAAATTTTTTTTTTTTTAATTTAATAGCCTTTTATTTACAGGATATATGCATGGGTAACTTTACAGCATTAACAATTGCCAAACCTCTTGTTCCAATTTTTCACCTCTTACCCCCTTCCCCAGATGGCAGGATGACCAGTAGATGTTAAATACATTAAAATATAAATTAGATACACATAAGTATACATGACCAAAACGTTATTTTGCTGTACAAAAGAATCAGACTTTGAAATATTGTACAATTAGCTTGGAGAAATCAAAAGCAGGTGGCATAAATATAGGGATTAGGAATTCAATGTAATGGTTTTAGTCATCTCCCAGAGTTCTTTCTGGCAGCTGTTCAGTTCATTCTGACTCCATTGGAAATGATTTGGTTATCTCCTTGCTGAGGATGGCCAGGTCCATCAGAACTGGTCATCATATAATTGTTGTTGAAGTATATAATGATCTCCTGGTCCTGCTCATTTCCTCACATCAGTTGTTAAGTCTCTCAGGCCTTTCTGAAATCATCCTGTTGGTCATTTCTTACAGAACAGTAATATTCCATAATATTCATATACCACAATTTATTCAGCCATTCTCCAACTGATGGACATCCATTCAGTTTCCAGTTTTTAGGCACTACGAAAAGGGCTGCCACAAACATTCATGCAATACAGGTCCCTTTCCCTTCTTTATAATCTCTTTGGGATATAATCCCAGTAGTAACACTGCTGGATCAAAGGGTATGCACAGTTTGATAACTTTTTGAGCATAGTTCCAAACTACTCTCCAAAATGGTTGGATTAGTTTCACCTCCACCAACAATGCATCAATGTCCCAGTTTTCCCATCCCTCCTACATTCATTATTTTTTCCTGTCATCTTAGCCAATCTGACAGGTGTGTAGTGGTATATCAGAGTTGTCTTAATTTGCATTTCTCTGATTAATAATGATTTGGAACATCTTTTCATATGAGTAGAAATAGTTTCAATTTCTTCATCTGAAAATTGTCTGTTCATATCCTTTCAGCATCTATCAATTGGAGAATGGCTTGATTTCTTATAAATCAGAGTCAATTCTCTATATATTTTGGAAATGAAGCCTTTATTAGAACCTTTAATTGTAAAAATGTTTTCCCGGTTTATTGCTTACCTTCTAATCTCGTCTGCATTAATTTTGTTTGTCCAAAAGCTTTTTAACTTGATATAATCAAAATTTTCTATTTTGTGATCAATAATGATCTCTAGTTCTTCTTTGGCCACAAATTCTTTCCTCCTCCACAGGTCTGAGAGATAAACTTCTAATTTATTTATAATCTCATTCTTTATGTCTAGATCATGAACTCATTTTTATCTTATCTTGGTGTACAGTGTTAAGTGTTTGTCAATGCCTAGTTTCTGCCATATTAATTTCCATTTTCCCCAGCAGTTTTTGTCAATAGTGCATTCTTGTCCCAAAAGTTAGGGTCTTTGGGTTTGTCTAACACTAGATTGCTATAGTTATCAACTATTTTGTCCTGTGAATCTAACCTATTCCACTGATCAACTAGTCTATTTCTTAGCCAATACCAAATGGTTTTGGTGACCACTGATTTATAATATAGTTTTAAATCAGATACAGTTAGGCCACTTTCATTTGATTTTCTTTTTTCTTTTCTTTTCATTAGTTTCTTTTAAATTCTTCACCTTTTGTTCTTCCAGATGAATTTTGTTGTTATTTTTTCTAGGTCATTAAAATAGTTTCTTGGGAGTCTGATTGATATAGTACTAAATAAATAGATTAGTTTAGGTAGAATTGTTATATTTATTATATTTGCTTGACCTATCCAAGAGCACTTAATGTTTTCTCAGTTGTTTAGATCTGATTTTATTTGTGTGGAAAGTGTTTTGTAGTTTTGCTCATATAGTTCCTGACTTTCCCTTGGCAGATAGATTCCCAAATATTTTGTACTATCGACAATTATTTTAAATGGAATTTCTCTTTGTATCTCTTGCTGTTGGATTTTGTTAGTGATGTATAAAAAATGCTAATGATTTATGTGGATTTATTTTGTGTCCTGCAACATTGCTGAAGTTGTGAATTATTTCTAATAGCTTCTTAGTAGAATCTCTGGGGTTCTCTAAGTATACCATCATATCATCTGCAAAGAGTGATAATCTAGTTTCCTCATTACCTACTGTCATTCCTTTAATTTCTGTTTCATCTCTTATTGCTGAAAATAGCATTTCTAATACGATATTGAATAGTAATGGTGATAGTGGAAACCTTGTTTCACTTCTGATTTTATTGGGAATGGTTCTAGTTTATCATCATTACATATGATGTTTACTGATTTTAAATAGATACTACTGACTGTTTTATGGAAAAGTCCATTTATTCCTATACTCTCTTGTGTTTTTCATAGGAATGGGTGTTGAATTTTATCAAATATTTTTCTGCATCTATTGAGATGATCATATGGTTTTTGTTAATTTGGTTATTGATATAGTCAATTATGTTAATCGTTTTCCTAATATTGAACCAGCCCTGCATTCCTGGTATAAATCCTACTTGGCCATAGTGTATTATCCTGGGGATGGTTTTCTGTAGTCTTTTTGCTAATATTTTATCTAAGATTTTTGCAACAATGTTCATTAGGGAGATTGGTGTATAATTTTCTTTCTCTGTTTTTGTCCTACTTGGTTTAGTTATCAGTCTGTGTCATAAAAAGGAATTTGGTAGGATTCCTTCAATCCCTATTTTTTCAAATAGTTTATATAGCATTGGAGTTAATTGTTCTTTAAATATTTGGTAGAATTGACATGTAAATCCATCTGGTCCTGGGAATTTTTTCTTAGGGAGTAGATTACTAGCTTGTTCTATTTCTTTTTCTAAAATGGGAGTATTTAACCAATTTACTTTTTCCTTTGTTAATCTGGGCAACCTATATTTTTGAAGGTATTCATCCATTTCATTTAAGTTGTTAAATGTATTGTCATAAAGTTGGGCAAAGTAACTCCTGATTATTGCTCTAATTTCCTCTTCATTAGTGGAAAGTTCTCCCTTTTCATTTTTAAGACTAACAATTTGATTTTCCTCTTTCCTTTTTCTAATCAAATTTACCAAAGGTTTATCTATTTTGTTGTTTTTTCATAGAACCAACTCTGAGTTTTATTTATTAATTCAATAATTATTTTACTTTCAATTTTATTAATCTTTCCTTTTATATTTAGAATTTCACGTTTAATGTTTGATTGGGGATTTTTAATTTTTTTTTTTTTTTAGCTTTTTTAGTTGCGAGCCTAATTCATTGATTTTCTCTTTCTCTATTTTATGTAAGCAAGCCTCTAAAGATATAAAATTTCCCCTTGTTATTGCTTTGGCTGCATCCCACACATTTTGGTTGTTGCCTCATTATTGTCATTCTCTTGGGTGAAATTATCAATCGTGTCTATGATTTGCTGTTTCACCCATTTATTCTTTATGATGAGATAATTTAGTTTCCAATTACTTTTTGGTCTATTTTCCCCTGGCTTTTTATTGAATTAATTTTTTATTGCATTGTGATCTGAAAAAAAAAGCATTTGCTATTATTGCCTTCCTACATTTAATTTTGAGGTCTTTATGTCCTAATATAGGATCAGTTTTTGTATAGGTTCCATGAATTGCTGAAAAGATAGTGTACTCCATTCTGTCTCCATTTTATTTTCTACAAAGATCTATCATATCTAACTTTTCTAGTATTCTATTTATCTCTTTACCTTCTTTCTTATTTATTTTGTGGTTTGATTTATCTAGTTCTGAGAGTGCAAGGTTGAGATCTCCCACTATTAAAGTTTTGCTGTCTATTTCTTCTTGCAACTCTCTTAACTTCTCCTTTAGGAATTTAGATGCTATACCACTTGGTGCATATATGTTTAGTATTGACATTCCTTCATTATCTATGATACCCTTTAGCAAGATATAGTGCCCTTCCTTATATCTTTTAATTAGATCTATTTTTGTTTTTGCTTGATCTGAGATCAGGATAGTTACCCCTGCTGAAGCATAGTAGATTCTGCTCCAACCTTTTACCTTTACTCGGTATGTATTACCCTGCTTCAAGTGTGTTTCCTGTAAACAACATATTGTAGGATTCTGGCTTTTAATCCAGTCTGCTATCTGCCTCTGCTTTATGGGGGAGTTTACCCCATTCACATTTATGATTAAAACTACTAATTCTGTATTTCTTGCCATCTTGTTATCCCTAGATTATGTGTTTCTCTTTCCTTTCTCCCTTAACCCCCTACCTAGTATTAAAATTATGAGCACCACTTGCCTCACACAACCATCCCTCTTTAGAATCTCTTCCTCCCCCTTAGAATCTCTACCCCTTTTCTTAAACCTTTCCCTTGCTATTTCTGTATTACCTTCTATTTAGGTTACCCCTTCCTTTTTTGTTTCTCTCCCCACCCCAACTTTCAATGAAGTGGGAGAAGTTTCTCTGTAAAACCAATATGTCTAATATTTTCTTTTTGAGCCAATTCTGATGAGAGTAAGATTCACACTATGTTCATCCCCTTCCCTTCTTTCTTTCAGATATAATAGATTTCCTTTGCCTCTTCATGAGATGTAGTATCTCTACTTTTCCCTTTTTCTGGTACAATTTCCTTTCCACCTCTAGATCCTTTTTTATATTATTATAGCAAAACCAAATTATACATATACTCATAACAAATACAGTTCTCAAGAATTCTTTTTAACTTTTTATGCTTCTCTTGAGTCCTACATTTGGAGGTCAAACTTTTTGTTTAGCTCTGTTTTTTCATCAGAAATAAATGGAATTCACCTATTTCATTGAATGTCCATCTTCTTCCCTGGAAGAAAATTCTCAGTTTGGCCCACCCTGTTTCATTCCTGCATATGAGCAAAAACAGACCTTTTCTGGAAATTTTTGAGATTATCTTTTGTTGGTAATGTGTTATACTTCCAATATTCTTGGATTCTGACAGTTAAGCACTAATTCAGAGAGGCTGAGTTTTGTAAAATAGTTTGAGGGTAGAAAAGAGTTCAGAAAGATGTATGTGTGTCCTCTCTGCCATCTTGGCTCCACCCAATACAATATGTTAAATAGAAGTTGTCCCATTCTCATATTATTTATTGTCTACTGGACATCTCAAACAGGATATCCTATAGACATCTCAAATACAATTTGCCTAAAACAGAACTTGTTTTTGTCTCATACTCACTACCAAATTTCTAGGTGAAGAGAAGGGGATCAACAGTGATGATATGGCTTGGACCTGATTCAGACTAATGTTGCAGTAGTTTAGGTTCAATGTCAGAACCAAATAAGACATCATCAGTCATGCACCAGTTAACAAAAAGAAAATTATCTGTCATAGTGAGAAGGATATTCAATGCAGATAGGCAATGAGAACAGCTAGATTTGATTTAGTTGAGCAAAGTTTCCTTACCTATGTTATCCATCATCATCCACCACCTAATCTTCCAAATGAGATAACATTTATAAAAGTACTTAACACAGTAACTGGCACATAGTAAAACTATATAAATGCATATATATATATATATATATATATATATATATATATATATATATAGTCCTCTTTCCCTTATGTCTGTTGAGTACAAACATCCATCTGATCTCTCCAGATTTATTACCTAAGCATTGTCCAGAATGCTTTACCCTTCCTTACCCCACATATCCAACCAGTTGACAAATCTTACCATTTCTACCCCTTTAATATATCTCATCACTTTTTTGCCTAGATACACCAATAGTCTCATAATTAATCTCTTCATCCCAAGAGTTTCTTCATTTTCCTCCATCTTCCACAAAGATGCTAAAGTGCTTTTCTTTGGTTTAGTTCTGACCATGTCATTGCCCAACTCCAGTGACTCCTTAATAAATTCTAATGGTTCTATTTTGCCTTAAGGCAACTCCTTTCTTTGGCTTATAAAGCTTTTCACCACTTGGCCTCAATCTATGTTTATACTGATGTTATACATTTTTTCTTCCAGTACTCTATGACCTAGCCACCTTAGTCTCTTAGAGATCATCTCTTTCTTTAAAATCTACTCAAGTCCATCTTCTACATGGAATCTTTTCTAATTCTCCTAACTGCTAATATATTTCCTTACAAAATAACTTGTATGAATTTGGTCCATATTTTGTATATACTTGCCTACGTACATGTTGTCTCCCTTTATTGAATATAAGCTCCTTGAAGGCAGGAACTGTTTATTCTTTTTCTTTGTACTCCCAACACATGCTACAGTGTCTGATACCTAGTGGGCTTTTAATATATACTTGTTGATTGATTGTTTTATTAGCATATTTTGATGTTCAGTTAAGATATCACTTCCTCTGGGGAGTTTGTCTTGCCTCTTTTCTCGCTCCATGTCACATCAAGTATCTACTGCTCTTCTTCCTCAAATTATATTCATCTCTATATTCATCTCTATATTCATCGTTATTGCCTGCATTTTCAATCTCCATAAAATTTATGCTTTTTAAGGTCAGGGCATATATTGAATTTTGTCTTTGTATCCTTAACGCCTTACACATAACAGACATTTAATAAATGCAAACTGATTTGGATGTATTTTCTCCCTTTTATTGCTAATGTTCCCTATGCCTGGAATACACTCTCTTCTCACTTCTGCCTCTTGGAATTTCTATTTTCCTTTAAGTTTCAGTTCTTGTACTTCTTATACAAAACCTTCCTAATTCCCCTTAGGTGTTGGTTTTCTTCCTCCTTCTCCTCTCCTTCCTCTTCCTTTATTCTCTTCCCCTTCCCCTTACCTTATCCCCTTTCCTCTCCCCCTTCCCCTGTTCCCTTTTCTTATTCCCATTACTCTTCTCCTATCCCCTTTTCCTTCCCACACCCCCTGCCCCCTTCCCCTTCCCCTATCCCCTTCCACTTCTTCTTCCTCATCCCCTTCTCCCTCCCCTATCCTCTTCCCACTTTCCCTATCCTCTAACTCCTTCCTCTCTCTTATCCTTTCCCCTCTTCCCCTTCCCCTATCCCCTCCCCTTCTCTTCTTCCTCCTTCCCCTTCCCCTATTGTCTTTCCCTATCTCCTTCCCCTTCCCTAATTTCCTGTTTCTCCTCCTCCTCCTCCTTCTCCTCCTTCTCATTCTTCTTCTCTTTCTTTGTATTTCTTCCTCTTTTTCTTCTGGTATCCACACATAAAAAATGTTATTTCATGTTTGTATGCATGTGTTCCTAGATTTCAGAATCTGTTTTTTGGGTGGGCTATTTTTGAGTATCATGGTTCACTAGACTGCATCAAAGTGACTTTTACACAGCATATAGATTTTAACAAATGTTTCTTGAAGTAATCCAATTGAATTAAAGAAAGAGGTTTGGGTTTAATTCCTGATTCTGTATGTGGAAAAGTTGTCTTGTGTAATGGGCCAGAAATCTGGAGAAAGTGTTAACAATGGTTATCTAGTTTAGAATGGTTATTAGTCCTCTAGTTCTCTAGTAAAGTATGATTGATTTAATCTTATAACAAATCATGGTTCCCTAGTTGTGGTGTTTTTTCCAAATTAAAAGGAGTGTATTTTCTCTTTTTTTGACCTGACGAGTCAAGCTTTTCAATCACAGGATATGCATGTATAAAATCAGATATATCTTCTCCTTAATTTTTTTGCCTTAATTAATGCTTTTTCTAATCTTGTCATATTCTGCTTCACAGGAGATGTTTGTGTTTCTGCCTCTCCCGCTCTTCCTTCTCCTTCCACCCATGAAGGGTTAATTTAGGGTGGAGAGTCATGAAATGTGGAATGATCTAATTTCTCCTGCTGTGAAGTATCACACTCAGAATTGTACTTAACTCCATTCTTATCTGATTCTTCCTGCTTTTCACCTAGTTTAGTTGGCACCTCCTCTTCCTGCACTTTCTTCTTTTTCCTTATTCTAACACTTAAATAATTTCTTATAGCCAGTTGTATTAAACTGTATGTATAATGTATATTTTTGGAAATTGAGTTTGGATGAGAATTGTGGTATTCACCTAGTTTTTCTCCTATTAATTTCCACTTGTCTAAATCCAATTCTTTTTCCATAGAGAACCAAGGACATATGTGCTTTACAGTTTTTAAAAGTTCAGTGATCTGCTCCAAAATTATAATCAAACCTTGGCTTTCCATAACCTTGACAATGCTTGCTAAACATTTTCCTTGAACAGAAACAGAAGGCTGTTTTCTAAACATCTGTCCCATTTTAGATGAAATTCTACTTTAACTCTTTTAACAAAATTTCTTTGTTTTACTCACCCTAATTTCTGGGTTGAGGAGACTTTTCCACTGGATTCAAGATCAGAGGCTTATCCACTGAAATCAGGATTTTACCCCACGTAGGGCGCCAAAATGTGGTGTTCTTTTTCTTCTTTAAAATAAAAATGGTTCTTTCTGGGAGCAGGTTTCTTGGGGAGGTTTTCTGGAGGCAGCCTTCATTTCAGTTAAAAGTAATAATTACTCCAAATACAGCCAGCTGATAAAAGTTCAAATCTTTTATTGTGTCCTTCAATATAGCCTGGTTAGTTTTCTTAGAGGCCTCTCTCTCTCCTTGGTTCTAAGAACTCTTGCAACTTTGTCCTTTTCTTCTGCCTCTGCTTTCTTTAGCCTCCAGCCATCACAAAGGTGGAAGATGGAATGAATCTCTCTTGCCTCTGAGAGAGGGCTTCTGGCTCTCAATCTCCCAGACTGCTGAATCTGGTTGCACCTCCGAGAGAGTGCTTCTCCTCAACTGAACTGATGCTCCCTTCTCAATCTTTTCAGCTGAACTCCCAACTGAGCCTCTGTCTGCTTCTTATATATGATCTCCCAAAGGTTGACTCTTCCACTCCAAGGGAGGGATTAAGAGAGGTGTGAATTCACAAAGTTACAAAGTTATCTTTGTGAATCTCCCATACTTGTGAACTCCAATGAGTACTTAAATACTTAATATTTATACTTAAAAGATTATTATTACTTAAAAAGATTATTAATACTTAAAAGAAGACAGACTGTGAAGGAGAAACAGAAAATACTGAATTTAGAGAACTATTAAGCACCATGCTAAACTAGATAACCATTGTCTCATCAATTCCACTGATTTAACATTTTGTAAAAATCCTTGTTTCAGAGTTCTGGCCCATAACAATCCCTGACTATTCTTATAGTTATTATTCTGCTGAGACCAAGGCTAGTCCCGAGACTTTCAGAAAGCTAACCAGAACATTACAGACTTGTATGAAAGGATTTCAGTAACTTTGCTCATGAAGTAAAAGTATGAGAATAGATCTCCAGCCAGAGTTAGGAAGAAAAGGTCCTAAGATATTTTTGTAGACTCTTACCTTTCACTATCTCATTGTTATTATTGAGTCATAGGATTATCTATTGTGGTTTAAGAAAAGAAAATTTGGGTATATGGAATCACAAACATACAGCCTAATTTAACATCTGAATAAAAGGGGTCTGAAATAGTCAAAAACACCAGCAAAGAGAAAGGACCAGCTTGAGGCTGAATTATGACACAAGCATCTCTTGATGACACAGAGAACTATTTCAGGGTATAGTCTATCAGGAAAATAAGTCATGACTTAAAGGTTATGCTTGGATTTTATGATGCCTAGAAATAGTTTCCATTTACTACACAGAACAGTCTTTCAAATACATCCAAGAAAGATCCATTTACATTCATATTTGGCATACGGATAGAAGGATAGATGGAACATTTATTAAGTCATTACTTTGTGCCAGGTACTGTGTTAAGTACCCAAGCTCAGGGAGACTCAGGGCATAAAGATGATGGACAAATTATAGGCAACAAGGCAAGGAGAAGGCTTCTACAAAGTAATGAAATCCATTTTTAGTGAATGTTCATTTATGTCATTTACATGGCTCATTCATAATTGATGAGTAATTTTTCATTTTCCTCAGATTAATGCTAGAGAGGTGATATAGAGTATAGATGTCTACAAAACCCCCAGTTTCCCCCGATCTTAAAAACCAAACCTAACCAAACAAAAAAAAATCCCAAAAATAAAATAAAAAAACAAAAAAAACCCTCATTCTTGTGATATTATGAAGGCCAGCTTAGCTCCCTGGAGGCCTCAGAATCAGAGTCAGGATAAGCAAAAGTCCTTGGTCTTTATAGGGATAAGTGAAGGAGATGGACAAAACTGCCATAAACTCTCCACCAACCTCCCTTCTCCTTGTCCTCCAAAGTGACTCTGGCTTGTCTTACTCCAGCCCCTAATCCCTCCTATGATTATCTATATACCCCAAAAGATTGAGACAGCACAGAATAGTGAGAAGGGCCATTTTCCAAGCATATGCTAATAGAGTATTGTCCAAAAGATAATGAGCCTTAAGTGCTCAGTTGTCTGATTCTAGTGCAGCTATTCAGAGTTTCAGCCCTTTACATCTCCTACTTTCTTTTGTTTTAGAACACAGGTGGTCATGCCATCCCTGACTTCTCAGGGAGGTGAAAACCCCAAAAAAGAGGTGATCACGTCCTCCCTGACTTCTTACTTAAAGAGTTGAAAACATAGAAAAGGAGGTGATCATGCCCCCCCCGACTTCTCAGGAAGGGAGATGAAAAATACCAAACGGAAGTCGGGAGTCAAACCAGATATTGTTAGCAGGTTTCTGGGCTGAAGGTCTTACTAGAAACAGGTATGCACAAACCCATCATCATGGGAGATATTACACAAGCACATAGCAATAAAGCATAGG
Organism: Sarcophilus harrisii; assembly: GCF_902635505.1. Classification (NCBI taxonomy): domain Eukaryota; kingdom Metazoa; phylum Chordata; class Mammalia; order Dasyuromorphia; family Dasyuridae; genus Sarcophilus; species Sarcophilus harrisii. Next base: position 108,494,354 of record NC_045426.1, read on the forward strand.
CTATTAGTGATGACTCTCCCCACAGCCAGTGCAGGCTCAATGTGCTGTAACAAACATGAATTGTACATGCAAGTAGTGATATAACAAACAATATAAATCAATATGGTGTTGTAAAAGATTTCCAGAAGTTCTAGAAGGAGGGTATGTAAACAACAATCACAGATATGCCTCCTTTAGAAGCCAAGAGATAGTCCAAAACCAATCTATTGTCCATTGTTTCACATGTCAGGGAATCCAACAATCCCTGCAAGTTTTTGAAGTCCCACAACAGGCTTTTTATGTGTTAGGGAATCCAATGATTCCTGCAGATTTTGAAGTCCTACAACAGTCTTATCATTTCTCAGAAAATCGAATGATTTCTAAGGGTTTTCAAGTCCTACAACAATCTTATCATGTTTCAGAGAATCCAATAATTCCTGAGGGTTTTGAAGTCCTACAACAATCTTTTCATGTCTCAGGGATTCCAATGATTCCTGAGGGTTTGGAAGTCCAACAATTTTTGATGTCCATGAGTCAAATGGCATAACTGCTATGCTCTATCTGTGGTGGTATACGCATAGTCAGCAAAAGAACCACCTGGTGTTTCTTGGATCTGCTCCTTTGTTTCAAGGGGTCTGTTCCATCTCTCTCCAATAGACAAGATGAATATGGCTTGTTGGCACCCATCTGATTCCTTCTCCATATGTAGAGATACAAGCAAACCTTCTCCCTCAAGCAGTTAACCTACCTAGTCCCTTCCACTCACCACTTTCTGGCTCTCTCCACATCACCTGGTGAATATCTAAAGATAGGGGAGCTACTTGCTAGTTCATAGTGTCCACTGTCCTTCAGGTGGGTTTTAAACCTGTCTGCTGGAGCCAGCACATCTTTGTAAAAAATCGAGAAGTTAATAGTATAAAGAGCTAGATTTAGAAGTTCTCTAGGGTTACCTGTGATTCCCCCTTTCTTTTGTTTTTGGAGGAGCAGCTTAATGTCTCTGTTTCTTCTCTCAACTATTGCCTGTCCTTGAGGATTAAAGGATATGCCAGTGGTGTGTAAAATCTGATACTGTGCACAAAAGTGTGCAAAATGTTTAGAAGTATATGCAGATCCATTATGTGTGTGTTTTTTTTTTTTTTTTTTTTTTTTGCTTGTGGCACACCCATAATTGCAAATGCTTGTATAAAAAATTCAATGACCACTTGGGCTGTCTTTTTTGCTGCTAGTATTGCAAAAGTGAATCCTGAAAAGGTATCTACCACAACATGGAAAAAAGCCAGATGACCAAAAGATTTATAGTGGGTCACATCCATTTGCCAAATTTCATTGGGTCTCACACCACAAGGGTTCTTCCCTGGAGGAAGCATAGGAACATGGAAGGCTTTTACTATGCTCCTAGCTTTCTCTCTTGTTATTCCAAATTGTAAACATAAAGCTCGAGCAGCCTGATGATATTTAGAATGAGATTCTTGGGCTTCCTGAAATAAAGGAGTATTGGCCAACATGGTTAGAAGTCTATTTAACATCTACTGGTCATCCTGCCATCTAGGGGAGGGGGTGGGGGGGGTAAGAGGTGAAAAATTGGAACAAGAGGTTTGGCAATTGTTAATGCTGTAAAGTTACCCATGTATATATCCTGTAAATAAAAGGCTATTAAATAAAAAAAAAAAGAAATCTAATATATATATATATATAAATTAAAAAAAAAAAAGAAGTCTATCTGCCTTTGAATTACTATCAAAAATAGGACCTGGAAGTCCACTATGAGAGTGGACATGCAAAATATAAATCTTACCTGGATGCTTTCTCACTTGTTCTTGAAGTTCCTTAAAGAGCTGATAAATATTAGAGGCTACAAATTTTATTTGGGCAGTGGCAATTTTTTGTACCACACTTACTGAATTGGCTGAATCAGATACTATATTTATATCTCCTGGATAATAAATAAGAGCTAGAATGATTGCAGACAATTCATTCTGCTGAGTGGACTGAAAATCAGTTCTGACTATTCTCTTTATAGTTAAGTCACAAGATTATACAGCACAAATATTATGTTTGGATGCATCTGTAAAGATAGTTGGTCCTTTAAGAGGAACTTTAGAAACCTTTTCTTCAAGAATTCATGACCAATTATGTAATAGTCTGGTTATCTTTAATGGAGACCTGCATGTAAGATTTGGAGCTGTGACCAATAAAATTTGCCACTCTGGTTTGGTTTCACAGCATTCATTAATTTGTGCATTGGTATAAAAGGTATATCTTTTGTCAGGTCTCATCCCAGATAATTGTATTGCTCACTTAATGGCCTTTAATAAAATTCTAGCCACAAGAACTTGGTAAGGAGTAAGGCTTTTTTCTCAATGTGCTGGAAGGTTCACCTACTTTATCACACTGTCTCCTCGATGAAGGACTGCTGTGGGGCCTCTTTTGTAGCAAAAACTGATATTTTTTGAGTGACTCTTTCAACCATATTGGATAAAGCCAGTTCTCTCAAAGCCTCTTGAGCTTCTTTTGTAAGCTGGAGTGATGAGTTTAAAGCACTGTCTCCCCTTAAAATGTCATATAATGGTTGCAATTGAAAGGTAGTCAAGCCTAACACTGGACACATCCATTGGATATCTCCTATCAGTTTCTGAAAGTCATTTAAGGTATTTAGCTTTCCTGTTCTTAAGGAAAGTTTTTGTATTGTAAGTACCTTAGGGTATACTTCATATCCTAAATATTGAAAAAGGAGCATGCCTTTGATTTTTTTTTTCTGGAGCTATGTGCAATTTTTAGTTCCTTAGTGTTTCTATGGTCTTTTGTAGATAGGCTTCTAACATTTGTTCCTCAGGTGCACATCCCAATATATCATCCATGTAATGTAATACCATTACTTTTGTAAATGTTTTTCTTACTAGAGTAAGAGCAGCAGCAACATATATTTGACACATCGTAGGACTGTTTTTTTATTCCTTGTGGCAAAACTGTCCATTCATATCTTTTATAAGGCTCAGCTGAGTTAACGCTGGGCACTGAAAAGTCAAATCTTTTCATATCCTCCTTATCTAGAGGGATAGAATAGAAACAATCCTTAATGTCTATAACTCAAAGAGGCCATTCTCTAGGCAACTGAATAGGAGACAGAAGTCCAGGCTGAAGAGTTCCCATAGTTTCCATCTGTTCATTTATCTTTCTTAAATCAGTCAACAGCCTCCATTTTCTAGATTTCTTTTTTATAACAAATACTGGGGAATTCCAAGGACTTAGAGAAAGTTTAAGTGTCCTTGGTCAAGTTGCTCCTGTAGTATATCTAATAAGGCCTGAATTTTATTGGTAGCTAAGGGCCACTGTTCTATCCACACTGGTGCATCAGTTTTCCATTGGATAAGAATAGGTGAAAGTGTTGGCAGGCCTTCAACAGCAGCCCTGTCTAAAAAACTGAAGTACTCATTTGTAATCCTAATTGTTGTAAAATGTCTCTTCCCTACAGATTGATGGGTAATTTTTCAACTATAAAAAGAGTAAAAACTTCTGTTTTGCCTTCAAAAGTCCATCTCAAAAGGATAAAACTAACTTCAGATGCTTTTGATCCTCCTACGCCAGACATGTAGGTGTCTGCCTTAATCTTTGGCCAGTGACTGGGCCAGTTGGCACCTCTAATGAATGTACATTCTGCACCTGTGTCTACCAATGCTAATGACTGTATGATCTGCACCTGTGTCTACCAATCCTAATGGCATGCCATTTATATAGATAGAGAGCATACGTCAATCAGCTGTCACAGTTGCGGTCCAGAATATTCCTGGATTTTGTTGCTTGGAGCCAGAATCTGGGCAACAATCACCAGATTGCTTATTAGGAATTTATATCAGTAAACCTGATGCTACTACTTCTCCTGGTTAATAAGTCACACATTGTCTACCTGTATTAGTGATTGGAATATTATCTACACATTCCCCAGTTTCCCACATCAGTGTATGGATGAACACTGTTTTGTAAATACTCTCAGGAGATGAAATGGTCAAGGTACTTTACCTGGAGGCAAGGGATCCATGGGCCGGAGAGGAACAGGTTTCACCTCTCCAGGGAGTATCTCAGTTGTCCCAACTGCATATAACTCTATTTTCCCCAATTGTAATCCCTTTCTCCCATCAAGTTGCTTCCTGGCTGATCAGTCATGCATGGGATCGAACTTCTAAAGACTCTCTGGGTGAAGCATTGGCTGCCATCATGCCCCAAGTATTTGTTGCTTTGGGCCATGGAGCTGGGTCCTCATCCCATTTCCCTGAATCAGTCTACATTCTGATGCCCAATGGAAGCCTCTGTTGCATTTTGGACATGGGGTTTTGGGTCTTGTTCTCCCATCCTGTTTTCTCACTCTGTCTCTGTGCCAACATTGAGCTTTCAGATGCCCTACTTTATCACATTGAAAGTATTGACAAGTCTCTCTGGAAGTTCCTTGCCAAAAGGGATCCTGTCTTCCCATGTTGGGAACATGGGAAGTCTGCATCATAGCCTGGCTATAAAAGGCGCTTGTGCTCACTGTGGCACAGGGTCTTATGAGCTCCTCTAAAGGAGCATCTTTGTGCAGTCCTAGTATAATTCCTCTGCAAACCTCATTAGCATTTTCTTTATCAAGCTGCCTTATCATAATTTCTGTTGCTGCATTTTCACCAATAGTTCATATAAAAGCTGTCTGCAAACATCCCACAAAATCAGCAAAGGGTTCATTTGGCCCTTGTGCTATTTTTGTAAAGGTCTCTCCCTTGTCCTGTTTACCTGGAATAAAATCCCATGCTTTGATAGCAGCAGAAGCAATTTGCTCATATGCTGCTATGGGGTAATTAATCTGTACTGAAATTTCTGCATAAGAACCTACACCTGTTAGTTGGTCATAGGTGATTGGAGTATTAACTCCACTTGGTTTCGTTGGGCTTGTATCCTACAGAGCTCACTATATTCAGAAAGCCAGTATAAGTTTTGTCCAGATTCTAAGCATGACCTTGCTATAGATTTCAAATCACTAGGGGTTAAGACTTCATAAGCCAAATTTTGTAATAACATCTTAACGTAAGATGATGCAGCCCCATAAAGAGTGCAAGCCTTTTTCAGGTCATTGAGGATTTCTAGATCAAAAGGAGCATATCTTCTACTTTCTTGACCTGAAGAGTTAAACTGTTGAATCACAGGATACATTTCTATTCTCAAATCAGCTGTATTCTGTCCTTCCTCTGTGACTTTACTGCCATTTGCAATCTAGTCATAGGAGGGGGTGATTGCTGGGGGGGGAGGTGCTGGTGATATCACTGCACCTCCCACTCTTCCTCCTCCCTCCATCCTGGAAGGTGAAGTTGATGGGGGAGTGTAAATGACCTGCTCTGGTGTAGGCAGGGTTGAAGGTAGGCTGTGAGAGTGAGAATCACTACACCCTTCAAGTTCACTTAAGTCCTCATGCCCTCTAGCATAATGCTGCCATTAATCTGTCCTTTGTCTTCCTCTTTTTCCTTACACTTCCTCATCTGGCTGTTCTTGAAACTTTTCTTTTTTCTATAACTTGTGGGATTCTTTAAGGCCAATGGTATTATGTTATATATATAGAATGTTTCTTTGGAAATTGAATTAGGACCATTATCATTATAATATTTACATAGTTGATCTACCAGTTTGCAATTATCTGCTTCTATTTCTTCTTCCTTGAAGAATCAAGGGGACATACATTCTAATGTATCCATGAGTCCATCAATCTGCTGCCAAAGTCACAATTAAACCCTGTCTCTATCAGTCTGAGTATGCTTCCTGTAGATTTCCTTTAGGGTGGGGTTGGTGGTGGGGGAGAATCTTTTCCTAATATCTGCACCATTTCAGTTAGAAAATGAGAGTTACTAGTTTAGCTCTTAACAAAGTAAGTTCCCTGTTTGTCTATTAAAATACTCACCTTGGGGGAGTGGGGGCGGGGTGGTGGAGCCAAGATGGTAGAGAAGGCATACACAACTTTCTGAGTTCTCTCATACTCTTACTACTAATTATTCAATTCAGCCTCAAAAATAGCACTTGAGTGTTAAAATTAAAGAAGATTGCCAATGCAACAATTTACCAGCCAAAGATAATCTGGAAGATTGCCAGAAAAGGTTGGTTTTGAGCGGCGGGAGTAGATCAGCGCAAACAGGGATAGAACCAGAGGCTAGCGTTTGGAGCAGACCAGAGGCAGGGATAGTGTCCATGTTTGGAAAATTTACAGAGAGGACTCTACCATAGATTGGGCTATTCTGCTTTGGTTGCAAAGCAGTAGACCAGCAGAGAAATTAAAGCCAAAGATAGAGGCTACTCTAAAAAATGCCAGAACCTTACAGGATCTGGCTACACCCACCCAAAACCAGAAGTGAGAGACCCTGCACAGCCCGCAGCACAGCTATGCAGTCGCATTCTGTAGCACAGGCTTGGGCAGTCTCAAATCTGCACGGCAAGGGGATGCAGCCTGGAGCAGCCTCTAATCTGCACAGTGGGGGGCTCATCCTGGAGCAATAGAACTTCTGCAGCATAACTGTGTTCCCCTGGGCAGAAACACTTCTGGTGCCAGGCAGGTCAGGGCAACTGCTAATATCCACAGCAGGTTTTTGGCGAGAGTAGTGACACTTTCGCAGCTCAGCCTCTAGCCCCAAGACAATCGCTAATCCACACAATGAGGCTCTTAGCAGGGCACTTCTGCAGCTGGCCCATGCAGGCCTGAGTCACTTCCAGTGTGGAGCTTTTCCCAGAGCACTACCGCAGCCCAGTCTCTATTGGCAGCCCATTGGCAGGATAGCTACTGTCCATATACTTAACCCTGCTCTGCAGAGGAAGCTGGTAACCTCCCTGCCCTGAAGTCATACCCTAAAGGCTTTAAAGAAATGAGTAAAAAAATCAAAAGGATGATCAATAGCTTCTATACAGAAAGAGAGCAGGTTTTCAACACCGAGGAGACTAATAGCAGACAGTCTCTAGACAAAACTGCAAAGGGGGATGTTACCTTATCCCCATTACACAAGGCTCTCCTAGAAGAAACTATAAAAAATCTTAAAAGAGAGCTAGAAGAAAAATGGGGAAAGGAAAGAGAAGCTATGTAAGAGAGTAACAACTTCCTGAAATATGAATTGGAAAAGGTAAAGAACTCCCCGGAAAGTAGGATATGTGAATTGGAAAAGACAAAGAACTCCCAAGAAAGTAGGATTTGTGAATTGGAAAAAGAAAATAACTCAGTAAAAAAAAAAGAAAAAAATAGTGAAATGGAAAAAAAAATTCCATAGAGCAAAACAACTCATTTAAAAGTGCAATTGGGACTTCCAGCCAAGATAGTGGAGAGGAGGCACACAGCTGTGTAAGCTCCGCATTTTCTCTCAGAATTCATTTCATGACAAACCTCTAAATTAATACTTGACTGAAAATAAAACTCACAAATAGTTACCAAGAGAAGGCATCCTTGAAACTCGCCAGGAAAGGTCTGTTTTTGCTGGAGGGCAGGGGCGGTTTTAGATCAGGCACAGGCTGAAGGCAGGCAGCAGCAGTGAGATTCTGGAAGGCAGCTCACAGCCGAGCAGACCAGAGGGAGTGGGTGTGATCTCAGCCATCTCTGTGGGGAGAGCTTTGCTACAGGATTGAATACTTTGCCCTGGCAGCAAGTCAGTAGCCCAGCAAAAAAACTAAAAACAACCAGGAGTGAAGAATACAACCCCAAAGAGCTGGAGTCTCTCCGGACCTGGCCACCCCTCCCCAACAGTGTCTCAGCAAGCTCTCAGAGTCTCAGAGCACAGGCGCAGCACAGTGCTGATAGTGCCTCGCTGCTGCCCCCCACAGTCTATAGAGGAAGCTCACTGACACCACTCAGCCCCTTCCCCCCAAAAAACAGATTCCATTTTTTTTTCTTTTTTCTTTTTTCTTTGCTAGTTTGTCTCTGATTCTTCTCTGACAAAATGAGCAAAAAATTGAAAAGGACCTTAACCATTGACAGCTTCTATACGGATAGAGAGCAGACTCTAAACCCCAAGGAGATTAAAAACAGACTGTCTCCAGGTGAATCCCAAAAGGAGGAGATCATCTATTCCTCAGCACAGATGAATCTCATAGAAGAAATTAAAAAGGCTCTCACAAGAGAGCTAGAAGAAAAATGGGAAAAGGAGAGGGAGGCTTGGCAAGAGAGTCTGTAGATCCCACTCATTTAAAGACAGAGTGAATAAAGAAATCAAATCCTTGAAAAATAGAATCAGTGAACTGGAAACAGAAAATAGCTCTCTAAAAAATAAAATTGGCGAAATGGAAAAAAATTCCATAGAACAAAGCAACTCAATTGGACAATTAGAAAAAGATATAAAAAAAGTGAATGAAGAAAATACTTCACTGAAAATCAGAATCGAACAAAAATTGATCTAATTAAAAGAGATAAGGAAGGGTATTATATCTTGCTAAGAGTAGCATAGATAATGAAGCAATATCAATATTAAACATATATGCACCAAGTGGTGTAGCATTTAAATTCTTAAAAGAGAAATTAAGAGAGCTGCAAGAAGAAATAGACAGCAAAACTATAATAGTGGGAGATCTCAACCTTGCACTCTCAGAATTAGATAAATCAAACCACAAAATAAATAAAGAAGTCAAAGAGGTAAATAGAATACTAGAAAAGTTAGATATGATAGATCTCTGGAGAAAATGAAATGGAGACAGAAAGGAGTACACTTTCTTTTCAGCAGTTCATGGAACCTATATAAAAATAGACCACATATTAGGACGTAAAAATCTCAAACTCAAATTCAGTAAGGCAGAAATAGTAAATGCATCTTTTTCAGACAACGATGCAATAAAAATTACATTCGATAAAAGCCAGGGGAAAGTAGACCAAAAAATATTTGGAAATTAAATAATCTCATACTAAATAATGATTGGGTGAAACAGCAAATCATAGGCATAATTAATAACTGCACCCCAAAAAATGACAATAATGAGACATCATACCAAAATGTGTGGGATGTAGCCAAAGCAGTGATAAGGGGAAATTTCATATTTCTAGAGGACTACTTGCATAAAATAGGGAAAGAGAAGGTCAATGAACTGGGCTTGCAACTAAAAATGCTAGAAAAGGAACAAATTAAAAACCTGCAGTCAAACACTAAACTTGAAATTGTAAAAATAAAAGGAGAGATCAATAAAATTGAAAGTAAAAAAAAAACTATTGAATTAATTAATAAAACTAAGAGTTGTTTCTATGAAAAAACTAACAAAATAGACAAACCCTTAGTAAATCTTATTTAAAAAAGGAAAGAGGAAAATCAAATTGTTAGTCTTAAAAATGAAAAGGGAGAACTCGCCACTAATGAAGAGGAAATTAGAGCAATAATTAGGAATTACTTTGCCCATCTTTATGCCAAAAAATTTGACAACTTAAATGAAATGGAAGAATACCTTCAAAAATATAGCTTGCCCAGATTAACAGAGAAAGAAGTAAATATCCTAAACAGTCCATCTTAGAAAAAGAAATAGAAGAAGCTGTTAACCAACTCCCTAAGAAAGAATCCCCAGGACCAGATGGATTTACATGTGAATTCTACCAAACATTTAAAGAACAATTAACTCCAATGCTATATAAACTATTTGAAAAAAAAAAATAGGGATTGAAGGAGTCCTACCAAACTCCTTTTACGACACAGACATGGTATTAATATCTAAACCAGGTAGGCTGACAACAGAGAAAGAAAATTATAGACCAATCTCCCTAATGAATATTGATGCTAAAATCTTAAACAAAATATTATCAAAAAGATTACAGAAAATCATGCCCAGGATAATACACTATGACCAAGTAAGATTTATACCAGGAATGCAGGGCTGGTTCAATATTAGGAAAACTATTAGCATAATTGACTATATCAATAAGCACACTAATGAGTAGTTTAATGAAGCCTAGGTTTTTAATCAAAAGATCCAGGTTCAAATTCTGAATGGCAGTTCAGACCTTTGAGATAGGGCACATTACCTTTCTTGGCCTCAGTTTCCAGCTTTGTAAAATGATAAGGCTTGATTAGTTGACCAATAAGTTTCATTCTAGACAGAAATACTATGATTAAATTAAATTTAGGCCTCTGAATAAATATTTTGTAGGCCCATTATGAACATGGAAAGTTACTAGATATATTTCTTTTTTCTCTGGGAATTCTCTAAATTGGATTAAGAAGGAAATGAAAATTTACCTAGAATTCTGGCAAAGTTCAAAGAACAGGGAGAACAGAGTGTCCCTGTACATGCCTGTCCTTATGCCCATGTATATAATGGAACTAGAATGGAAGAGTAGTATGACTATGAGTTTATAGTCAAAACACCTGAAATTGAATTTTAGTTATGCAAATTGGTGAACTTAAGAAATTCTTTGCTGTGCTCTGGGATTCTTTTTAGTCATAAAATGAAGAAAAACCTGGAGGATCTCTGAAATTACTTTGTATTCTAAATCAAATTCACCTATTTGCACACATGCACACTGAGAAAGGTTAAAGGTATAAGGGCAAAGCAAACAGTGAGCTAGTCTTAGATTCAGAACGATATATATGCAAATCTACTGAAACACAGTTGACTGTGTAAACTTGGACAAGTCACTTACAATACTTTATATGTGTACATACACACCCCTATACACTTTTATATGTATAGTTACATTGTCCTTCCTTCCTTCCTTCCTTCCTTCCTTCCTTCCTTCCTTCCTTCCTTCTTTTCTTCCTTCCTTCCTCTCTCCCTTTCTCCTTCCCTCTCTCTCTCCCTCCCTCCTTCCTTCCTTCCTTTCCTATATGATTGTTTTTGAAGTTCTGACCATCAAAGTACTGATGATCATAAGTCCTCTACAGCCCAACCCTGGAGAGAATATATCTTTATCCTTATATTTCTATATTCACATCTATTTGTCATTGATATTATCAACTTTGTGAAAGCATAATCTCTTTATCAGTGAATATTAGCAACTGTAGATGCAAAATTTTGTCTGAGATATTCAGAGGTTAAGTGATTTACCAAAGTTCTTAAGCCAGAATACAAATAAAAATAAAAATATATGTATATATGTTTTAAATATGTGAGGGCATGTATGTAAATGTATATATATATATATATGTACACTGATTTCTGTATATACAGGCACATAGATATATATGTATCTGTATGTGTGTGTATTATGTATGTGTATATATATATATATATACATATATATACATAATACATACATATGAATTCCTAAAACCTTTGCTTGTGAGGATGTATCTCTATCTCCTATGTAATACTGCATCTCATTTATTTTTCTGTACTTGCACAATACATACACATATATCTCTAAATAAAAGATTTCTTTTTCCTTTTGTGTTTTCATTTGGTTTGGATCTTAGTTCACTCAGTTTCTTAATATATATCACATGGAAATAAGCTATTTGCTATTAGTAGGCTAAAACACTCTAACATTTGTTTAGAGAATAACTCTACTATTTGTCTAATTGGTTTGTCTAACTGGAGTACACAAATGTTCTTATTTCAAGTCATTTTATTTTAGTGTATTACACAGTTCACTATCAAGTGTATGGCTACTTAAATAAACGACAATTTTCCCCAGGAAAATGTGTTTGCCTACAACTTGATGCTGTTCAAAGCCAACCTATGAAAATAGGCTTTTTTGGGATTCATCAGTTTACTCAGCTGAGTTATTAAAATGTAACACATGGCAGACTAGGGCTGGAGATAATATATCAAGCCATTTATCACAAGCCATCAGGGCTAATGTGGTTGGAAAGAATTCCATGTTTGTGGAAGCTTCTTACATAAGAACAAATGATAACTAATGAATGAAGGAAATCATAAAGATCCACTTTATTTTGTCTTAAAAATTTTATAGGCAAATATTTTAGTTTATAAACAAAACCATCTTCATTTATATATTTTGAAAACTCAGGATTTTTTATTTTACTTTTCCAATGTTAAATTGTTTTGTATAAAAGTCTTAGTGATGTTTTGTTTTGGTAACTCTTATTATGAACATCAGTATGCCATATAATAATAGCTGCTCTCTATACAAACCCTATTCTTTCTTGAAGACCAACTCAGATATTATGTTCTCTGAAATGTCTTCTCTTTTTGGAATGCAAATGAGCTCTTACTTCTCTAACTTCCTGTTGAACTCATAAATGAATGATAGATTGTTCTGTACTTCTTTCTATTTTTTTATTTCTATTTTTTTTAATTGCTGCCCTAGAATCTAAGGTCTTCAAAGTCTGGAACTTTAGACCTTTACACTGATAAGATATTAGAACTAGAAGAAACCTTAGAAATCCTTTAGTCTAAGACCCTTATTTTATAGTTGAGGAAACAGATTTAAGGAGAGAGAGGGACTTATCCAAAGTAAATACATAGTAAGTAGCAGACCTGGAATTTGAACTGAGTTTTTCTGATTCCAAAGTCAGTGCTCTTTACATAACACTATGCATTATGAAAGTGTTATAATGATTTAGTGGCAAAGTTACACCTGAAAGCCAGATTTGTAGAATTCAAAGTCTAGGATTCTTTCTACTATATCATGTTACCTTTCCATGTCTTATACTTTTATCTCTCTCACACCATCTGTCCTAACAAAGTCAGCACAGTGAATTTTAAAAGTAAGACAAATACTAGGATAGAACGATAAACTAATAAACGAGTTCAAGTTTCATGTCATTGTTACAGGAGTAACCTGCTAGTGGCTGCTGAGGATCTAATTCTGACCAGCAGAATAGATCCCTTCCTTCATGTGAAAGGATGATAATGATACAAGGAGACTGAGAGTCAGTTGCATTCTCTGACCTCTCTCCTCTTCTCTCTTGGCTCTGATTTATTTCATTCCTAATTCACAAGCAACATCTTTCTCAGTAATGGCTGCTTTGCAATTCCTTCAAGTGTGTTATTCACAGCTGTGAAGGCTTTCAGAGAATCAACCGGCCCCTTAATGGTACAGTTTCCTTTAACCCTTTACAAGCTTTCTAGGTTTAGCACTTAGGTATGGTCCTTAACATGTCATCATATTTTTTCATCCTCTGTCAATAAAATATAGCTTTCCCTCAGAATAACACAGGGACAACTTCCCTTCTATGGTGTGTGTGTGTGTGTGTGTGTGTGTGTGTTAATGTGTTTTAATTTTGACCTGGAGAAAATAAGAACTTTCCCCCTCTTCACAAAGAGCTGCTTTTTGCCTGTGAATAAATCATTTCAATTCTACTTATTTAATAATACAATGTGTTATAAAATGTGTTTTTTCTAGTTAAAAGTACTGCTTCTTCAATGGAGCCTGGCCCTATGTAGAATTTTAAAGTAGATGAAGTTTACCTTCTATCAATCTAATATACTATTTTTCTCTTTCTGTGTTTTATGTCCTGCTGTCAGCACTTTTCAAAGCTTGTTGTGCTGCTCTGGGAGAGGAAAAGTTATTGGAGACAATTCTCATTGGATCATTTGCATTTTTAATTCAATTCAAGAAACATTTTGAAAGTGCAAAACACCATTTGCTCCCAAATTCTGGAGAAATAGGAGATACCTAATATTTTGATGGAGAAAATAATGTCCATCAAGAGTAAATGAATGAATATCAAAGCATTTATTTAGTTTTTACTGTGTGCCAGGCACTGTGCTAATGACTGAGGATGCAAAAGTGAAATAGTAATTTCAGTCCCTTTCCACTACCTGTTTTAAATGAATAATTCCATTTCAAAACCGTGGGCAGAAATTGCTAACATGGATGTAAAAAGAACTTTTTACAGGTTAACTTGCTATCCAGTAAAAACTGGCTTATTTCTCAAAAAGAGATAGCACTGGAAAAATAAAACCAGAAGTTGGGGAAGGAAGTATGGAAAGTATAATGAAGAATTTTGGATTTTTGTCTTCAAGTAGAGAGGGAGTAAACTATAGGAATATTGCTAAGAGGGAAGAAAATTTTTATTGGAATATTTTCACATAGATGTAATTTGATTAGAGTGGGGATAGTAGGCAGAACATGACAATGACAAGGTTAGTGATGATGATAATGATTGCCAACAGTAATTTCTTTGGTGGTATTGCTGAGACATACTGGATTGAAAGAGATGTACTGAAGCACCTAGTTTTTTGGGGTTCCTCCACGGTTTTAGGTTTGTTTGTTTTTTTCAGCCTGTCTTGTGTTTTCTTTGATACAGAGTGCAGTTCTCTGGCCTCTCTCACCCCACCCCCTAATCCTTACCTACAATTCTCTTAACCCCAAACATTGAGTCAACTTTAACTGTGAGAAGAGCCATTCCAAACATATGCTAATAGTCATTGTTGAATAGGTAATTAGTCTTAAGTGCTCAGTTGTTTGATTCAAGTGTACCTATTCAAAGCTTCAGCCCTTTATAGTCTTCTATTTTATTAAATATCCAATCCTCTCCCCCACCCCCACATAGGAATAAATAATCTCAGTATTGCTAGATATATTATTCTTAGTTGTAATCCTAACTCCTTTGCCTTCTGGAAGATTATATTCAAATCCTTCATTTTCCTTATAGTGTTGACTGCTAAATCTTGTGTGGTCCTGACTATGGCTATACAGTACTTGAATTTTTTCTTTGTAGTTGCATATATATATATGTATCTTTTTTGAAATATCTTTTTATTTTTAAAAGTAATTTATTATTTTTAACATTCATTTTAAAAATTGAATTCTCACTCATTTAAGTCTTTTGCCCATCCACTGAGAAGTCAAAAAATATTGCATCAAGTATATATGTGAACTCATATGAAGAATACTTCCAGATTAGCCATATTGTGAATATATTTTAAAAAAAAAGGAAAGTGAAATAATTATACTTCAATCTGCACTCAGAGTTCATCAATTCTTTCTCTGAAGGTAGATTACATTTTTTCATCATTGGTTCTTGGGAATTGTTTTAGTTCATTGCGTGGAACAGAGTAATTTTTCATGGATGCTACAATATTGCTATTATTATGTAAAATGTTTTCTGTCCTGCTGATTTCTCTTTGCATCAGTTCATACAAATCTTCCCAGGTTTTCCTAAAACCATCTTGCTTGTAATTTATTTTTGTGTGTATGTTTGCGTATTTGTTTTATTTATTTAATATTTTTTTTCTCAAAGTTACATTCAAAACAACAACAAAAAAAGAAATTACATTTATTTAAAAATTTTTTGAGTGTTAGGTTTTCTCTCTTATCCCCACCCACAATTAAGAAACTACATGGGAAGTTATGCAAAACATTTTCATTAAAATCAAATTGTGAAAGAAAATGTAGATCTTCTACTCTAATAAAAATAAAACCTTCAATAAAAAATAAGTTAAAGAGAGAGAGAGAGAGAGAGACAGAGAGAGACAGAGACACAGAGAGACAGACAAAGAGATTCAGAGACAGAGCGACAGATAGAGAGAGAGAGAGAGAGAGAGGGAGAGAGACAGACAGAAAGAGAGACACATAGAACGCTTCAATCTATATTGACACGCAATCAGTTCCTTCTCTGTGTATGGATAGGATTTTTCATCTTAAGTCCTTCAGAATAGTCATGGATGATTGTACTACTGAGAACAGCAAAGTCATTTACAACTAGTCATCCCAGAACATAGTTATTATTTTTTAAACAGTACATTTCACTTTGTTTGGGTTCATGGAGGACTCTTCAGATGTTTTTTTTTTTTTTTTTCTTTTCTTTTCTTTTCTGTGAACATCTTGCTTATCATTTCCCATAGAACAATAATGTTCCACCACAAATATATTCCACAGTTTATTGAGCCATTACTCAATTGATGAATATCTACTAAATTTCCAATCTTTCCCCCGAGAAGAGAGCTGCTATGAATATTTTTGGTACATATATGTCATTTTCATTTAAAAAAAAATTCTCTTTTGGTATTCATGCCTACTCATGGTGTTGTTAAGTCAAAGGGTATGAATGAATTTACAGCCCTTTGATCACAGATCATATCTTTTGATCATTTATCAATTGGGCCATGACTCTTATTTGTTTTTATTAATATGACTCTGTTTTCTGTGTGATATCACTTTCCTGATTACCTTCTTATGCTTCAGTCCTGAGTCCTGTATTTGAAAAATCAAGTTTTCCATTCAGCTCAGGTCTTTTCACCATGCATGCTTGAAAATCCTCTATTTCACTGAATAGCCACCTTTTCCTCTGACAGATTATACTCTGTTTTGCTGGATAGGTGATTCTTGTTTGTAATCTTAACACCATTGCTCTCCAGAATATCATATTCCAAGACCTCCAGTCCTTTAATATAGAAGGTGCTAAATCTTGTGTTATCCTGATTGTGACTCCATTATACCTGAATTGTATTTTCTGGATGCTTGTAATATTTTCCCTTGACTTAGGAGTTCTAGATTTTGGCTATAATATTCCTGGGAGTTCATTTTGAAATTTCTTTCAAGAAATGATCAGTGAATTTTTACAATTTTTATTTTACTCTCTTGTTCTAGGATATCAGTTTTCCTTGATAATATCTTGAAAGGTGATGTCCAGGCTTTTTTTTTTTTTTTTTTTTTGGTCATGACTTTCAGGTAGACTGATAATTTTTAAATTATCTCTATTTTCCAGATCAGTTGTTTTTCCAATGAGATATTTCACATTTTTTCTACTTTTCTCATTCTTGGTTTTGTTTTATAAAGTCATTAGCTTCCATTTGCTCATTTTTTTTAAGGAATTATTTTTCTCAGTGACCTTTTGTACCTTCTTTCTCAATTGAACAATTTTGTTTTTCAAGGTATTCTTCACCTCATTAGCTCTTTGCATTTCCATTTGCATTACTCTCAATTCTCTTCTTAATTTTATCTTGATCTCTCTTACTTGATTTAAAAATCCTTTTTGAGCTTTTCCATGACCTGAGCCCAATTCTTATTTTTTTGGAGGTTTTGGAAATAGAAGCTTTGACTTTATTACCATTTTCTGAGTGTGTTTTGATCTTTCTTATCACCATAATAACTTTCAGTGATCAGAAACTTTTTCTGTTGTCTACTAATTTTCTAGCATATTATTCAGCTTTTAACCCTTTGTTAAGGTAGGGCTTTGTTTCCAAGGTGAAGGGGACACTGTCCTAAGCTTCAGGAGTTTTGTACAACTGAAAATTGAAATAGTTTTGTACAACTGTAATGAACCTGATTACAAGCACTCTTTTCTGCCCTGTAACTATTAGAAATGTGCCATCCTACTGTAGTTGTAAGTTTTAATGTATTAAAGCAACAGAGTCCTGCTTTGTTGATTCTGGGGCTGGCATTGGGGCTGGCTGCACATTTGACTCTCACTCCATTGCCACAGACCCTTCCTATTGAGTTTTCAAGTCCTCCCTAGTGTTCCTGGGCTGAGAGGTCCAGAAGCTTCTAGCACTACTACTGATTCAGAGGGCCTATCTTGCTGACAATGGGATTTGGGTTAGGGCTGGGTCTAGGGTTAAGTCTGAGATTGGGGTCAGAGCTGTACAGGTTTGGCTGGACAGGGACTGCATGCTGGACTCTCACCCTGGTCTCACAGAATTTTTCTGTTGAGCTTCCAAATTGCCTTCAGTTGGAAAAATGTTCTATTCTTCCTTTTTGGGTTTCTGATGCTCTAAAATTTGTTTAGAGTCATTATTTAAATGCTGGGGGTAGAGGTTGTACAAGTCCCTGCTTTTACTCTGCCATGTTAGCTGTATCTCCCCCTGCTTGTATTTCTTATAGCACAATAGTATTCCATCATAATAATTTATCACAACTTATTCAGCTATTCATTAATTAATGGGTATTACCAAAATTTCCAATTCTTTATTATCACAAAAATATTGCTTTAAGTATTTTTGCATATATAGGTCCTTTTCTTTTTCCTTTAATCTCTTTAGGATAATGACCTAGTAATGGTCCTAGAGTAGGGTACATTCATATCCCTTTGGGCATTGTACCAAATTGTTTTCCATAGTGGTTGGGCCACTCTTCATAATTCCACCAACAGTATATGTGTCCCAATTTTCCCACATTTCCTCTATCATTTGTCATTTTTCTTTTTTATTGTGATAGCTAATCTGATAGGTGTAAAGTGGTAATTCAGAGTTGTTTTTATTTTTATTTCTCTAATCATAGTGATTCAGAACATTTTCCCCCCCATAAGTCTGTAGCTAGCTTTTATATTTTCTTCAAAAACAATCTGTTCATATCCTTTGATCATTTATTAATTGGAGAACAGACTCTTAGTTTTATCAATTTGTTTCAGTTTCCTATATATTTGAGAAATAGGGCATTTATCAGAAATAAAAAGCTTCCTTAAAATTTTTCCTAGTTTCCTGCTAGTTTTTCAAACACTATGGTCATTTACTACTGTGTATTGTACTGTGTACAATCCTAAACTATTCCATAGATCCAACACTCTTATTTCTTTTCTAATACTAGATTGTTTTCATGATTACTGCTTTGTAATATAACTTGAAATCTGGTGCTGTTAGGCCATCTTCATTAACACTTTTATTTTCATTGATTACCTTGATATTCTTGACTTTTGATTCTTCCAGATGATATTTTATGAGGCATTATAAAACAATTCTTGGAAATATTGATTTATATGCCACTGAATAAAGAAACTTATATAGAATTGTCATTTTTATTATATTGGCTTGGCCTATCCATGAACAATTAATGTTTCCTATGGTTGTTTAGATCAACCTTTATTTGTATGCAAAATGTTTTTTAATTGTGCTCATATAGTTCCTGGACTTGTCTTGGCAGGTACATTCTCATGTATTTTATATTGTCCAGCTATTTTAAATGGATTTCCTCTTTCCATCTTTTTCTGTTGGACTTTGGTGATAATATATAGAAATACTGGTGATTGTCATTTGTTTAATATCTTACAATTTTTCTTGAGTTCTTAATTGTTTCAGTTAGTTTTTTCATTGATTCTCTAGAATTCTCTAAGTACACCATCATATTGCCTGGAAAAAAAAGTGATAATTTTGTCTCCTCATTGCCAATTCTTATTCCTTCAATTAGTTTTCTTATAGCTTTAGAATGCCTTTCTAATATATTTACATTCTAAAATATTTCTAATATTGGTGATAATAGGCATCTTTGCCTTGGCCCAATCTTATTGGAAAGTCTTTTAGTTTGTTCCTGTTACAAATATTGTTTACTTTTTGTTTTAGATAGATACTACTTACAATAAAACTACATTTATTATATGCTTTTAGTGAGACTTTTTTAAACAATAGGAATAAATGCTCTATTTTGTCAAAATCTTTTCCTGAATCTATTAAAATCATCACATGATTTTTGTTGTTTTTGTTATGGATATGGTCAATTATGGTGCTAATTTTCCTAATACTGAATCAACCCTTCATGCATTCCTGTTCCTGCCTGATCATAGTGTGTCGTCTTTGGAATATGCTCCTGTAATCTCTTTGCTTGTACTTTATTTAAAGTTTTTGCATCAATATTCATTAGGGAAATTGGCTTATAGTTTTATTGCTCTATTTTTGTTTCTAGTGATTTAAGTATAAAATTGTATTTGTGTCATAGAAAAAAAATTGGTAGAATTCCTTCTTTAATTAATTTTTCCAATCACTTAATATAGTATTTGAACCAACTGTTCTTTAGGGCTTTGGTAGAATTGACTTGTAAATACAGCTGATCCAGAAATTCCCCCTCCCCCTTAGGGAGCTCATTTATGGGTTGTTTAATTTCTTTTTCTAATTAGTTTTTTTTTTTCTTTCCTACTAATTGTGGCCATTTACATTAAAATGGAACTTTAAAGATCTGTCTGAGTTTATATTCTGCTTCTGACACAGTGTAAGTGAGCCTGGGCAAGTGCTTTCCTTTGACCTTTAGTTTCACTAATTTGAGAAGAATTATACCTTGTTAAAGGATGCAAGTAATCTTACAAAGTTTATCTGTTGATTTATCCTTAAAACAAGCCTGAGAGGTAGATTGTATTACTACTTCCATTTTATAGATGAGGAACCAAAGGTAAACAGAAGTCGAATGACTTGTTTCTGTTTCATATAGTTATTAAATTTTTGAGGATAGACGTGAACTCAGGTCTTCCCAGCTCCATGTCTTGTATGCTATCCACTCTGCCCCTAGCTGCTACTAAGATTTCTTTAAACTACTAAACTATTCATATACAAATAAAACATCATTTAATATACTTTATAAGATAATTTATGTCTCTATATTTATTCCATAGTTCATTTTCTGACTCAAATTGCTTTAATCCCATCTGAAAACTTTACATTGATATGCTTTAATAATAAAATCAAATGTATTCTCCCTACTTTAAGACATTAAACCATTCTTCTATGAAAAAAGAAATATCTTACATTCTTTGTCAGTTGATTTATGCATAAGTAGACTTTTTTCCTGCTTCTTTCAACACTACATTATTCAATTCCCTTCATATGACCTACTTCCATGCCAAGATAGAAATATTACAATCAATATGTCACAAAATTATGGATTTTTAGAATTCCAGGGGACCACAGAAATCATTTAGTTTTTTGTTTTATAATTTTTCCTAACATCAACTCTAAACTGGCTTCCTTGAAACTTTCCCCTAATTATTCCTAGTTCTGACCTCTATGGCCAAACAGGACAAGTCTAATTCCTTTTTCACATGGCATTCCTTCAAATACTTGGGGAAAAAAAAAGTATTATCATCTTTATAATTCTTCTCTAACCGAAAAATGCCTGAGTCCTTCACTCAGTCCTCAAATTTGATAGACTCAAGGCCCTTAAATGTCTTGGTTTTTGTTCTTTGCATATTTTGTGGCTTATCACTGTTTTCCTTAAACCATGGACCCCAGAACTGGATACAGTACTCCAGATGAGGTCTAGTAAGGAAAAGTACAGTCAGGCTACTATCTTTCTACACTTGGAAATTCTGATATAGCCCAAAATCATATTAATTTTTGTTGTTACTTTTCCATCCTGACCAAATACTATTAGCAAGATGGGACAAGTTTGAGTGATACTAACATCATTGCTCTTGTGATGAATATTGCATAGAGTCACTTTCATATAATTTAGTACATGAACTTAGCAATAAACTCTTGGGAATTTTTAACAGCACAGTTTGAGGAAAGCAAGGTATGATGGAAAAATAGCCATTTTCCTTCAGAGTATCCACAATTAAATAATGCTGGAATAATATTAAAACATGCAATTTATAGGCAGTCAACACCCTGGAGCCACATCATCTACCATTAAAGCTTCCTCCAAATCAGGTGAGTAAGTGAAAGATGAATGACTGATTTAGACATAAGCATTTTCTTTACTATTCCCATAACTAAACACTGCTTTGGGGACTCACTGATGTCAGTAACCAAAAAAGGAACCTTATGAAAGAACTAAACTAAGTACAATCATCATTATTGCTATTTGCAGATAAGGAAGCTGAGGCACAAAGAGGCTACTTATTTGTAGTCACAGTCAAAGAAATAATAAGTATTCTGGAGATTGGATCTCTGGTGTCCAATTCTCTTTCCCCTAAACTACACTGGCTCTTCAATGGCTAGCAGTACAAAGACTGAGAAGTTTTCTGATGAACTTGATAAATGTCATTATCACCAGAGTTCATTGAATTAAGCCAATTAATTTTGTGCATCTTTGGATTCTTGGATTTCAGATCTTATTTCCTGATTTCTTTCTTAGAATACTAATACAATTTATTATTACACCATTTGGAGTGCCTCACTTTTTTTTTTATCAGAAAATAATACATGTTATATTAATCTTTTTTTGTGATAAAACGATCTATTGTGTCATTATATCACTTTATTTAATATATATTATGTCAACTGATTTTTAAATATTAAAATATATAAAGTTTAAGAAAATCATTTACCTTTGCATACATGCATGTGGAGATACACACACACACACACACACACACACACAAAACACGCACTATATATACACAGAGGATTTGTTTATCCCAGAGTATCCTTATACTGTATCAAGTGTGAGCATTTTACTTGTAGTTATGGAAATATTTGACCAGCTGCCTATGAATATGAAACAGACCACACAAGATAAATAGTTGCTAAGTAATGGGTAGTACCTCACACCATAAGTGAGTACACTGAGAGTTGTAAAAACTCATACAAAAGCATGTGTCATCACAAAAACATTTCTTTTCCCTAGCACTTTTTTTTCTCATATCCTCCTGTAACAATCGTAAAACCCTTTCCCATGAGCCAGAACCAGGGCATTTAATGCTTGACTTATAATAATGCTTTCTTTTCTTCAACCAACAGAGATTTCATCTGGGTCTATTCTGATGATTCATGTTAAGTCTGCATGGTAAGAACTGGTAAACATTCCATTGTAACTTCATGTGAAAGTTAATTCAAAGAAAGGTTATAAAAAGCTCAAAGTGAAAAAGAATTGAGAGTCAATATTCCCGATTCAAGTCTAATGGGATGTAACAAATTCCATCTTCAGAGGAGTTCATTGAGAGCTGGGATTCTTTTTATATCAATAGAGAAGAGAAAAAGGAAGAGACATGCTTTTTGTTTATTATACTTTTAAATTCTCATACTGGTCTGGGTCATTTAAGGATAGCTGGAGTCTACATTTAAACATCTGGTGTCTCTCATCAATGTTATCGGCTTTGTTATTCTTCTGGCCCCAGTTGTTAGAATGTTGAATATAGCTGTCCTTTCTTCATTCATATCCAAAGCCCAGGATGTTTGTTAGTCAGCTTGACATGAATGACACAGCTTGGAAAGAGCCCTTCACTGGGATTACAGCTGGAAAAGTTTCTCTTTCTCCCCAACCTCCTCTCAGTAGCATGACAAAAAGAAAAAGCTATTTTCATATTGAGGGAGTAAAACTTCTCTTTCTTTAATTTTGTAGCTTCTACCTGATTTTGTGAATACCTCTCTGCTTGTTATGTTATGCCTCTCTACTTGTTATGACTCCTTCAATATATAGTGAGGTTGTTGATAAGGATGATTTATCTCTTCCAGAAATCTACCAGTTTTTTGGTTGCTCCACTATGATCTCACATCTATTGAACTATCTTCTAAAAACGATGTTTTCAGGTTTTAAAAACTGAATCTATGTAGCCTCTGCCTCCATATTTGGTCATGCTATCACCATCAGTGTGGAAGCAGGAATGGGCCATAGAAGACTGAGGGCAATTTTGTCATTATTTTTTCTTCTGCTTCATGAGCCACTATGGCCAAACCAATATATCATCTAGTGGTCAAAATTCAATTCTTTTTTTCATTAAGTCTATCACTAAGACTGTACTTGAAGTATTTCCCATGTGGCTCAATTTTGCTTGTATTATGCTTTTCGTGTGTGTGTGTGTGTATATATAGTATCTTATCTGAATCCTATTCCTCACTACCTTACCTTTGTCTTGGATGATCTTCCAAACCAAGTTGAGTCATAATTTGAACATCAGTGACTTCAATATGAAAGTGAGTAGAGAGGAAAGCTTAGGGGAAAATCTAATTTTGTTTAAAGAAATTAAAGAATTTCCTCCTCCCCTAAAGGAAAACAAAACAAAACAAAACAAAAAAAAACAGTACATTACAGGTCATTTAAGAACCACATGCCTATGTATCAGGAATACTATTTTTTTTTTTTTATTTAATAGCCTTTTATTTACATGATATATACCTGGGTAATTTTACAGCATTAACAATTGCCAAACCTCTTGTTCCAATTTTTCACCTCTTACCCCCCCCCCCACCCCCTCCCCTAGATGGCAGGATGACCAGTAGATGTTAAATATATTAAAATATAAATTAGATACACAATAAGTATACATGACCAAAACGTTATTTTGCTGTACAAAAAGAATCAGACTCTGAAATATTGTACAATTAGCTTGTGAAGGAAATCAAAAATGCAGGTGTGCATAAATATAGGGATTGGGAATTCAATGTAATGGTTTTTAGTCATCTCCCAGAGTTCTTTTTCTGGGCATAGCTAGTTCAGTTCATTACTGCTCCATTAGAAATGATTTGGTTGATCTCGTTGCTGAGGATGGCCTGGTCCATCAGAACTGGTCATCATATAGTATTGTTGTTGAAGTATATAATGATCTCCTGGTCCTGCTCATTTCACTCAGCATCAGTTCGTGTAAGTCTCTCCAGGCCTTTCTGAAATCATCCTGTTGGTCATTTCTTACAGAACAGTAATATTCCATAATTTTCATATACCACAATTTATTCAACCATTCTCCAACTGATGGACATCCATTCAGTTTCCAGTTTTTAGCCACTACAAAAAGGGCTGCCACAAACATTCGTGCACATACAGGTCCCTTTCCCTTCTTTATAATCTCTTTGGGATATAATCCCAGTAGTAACACTGCTGGATCAAAGGGTATGCAACTTTTGATAACTTTTTGAGCATAGTTCCAAACTACTCTCCAGAATGGTTGGATTCGTTCACAACTCCACCAACAATGCATCAATGTCCCAGTTTTCCCGCATCCCCTCCAACAATCATCATTATTTTTTCCTGTCATCAGGAATACTATTTTTCAAGAAGAGAAGAGGAAGGTATTAGATGTGGAAAGTTCTAAGCAATATTACAAAAAAAAAAAAAAAGAAAATTTCTAACTAAAGGCATAATTTTAAAAGATTTTGGATTTGGGAGTCATTTTAGAATCAATTATATGTGCATAACTTCAGATCATAGAATGATTAGAACAAAAGTGAAAGTTAATTCCAATTTTTATGAAACAGTAAAAATGAGAAGACAAGCCATGAAATTGTAAGAGATCCAACTGGACTTATTGAATTAAGTTAAGACACTGAAAGATAAAAATGAATAAAAGGAAAGACATTGAGTCTGATGAACTCTACAGCTTAGAAAACTTTAATGAATGCAAAACAGTCTCCAGGATAAGAAATCTAAAACAGCCCAAAAGCTACTTCAGTCAGAAAATGCTTGATCTTTTTGCCAAATGAAGATATGTGACAGCCAAGATCAACACCAACTTAAAGTCATTTGCAAAATATCTTGTAGGAGGATGACAGGAGGTTACTATCAGTATTAGCCCCTGAAAACAACAAAATGCAATGGAAATTAAAAGCTAGTGGAAAGGTTGGCATGGGCCCCAATTATTTATTTATTTATTTATACAAATTATTTATTTATTTATTTATACAAAGAATTTATGGATGAAATAGAAAGGAGACAAACAAGTAGAGGAGCATTTTTTTTCTTGAGTTTCTATAGCAATCTAGTCTCATCATCAATGACAAAGAAACTACCATTTGCAGTAGACTCTAATGCATCAGTAATCTAGCATACTATCTGGTATTCTATAAAGATGAAAAAGGAACTTAAGAAGATGATATTGAGAAATGCTCTTGGACCTGATCAAATATATGCAGCACCAATACATATTAGAGGCCACATAATTTTAAGGGAACTCTGAACTTTGTAAGTTTAAGGACCTATTGAAAAAATAGTTGGAAGATTCCTAAAGATTGAAAAGGATCTCAGATGATATAAAATATGCCAGGATATTAATAGTTTGTTCTTGCTTTCTGATATCTGTAAAGTCTTTACAGGAAAGATCTATTCAAGTATTATGAACATCCTCAGTGAAATCATGGAAAGGAAGCAGGAAAGGAAGCTTTCTAAGATGATTTGCATAATATATTATATTTTCCCAATCACAAACTTGACTGGAGAATACAAAATACAAGTTCTTCTTTTTTATTTTTTTTTTTTGCTGGTTTAAAAAAAATATAGACTAAGATCTGTTTTGAAGGCTCTTCTCCAACAAAGTGTCTCATATAAACGTTAAAATCTTGTATGTCTTGCTTCCACAGAGATAAGTCCTTTTATTTTCTTCTTCCAAAACCATTTCTTCATTTCTTCCAAACCACTCTCTCCATTTTCCTTCTCAGTCAAAAACTTTTTATTATAATTAATTTTTCCTACCCATATGATATACCCATATACTCAGTAAAACAAAACAAGATGGTTTACATATGAAACTGAATCCCCATTTCCTATCCCTTGCTTAAACTTTGTATACATGTATAAATTTTGCTTTCAAAACTTTCTTGCTTATCTGTTTTGGTTTCTGAATTGCCTCATGCAATCTTGTGTTTTTTAGCATCACTACTGCTAAACACAATTTCCTATATCTTGCTCCAAATAAAAATTGAGAGAAAACAACCAAATAAACAAACCTTTTAACAAATAAATAAGGTAAAGGTAAATGAATTCACAGTAACTGTGTTCAAAAATGTGTCTCTCTGCTTCTTGAGTCTGTACATTATCAGAGTACTTTTATATTTCTTTATTTAATCTATTATTATTATTATTTGGAGAGGCAGTTAGGGTTAAGTGACTTGGTCAATGTCACATAGCTAGTGTTTTCTGAGGCTTCCTAACTCAGAATTGGTGCTCTATCCACTGTGCCACTACATTTTTCTTTACAATATTTTTGTCCTTATATAAATTGTTTGATTCTGCACACTTCATAGTTAATGATACCCATGATCTTCTGAAATTGTCTTGTTTGTTATTTCTTAAGGGAAAAAGATAATTTCTATCATTAATGGATTAATGATAATCCATTGTGTTTATAAACCAGTTTGTCTGATCATTCCCCACTTGATATATATATATATATATATATATATATATATATACCCTAAAATTCTAAGTCTTTAATATTATTCTCTCGTCTTTTAATTTTTCTTTTTAGGATAAGTGTTTGTTTTGCTTGTGTTTATGTCTTCCCAAATGTTATCCTATCTGTTAAATCAGTTTTCAACCCCAGTTTCTTTCTCTGTGGAATCTGATATGATTTTACACCAAACTCTGTATGTATATTCAACTTCTGCTTTTTTCTATTTTACATTATTGCCCATGGGCAAATAGAGCTCAGGAAAGACACTTAGGATAGTTTTGTGCAATTATTGGATGGAAGAAGTTACTCATGCTATTTTCACATTAGATTCCTTGATTTTTATTCTATCTGGTGTGAATTTCAGGTTTCTCTTGGTAAATTTGTAAGAGCTCGGTGACTTGCCTCCTATTTAGGCAGCCATCTTGACTAGAAGTTCCTAATCTCAATATTTACTAAGAAAATAGAAACACTCAGGGCAAGCTACTTCTTTCCTATTCTATATCTTATTGCTTTAATTCTCCATTCAAGAACTTTTTTTTATTTAGTCTCTGATGAAAAGATGGCCCTCATCTTTACCAATGCCAATTCCTTTTCTTGTTTCCTTAATACTACTTCCTCTTGTCTTTGGGATTATCAGAATACTCATTTTCTTTCTTTCTAAATTTTAATTACTCTCTATCTACTGGTTCTTTCCTTGGTGCCTACAGGTCTACCCATGCCATGCCTCCTCCATTCTTCTTCTTTTTTTTAAGATATGACTTTTTTTTGGTTAAACATGGTAGAAGTATATGTTAAATCCAATATATGCAAAATGTTATGTTGTGAACCACACTCAGTTCCCACAGTTCTCTCTCTTCAGAGAGGACTGTGGGGACTAAATGTAAATCACAACATAGTATGTCCATATTTTTTTTTTGTTGTTGTTGCTTGCTTGCTTTTATTCTTTCTAATTTTTTTTCCATTTTTGATCTGATTTTTCTTGTGCAGCATGATAAATATGGAAATATGTATAGAAGAATTGTGCATGTTTAACCTATATTGGATTACTTGCTGTTTAGAGGAGGGGGTGAGGAGATGGGAAGAAGAAAAATTTGGAACAAAAGTTTTGCAATGGTAAATGTTGAAAGTTATCTTTGCATGTATTTTGAAAATAAAAGCTATTATATAAAAAGAAAATACTAGCTGCCTTGGTTATAAACAAGGCAACTAATATTTTCTTTTTATACATTCTAAATTTGATTAAGTAAATAAACATTATCTTCAGCAAAGTTAGATGGTTTTGCTTTCTCTTAATTTATGATTATTCCCACAATTTCTTATTCTTGAATCCTTGTTTTAGCTAGTATTTCTTCTTTTATTAAATGATAGTGGGGATAATTTTCATCCTTGCTTTATTACTAAATAATTCTTGCTTTTGGCTTTAAATAAATACTTCTAATTATATATAGAGTAGTGAATCTTTTCATCCCTATACTTTTTAATTTTTTAAAATATAGATAAATATAATATTTGTGGAAGCCTTTCCCCCTACCCAATGATATAATAGTGGAATTTTTGTTATTTCTGTCATTAATATAATTGATTATACATTATTATATATATGTATATATATATATATAATAAATATGAATATATATTCAAATAGTTTTCCTAATATTGAATCATTATTTGATTTCTGGTATAAATTCAATCTGATCACAGCAAATAACTTTGAATACATTCTCTTTGCTAATGTTTTATCTGATATTTGTAAGTGAATATTCACTAAAGTTAGTAAGAAAGCTAAATAAATGTTAGAAAACATAACTGAGGAATAAGAAATGGGAAAGGACAAAAACTTGTATAGGAACCATAAGTCAAACTTACAAATAATGAATACTTTCTTCAAGAAGACTTTGATCTAATAATTTTTTATTGCACTGAACTTTTTAACTTTAATTCCCTGCTTTCCATTTATTTATTTGAGGCATACACTGCTTTGAGAAGATTTTCTAGCTTGTTGTCTGAGCTCTTTGATACTTTATCTTTTTCATTAAGTGCTCTGATTTAATTTCTTTTCTATTCTTTAATTTCTTTTATAAGCCTCTTTAATCAGAGATATGGACCATGGTCAATTCATTCTGATTTCTGGGGTTCTAGATATAATGGTAGCAGAACATTTTTAAACTTTTCTTTTCTCATCACTTTCGCCTGTATTAGATTAGGAAATTTCACTTTTCATTCTTCAATCTATGTTGTTTTTCTGTGAGATTTTTTTTTTCCTTTCTGTTCTTGATTTGTTGTTATTATTTTGCTCTCTCTGTCTTTATATGTACTTTCTAAATGTTTGAGGTAATGAAGGGATATATATATATATATATATATATACACACATAATGTTTGATTTAACAATCTATTCATAAATTCTGAATGACCATATCTCTGGGATCATACAATCACAAAATTTCTGAGTTGGAAGAGACCACAACAACTATATAGTTTGATCCATATTGAGACTAAAAAATTCATGAGATTAGAAAAAGAAAACCCACTAATGTGTGCTGAATAAGTGGCCTTTTTTGAAGGCCTAAAACTAGGAAGTCTCTTCCACTTCCCAATGTAATCCACTTCATTTCTTCATTTCTGGTTAGTTCTATTTGTTAAGAAATTTTTATTTTTTAATTTTTTAATTTTTATTATTTTTTATTACTGGCTTCAAACCAATCTTATTATGTCATTTCCATCATTTATTTTAAGTTATATCATCCAGGGCCAGACAAA
This sequence comes from Sarcophilus harrisii, assembly GCF_902635505.1. Taxonomy (NCBI): domain Eukaryota; kingdom Metazoa; phylum Chordata; class Mammalia; order Dasyuromorphia; family Dasyuridae; genus Sarcophilus; species Sarcophilus harrisii. Next base: position 108,523,708 of record NC_045426.1, read on the forward strand.
AGAAATCAAAATCTTTAAATGATGATGAATCAAATGCTCAAAAACAATTTTTAGATGCCCCATGAATCTTCTCTTTTCATATTAAATATCTCCAGTTCCCTCACTTTATGTGTTATGCAATGAAGGTTTTTTAACCAAGGTGATGTTCCTCCCATGGCTTTTCTTCAATTTGAAATGTCTTTCTTATACAGTGATAATTTCAAAGGTATTTCAGTTTGGGTCTGGGCTGAAATAGATGGAACTTTGAGTCCCTGCTAACTCCAATGATGTGTTATCTATGATATGAGCTCTAGAAGATTGTTATTGATGAAATAACCATAGTAGTGATTATCTTATGCAAGTTCTGAAAATATTTCATTAGAGAGATCTGACATGAGCAGCCGATTCACATGATAATAAATGGTTAAAATTCTTAAAGAGGATAGAGTCCTTGAGGCATTAGCTCACTAATAAAGAATGATACATTGGCCACGTGGATCACAATAATAGCCATAAAAAATGGGGCCAAGTCAGCTCCTCAACCAAAAAGGAAGATTGACTCAGTTCTATTTATTGGACTGATTCACAATGAATAACCACTTCCTTTCCAAATGTGTTCACTTCTCTTTGACTAAATTTGGCTAGACCATGAGAAGTTTGTGCCTTTCTAAGCAAATTGAAAGGTTTTACTATAAGCTGTCACTATAAAAAATATTCAGTATTCTTGAAACTCTTGTGTCATATGTTTGTAAGCAGTGGAAATGGAGAAAATTTTATTGATAGTAACATGCAAAAAAATTTGACTTAACTTTGTAAAATTTTGTTCGTATTGTTTAGTTGTGTCTGGGGCTTCATGACTCCATTTTTTTTTTTTTTTTTTTGGCAAAGATCTTGGAGTGGTTTCCCATTTCCTTCTCCAGAATATTTTATAGATGAGGAAATGGAGGTAAACTGGGTTAAATGATTTGCTCAAGTTCACACACCTAGTAAACATTTGAAGTTATATTTGAACTCAGGAAGATGAGTCTTCCTAAATTCAGACCTGGCACTCTATCCATTGTGTCACCTAGCTGCTATGTTAATTTATATTATTCTAAATAGATAAGCAAGAAGTGGTTCATTCTCTGTTGCTTTAAAAGAAATAGAAAACATAAGTTTGAACTCATGATATTTTTAGACATCCTTAATATCATTTTTGTTAATTTTTGAACAATAGACTGTATATTTTTTACAAATTCCTCTGAGTTTTAACAATGTAGTCCTCCTCACAGTTTTCTTTTATAATTCAGGCCAGCTATACAGTGGCTATATGATGTAATTCCAATATACATTTTATATGAATTGTAAGGGGACAGCTAGGTGATACAGTGGATAGAGCACCAACCCTGAAGTCAGAAGGACCTGAGTTCAAATCTAGTCTTAGACATTTTAATACTTCCTGGGTATATTGTGGTGTTCTTCTTTTGTATAATATATGATGGTTCTCTGTGAGCAGGTTTCTTGGGGGGGGTTTTCTGGAGGCAGCTTTAGTTTCAGTTCAAAGTAATAATCACCCCAAATGAAGCCAGCTGTTAAAATCCAAATATTTATTTTCTCCTTCCTAGTCTTGTCTCTTTCCTTGGTCCCTGTTAGCTCTCTTAGAAGCTTCTCTCCCTGCTTGGTTCCAAGAGCTCTTGCAGCTTGTCTTTTGTTGCCTCCAGCTCCCTCTGAATCTTGGTTTTCCTCTTCGAATCCTTCATCCTGCCTGACTGCAGTCTCTAGCTTGTCAATCTCCCGAACTCACCGATTTCTGACTTTCAATCTTTTTCATCTGACTTCTCCTGACTGAGGTCAATTCTTTTTATGCTCTTTTACAGGTGTAAACTCAAATGTTGACTCCTCCGAAACTGGGATTATGAGAGGTGTGAATTCACAAAGTTACAAAGTTAACTTTGTGTATCTCCTGTACTTGTGAACTCTAATGTGTGACCTCTAATGTACAAATTCTTAAAGGTGCAAACCCAAGCACACAAGCATTGCTTCCATCAATTCCAGTGAGTCAACATCTTGTTTCAAGTTCTCGCCCATAACAGTATATGACCCTGGGCAAGTCACTTAACCCCAATTGCCTTATCAAAAATAAATAAATAAATATTATATGTGTGTGTGTGTGTGTGTGTGTGTGAAGACATATACACATAGGAATTGTAAGATTAGCCTCATGAATTTTAAAAAATCATATTTCTTGCCTAAGGTAACATGATTTGAGGGGTACCAGCATGACTGCTATTTGAGAATATTAACTCTACCATCTTTCTTTTCACTATGATTATTTCATTTTGGCAAAGTCTTGATGATTTCTCCACCTTTTGCATTTCTTTCTAAAATGAAATTAATTCTGGAAGTTTTCCATTTTAGTTATTATAAACTATAGCTGGAGATTATACTTTAGTTATTATCAAAAAAGACCTTAATGACAAACTGACATCCAGCTGAGTGCAAGAATGAGCAACAGGATATATGTTTAGGAGAGAAAATTTGGGTGATGACAAAGGGGCTGACACCAGAAAGTGCTAAAGACAAACTTTGCTTCACAATTTTGCCAAAGATTGTCTCTTAAGAAATCAAAATTTAGATTCCAGGTGGGATTATGTAATTTACAAGATATCTTTCTGCTTATTCTCCATCCCATTTCATAGATAAGAAAACAGAGTTAGAAAGATAGTACAACTTGTCCAAGATCACACAAGTATGAAGGAGCAGAGCTTAGACTGGATGCCAGATCTTCTATATCCTGTATATAAGTCAAATTGATCCCTTCAGTCCCTTGTAGCATGTTGATTTTAGTAAATGTGAGATTTTACTTTGGAAAGGCTTACTGAAATGTCTGAACAATTAGCAAACTGGGGTGTTCTTTTTTTTTTTTTTTTTAATACCCAACTGAGAATAAAGTTTCTATGAATACTACCTGCCTGTTTTGAAATTTGTGGTAGTGACTATTTCTTTCTATGTAAGGGTCTTTAACTGGGTTTTGAATGAAATTATCAAAGGCCTGTAAGGACTCAAAATGAGAAGTCATTGGGAAACTGTCCATTAAAAGGGCAAAAATGGAATTAGTTTTTGGTTGTGTCATTTATTTAAACTTGTAGGTTAAGCTGAATCATCTGATTAAGCTGCCTGATCTGAATAGCATAAGGAAATGGATCCTTGATTCCATTAAAAAAAAAATACATTATATTAAAAAAAATCAATGTACTTAAAAAGAGGAATCTCATGATTCTATTGTTTCTTAGAATTCAATTCTCTTCCCCTCTCCCAATTTCATTTTGAGAAGTTTGAATTTTCCTGAAGAGAATGAAATAACTATTTATCTGGTTGTAATTAGGAGATTCTAAAGCTTTTTTCCCTTTTAACTGAAAGATTCCAACAACCATTTTTTTGTTTGTTTAAATCTTTATAAGTTTTGGACATGATTTATCATCAGCTATCTCCTTGTGACTTCCAGATTTGTTGTGAAATCTTATCTATTCAAATGCTGGTTTACATTAAAGGCTGCATAATGTAGTAGAGAGAGTCAGATTTTAAAAGATTTATGTTTTAATCAAACCTCTGCCACTAGCTGTGTAGTCATTAAAAAGTTATTTAACCTATCTGAACTTCATTTTCCTCACCTGTAAAATGGATAAGATGGCTTCTACGATGTTGTTTAGTTCTATTTCTTTGGTCGTGGAACCACTGTGTAGCTATTTATATGGACAGAAGGTTTTTCTTATGTGTACTGATTTGTAGCTCATTTCATACTGTGCATGAACTTTTGTTAAACAAAGGCACAGAGTGTATTATAATGAAAAAGCTAATTTGTGGTTACGTGTCTGATATATTATGTAACAGTGGGATTGTATCTTGTATCTCTTTGGCAAATCTAATTTTTTGGCTTTGTTTCAGGAAGTGACATGAAACATATTTTTGTCACTCCCTGAAAGTATAAATTACTTAGACATCCTGAATGCTAATCACATTAAAGAATTTTATATATATATATATATATATATATATATATATATATATATATATATATATCCTTTTATTCAACATATTTGGAGAACACAGAATATTCACATTCTGGGATTTTACTCTTTGTCCAGTCTAAAGAAATCTTTACATTCTAAAGTGCAAAAAGTAATATAACATGATACACTGAAATGTAATTAAGATGTATGAAGTTCATACTAGTTTGTGCTAGATTCTGAGAGTACAAAAGGTAAAAATTAATCAGTCCCTACTTTCAAGGAATTTGTATAACATTGTGATGACAGTGGTAATTAATGGTGGGTGGAAAACAATAATATCCACACAAACTGATCAATACAAATTAAATTCTTTTGGTTTTGATTAGGGTAGATGACTTCGCTGTGATTCACTACCAATTATAATCTATATGTATATATACATTTTAGCACAGAGCTTTACAAATCTATGTTGTTCAATCCTCACAACAGTTCTGGGAGTTAGGTGACATTATCTCCATTTTAGAGTTGAAACTGAAACAAAGGTTAAGTGACTAGCCCAAGTTCACACAACTGGTAAGTAAGTATATGACATATATGGAGAACTATAATTTTTTTTATTATTATAATAACTTTTTATTGACAGAACCCATGCCAGGGTAATTTTTTTGCAACATTAGCCCTTGCACTCACTTCTGTTCTGATTTTTCCCTCCCACCCTCCACCCCCTCCCTTAGATGGCAAACAGTCCTATATATGTTGAATAGTTGTAGTATATCCTAGATACAATGTATGTGTGCAGAACCAAACAGTTTTCTTGTTGCACAGGGAGAATTGGATTCAGAAGGTAAAAATAACCCGGGAAGAAAAACAAAAATGCAAACAGTTTACATTCATTTCCCAGTGTTTTTTTCTTTAGGTGTAGCTGTTTCTGTCTATCATTGATCAATTGAAACTGAATTAGATTTCTTTGTCAAAGAAATCCACTTTCCATCAGATTACATCTTCATACAGTATCGTTTTGTTGATGTATATAATGATCTCTTGGTTCTGTTCATTTCACTCAGCATCAGTTCATGTAAGTCTCTCCAAGCCTCTCTGTATTCATCCTGCTGGTCATTTCTTACAGAACAATAATATTCCATAACATTCATATACCACAATTTACCCAACCATTCTCCAATTGATGGGTATCCATTCATTTTCAAGTTTCTAGCCACTACAAACAGGGCTGCCACAAACATTTTGGCACATACAGGTCCCTTTCCCTTCTTTAGTATCTCCTTGGGGTGTAAGCCCAGTAGTAGCACTGCTGGGTCAAAGGGTATGCACAGTTTGATAACTTTTTGAGCGTAATTCCAGATTGCTCTCTAGAATGGTTGAATTCGTTTACAACTCCACCAACAATGTATCAGTGTCCCAGTTTTCCCACATCCCCTCCAACAATCATCATTATTTTTTCCTGTCATCTTAGCCAATCTGACAGGTGTGTATTGGTATCTCAGAGTTGTCTTAATTTTCATGAGAACTATAAATTTTTAAACATCACTTGTAATTTATTTCAGGCATCTATAAATGCCTCTGTGTAGGCATAGTATAACTCATTTTTTTTTTTAAACAAATATTCAGGAATTTCAGAATAAATACCCAAGGCCTGATAAGTGTTTGTTAAGGTTATTGCAGAGAAAATTCGTGTTTTGGGTAATAAAGATTAAACTTGATCAGGGTTTCCTAATTGAGTCTCTATAATCCCCCTAGGGAGTTTTGCAGATAAATACCAGGGGGTCTATGAATTCGAATGGGCAAAATTACATCTCCCCCCTCACTGACCATTATCTAAAATTTAAACTTAGCATTTTTTCAATTATGAATAAAAAAAAGTCAACCATGATTCTGAGAAGGGGGTCCCCAGGCTTGTTCAGAATGATAGGCAAAGGATGTCAATATCTTTTGGACTAGCTAACCTCAAAGATCACTTCAAATTTTAGCTACTAGATTTCTGTTCAGCTAAATCATGCCCTCATTATTTATTATTCCTTCCCCTTTCTCTGAAAACTGAAAGTTACATAGAATATTTTAACTATTGGGTTCTTTTGTTTTTAATTGGCTAAACTACTTCACTAATACATCTGTAAAACTCATACCAAAGTACCACTGAATTGAACCCCAAGGCTCTATATAATTCAACATGTATACATATGCACAATTTCCATTTTCTTTTAATGGTTCAGCCTTTCTCTTCTTTGAGGCATTGGGGGAGTGGAGCAGTATAAAGATATATTAATCCAGTGCTTCAAAAACAAATAAACCCAAACTGGTCAGATTATTTCCCCCTCTTCTTACCGTAACATGAAAAAAGATAGAAATCACTGTACTTAAAACCCATAAGAGATAGGAAATCATAACAACCTTGAAATTAGACCTCCTGCAGCAAATTAGCAGAGATGAGAAAAGATGGACTAGTCAATATTGGAGGGGCTATGGAAAAAAAAAAAAAACTAGAAATAATAGTGGAGCAGTGAATTTACACACACACACACACACACACAGTTCTGGAAAACAAATTATGTAAATAATACCCCAAGAAAGCCATTGACAAAAAATGATTTATACCAGCATTTTTATCATAGTGAAGAACTAGTAACAAATGAATCTCCATCAATTGGGACTAAATGAATTTTGGTACATGAATGAAATGGAATGATAGTTCAGAAAGGAATAACAAATATGGTGATTATAGAGAGCCATGGGAAACATTTTATAAATTGATACCAAGTAAAGTACATACAGCCAGGAAAATAATACACATAATAACTCCAATAATATAAATGGAAAAAAAAAAAAAAACAATTACCAGAAAACAATTGAAAGTGAATATTATGAAATGATACAGATCAAGTTTATTTTTAAATATATGAGAAGATACATTTCTCCTTTCCTTTGCTGAAGTGGAGATTAGAACACTGTATATAATATAACATTTGATTTTTTTTTTTAAATACAGGTGGATCATAGGTATGGGGGAAATGTAGGCAATGTAAGAAGAAAAGACATCAGTAAAAATCTACTTTAATAAAAGAATTTGCTGCACCTTCTCTATCCTACTTAATTTTATAGATGAGGAAACATAGGGCCAGGAAGATTAAATGACTTTACCAATATCATATAAAGCATCAGTGTCAAGAGTAGGATCTGAACTCAGATTCTCTGGCTTTAGAGATATTATTATTTGCATTTCTATTATGCCACACTGACTTTTTAATTTATAATCCACAAGGGCTAGCAAAGCAAAGTACTTTAAACATAGCAAATGTTTGATGAATTAAATAGAATTATTTAACACATTCCCTATATGATTCCTAGCCAAATTGGCCTATTCAGAATTAAAGGATTTAGAACTAGAAGAAATATTAAAAAAAAATTCTCCTTCCTTTTCTAAAAATGTACCTTATCTTTCCTGATGTCATGAAGCTTTACTGTTGCCATTTCCTCCATCTGAGATGTTTCTGCCCCACCCCAAAGGTCTTCTAGCAAATCCTAGAAAAATAATGTAGAAGAAAAATTGTTGAATTGAGGTCAGAGAACCTGGATTCAAATTTTGGTTCTGTCATTTATGCAAGTCACTAAACCTTACTGGGAATACCTTATGCAAGTCACTAAACCTTACTGGGAATGGGGTTTCATTTATAAAATGAAGAGTTTGGAATAGTTGACTTCCAAAGTCTGTTTCAGATTTTAGTCTGTGATCCCATGATCCTTTACATGAAATTTAACTCCTTGTAGGAAGCATACAAACATGTTCCAGCACCCAACATAATCAGCCATAATAGCTTGATAAATAAACACTTGTTGAATATATGAATTTACTTTAACCTGTTATAGCACCCTGAGAGTTTTCTTTAATTAGACTCATATTAAAAACAAATAAGAATGTTTTCTTAGAATGGGTCATACTTAATGAAAGGTTACTAGAGCATAGTTGAATTATTTAGGGTACCTCCCTTATTTAAAGTGATATATGAAATTTTACCTATCAATTTATTGTTCTTTATCTTACTTGCATAAAAAAAGACTACATTATATTAGGTTTTGTTCCCTTTCCCATTAAAAAGTATATTAACATTTGTCAGGCTATCTTGGAGGCGAATTTTTTATAAAATGTTATTAGTTAAATCAAATTGTAATTTTGGAAAGGGATGGTTTGAATTGTCATGCCATGTGACTGAAAGCAACGGTTTTTATGGGCTATGTAGACAAAACTTTAAAATTGATTTAGTAGTTGGTCAAGAGTTTTTCCTGCATTTATGTATGAAGGTGAAAGACTCCTCTCAGAGAAGTTGACATTATGTGTTATGGGGGGGAAAACGTTTGAGTGATACACCCTTACCCCACATAGTCTCTAGAACCAGAACTAGGTTCTGGTCTTTTGGTTGGCTCATTTTTGTTCTAGCTACAGGAAATTGTGTTTCTGAACTGGACTCTTGAACCAGTAGGATCTGGGAATCCAGAAACCATAGCCTAATGTAGCAGTCAGCTCAGTAGTGAAGTCTGATAGAGCAAATATTGGGAGATGCTAGTTTAGCTAGGATTTTGATTTGAATTTGGTGGGGGTAACTCTAGGTACACTGAACTTAAGAGAACAACAATGTTTCTAGTCTCATATCCAAAATCATTATTCTTGGGATAAACCCCAGCAGAGATATTGTTTAACAACTGTTCCTGCAGATGGTATAGCCATATCTATTAGAGACTCAGAAGAAAAAAAAAAAGTTCTTGTCATCAAAATCCTTGACCTTATAAAATTGTTCAACATCGGAAAATATGATTTTTTTTCCAGTGGAAATAACATTAGAAAAGAGTTTTTATTCTTTGTTTTTCTGCTTTACCCTAAGGACTATGGAACCTTTCCATTTGATTTGCAGTCCAATCCTTCCATATATATTATATCTTCTATCAGAAAGTGAACTCCTTGAGAGTAGGGACTATCTTGCTTTTCTATTTGTATTCCCAGCATTTAGCATCATTCTTTGTGTATAGTAAATGCTTACTAAATGTTTCATTCATTCATTCATGTAGGAATTGAGCTAAACTGTAAGACTGCTTTTTCTTTTCCAAAGTGAAAGATGATCTTGGAGTGATACTCTCAAAGTATTAAGGAAAATGTTTGTGTGTGTGTGTCTATATATATATGTATAAACATACACACACACACACATATATAGTAATATCTCTGAAGTAAATATTTTTTGTAAAAGGGATCCCAAGTTATGCATTTAAATGGACTCAGAGTATCCTAAAATAGAGAATACATATTGAGTTGGTATTTAAGTTGATGGCAAGTGAAAGAAACCTCCAGACTTATTCAAAGTATTAATATAGCCTGTGTATGTTGGGGGGAAGATAAAATGTAATAGACCTTGCCCTTTCAGAGTGAGCATGAAGAAAATATGTTAATTTTGGATACATATTTTGCAAGTATTTGTTGTCACTATTTTATCAGGAAGTAAGAGAGAGCTCTGAATAAGCAATAGTCAGCATTTTTTTAAATTTATGTATATACACACACATACAGTATATGTATTTAAAATTTTTAGTTTATTTAGTGTATTTATGTAATATTTATATATAAATATTTAATAGGTTTGCAAATCATCTCACATATATTATTTCATTTGTTCCTCACAACCATCCTGTGAGGTAGGTGCTATTTTTATCTCATTTTGCAAATGAGAACATTGAGGCTGAGAAAATTTAATCTGTTTACCCAGGGTCACATAATTCATAAGCATTAGGAATTGAACTTCCTGACTCTAAGTCCAATGTACTATTTATTCTATCACCAATAAATGCTATTAAAAACTTGGGTCATTTAAGAATATTTCTCATATGTATATTACTCCAATTTTCTTGTCTTCTTTGTCTCCACCTTAGGAAAAAATTTCAGCATGAACAAAACGTACTTAATTTAGCTTTTCCTTTCTTACCTACTCTATCTCCACCAAAACTCCTTCTCTCCTTAAACTTTTGCAGTATCAAAATTTGACCATAAAAAAAGGGATCTTACGGTCATTTGTACATACTTAAGGAATAAATAGTGACCTGTTCTAATTGTATTTACATTTTAGTGAGTAACAAAGACTTTAAGACAAAAATGAAACAAAATCTAATACTGGAATTTTAGGCCTCAAAAATGAGTCATTTGCTTTGATGGAGCAGATATTCAAGCTTTTCCTGTTCCTGAATGAGACCTTCCCTGATGGGCAGAACTAGAAGGGACCTTAGAAACCGCTTATTTAGTCTGGCCTCCTATCAGGAATAATAAAAGTGAAACCTATAGATTTGTTCAAAGTCACACCAATAGGGACAGAGAAAAGAATCAAATCCAGGTCTTCTGATTCTAAATGCAATTTGTTTTCATAGTGCCATTTTAATTTTAAATGAGCTCAATAAATATGGATTAAAAACCTATTACATTCTGGGTACCTAGTAGTATTAAGCACAAGTAGGTTATTCAATTGATATGACATTAGGCCTAGTGTCAGAAAGAAATGGGTTCAAATCTGACCTCAGACATTTACTAATTGTATAACCTTGTGCATATCATTTAATCTTTTAATCCACTGGAGAAAGAAATGATGAACCACTCCAATATTTTTGCCTGGAAAATGAATGGACAATATTTGCAATCTATGGCACACAGGGTCATGATGATGTGGATACAACTGAGCAACAATATATGCAAGCACTGTGCTAAACTGTGGTGATACAAATTAGGGCATAAGGAATAGTGAATAATGAGACCTTTATCCAGAAAGATCATATTTTTAATATTGTAGAATGGTATGGCTAGGGTTATTAACCATGAACATGTCATAAACAATAATTTGACACTTAACTAAATGATGAACTCTGAACAGAACTTCCACTGGCTCCTGTTGAGTGAATTTAGTTGGGTAAACATTCAGATAAGTTAAAAGGAAGTCAAATACATTTGAAAGAGGGAAGATAGCATTATATAAAGCAGGAAAAGGAGGTCCCAGATATCACATAGTAAGTCTAATAATAGCCTTGTTCAAATATCATTCTATAAAAGCAAATCTCATTTCCTTTAACTTGTTGACATTAAATAGCGATAAATTTAGGGGTAGATTTTAATGAAATAGCTGGGTGGGGTCTTGGAATATGTATGAATATGGGCAGAAAAGGTGATACAGCACATATACCTCAGACCTTTTGATGTCATTCCTAAACTTCCACTTTATCATGGAGTTGTCCCTTGTTAACTTTTTGAACTTTAGGTCTGTATAGGATCCTTAGAAATAATCTGGTCTATCCAGCTGCCTGCCTTTAGGCAGAACTGCACCTGAAGCATCTCAAACATGTGGCTAGAACTTCCTGCTATGAGTAGACATGTCACAGACCCCAAAGATACCTATTTGTTAACTTTTTCCCCTTCTCAAATCAGTCCAATGGAAATTCCCTTGTTTGATTTTCCTTTTTTAAAATAATGGAAGAAACTGGTTTCTCAAAAGACTTTCTTCCTACTTCTGTTTTTGGTACCATGATCATTTCTAGGTATTTGTTGAAAGGAAGAAGGCAAAATCCTGTTAATAATAATAATAATAATAAGATACAATTTGTCAGACAAAAAATGTCATAAACTGGTCCTGGAATACTTTTGGGGTAGTACTAATCTTAAATTTTTAGGGAAAGCAGTTAGTTACTTTGAAAAATTCTAAAATAATATTAAGATGATGATAAAAAATATAGACACTTGCATATGCATATATAAAACTATATAAATATATATTCCTGATAAAATAATAGCTAATACTATGAATGTGTGTTTATATCTATGCACATATACATATATGTATATAAATTTCTTTTTTGTCATCTTATTAAAGCTTCAGAATTTTTCAAAATAAACTAGATTATTTCCCTGAAACTTTACAGTATATGAATATACATACATATGTACACAAACATATATATATAACTATAGACAGAGATAGATAGATAAAAAGAAAGATAAGACACATAGCTTGCTGTTCATTAATGGATATAATGCTCTGAAATGTTGCCATCTGGTGGGAGTTTAAAGTCAAAACATGAGCCATTTCAGATCGCTTCAAGGTTATAAGAGTAAAACTTGATTTTCTTTGGTGTGGGAAATTAGACTATTATGATTTATTTTTTTTTAATTACCCCCCCCCTCCCCAAAAAAAAATAAGGAAAATGAAGCAACATGAATGAAGAAGGAAAAGTAGAGATATTCTGTCTAGTAGCATGATGCAGTGGAAAGAGCCCAGAATTGAGTGTCAAAGGAACTGGGTTCAAACTCTGGCAATGGTTTTCTTACTATTTATGTAACCTTGAGAACAGTTCATTATGGTGGAAAGAATGCCAGATTTAATATAAGAGGATGTGGATTTTAATTCTAGCTCTATGACATTTCCTTTGGAGGTAAAGAACTTTAAATTTAGGGAATTTGACTACTCTAAATATGTAAATGTGATAGAAGATTAGTGAATGCAAATTGATCTTACTCCTCACATGGAAGAGACTTAAGGACTTCTGAGAGAGCTGTGATAATTCATAAATAAATATCTTGGAAAAACTTTGGAACATGTGTAGACATTCAATTACTAGTTATGGTATGTTAACTATATAGTAAATAGCAGTCTTCTGATTGGCTGTGTAGGCAAGAGCTAGGGGCACCTTTTCAAAAGGTGCAGGTAAACCAGATCCTTGGCTCTTTTTCACTCTTCTTTCTCTCTAAGAGGATTACTTTAATTGTTTTTTACTCTTTAACTGATGACATGTGGTGTGAGACAATAATGTAAAAGGAAAAACTTTGTTCTTGCTTTGGAACTGTTGTGGAATTTTTATAAGAAAAAAGCTTTAATCCTTTTCCTTGTCAATTATTCTTTTGTTTAAGTTGTTAAAGTGGAAGGAAATTAATTTAGAGGCAACATGATTGTGAGTTACAAAAAGTCAGTGGAGTTAGTCTTTGGAAGTCTGGAATTCAAGAGGTAATGTTTTCTCAGTCCTGAGGGGAAAAAAACCACAGATGTAGCTAAGAGTAGGAATAAATAGTAATTGATGACACATTTAGACTTGAACTTGATGGGACCAAAGATATGTAGAAATTGTTCTAAGAGTTAGTCCACACTGCCCAATGACCCAAGTGGTACAGGGAAGAATATGAGTCTACACTATCAAGGGGAATTAGTTTTTCTTTTGTTTTTACTTTATTTTAAAAGTAAATGTCCCTAGAAGCATTCCCAATAAGATTAGGGGTGATACAACTTTGCCCCACTATCACCATTACTATTCAACATTGTATTAGAAATGTTAGCTTTAGCAATAAGAAAAGAAAAAAATAAATAAAGGAATTATAGTAGGCAATTAGGAAATCAAATTATCACTCTTTGCAGATAATTTTATAGCATACTTACAGAATCCTAGAGAATCAACTACAAACTACTAAAAACAATGAACAACTTTAGCAAAGTTGCAGGACATAAAATAAATCCACTTAAATCATCAGCATTTCTATATGTTACCAACAAAGTCCAGTAGCACGAGATGCAGAGAAATTCCATTTAAAATAACTGTAGATAATATAAAATATTTGGGAGTTTACTTTCCAAGACAAAGTCAGGAACTATATGAACACAATTTCAAAACACTTTCCACACAAATAAAGTTAGATCTAAATAATTGGAAGAATATCAAGTGCTCATGGGTAGGCTGAGCCAATATAATAAAAATGATAATTCTACCTAAATTAATCTATTCAATGTCATACCAATCAAACTGCCAAGAAATTACTTTACAGAGCTAGAAAAAAATAATAACAAAATTCATCTAAAAGAACAAAAGGTCAGGAATTTAAAGAAATTAATGAAAAAAATGCAAATGAAGGTGGGTTAGCTGCACCAGACCTAAACTTATATTATAATGCAGTGGTCATCAAAACCATTTGGTACAAGGTAAGAAATAGAATAGTTGATCAGTGGAATAGATTAGGTTTACAAGACACAATAGTCAATGATGATAGTTACCTAGTGTTTTTTAAAGCCAAAGACTCTGGCTTTTGGAATAAGAACTCAGCATTTGGAAAAATAAAAAAATAAAAAACAATAACAACATTGGGAAAATTGGAAAATAGTGTGACAGAAAGTGGACATTGATCAACTCCTAATACCCTATACTAAGATAAGATAGAAATGGGTTCATAATTTAGACATAAATAGTGCTACTATAAGCACATTAGAAGAACAAAGGGTAGTCTATGTCTCAGATCTGTGGAGAAGGAAGGAAATTGTGGCCAAAGAAGGACTAGAGTGCTTTATAAAATGCAAAGTGAATAATTCTGATATATTAAATTAAAACCTTTTTGTACAAACAAAACCGATGCTGACAAGGTTAGAAGGGAAGCAGAAAACTGGGGAAAAATTGACAGCAAAGGATTCTGATAAAGGCCTCATGTCTAAAATATATAAAGAAATGACTCAAATCTGTAAGAATACAAGCTATTCTCCGATTGATAAATGGTCAAAGGATATGAACAAATAATTTTCACATGAAGAAATAAAAACCATTTCCATTCATATAAAAATGTTCTAAATAACTATTGATTAGAGAAATTCAAATTGAAGACAACTCTGAGGTACCACTACACACCTTTCAGATTGTCCAAGATGACAGGAAAAGATAATGAAGAATGTTGGACTGTATATGGGGAAACTGGAACACTACTACATTGTTGGTGGAGCTGTGAACTGATTCAATCATTCAGGAAAGCAATTTGGAACTATGCCCAAAGAACTATCAAAGTGTGCATATCTTTAGTTTAGCAGTCTGAGTCTGTAATCTAAAAGGATCATAAAAAAGGGAAAATGACCCACATGTGCAAAAAAAGTTATGGTATATGAATGTCATGTAATATTATTGCTGTATAAGAAACAAACAGCAAGATGATTTCATAAAGACCTGGAGATTCTTACATGAACTGATGCTAAGTGAAGTGAGTAAAAATGAGAGAACATTGCAGACAGCAACAACAAGATCATGTGATGATCAATTTTGTGATAGACTTGGCTCTTTTCAACAATGAGATGATTCAGGCCAATCCCAATAGACTTGAAATGGAGAGAGCCATTTGCATCCAGAAAGAGAACTGTGGGGATTGAATATGGATCACAGTATAGCATTTTCACCTTTTTTGTTGTTATTGTTGTTGTTGTTTGCTTGCTTTTTGTTTTGTTTTGTTTTTTATCTTTTAAAAATTTTTGATCTGATTTTTCTTGTACAGCATGCTAATTTTGGAAATTTGTATAGGAGAATTGTATGTGTAACATATATTGGATTACTTATTTTCTAGGGGTGGAGGTGAGAGGAGGGGAGGAAGGAGAAAAATTTGGAATACAAGGTTTTGCAAGCATAAATATTGAAAACTATCTGTGTATATTTTGAAAACAAAGCTATTATTAAAAAAAAGGTAAAAATCCTTTTGCAAAGGCTAATAGATATTGAGACAAAATGAAACTGGTAGTTATAGGTTCTAAAAGGGTGGTAGGGAAGGCACAACTAGTAAAGGCTTGAGCCAAAGATATTAGAAAAAATCATTACAATCCCTCAGTGGTAGCTTGAGTTATCTAGACCTTGAGACAGGGATATAAAAACTGAGTTTGACATAATGAACTATAATTAGATTCAATTTATATCTTTTTTTGTGAACAAATAGGCATGTTTTGATGCATGTGAAGTAGGGACTTCACTACATATTTTGATACCAGTGATAGAAAATATCATAGGTAAAGAAAAATGAAAACTTATTACATATTATTTATTAAATTATATATATGCACATTTATAATAAATTAAAGAGTATATTTCTATATTTGTATTTGGTTATTTATGAATATTTATATGTCCTATGTAAAATATATGATGTGAACTTGAATAATCTATTAATCACTCAAGTATTTATTAAGTATTCATTATTTATTAGGCACTAAGGATGCAAAGACAAAAGGAGCTTATATTTTACAGTGAGGGAAAGAAACATGTGTTTCTGGGCATGTACAAAACATTTGTAAGAAAAATATTAGAGACTTTCCTGAGGCCAGAAAAGGCCACATAAAGGAAATAAGGTTTGATTTGAAGGAAGGAAACTTGGGATGCAAAGGTGAACTTGGATTTTATGTGTGTGTGTGTGTGTGTGTGTGTGTGTGTGTGTGTGTGTATCAGATATTATGGTCAGCACAGAAAGGCACAGAAAGAAGAGAAACATTGTCAGTGTGTTAAGAAAAGCATAAAGGTCAGATTGGCTCTATTGTATAGTGAATAAAGGAGAATAATTTGAAATAAACTTTGGAATTTCTCTTGACCTCTGTTTCCTCATTTGTAAAAATCAATCAGCAAAGAGTTAGTAACACACCACTATATTGCCAATACTGTGACCTGAAGAAATACAAAACAAGAAGTGATATAGATTTTGGATTATATTTATTACCTCCACTATTCATTCAGTCTCTTAATATATCAAAAAATATATATTAGATGGCCCTTAGTAGCATAGAGAAGCAAATGTTATAACAAAGCAGAGGAAATAGAAGGCAAAGTACAGATGGGGAACAACTTTGTTTATTAAGCACCTATGATATGTCTCTTTACAGATATCTCATTTGAGTTTCACAATAATCCTCTGATGTGGGTGATATCCCTATTTACAGTTGAGGAAATTGAGGCAGAAACAAACAAATTGACTTTCCCAGAGTCACACAGTTCAAAAGTGTTTGAGGTCATATTTGAATTTGGGTCTTTCTGACTTCATGGTAGCACTTTATTCACTGCATCACCAAGTTATGGGAAAACTCAGAGAAGATTGTCTACCATGTAGAAAATAACAATTTCCCAGTTTATTTGCTCTCACTCATGGAATTGAGACCATAGACAAATTTTTCATTACAGTCTAATAAAAAGAAATTCAAGAATTTAGTTTTAGATTACATTACATCTAGATATAATAACTGGTCCAACTGCTCAAAATGGAGCTATAAAGAAAGACTTTCCAATTTTTGAAACTTGATCTTCCTAAAGTTATTTAAAAATATTTTTTTTCTCCAAGTGAACATGGCTATGTTTTGACATAGACCATGGCAAAAAAAATAGGGTTACTATTAGGTATTTGGCACAAATGATAGAAAATATCTTAGATAAAGAAAGAACTAAAAAGGAACAAGGTTAAGAATCTCAAGGCTTATGTGAAAAAAAAATTGAGAGAAAAAGATCAATGCTAGATCTCAAACTGTATCACAAAGAAGTAATTATTAAAATGATATTATATTGATTTAAAAAATGGAGAAGTTGATCAGTAGAACAGATTAGGTTCATAATTTGTGCAAGGAAATGACCTTCCACAGAAAGGAAATGGCCTTCCACAGGAAGGGAATGAAGGAATTTAAAGACTGCAATTTGTGGAGTAAATACTAATTATTTGACAAAATTTGTTGGGTTAACTGGAAAGCAGTTTGGCAGAACTTAGGTAATGGTCAATATGTCATAGAGTATCCCAAAATAAACTTCAAACACATATATGAGTTAGAAGTGACATCATAAACAACAAAATTTCACTTTAAGAATTACTAAAAAGTAAATTCACAGCTAGGTGGCGCAATGCATAGAGCACCACCCATGAAGTCAGGAGGACCTGAGTTCAAATGTGACCTCAGACACTTAACACTTCCTAGCTGTGTGATCCTGAGCAACTTGCTTAACCCCAATTGCCTTAACAAAAAACAAAACAAAAAAAAGTACTTTTCAAATATATAGACAGAGAGAAAGAAAGAGGAAGTTCATGACCAAAATAAAAGGGGATCATAGAAGATAAAATGGATAATTTTTTGCACAAACATAACTAACAAAACTAAAGCAGTTAAAATTAGAAAGAAAAAAGAGAATTTGGGGGAAAATCTTTGCAAAATGTTTCTCTAATAACGATATTATTTACAAGGTACCTAATAAACAAATCCAAATTTATAAGACTTAGTCATCCCTCATTAGATAAATAGCCAAAAGATTTTTAAAAAGCAATTTCAGAAATCTAAGCTGTAAATCTAAAATGCTAATAATTTAAAAATTTTAAAAATTCAAATGAAAACAACTATGTGTTGGAATTTACCACCCATCAGAGTGATAGCAAAGAGAAAAGCAAGAAAATAACAAAAAATGGAGGAATTGAGAGAATGCAGTTTCACTAATGTGTTGTCAGCATACAGGTAAATTGGTCTAGCCCTTTTGCAAAGCTATTGGAACTATGTTCCAGAAATTACTAAACTGGGAATCACCTTAGACCCAGTTATACTACTACCAGGTCTATATCCCCAAGAAATTAAAGAAAGGAGTACAAATTTACAAGTACAAAAATATTTTAACAGGCCCTTCTCTTTTTTTACCTTCCTACTTCTCCCCTCTTCTTTTTCCTTAGTCATATCATCAACTTCTAAGGCTTCAGCTGTCATATTTTTGAAGATTTTTTGGAAAATTTATATATTCAGCCCTAATCTCCTTTCTGAACTCTGAATCTATACCACAAACTTCTCTTAAAGGCAGGAACTATATATATATATATATATATATATATATATACACACACACACACACACACACACACATATATATATATATATATATATATATATATATATATATATATTGCCTTTCTTTCTACACTCAGCATTTAGCAAATGCTCATCTCCCTGATTTTAAATCTGACCTTAGATACTTATTAGTTGTGTGAACCTGGGCAAGATATTTAGCCCTGTTTGCTTTAGTTTTCTCATCTGTAAACTGAGTTAGAGAAAATGACAAACCACTCTAGTATCTTTGCCAAGAGAACACAAAAAGGGGTCATGAAGAGCCAGACATGATTAAACGAATAAACGTTTATTGACTGACTAAATACTTGCTCTTGATTTGCTCTGGATGTTTTATGGGTATCTGAAACTCAACATTTTTACAGCAATTATCTTTCCTTCTAAATTCACTTTTTGTTAAGGACACAATCATTCTAGTCTTCCTTTTTCTTCTTCCTTACCTATTTCAACCCCAGTCATCATTCTCCATAGCGTGAAAGCTTCTTGAGGGCAAAGAGTATATTCTTTTAGCCTTTGTATCCCTGAAATCCCATCCAGGGATAAGCATATAGTAAATAATGAATGCTTGTTTTACTGAAATAAATTGAATATCTTATCAGTTGCTAAATTTTGACAATTTTACCTGCATAATATTTGTCCCTTTCTCTTCAGTCAATCAGTCAAGCAGCATTTATTAAACACCTGCTAGGACATAGGCACTGTGTTAAACATTTTATAAATACTGTCTTAATTAATTTGATAGGAATACAGTGGGTTGAACTTTGGAGATACAAAGATAGGAAAAATATAACAAAATCATTCCCCCCAAACAACAACAACAGCAAAAGATGTCTTTGTTCTAAAGGAGCTCACAATCTAATGGCAAAAATAACATGGAGAGAAACAATAGTACAAATAATATAGATAAAAGATAAATTTGGGTAGTATCATAGAAAAGATAATAAAATTAAGGAGAAATAGGAAAAGATTTTTACAGAAGGTAGGACTTAAATTGAGACTTGAAACTTACTCTTCACTCACTTTTACTACTCTATTTTAGGAATCATCACTTCTTGTCTGGATGATTATAATAGTGCTAATTGGTCTCCATATTTTTAGTTTCTTCTGTCTCCAAATTATCATACACACAGCTCTCCAAATAATTTTGAAGCATAGAGATGACCAAATTATTTATTTACTCAAAAACTTCAGTAAGTTACAAACTCTTGTTCTCATTATTTAACATTCTCCACTATTTGGTTCAAAGTGATCTGGTCCTAAATCCAGCATACTGTTCACTGTATTACCACTGTATTCACTATTCACTGTATTACCACACTGCCTCTATACAACTTACCAAACTTACCAAACAGTACTCTATGTTTCATCCAAACTACAAATGAACATTTCCAACTTTTAGGATCTCTCCCCATACTTGAAATAAACTGCCTCCTTATGTGTTTTTAATAATAAAAAAAAATCTTTCAAGTTCAATTTAGGTTCTCCTTTCTCAGTAAAGCCTTCTTCAATCTTCTCTCCCTTCCACCAGAAAAAATGCCTAAATAGGAGTTTTGGCTCTTTTTACCAGGGTAGAATTGAGCAAGTCACTTAAATCTCACACTTAATCTCACAGTGGGGCTTGCTCTTTTTTCATTCAGTTGTAACAATAGTTGTGGGATCAGACACTTCCAATGTTAAACCTTAAATCTGTAATTCACTACCTGAGTGTTACACATTTGATTCCAATGACCTTAAAATGGAGGACACCTGAAATAAAATTAATTTAAATCTTCAATCTTTTCCTGTTTACTACATAGTTCCCTATCACCTACAAATATGCTTCTGTCAACCCCATACTTAAGCAAACCTCATTTGATCCAGTCCTTTACTTATCCTCCTAAGTTTTTTCTTTTTGTGAAAAAATTCCTTGAGAAGGCATTTACAAATAGTGCCTCCATTTATTCTCTTCTTCTAAACTCTCTGTAGTCTGACAATTGTCCTCATTCAATTGAAGTCACTCTCCAAAGTAACCAATGATCTCTTCCTTGCTGACTTTGAAGACTTTTCTCAATCTTCATCTTTCTTGACTTCTCTATGCTGTTATCACTTTCTTCTAGATAATCTCTGTAGGTTTTGGTGACCTTATTTTCTCCTGGTTCTCCAGTCTGTCTGACCAGATGAATCTCCTTTTCCTACTTCAGTCTCCTTTTCTTGATCTTCATCCTTGTCATGACCACTAATTGTAAGAGCTCTCCCATCCCTAATGGCAGTCTTTAGTCCTTTTCTTATCATCCTTACCCAGAGATTTAATTACAATCTCTATTCATATAATTCTCAGGTATATTTAACAAGCTCTAATCTTTCTCCTGACCTCCATTCTCAAGTCTTCAACTTTCAAATAGACAACAATGGACATTTTAAACTCAATAAATCTAGAACAGAATTTACTGTCTTTCATCCTAAATCCAAATTTCCTTATTACTGCAGCGGGAACCACCATCTTCTCAATCATTCAGACATTAAAATCTAGTTATCATTACTATCACCTTACTTTCTCATTCCAGAATATCCAATATGTTGTCTGGTCTTGTCATTGCTACTTTTACAGTATCATTCATCTATATCACTACTTTCCTCTGATACCATTGCCACCCTGGGGCAGATCCTTCTTACCTCTTGCTGGACTATTGTAATTGTCTTTCCATTTTTGTCCTGGACTCAAGTCTCTTTCCACTCCAGTCCATCATCTCTTCAGCTTCTATAGTAAAGTACAGATATGACTATGCTCATGATCTTACACAAATAAGCTATTACTCTCATGATCAAACATTGTTGTTCAGTCATATCTAATTCTTTATGATTCTAGACCATACTACTATCCCTAGGATTTTCTTGGCAAAGATACAGGAGTGGTTTATCATTTTCTTCTCCAGTGGATTATGGCAAATAGAATTAAGTGACTAGTCTAGGGGATAAAGGCTTCTTCTGTAGAAGGTAAAATTTGGCCTGAGTCTTGAAGGAAGCCAAAGAAACCAAGAGATTGAGGTGAGCATACAATATGGAAAAAACCTATGGAAAGATAGACTCAGGAGATAGGATGTCTTCTGTGAGGGATAGTAAGGAAGTCAATATCAATGGATCATTCAGCACAGGAAGGAGAGTAAAGCGGGAAAGGGCCAGGTTATGAAGATGCCAAATAAAGGATTTTATATTTGATCTTTGGCCAACTAGGTGAATCAGTGGATGGAAAGCTGAGATTAAAATCAGAGAGAACTAAGTTTAAGTCTGGCTTCAGACACTCCCTAGATGTGTGACCCTGGATATCATCTGGGGTCCCTGGATGACCTTGAATAAAATGTATGCATCTAGAACTGGAAATAATAGGATGAACAAGCATGTAAATGCCTACTATGTTCCAGGCCCTATGCTAGACATTGGTGATATAAATAAAAAACAAAAAAAGAAAAGAAAAAAAATTCCCTATTCTCTAGAAGCCAATCTCTTTGTGAAAAAATTTACAAAATGATTGGAGACAGAAATATTTTGCATAAAGAAACATAGGAAGAGGTGAAACAAGATTTGAAATCAAGGTTATCTAATTCTAATTTCATCATCTTGCCATTGAAATGTGTTATTTCTCTAATTATGAATTATAAAGAAGTCATTTTCAGTTTAAAATTTCTTCATCTCTGTAATTTCTTCACTTTTTGCAATTTTTTTTACTTAGCTAGTTGATTTGGAGTATCTGTTAACTAACTAAATGTAATAACATTTAGAATTTTCCCTAAAAGATCATCAGGAAATTAAAAATATTTATTTAAAAAATTAATAATTTTACTTACAGCTGGGAGAAGAAAAAGAAAACCTCAAAACTACCTGCAGATATTTTAGTCCAACATTTAGTAAAAAAAAAATCTTTTTTTGCATTAACTGGCACAATTCACACATTTTATTTCATCCCTATAAATTCAGCTTTTTATTTTCACTATAATTATAATTTTTAAGATTCAGTACTATACTGACATCTAGAGGATGATAACTATAAGGATCATGTTTTCTGAGGTTTTTGTACTGGCCCAGGGTTTTCTTTTGGTAAGTCTATTTTGTGATAACATTGCTCTCTTTATTTTTTTGAGCAAAGAATTGAATTTTAGTTCATTGAAACATTAGGAAATAATCATCCTTTAGAAATAAAATGACTACTGGTGACCATTATTTTTTAAATGTAATTTTATTGATATCTCCTGTTTTTGTATCACTTTTGTTTCTGACTATATCTCTTCTTCTGACTTACCTAACAAACCATCCTTTCTAGCAACAACAAAGAAATAAAAAATAATTAAACAATACATAAATATAAAATATTAAATATTTTGTATAATATACATAATAGAAATAAATTCAAATATTAAAACAAAAGTTTTAGATATAAAAATAAATAAATAAATAAAACACCACTAACAACAGAATTGTAGTCCAGTGAAGCTAGTCGACATATTAACAAGAACTAACAATATCTGTCTTCCACAGTCTCCCAACTTCTACCCAACTTCAAAGGAGAAACATTCATTTATTTGGGGACCAGTTTGGTCATTGCATATAAAGTTCAATATCAAGGTTTTTTGTTGTTCTTTCCAAGTACTTTATTGTAACATTTTTACACTTAAAATTCTTAATACAATTTCCAGAGACAGCATAATAAACAGAGAAAATTAATCCAGTAAACAAATTTAATATATACATACAATTTGCATGTGCATATACACATATATAAGCATCAATATTCATAAAAATATAATAAATATATATGTGTGTGTTTATACACATGCCCATAAACACTCATTTATCAATTTATTGATCTGCCTTTCTGTCTGTATAGTTATCTATATATCTATCTATATACAGTAGCCAGGTGGCACAGTAGGTAGAGCTTTGGAATTGGGATTAGGATATTGTTCAATCATTTTTTACTGGGTAATTTGACACTTCTTTCTCCAGCTCATTGTACAGATGAGGAAACTGAGGCAAACAGTGTTAACTGACTTATCCAAAGATCACTTACTTAGAAAGTGTCTGAGGCCAGATTTGTATTCAGGAAGGTAAATCTTCTAGACTTCAGCCTCAAAGCTCTATCCACTGTGTCACCTTGCTTTCCTGGAATCAGAAGACCTGAGTTCAAATTTGATCTATATACTTACTAGTTGTATCACCCTAGACAAGTCACTTAACCCTGTTTGTGTTGGTTTTCTCATCCATAAAATGAGCTGGAGAAAGAAATGGCAAATGACTCCAACATTTTTGCCAAGAAAACCTCAAATGACATCACAGTCACATATGACTGAAATGACCATATAACACACACATAAACACACACATGCACACACACACACACACACACACACTCACACAATTTAGCTAAAATAGCATAGTCATAGCCTTTAAAAGGGAAGGTAACTAAAGACTATCTCACTCAGTTCTATTTTTATCTTTTTTAGAATAATCCCCTTTTTGGAGGGAATTCATTAAAGAAACTTATTTTCTTTCATTTCTTCATTTTTTCTTTCTTTTTCCTCTCAAAGTCCCTTACTTTTCAGATAGGAAAACTAAGGCTCAAAAAGTATAAGTAATTAGGCCCAAGTTACATGAATGATGAATAATAATTCTAACTTACATTTTTATGGTTTTTTAAGTTGTATAAAAACATAATTAAATTTTTCTCACAGCAAAGATATGAGTGAAGGAATATAATAAAATCATTTCCATTTTACAGATAGATAAAGAGAGAATCTGTAAGCTCACATGACTTTTCCAGTGGTCACACAGCTAGAAAGTTTTATACTGACTTCATGTTCAGAGACTTGGCCATCATAACGTTATAGTTTTCCTGAAAAATTGTTTATAGTCATCTAGTTCTTTATCCTTTAATTTCATTTCTCACTTAATTCATCTTGTGATCCAGTCTGAACCTCTGTCTTCTGACTCAAGATTTCTTTTTTCCACTCTAGCACTCAAATGTTTTCCTTCCTTTGTCCCAATCAATCTTTTACTTTTACTTTAGTATGTCATGAAATTTCTCTGACAATTCTCTGTATTTCCAAAAGTAAAATTATTTATAATTCATTTAAATATATAAATACTGACATTTATTTTTAAACATTTAATATATTTAATATTTAAATATATAAATATAAAATAAAGGTAATCCAATATCTTTAGGAAGGGAGGTAAGAGATTTTGTGAGATCCAAATAGTGATAATATATCTAAATTCCAAATAATTTGCTAGGAATCAGGATTATAATGGAAAGGATATTGACTCCACAATCAGATGACTGGCATTCAGATTTATGCCTGTTTGTGTCTTTGACAAAATCATTAAATGCCCTTAGACTCAGTTTCCTCAACTGTAAAATAGAAAGCTGTACTAGATTGCCTCAGAGTTTGTTCCTTACAGCTCTAAAATCTACTGCTATACATTTTCTTTAAACTATATATTATATATATATTATAACATATATGCCATATATAATATATGCACCTTTTCCTTGCATCTTAATGATACAAAGCATTTAAATATTGGAATAATCTTTAAATTAATAGGATATATGTTTCTATAGTGGCCTCAATGTAAATGTACTAAAATTATTTAAATAATTGTTCCTTTATATTTTAAAAACTGAATATCATTTTAATTAGTTAAATTCAAGGAAGGAACATTTAAAATGCTTGGGGAAGTTCTTGGTTCTTACAAGGAAAAGAGGCAGAAATAGAAAATCTGAAAATGGGAAATATCTAATTTGAGGTTTCCTCAACAAGCGATTGAAGCACATACGTGGCAGACAGACGGTGCAGCCACAAATTGGGGGGATGGAGGGAAGCTCTGCCAACCCGAGGAGCCTCCCACAGACATTTGCATGAGCAGAAGCAAAGTCCTCTGCCGATCTGGCACTGTACCCCAGACACCAAAAAGCAGATGAGGCAACAGATGACCCTTTCTGTTGCCAGGGTGTGTGAACCTGCGTAAGATCTCTGCTATTACTCTTGAAACAATGAGGAAGGGCCTTAGGTATGTTTCCCAATTCATGTGGGCCCATGGCTGGCCCTTGGGCAACATTCTGTGTGATCTGTACACAGCAGAGACACTCAGAAGTCCATACAAATGAAGCAGCAGACAGCACTAAGGTCCCAGCAGCAGCAGGCAAGGTGCTGCTCATGCAACAGGGCGTGATGGCAGATAATTAGCTTTGACATGCTCCCGGTTGTCAGTGGAAGGATAGGAGCATTCAATTGGAAATCAACATGCAACAGAACACCATAAACCATGTGAGTCCATGCAGTGTGCAAGTGGAATTGAGGCAATTAACTTGAGTTTTGTGGATAT
Source organism: Sarcophilus harrisii (assembly GCF_902635505.1). Lineage (NCBI taxonomy): Eukaryota > Metazoa > Chordata > Mammalia > Dasyuromorphia > Dasyuridae > Sarcophilus > Sarcophilus harrisii. Next base: position 108,549,701 of record NC_045426.1, read on the forward strand.
ATTTGAAAAATATATTTTGAAAATCACATTTCAACATAATTGGTTTCCTTGTTAATCCTACACATTATTTTATGCATTTAAAAAATATTATTCTGAGAAGACTTCAGCAACCTGCTGATAGGTTCTTGACACAAAAAAATGCCCAGTGCTCCTGATTATAGAGCATTTGTTTTGTTTTGTTTTGGGGGTGGGGGGGAAATCTGTGTTTCATTTATTTTTGGAAAATTCATCTACAATGATCAAAATGACTTCCTGCAATGTGATATCTCTTCCCACAGAACAAAGACAAACAGTGGGAAGCAATTCTTCATTTTTTCAGGTGAGGAAACTGAGGCACAAATAATTAAATGACTTGCTTGATTTCATATTGGCAAAATGGGAGAGGGAGAAATAAACAGACCTTTCAATTCAGACCCTCAGATCAAAAGATTCTTTTTTACCCATGATAAATCTGCTTTTCTTAATCTCTGAAAAGAACAATAATTCCAGTTTTGTCTCCAGTTTTCAGGTTATCTTTCCTTTAGATAATTTCAGTTTTATTATAATTCCTTCTTCTACTTCTGACATCTTCATTTGTTTGAGCTTCTTTTCCCCTTTTAGAAATCAGTTTTTTGCTGATGTGGGACTTTTTTGCATATTATTTTTGTAGCAGTGACTTCAAGCACAAACTTATGAAGTCTGAATTGCTGGTAAACACAGACTTTGTCTCCTTAGCTAACAAGTTGACAAGTTCTCTTGGAGGTCTAGTAGTTACTGCCCTGTCATATATAATCAAGTTCCAAGCTGGTAACAGGGCCACTTAAGGACACATGAAGTCATTTGGGTGATCCACCATTCACTCTTCATTTGAGATCTTGAAACACTTGATAGCAAGTGACAATGCCATGTGGAGATCTTGTGACTACTAGACTTGTTTAAAATAGAGGCACGTTGTGAGTGACTTAGAAATCTAAAACTCCAAGTCTTACAAACTGCTTTTTCATAAGACGAAAATAATATTCCTGTTTTACAAGATAATATGTAAAAAAAAAAGAAGTGAAGAAAAAGATGTTTAATATTAATTTCTTTTGGTCCTTGTCACACACAGTTGATTCTGAAGTTCAAAACTGCCATCTTGTGGTAATCATATATTCATTTCTTAACTAAGCTTTAGATAATAGGAATTTTGATTTGAAGAACAGTAAAGAAGATGATATTGTGGAAAAATATTTTAGCACATAGCAGAAAACTACATAAAGTTTTAAAAAAACTACTAAAAATAAGGTGACAAGCATTAAAATATTCTGTTAATCAGATATTAATTTGCATGCCCTGATTGACTGATTTAAAAAAATAATTTCATTTAGTTTTTTTGGTTCAGGGCTGTAAATTCATCTATATAAGCAACTCCTAGTATGAAAACATGCTTTCCTAATATAGATCAGAAAGTCAAAACTCCATGTACTTGAATTTGTGAATATTGGAAATCAAGTAAATATTTAAAATATTAATAATATGACCATTTAGCCTATTAAAGAATTGATTAACTAATTAAGTAACTTATCTATAGCCATGTAATTGCACATCTTTTGTTAAAGAAGCAACTTAAATAAACTGGGAAAGCTCATTACCAGATGTACTATAATCTTGAAACTGTTTTTTGACTCAATGGTCAACTTTTTATGACTATATTGTAACATCTTTCATTTTTAGGTAATGAATTTGTAATTCCATTTTTATAGGGAACATTCAAGTGAATCTTGACTAATTCAAGTGAGAATTTTCTTTGCAACTAAGAGTTTTAGAGAGTCTTTTTTTTTTTTTTTTTTAGAACACTGATAGGTTAAGTGATTTGTTCAGGCTTACACAGACAGTATCTCTCATTGAAAGGATTTGAATTAAGATCTTCCTGGCTAAGACCAATCTTCTATTTATTATATCATGTCACTTCATTTTTATAATAGTATTTGAAAGACATTTTATAATCATTTTTTTCAGTCATTTTTTTTTGTTCTCCTGCAGAATTAGGGGCAAAGGGAAATGCACACAATTGGAAAATAAATACATTATATTTTAAAAGAAACAATATAACTAATTGACTACTTTTTTCTAACCAAAACTCTCTAAAAACAAGTCCTGAGTAAACCATGTTTTCACATTTGGTTTTTGCCAAATAGCAAGAAGTATGTCGATTTGGCAAATGATACTAATGTAAACAAATGGATGGAAAGCTGGCATGTTATTTATCCAGAATGGGCTCTATTTTGGGGGTGGGGTGATGTTCATCACAATCTGGACTCCTTGCTCTGTTGATGTAGAACCCTTATGGTTAAGCCATTTAAGGGCAATAAATTGTACATCTTTTGTTAAAGAAGCATCTTAAATAAACTGGGAAAGCTCAAACTGGTGACCAGAGAAATGGGTCACCAGAAGATGAATTGTCTGAAATGTAGCAACTTATGAAGGTTTCCTGCTGAGACATATAGTGTATGGTAAAGAAAATATATACATTGATAAAATCATAGATGGTAGTAAAACTGTAGACCTATTGGGTCAGTGTAGTCTATTTTTTCACTACCAAAATTGAAGCATACACACACACACACACACACACACACACACACACATATATATATATATATACATACATACTAAAATGATTGCTTTATGAATAAATCTTGGAATATACTACTTTTAACCAAAGTTGAACTGGGTAAAAATGAGAGAGGGGAAATTGTGGTCTACTCAGTATTTTATAGACTGTGGTGTTAGCTCAAGAAAAAGAGAATGCAGTAATAATATCTGAGATTCAGGTCTTTTGAGGGTAACCCAGATTCTGGACAAAGATAGCTGAAATGAAGGTTTTATTCACGGATTAATAGTTTTTAGAGCTGGAAGGCAATTTAGAGTTCCTTTAATATCTTATTTCACAGAAAAATATGAATTCTTAAGAGGGGAAATGACCTCCAGTAATAAATAAATATTACATAATTAAGTAAAATTTTGGATCTAGAGCTTCTGATGCCATAAGCAGTGGTATTTCTACTACATTGCTTGCATATGACATACATGATAGAAGGAACTTCGGTTATAGCCATGTCTTTCATTATTACATATAAGACTCCCTCATGAGGGGTAATACAAGCCACAATTTGTACAACAAGTTGTATATAAGCCACAACTTAACTAAAGAGGGGTTAAACAAGAAAATACTCCAGAGATAACAATACACATATAGATATGTTTCCTATACAAAATGGAGGAAAGAGGGAAAAATAATTACCTTTCTTGATTGTTTTTAGGGATGGAATTTGGGAACTTTAAAGAATTAGAGCATTAGTCTTATATTTAGGATACCGAGCTATGGCTCAGACTGATGCTGTAGAATTGTGAATAAGCTATTTAATACATTAATTAGAATATTAATTAATATAAATTAGAACATCAGCTTCTTCATCTAAATTATAAAACAACAATATTTGTACCATATAGTTCATAAGGTTGTGAAAAAAATCACTTAATAATCCTCAAAATTTAGAAAGTGGAGCTATTATTTTAAAATCCCTGGTAATGAATTTGTTGACAATAAAATATGTCATTGAAATGCATCTTCTTTGCTAATTTGCTCTATACTGTTCATGAGTTTGGTACTCTAAAGTACATACTAATTGTATAAGACAGATTTATATGCTTTTAGATTCATAAAAGTGTTATAAATTTTTTCAAACTGACTCTTGTGTCTTTCTTACTCCCAATGAGGAGAAAGCATCATCCTCCCCAAAATGAAAATATCCTAACTCTTGGCATCTTGACTCAGAGCAATGGGAGGGAAAATACATACAATGGACAATTTTTGATATAGATCTGTTTTGCTTCTGCTCAGCAACTAGTATGAGTTAGTTATAGGTATATTTGGAAAGAAAAAAGGATATTCAGAATGTATGAAACAGGGTTGTTTGTACTTTTAATGTTGCTGGAGAGGGATCCTGAAAAGAAACAAAATTTGCATCTCATAAGATAAAAAAATCAATGAGAATATGAAGCAGTAGAATGTAATGGAAAGAGTGATGGGTTTGGAACCAAATGACTTGCGTCTAGTTCTTAACTTTGTCATTTACCATGTTAGTGACTTTGAGTGAATCACTTAACCTCATGTGGTTACAGGTCCCTTTTAGCATGAAATCAATAATCCTATGAACATGTGCATTTAAGTATTAAGTAGGGAGGAGTCCTTTCATATACACTTCTTTTACCTACTATTTGGGAACTTAAGGAACCTCAGGGATGGAGGAACTGAGAGATCAACTAGCCCAAATAGTACCTAAAGCTGTCTATAGTATATTTGACAGATGTTCATCCAGCTTTATTCTAAATATGTCAGGTAAAAGAGAATACCTTACTTTACAAACAATCCAGTGCCTTTCAAATAGCTCCATTAGAAAGTTTTTCCTTACATCAAACTTAAATCAGCTCTCTTTGCTATTTCTATGCATTGTTCCTACCTTTGCCCTCTGGAGCCAAATAGAATGAATTGAATTTTCTTTCTCATGACAAACATTCAAGTGCTTGAAGATAGTCATTCTTAAATTTTTCTTCAACTCTTCTACAGGATAAATACTCCAATTTTACTCAACCAGTCCTTATACAGCATGAAGTTGAGGCCTTTTATCATTGTGGGTTCCCTACTCTAGTCATGCTTTACCTTAACAATATCCTCCCAAAATTTTATGCCCAGAATCAATCCTAATATTTAGTTATGTTTTGTCCTGAACACAATACAGGAATTCCATCAATTATTTCTGTAGAGATGGTGTTGTGCTTGATGTTGCAAAGCTAGTATATGGCAAAGTTGAGATCTGAAATCCTGATTACAAGATCAGCTCTCTATGTCATGCTTCTTTGTCTTGATTATGGTGAAATGAGGATAATCATCTTATTTAACTTTCAATTTTTATTTTCAGCTTAATTAGTATGACTGTTATTGTGTCATTCCATGTAATTCTTTGGAAATGATTTTCTGGTGAAAGTGAATGAAGAAAAGATGTAGAAAGAGGAAAAACAATATTAAACTATTTAATATTCAAATAACATCCAAATGTACCAACCAAGGTAAAGCTATGTAAATAACAATAATTGAATAATATGGAGGTATGATTGTCAGTAATATGATACATGTGAACTACAAGAATCTGTTTCACCAATCCAGTGAAGTTAAAAGAGAACTTTTAGTGATGGATGCTACTTTGAGGCAGCATGTAAGGCAAGGAAATCTTTTTGGAAATAGTGATAGATTTGGTAATCCTGACTGAAACTGAAAATTAAGAAGTTTCTCATGTACTCCCATTGTGGCAAAAATGACTAAAATCATTTTAGTCACAATCATCAGTATAAGTGCTAACATCTTATAGATGCCAGACTTAAGGTCATGTTCAAGTTAAAATCCCAATATGAAAAACAAATTAATAAGAACATTCATTAGGTTCTTGGGTATACTTTTCACTGAACTTTAAGCACATTTGTCTATTGTTATTATTAGCCTAAGGTCTTCTGCCTTGTAGCCATTAACTTCCTTTAGTGAATTATGATGTCTTAATAGTGTTGTGGAAATTCATATTCACGAGGCACCTTAAATCAGTATGTTTGTATACTGAAAAAAAAAATGTGGTCCAGAATATTGTCAGCGACACATAATCATCCTCCACAATGTCATACTTTATTAGCTATATAATCTTACTGATGCAGCAGCAAGATATTACTGAAATAAGAAAATATGTATAAAATGTTATATCTAACAATAGTATTTATGTATGTCATTTCAAAGTGGACTTTATATACATTATTTCATTTAAGCCTTACAACACCTTGTGAGGTAAGTACTAAAAGCACTAGTTCCATCATTTTGCCAGTAGGAGGATGAGACTGAGAGAGGCTAAGTCACAATATTTATGTTCACATAAGTTGCACAGAAAGAACAAATTTGGCTTCTACCTGGTTCCAAGTTTAGAACTCATTCCATCCCATATTTTCTAGAGTTTGAACTTATGAGCCTTTAAAGATGGCCTCTTAAAATCTCCTTACTTTATAAACAAAACACTAAATTACAAGTTTTGCAGTGGCTCTTCTTCACTAAAGGCAATTGTTTATGATGGACTTGATAACCATAATCACATGTGTATATAAGACAGCAGTGAAAAAAACATTATTGACTTAATTGATCATTGAAACAAACAAGGTCTAAAGACTCATATGATGCTGTTGAAAACTGGAATATGGTATGCTTTTATCTTTATTTATACCATAGACTGACTAGGATTTGACAGTTTTTCATATTCTTCTGCATAACGTTGATATTGATCACTGAGGAGAGGTTGATTGGATTCATCTTTGTTTCTTCTTGCCCGGATAAAACAAGTGGTGACAACAAAAACAATTGCCACCAGTATTAGAGCAGCCACTACTGTGATAGTAATGATCTCAGTAACACTGAAGGCCTGACCTACCCAGAAAGAAAATGAGAATAAATAAATGGTAATAACCAATATAAAGAAAATCTAGCAAAGTTAAAATTCTAAAAACTCTGAGTATGTTCTGCTACCTTTTTAAATAGGATAGATATTATATAATAACTTATAATCGCCCATCCCCCAATAACATAAGGCATCAAAATATCAACTAAGAATATTAAAGTTAAATAATTTAAAGGTAAGAATTAATCTTTATTTTTTCCCCTAGAGTGAAAATGACTTATTTCAGTTGAATTATCATGACTGAGTCATTTAATCTCTCTAAGCTTCACTTACTCATTTATAAAATGTATAAGATATTTGTAGTACTACCAAGGTTGTGGAGACCAACTGAGATAATGTGTGTACCATGCTTTGAAAACTCTAAAGTATTCTATAAATGTCATCCTTATCTTCATCCTTACTGTCATTTTCACCACCACCATTACCATTACCACTACTACCAGTACTGCCATAGTATTACAACTGTTACTTACTTGGCCATTGAACTTCATAAGCATATCCCAGATTATCTGGAGCAGTAACAAACATTTCAGTATTGGTTACCGGAGGCCAAAATGGCACCATATTATATTGCCTATTGTGTCCAATAGGGGCATTCTCCAATGGAAATATTGATATATCTAAAAATGCCAAGAAAAATTGGTTGAGATATAATTAAATTGATATGAGTAATACTAAATTTCCTCCTAAGGTAACTGAAATATTAGTAAGAACATTAAAATACCCTTTAGTCTTTCACTGTAGATAAAGAAATCAAGGAAAATGTTCCATTAAAGACAACTAGGAATAACATGAAAGAATAATATTAATATAGCACTAACATGTCACCCCAAAAGTGAAAAAAATTGAATTAGAAAAGAGTGAATATCAGTTGTATTATTTTTAAACTCTGGAAACTAATTTGAATATAAATTTATTAAACTTCTTTTCAAACCTATAGAAAGATGTGGTTTTAGTTTGTAGAAGTACTATTTGTCATTTAAAAGAGAAAACAAATGTACCTACAGAAAAATATTTGTCCTAGACTGAATATTTGGTATTTGACATTTTCAGCTTAACTTTTGAATAGTTAGCTGTCAATATCAATAACTAAATTCATTCTGTGCATGTTCAAGTTAAACCTTTAAAAACAGAGATTTACAATGGAAACACTGATATATCTTTTACTATACAAATAGTGTGAAAATAAAGGAATTTTGTGTGCATGTGTGTGTATATATATATACTCTGTGTATATAAATGAAATCACTGAAACTTGCCGAAACCTACAAAAAAATTAATCATCCTCATTATAAAGCCTACAGTTATAAATTTAACCATCATATCCTGCACTAGAAACTCCAAGTCTTTTTTAAAATGCACAAAGAGGGCATATTCTACTATAGTTACAAGGAGTTTACAACCAAACCCTAAAATCACCTCCTTTGTTGAGGGAGATTTTTTCAACATGAATTTAAAGGTTGACCTTTACAACCTGACACCCCTAATCTTCTCCAGTCTAACTTTTCAGATAGATTTCATTCCATTGCCCTTCATTTACTTTATATTCTGGCCAACATGGAGTAACAGATTCTCAACAAACTAAAAATGCCAACTTTAATCTTTAGACCTTAAAGAGGTCTATCTCCTATTCCTGGAACACACGTTTTTCACACTGCATACTCTGAGATACCCTAACTTCCTTTAAGGTTCAGCTCAGCTGCTACCTCCTTTTAGAAATCTTTCCAGATCCCTCATCCATTATTCTGAAATTATTTGGTGTTTGTTTATTTTCATGTTGAGTCATTTTTCAGTCATATGTGACCCAGATACTTATCTGTGCAAATGTTATTTTACCCTAGTCAAGTATAAACTTCTCGAGGGCAAGAACAGTCTCATTGTTTTTGTTTTCCCAGGTCTAGCACAGGGTCCTGCACATGGGAGTTTAATACATATTCATTTGTTGATTTAAGTTGCCATATTTTAAATGAAAGGAGATATTTTCAATCTGTTAAAGCATGTTACAAAACTGATGTTATATGCATGACCAACAATCATTTTTTATTTTTATTTTTTTGCCTTTTAAAGAGACATATTCTGTGCCATCTTGCAATTCAGTGATTGTTGAATTGCATGTAATTGAATTATGTGTAGACGTCCATGTGGTTGTTGTTCAGTCACGTCTGATTCTCCAGGACCACATTTGGGATTTTCTTGGCAAAGATATTGAAGTGGTTTGCCATTTCCTTCTCCAGCTCATTTTACAGATGAGAAACTGAGGTAAGCATGATTAAATGACTTGTCCAAGATCATAGTACTAGTAAGTGTCTGATTAGCACTCAGAAAGATGAATCTTCCTGATTCTAGGCTCAGCACTCCATCCACTATGCCATCTAGCTGCCCTGGAGACATCCAGGGCAGACATAGTCAAAAACAAATTAAAGGGGATTAATAGAGAATATTTCTAAGACTTTAATGGTTAGATTACATTATTTATTTAGGTAATTGTTTTAATTCTTCATTTTCCCCTTAACTAGTTTTTACATGTCTACCTTGAATACATTTATTTTTAGTTTTTCCTTTTAAAAATGAGCTTCCTTCCTTCCCCTCCTCCCTCCCTCTCTTAAATATTAAATATGTATCCTTCTAAAGCATCCCTCCTTAAATATTAAATAAAACAAAAGAAAAAAATCATCTACTTTGACATCTATTTTCTTTTAAGACACATTTATTTATTCATTCACTTGATTTATTTATCTATTCATTTTTCCATATATCTATCATCTCTTATCCAGTCTGAAAGTATGATTACTACTCATTTTCCAGGCCTATCCTGATTGGCATCAGATTTTTGGCCTTCTCTACTTTCTGACCTATGCTGTTTTGCTTTTCCTCAGACAATCTGGTTTTTTGTCCCCCACCCCATTCTTGGGGGCTCACCTTCCCACATCTATGCCTAACTTAGCGCAAACACTCCATTAATTTTTGTTGTTGCTATTATTCAGTCATGGGTGACTCTTTATGCTTCCTTTTTGGATTTTCTTTGCAAAGACACTGGAGTACTTTGCCATTTCCTTCTCTAGCTTATTTTACAGAAGAAGAAATGGAGGTGAACAGGATTAAATAAGCCAGGGTCACACAACTAGTAAGTGTTTGAGGCCAGATTTCAAGTAAGGTCTTTATGAATCTAAGCCCAACACTATATCCACTCACTTTATTACCGGCTGCTTATGTAACTGATTTTATAGTCCACTTCAGTTCAGAACTCTTGGGCTCAAGCTCAGTTATCCCGGTAACAGGAGCGATAATGACCGTCTAACATCTATTTTCAGTAGAAAAATTATCTTCTTTAAATCATTTCAAAGTAGCTTACTATTATTTTTCCTCCAGTTGTGTTTTCCTCTTCAGCAAAGTGGGATTGTGATTACTGGATTTTTAGGTAGAAGCCCTGGGTTCAAATTTTGATATACCACTTTATGAGTTTGGGTAAGTCATTTAACTGTCCTCTCTATATATGTTGGCATAGTATCCACTCATTTATTCACTCACTCATTCAACAAGCATTTCTACTATGAAATGTATGTGATAATAAATATATTTTGTGGCTATAAATTACTAAGTTAAAATTCCTACAAATATTTTTATATAGGCCACATTCAGGTAAATGGCATATTTAGGAAAAGTTGTAAATTGTTTTTTATTGATACTATACTTTGAATATTTTATCATATATGTTAATGATACTTTGAATTTAGAAGCAATAGGGGGGTACATTTGAGAGAGTACTAGACTTGGACTTAAGAAGACCTGAGTTCAAAGTTCAAATTGAGCCTTAGATATTTATTAACTGTGTCACCCTGAGTAAGTCACTTACTCTGTCTTCCTCAGTTTCCTCATCTGTAAAATAAGGAATCATAAACTTTTAGACTTGTGAGAATAAAAGGAGATGGCTATAAAACATTTTGTGAAATTTCAAGTCTGATATAAATTTTAGTTATTGCTAATATGATTACATAGACTGCAATAATCTTTTGCCATTTTCATTTGTGAATTATATAAAAATAACCATTTTGTCAGGATAGAGTCATGAGAGAAGAAAGGAAAGAGCTAATGAAAATTAATTTTGGTATATTTATGTTGTGAAGTAGAGGCACAAGAAAATCTTATATCTTAATTAGGATCTTAGATAGGAATTGATAAAATCAGAAGAAAACATAGCTTCTTCACCATACAGATGAGAAAACTCTGGAAAGAAAGAATATTTCTACTCCTTGAACCATTCATGTTCTTTTAACCAATAGAAACAGCTTCTTTTAATTGGAAAGTCATTTGGGACTACGAGATTAGAATGACAGTGAACTAGATTAGTGGGAAATTTAAAATATTTTATCTATGACAGATTTAAAAGTTATGTTATACTATGGGGGTAGGAAAATTAAGGATTAACTTTGCAATCAAGTTTTCATTTGTGAGAAGCCAACATGTGATATAAAACAGCACAGTGTATTAGGACACTATCTAATTCTGTTTCAGTCTCTGAGGACTCTGCCCAAGTTTGAATAGTCATTCTTCATATTCAGTTATAGTAGAATTGATTTCTTTTAGGGAGTTGGAAGAAAAAAAAGCCTAGAGGATATGGGGGTAATTTTTCATATAAATCTTAGTTATCTTGGGTATGACCTGTGTTGTCCTAGTGTGCTTTGCAACAACTGTCCAATTATATTAACTGTCCAGAACACATTTGATACTTGTATTCTCTAAGTGGTTTTCAGTGTTGCGGAAATGACTGCAAATTATGGCGATTCCAAACTAATGTTAAAGAGCACTTTATGTGTGTTGAGTGCTTAGTTTAGTGATAATGACTCCATCAGAATAGTTCATTTTGCTGAGCCTGCAAAAACCATAAACAAAAACATCTTACCAGGATTATATCTCCTCAGCCATTCATCAAAAACTGCATCAGTGAAAGTGTGTAGAAGGACAAAAATAGGATCATTGGGAGACAAATGGGTCTGTCCTCCTGTTCCATTCAGAAACAGATGAGCCAAATTATGAAGGCTTCGAACTGCAGGGTCATATCTCCCAGTAGGATCACTGTAACCTAGATGTAAGATGTAAGAAGTAAGGATGGATAGACCATTATAATTTTTAAAATAGGAAGCAATTTTCTCCCAAAGCTCATCAGATTGCTTCATTTATATATGTAATTGACTTGTTTCTTAGGAACCTCCAGTTGATTGTCACTCTGCAAAATGTATACTACTTTTACACTTATATTAAGAAATTTTAAATGTATATTTGAAGCCTCTTTGCTAGTTTTGTTCTCTCTTTTAGTTGATATTAGTAAGCATTAATCCACATACTTATTTTTTTTAATTATAGCTTTTTATTGACAGAACATATGCATGGGTAAATTTTTATAACATTGTCCCCTGCACTCACTTCTATTCCAACTTTTCCCTTCCCTCCCTCCACCCCCTCCCCTAGATGGCAGGCAAACTTGTTAAATATGTTAAAGTATATCCTAAATATAATATATGTATGCAGATCCATACAGTTCTCTTGTTGCACAAGAAGAAGTGAAATTCACATACTTATTAGAAAAGACTACAGAGGAATGTATTCTGCACACACTACTGGAGCTACTGGTTTAGTCTCATACACTGACTTTAAGAGACTGTGTAGTATGGTAGAAAGAGCATTCAATTTGGAATCCAGGGACTTGTATATCAATCCTGCTTTTTCTCCTCATTATTTTTCTGTATTTGGGAAAGCAAGTTGTTTTACAAATCCCAGTCTTAGTTTCCTCATTTGTAAAATGAGGGAATTAGATAAGATCAGAAGTCAACAAACTATGGCCTGCTCATCAAATCTGGCCCTTTTCTTTCTGTCTCCTATTTTCATATGGGCACATGAATGATGAATGGTTTTTTATTAAAAAAAGTTTCTAAAATGCTTTATATTTTTAAATATATACATACAATATATATGTACATATATATATGCATATATATGTATATATATTAGTTAGAAAGTCATACAAAAACAGGAACAAAGGGAGGATAGATTTGGGCCTTATCCTGCAATGTGCTGATCCTCTGGATAATAATGCCCAAAAATCTCTTGTAGAGCTAAATCCTGGAATAATATGATTATTCATTAAATTGATTCCCAAATCTGTCACCTTAACTCACTATTCACAAAGATGACCATGTGAAGGATTTGAGACTAAGCCAGAATAGAAAAAGGGAGGAGATTAACAGTAATGTGCATTTCCAAGTTAAAAACAAACAAAAAACACCATTAAGAATATCAAACAAAATATTTAGAATACTCAAGACTAAAACAATAGGCAGCTACTTTCCATATATGAAGAAATAAAGGAAGTGGAAAACTTCAAATTCAATTGAAAATTGCTGACACAATTCTGAGGGTTACTACCCAGTCTATCATATATACCCATCCGAATGCACCAGCTGTTATTTCAGCTTCCTACCTTATTCCTGATGAACGACTGTCAGCACATTTATATTTAGAAACCTACCTTATGGTGTGGGGAAGCTACGATTTCTCAGAGAAGCTACCCTGCCATCTCTGCACTAGTTCTAACCATCTGGAAATCTTAGTCTCAAAATGTTTATCAAATTTTGCTAATTGCCTCTGTATCCGTGTTGTGTTTTTGATACAGAACTTTTCCAGGGATATGCCTCATTTAAGCCTGAATCACTGGGTGCCTTCTTCTTTCAGTGTTCTGAATCACCTTATTATAAGGGTTTATCCAGTTTTGTACAACTCATTCAGTGAGTTAATTTGAATCTGATCATTTTTAATGGACTACTCATATCACACAAAATCCTGGGTTAATATTGATTCCTTGTTATTAACAAGAAAGATTTTTAAAAAATCATTAACATAACAAAGTCTTTTCCTTCTTTTGTTCCTTCTTTTATTCTTTTCTTCCTTTCTTTTTGTTTTTGGTGATCATGTAGGAATGAAGGAGGAGGGGAAGGGAAATACACACACACACATATTTTCCCTCCCATCACTAATTGAAATTTTAGAAGTCATCTTCACTAGCTTATTTTTTCCCACAGCAGCCTATCAAAATTATTCTTTTTTTTTTTTTTAAATTTAATATCAGTAAGTAGCACTTGGTTTTTTTTCTAAAAAGAGTTACAGTTTATACTCAGTATGCACCCATTTCAGTCACGATATAGCTGTTATTCATTAATCTCTATCTCTAATCCTTTTTGCCTAATTACTGATTAAAATAAACTAAAAAGAATTGAAATCAGCCTAGATATGGAAAGAAAGAAGGCTGGAAATCAAACAAATATGTGGAATTCTTATATCTTTGAATTGGTTCTCTGAATTCAATGGAAAATAGACTTTGCTCCTGCTTTGGAATCCTGTATTATAATCTGAGGCCTGTCTTTTTAAGATTGTTAGATGAAGTTCTACAGTGTGAAGTCTACAGTTCGCAAATTCTTCCTGGGGAAAACAATAGTGATTAATTGGTAAAAAGCCACAAGATCAAGGTGATTTTTGAAATTATTATATCTGAACTGGAATATTTTATGTTACTGTTAAGGAGTTAGACTATCAGGGTTTTTTAACCTGTGGTCCATAAACATTTTCTTTTTAAAAATTGGATAACCATATTTCACTATAATTTGTTTCTTTTATAATCCTATGTATTTCATGTTTCACATTTTAAAAAAAGTTTTTTCTGATAAGGGATTCATAGATTTCATCAGGGTTTTATGAACACAAAGAAGCTCCAATGCCATCATATGGTATCTAAAGCCTCCTTCGAACTCCTTTGAAGCAGAAGGAGTCCAAAGCTCTCATTTTGTTTACTTGCCTTCCACTGTGTTTCGGAAACTATTTGTTGAATTGGAATAAAAGGGAGGAGTATCGAATAAACCAACTTCCAAGCACTGAGCGACATCCTGTGGTGCGGGGAGACGTTGCACCATGGGCCTGGCTACATTTCCAGCAGGGTTTCTTCGAATAGGTCCTCCTTCTGTGCCTGAGAATCATGGAAAGAAAGGAAACATTTTACAGCTAGTCGTAGTTCTAAAAAATTACAAATGCACAGTACCAACAACAGAAGACAGCTCCCCGAGGTAGAAGAGAAAGAGTAGAGATATTAAGGTGAGAATGAACCAAGAATAGAAAAGAGACATAAGATAAAACTCTCTTTTCCCCATAAACAAGCAAACAAATAAGCCAGGCAGCAAGCAAGCAAACACATGTTTAGGCCTACCTCTAGAGAATGCATTAAAAGTAAACTATCATTTCTTCCTTACGAATATTTTGAAAAGAACATTGATTAAGTAGCTGAGATTATTAACTAAAGAAATACCCACACCAATCACAGGCAGAATTATAGGAACCGAGTCAAAGTGAAGTAAAGAGAACCAGAAAAAGTGTTAAACAGTGACATCCTTATCTTTTTTTTTCTTCTCCTCCTCTTCCTCCTCTTCTTCCTCTTCATCATTAGACTTCCCTCCCTCCTCCCAAAAAAAAAAAAAAGAAAAAAAACAACTCACAGAAATATGAAGAGTTAATTTCTAAACTTTTTTTTTTTTTTGGTAGAAATGGGAGACTGTGGATTTGGAGCATTATATATAATATTAAACTTTTTTTAATTGAAAGTTTGGTTTATTTTGCTAAACTGGTTTTCCCTTTCTATTTTGGTTTTTGTTTTAAGGGATGGGTCCCTGGGAGAGGGAGAACATGTAAGTGATGTCAAAACCAAAAATATCAATATAATTTAAAATTGCTAAATAAATAAAACCCCATCTCAAATCTAGGCTTTACTTAACATACTTAAAATAGATTCTCTTGAAAGGCAGAATTGTTATGATTGAAAGAATACTTGATATGGAATAAAGAGATTTTAAAATGTCAGCAAATGAGCATCTGATCATAATTTTAGAGAAAGAAGGACTTTAGAGGCATGAGGCTAAGACCTAAGAAAGGGAAAATGCTCAGTCACCTACCTATTAAGGGGAAGAAGCAGGATCAGAGCTGAGGCTCTTGGACTATAAGCAGAATTAGCAGAATTCTTTCCATTGAACTATGTCACTGAGTTTTTCAACTTCTCAATTGTTCTCAAGTTACTTGCCCCACTAGACTATTGTAAAGAAAGTTCTTTTTAAACCTGCAAGTGCTATAAAATGTGATTTATTCTATTTCTTTCAGAATAGCTATCTCTAGATGATTAAATATTATCCCAAGCATCTACAAAGATGCAACCAATTATGTGAAATAGAGAATTTACGCAAAAAAGAACCAAGACTTGACTTAAAAGAAAATAATAAAACAATGACTTTACATAGGTGAGTGACAATGATTTAGCGAATAAATGGCCAGATGTGGAATCTGGAAGAATCTGATTTCAAATCCCCTAGATTTTGGATTAGCTGTGTGATCATGAGCAAATCATTTAAACACTTATTGTCGTCTCAGACATGCAATTGTCTTAAAGAACATATTAAGAAAGACTTGTTAATCTCTCTGTTTAGAGGAAGTTCCACATCTGAGTATTCCTCAAAGTGAGAGGAGGGAGAAGAGAGAGGGAGGGAGAGGGAGAGAGAGAAAGATAGAGGAAGAGGGAGAGGGAAAGGAAAAGAGAGAGCATGGGGGTGGGGAGTAGACAGAAAAAGACAGAGAGGGAGAAACAGAGGGAAAGATTGAGAGAGAAAGACTGAGAAAAAGGGTAAGAAATGGAGAGAGGTAAAGAGAAGGGGAAGAGAAGGAGTCAGCCAGACTATACCAGAGAGAGAACATGCCATAATTCATAATAGTTTTTCCCCCGAGGAAGCATATTATTTTAACTAAGGGTTATGGCCTTATAAATTATGACTAACTATTTTAGCAAATACTTTTGAATTCTTTGATTATTTTTCCCCTCTAGAATCACCTCTAGTTCACTACCTTTAATCCAACATTATAAAATACTTCCCCATAGATGTTTTTCAGTTTCTTTTTTTCTACTTCTATGAAGTATAGGTGACTATTTTATTTTTTAATCTTTGAATTTCTTTTCCTTCTATTACTTTATGTCAACATGAAAAAAACAACATGTATTTTTATGAAGATTCTTAAAAAATACATTGCCACAATGTTAACGAGTTTGGTCTGATTTACTATAATGGTAAAGTTAGTTTATTTTTAAAAAGGACATCATTGAGAGATCAACCACATAATTGCTCTTTAGTTAAAAAAAATTTCAAAAACACTGCTTTGTAGGTTAGGGGTTTGGGTAGTATTGTTATCGATCTGTCTGCTTCTCCCTCTTAGTTTCCCTCTTCCTCTCTCTAATCTATGTACCTATTTGCCTTTCAGGAAAAACTTAGCAAGGCTGTGCTTGTGTATTGCTTATATAGAGTTTATCTTTTTCTAAATCCCTTGATTTTCCCCTAAATACTTGTACATTACAAATTATGAGTAGAACCTTATAATAAGATAACAATGCAATAAGAAAGAGCACAGAATAAGGAGTGCGTGGACACACACACACATAAGAGTTCTGTATTTGGCTTCAGCATTTACTAATCGTGTAACTTGGAAAAGTTACTCAAACTTTTTCAAATCTCCAGTTGTTGCTGTGAATTGTTGTGAGGATTAGCTTAGATAATGAATATGACATGACTGTAGAAATTGTAAAGTACTAGGCCAAAATAAAAAGATATATTTCAGTTACTATTGACTTACATGAAAAAAGAGGGTTGAATGAAGTTCAATTCCTCCTTTATTTCTTTGTTTCCTTGTTTCTTTCTTTCCTTCCTATCTCCCCTTCTTCTCTCCCTCCTTCCCTCTTTCCTTTTATTTCCTTTCCTTTCCTTCCTTCCTTCCTTCTTTCCTTCCTTCCTTCCTTCTTTCCTTCCTTCCTTCCTTCCTTCCTTCCTTCCTTCCTTCCTTCCTTCCTTCCTTCCTTCCTTCCTTCTTCTTTTTTTCCCTTTATGCCTTCCTTCTTTACCTCCCTCTCATCTTTCCTCTGTCCTTCTTTCCCTACTTACATCCTTTCCTTTCTTTTTTTCTTTTCTAATTTTACTGATCATCTTATGTTATTTTCAGTATGATAATATCATGATTTAATGATATGGGAGTCTCCAAACAAAAACACAGTTATATAGAGAGATATAAAAAAGTAATGGGGCTTAACAGAGCCTTGAGAAACCTTCTGTTCCAGCCTCTTGTTTTGAGACAGGGCCATTCCAAGCTAACTCCCCATATAAGAATACAGCATATCCTTTTGGTTTTTTTTTTAAACAACATAAAACAACTTCTACAGAAATTGATTTCACATATTACTACTCCTAATGGTACTATGCCCAGCTGATAGAATCCTAAGCCTGAGGTCAAAAAATATTGAGTTCAAATCCAACTTCAGGTACTTTCTAGATGTATAATCCTTGGCAAATCACTTAATATCAGTTTCCTCATCTGTAAAGTAGAGGCAAAAATAGTACCTATCTCCCAAGGTTATTGTGAGCATCAAATGAGGTTATATTTTAGCACCATTCTTGGCATACAGTAGGTGCTATGTAAATGTAATTTCTTTATGTCTGTTCAAAGTGAGATATCTTATCCTTTTAGCTAGAAAATTCTCACTTTTATTTATTCTTAATTTCTTTATTTACATTTGAATTCCTTACTTTCGAAATCAGGTGGGGATAGTTATTTCCATTTTCTGGACTTAGTCTTTTCATCTGTAAGATGATGGAGGGGATTAGGTTAGATGATATTGAAGACCTCTTCAAGACTCTTGAATTCTGTGTCTACAAAAGGAAGAGTCCTATGTGATATTTAACTTCTGTTTCAGCTTTGAAATCATGTGACTAAAGAAAGTATCTGCTAGTTAATAAAACTCCTAATTCTCCAAAATTAAATAGATGTAGTTTTTTTTTCCATACACCAAAAGTACTAGCATCTGCTCTGTACATAATAGTGGAATCCTAGCTCTTTAAAGTATTGATAGGCATAATCAATCTCACTCCTTTCCAGGTTATTTGTTTACTATCTTTGTCTGTTAAAGGAGTCCTTTATTGAAATTGGAACTTACTGTTACAAATGGTTCCCAGGGTATCATAATCTTGCACAGATTCACACAAAACTCGCCATTGGGAAAAGACAGAATTCGGACTTATCAGAGAAAAATCAAAGTTACTTCTTGAACCCATCAAGTCATCTGTGCAGATATCACACGTGTTTTTTCCAGTAGCAAAGTTCCAGTATGGAAGGGCAAAATTGGGATCCTGTAGCATCTCCTAAATCATAGAAAGGTTATTAGTGTTTTGTAATAAAATATTTTGCAGGTCAAATTTTCCTTTCTACTAAAGCCACTCTCAGATAGAAATTTAGATAACTAGTTCTCTGTTTACTTAGTTTTTGCATAATGTATTGGTAATGCCTAGACAGGACCAACATATGTAAATGAACCTTTACACAAATAAAGACTATCTAGGAAAATAAGGCTCATTATATAATATGGTATGTGGCAAATCATTTGAAAGTTTCTTTAAATATATAAAGGATTTAGTCTGTAAAATTTACTTTGGTTTTAGCAGCAATTGTCAATGACACCTTTTTTTTTTTTTTTTTTTTTTTTTTTGACTAGACGTTTATACTTCCTTCTATTGTTTATTCTACCAATGAAGTAAAGGCCTACAAGCATCTGTCTGAAGCAGATGTGGAAGACTAACAAGATGGGAATAAAAGATGCAGTCAAAACCCACCTAATGGTGTTAATTGGTTGCTTGAAAACATAGCTTTAGGCAAAACAGTATTCAACAGTTAAGTGAAATAGCAACTCTTCAGTCAATAACTCTTCACTTAGTAAAATGAGCTAAACAGCTACTAGGTGCAGAGCATTGTGTTTACAGAGGGAGATCGAAAGTTTATAAAACACATAGTCCATATCCATTCAGGAGCTTACACTCTCAGGGATAAGACTGAAACACAGACCACTATGGTAGGATAAGGTACAAAGTCAAGTGCTAGGTGAAGGTTAAGACAGAAAGTCTACTGGAGCAATTAAGGATGGCTTTCTAGAGAAAATAGGGCTTTAGTCTACTTTACAAGGAGTTAGGAATTCACAGTTTAAAAAGAGGAGGGAAGAGGACATTGCAAGCACAGGGAACAAGGAGAACTTAATGAAGGTACAACAAAGGAAGAGTAGTATATTCAGTACACTAGTTTGCTGGTGTACAGAGTATGTGCCATCTAGAAATTTGAGATGAAGCTGGAAAAATAGTATATTGTCAGATTATGGAAAGCTTTAAATTGTGGACTAAGAAATTTGAAATTTACTCTTCAGTCAATGGAGATTTTTTTAAATCACAAATGAAAATTATTCTCTGGTATTATTATGAATAATAGAATGGGTTACTAGGAGAACGGAGTGGAGAAGAAACCCCTGTTAAGAGTCTTGATTTATGACCCCAGAGAGTGGTAACAAAGGGCCCAAAATAGGATAAAAGCAGTGGAATTAAGAGGAGATATATGTGACAAGTGACATTGAGATAGAATCAGTTGACTGGATATAAATAATCATGAAAATAAGAGGCATCAAAGATAATCCTAAGATTACAAACAATGTTATAAATGAAAACTATTTATTCCCTTATAATCAGAATTAGGACTCTAGCAATTAAATATAAATCTTTTCAGAGACCAGAGACTATAATAGGATCAGATTGGATGAGGGAGCATTAAAACCTATACAAATTGGATGCATTGAGACCTGACATAGCAAGTTATCTAAAGGAATTTTGAGATTTTCAGTTGGCTTTTAATTTACCACAGGAGTACATAAAGGATAGCATAACAGGTAAGAAACAAAGAAGTCGATATCAGTGACATCTTAGGAAAAGTTGGGAAAAGTGACCACTTTTATCTCTCAAGATTTCCTAATCTCAATTTCTAGTTTAAGATTTATCTAGAGATGACAACTCTCAAATTAATTAGGACATGGTTTCTCAAATAAACAGATAGATCTATAGAGAGAACTATTGTTTTCAGTTTGGGAAGACACAATTAATCATCCCAGAGGGAAAGAGCAACAACAACAACAAAAAAGCACTGAGCTCAGGGCATGTGGGGAAAGGGAAGGTCAAGGTCATCATTAGAGTTGGAGTTGGTGTTTGGATTTCACAACTGACAATTTAGTTTCCATAAAACTTATCTGATCATGTCACTACCATGTGGAAAATGCTTCAGTTGAGTTTTAGTATATATAGCCTTTTCTCAGTCCCCATTTTATTGTTCTACTCTCTTTATTCTTTATTTCTGCTAGGATAAAATATAAACTCTTCAGCCTGGTATCAAAATTCATTCTACAATCTGACACTCACCAACTTTCCCAAACTGGTTTCCTCTTATGGATTCTACATTCCAGTCAACCTGGACTACTGTTTTTCCATGAACTTTTCATTGCCAGACCAACAAATCTTGTCCTCCATGCTGCAATGTACTTTCTACTCACTTGCATTTTTGAGACTACCTTGTTACCTTCAAAGCATAATGTAGGTACTATAAAACCTTTCTTCATTCTCTAGTTTTTAGTATTTTCTTAAATGATCTTGTTTTAATTGATTGGTACATATGTTTTATAGTCTGTCTCTGAAAGCATCCAGAAAACAGTGTCAAATTTTTGTCTTTGTAATCTATTTGTCTAGCACTCTATCTTGAGTATTTTAGATGCTTTATATTAAAACAAACAACAACAACAACAACAAAAAACTAGATTGTATTGCAGAATTCTGTAACAGAATTCTGATCAACTAACTTGAGATGCTATCTGACATCTTTGTACTGATCAGGACTATTCCTCAATTCAGTTCAAATATTTGACAAGCATTTATTGGTTAGCTACTTAACAGGTAAGATGGTATAACTTTCTGTGAAATTTAACAACTCAAGTAAAGAATAAAGACCCAAACTGGGTACTAGAGAGAAACCTTGATAATTTCTGGGGACTTCTTAAAGAATAGAGAAGGTGTTAGTAAAGGCTTAGCTATAATGTATAACAATTACATTGATAAGGAAATTTTATATGCCTCTGTTCTACATACTCTACTTTGTAATAAGAATTTGGTCAATTTCGATCTGTTTTCCTTAGCTTTGCTGTTTGGTTTTTCTTAGTACCTCATTTTAAAATATGTTCATGAAAGAATTCCATGTAATATAATAATTTATTTTACTTAGGAATTCTAATAAGACTTTTTTGTTCTTTGGAAAACTGCATTTAGTCTCTTGCTTTTTAAGTCTAAGTGTTGTTTTTATTTTCTGTTTCTTCCTATTCTCTGCTCTCAGTGGATTGCTTCTGTTTGGAATAGTAAGTCATATTCTAAAAAGTCCTTTCTGATGTTTTCTGAAAAAATGGACAATTAGAAAATATTTTTCCAGATTTTTGTCCACTGTAGAATTTTCTCACTTTGAAACAATTATTTTTGTTCTCAAAATTAGTAACAACCTTTTAAAGTAATCATCAAGAGTACATTTGTGGCTTGGTAATTAACATTCTGAAGTGCTAGCTTCTTCATGTGGCATTTCTACAACATAGCATGTCAGGATTTAATTGACCAGCTTTGCAGGGCAGTTGGCTTTCTAGAATGCTAGTCAGGGTGGTTGGAGTTTACATAGGCAAAATTGAAGCTTTTACATATTTTCCAGCTGCCCTTTCATTATGATGTACCCAGGAGAAAATAACTTGAGGGCACAGGGATGTGCACCCAATTATAGATGACAGATTTATCTACTCATAATCCTCTAAATGTCTTACTTGTAATCAGAGCTATAAAATATGAAGCCCAAAGTATCAGCTGAGATCATTTAATCATCCTGGAACTACACAGAGAATATTTCATGGAACTATCTTTAGCTCTGTGATTTAATGAATTGGATAGCCCCTCTTCAATCATTCATTTTTTGAGTGCAAGCAAAACAATGAACAGAAATTGTCACACCTGCTTTAAAAATTATTAAATCAGATTCTGAAAATGCTTTCAAAATAGTTTAAAGATATAAATGATTTTATAATGTCTTTTGTTATACAAAGAAGCTTTCACTATTTCAACAATATGTACTTGGTGCTTTCCTTGGTTCACCTCTGCTATTTTTCTAATTGATTTTAAGCTTTCTAGCACTTGTCACAAGTGATAGTACAGTATGAACAGCACAAGGACCCTCAATTAAGAAACAGATTTAAAGAATTTTTATCCTTTCCTAGGTAGTAATCAGGAAATCACTTTGCCTAAGTTAGAGGATATTGGGTAGACAGACATGTTAAGGTTTTGCCACATAGAGAAAAAAGCACTTCAATGAAAAGTGAGATCAGAACACTGTAACATTTCACACAAATTTCCACTTTAGACTCAGATAGGAAGAGGTTTTGAAATGTGGATATAGGTGAAAATAGCTGTGTAAAAAAAGGATATCTGTGCCAAGTGAAAGGAGCTGTTCCATAGCACAATAAAATTATCCAGCATATTTATATTTTCTTTTTTGCTTGTTTGTTTTGCTTTAGAGCAGCTAGGTGGTCAGTGGAAAACTTGGCTTCTGTTTTTCAGAAGCAATTTGTTTTCAAGCTGTTTCTTAAAAGTTAACTCTTTAGCATTTATCCCCATGCTCACCTGTATGTCTTTTTCCAATTGCAGTAGGTGGTACCTATGCCAGGTGAGAAATGCTGGACCTTCATGTGAAAAATCCACAGCTCCAAAGCTCTCCTGCCCTTCCCCAAGGAAAGTCTTTTTGACTGAGTAATAGTGGGACCACACAAAATAGTTATAAATGGAAATATTTTCAAACTGTGATGTATTGCCATCCGTCCCCAGTAGTTCTTCTGATCTCCTAGTGGCTATGACCAAATGGGGATGAGTAGTGCTCTTTGCCATGTTGAGGGCACGGATGAAGTAATCTTTTTCCTCTTTACTCAGGTCTAGAAGGTTTCTCCTAACTTGAAAGATAAGAAGTAAGTATTAATCCATACTAGAAAACAATATACAATATAGAGAAATATGTCTTTGAAGACTGGGATTCAAATAAACTTTTCAGTAGTTTAACTATGATGTAGAAGTAGAAGAATTCCTAGAAATCAATTTGTTTGAGGCCCTCATTTCATGCATCATGAAATGGAAACCAGTAGAGGAGAAATGATTTTCCAGAATAATAGTGGGATCAAATAGCATATGTCAGATTTGACCCCACATTCTCTGACACTAAATCTGGTGTTCTTAATTCAATAATGGGTCAAGTTTTACATCAAAGACTACCAGTTGCCTTTTTTCCATAGTAATCTCTGTTTTCTCTTATTTTGAAGGAGCTATAAGGTTAGAGATATGGAAAGAAATAAGCATTTATATGGTACTAACTATGTGCCAGGTATTGTGCTAAAGGCTTTAAGTGGAGTGAATTGAAATGAAGTGATGACCTGTTTGTCTTTGGGGCAAGTTTATTGATAGCAACCCCTGCTACCCTACCCCAAGTCCCATAAACAGGAGAGAATTCAGAATCTTAAAGTCCTATAAGAGAATCAGATGTACATAAATGAATGTGAGTATAGATATTGTCAACATTCTTTACACACTACAGAAGAGAGTCTTTTATAAAAGAGTACTGCACAAAGGAGTATTCTTTGAAGCTGAAGACCCCATTGAATCTATTGTAAAATAGTCAAACAATTTCAGTGAGTTTGAATTATTCTTTCTGACAGATAATGATGAATGAAAAAAAAAAGCTGAAAGGATATTTGTATGTGAATTAGGGAAGGAAGTCTCTGTATTTGAAGAGTTTTGACTGACATTCAATTATTGAATTAAAGTACAGGTACTCAGTAAATAGTGGAAAGAGCACTGGAGTTGGTGTCAAGAAGATCTAGTTTTTAATTCCCACTACTGATTAGTTGATTCAACTTGAAGAAGTCATTTTATTTCTCTCAACTTAGTGTTTCTTCACTTATAAAACAGAGATAATAACATTTTCCATATTCATTTTATTGGGTAGTTGTGAATAAATCCTTGGGAAAACTATATAGAAATGGAATCATTATAAATTTAAATTTTAACTCTAAAAAAAAATCCATTAGTTGATAAATCTCTATAATTGTTTGGATAACTACTGGTCAAGCAGGATGTTTTAAGATTGTGAAGTTGAATAGCATCCCTATCATTCTTGGAATTAGACCTAAAAGGCATCCTTGTTGTTGCCATATAGCCTTCTTGTTTTACCATGGTGCTGTAGCAACAGTGGGGGGTCTCTTATAAGAGGCAAGGAAATCATTTATTCTTGGTTGGGCCATGGGCTTGCCTTGAGACGGTAATTAGATATAATGTTTAAATGGAAGCTATCTTTTGAAACACAGTCCTCATGAGGCCCCAGCCTTGTCATTATGATTGGGTCTATGAAGAAAGGGGCATAAGTATTCTGATTATATACTATTCACACAAAGTAGTTAGAAGAAATGAATGTGAAAAATGTTTTACATTTCTCTACTCCATTCTCTTTTTTATTTTTAATATTAGCTACCATGAGATATGGTGAACTATCCATTAAACATTATACTGATTAATATTCTGTTAGAAATATCAAAATAATTCCATTGTTACTATAATAATTTAATGTAATTCAATGCTTGAAGAGATTGTAGAGTCATGTAATACAACTCCCTCATTTACAGATTAGGAAACTGAGGACGGATATATTGAAGTAAATACTTAAAAATCATTTACATGATAAGTAACAGATTGGGATTCTGTCCTAGGCTCATGGACTCCAAATTTAATGTTTCCCTATCATACCATAGTGACACTATACATTGTTCATCTTGTTCTAATTTCATTTATTTTTTCACCATTTATTCTAATATTATTATTATTGTCATTGTTTTTTGGAGTCACAGGACCTGGGTTTGAATCTTTGCTATTCTACTAATTGTGGTGTGATTAGGCAAATCTCTTAATGTCAAGAGGCCTCAGACCCCTTATTTATAAAATGAAAGAAATGTATTAGATGACTTTAAAGGTCCTTTCTAATTTTATATTCCTATTCCTGTGCTAATTTTTCTTGACTTCACTCCCTCATTCTCTTATCTGAATAACCTTATTTCTATTAAATGTTTTCCTTTTTTTAGAAAAGAATTTACTTCTAGTGTTGGATAGCATTTTTGTTTAACATGTACCAACTTAATACTCTTTCCCCTTTGTACAAGTGTTGCCTCAGTAATCATATAATATTCTTAACCTATTTCACAGTAATTACCTGTAAGGACCCGTTGGTCACAGGCTGATCCTCTCCATCCAGGTTTGCAAGTCCCACAATTGTAGCCTGAGAAATTACCATTGCAGTGGCAGGTCCTGTTGAAGAACTTAGTGGGCCAAGCTTCCCGATCATCTCTGCCATCGTGTGGGTACTGGGGCCCATGGGGCCGGGTATCAGCAGTAACTGCATCACACCTGCCCCGTCCAGTTGATGAGCCACAGCTGTCTGTTCCTGGCTCTGGTCCTGGATTCAGGTCTGGACAACATTCACCACTTCTCAATGCATCTAGGGTAGCACATTGCCTTGGGAACTGTGCATAACCCTGGTGAAGGAGCAGCACTGGCCAAAGTAGCCAAAAGAGATGTCCTCTAATTGTCATTGTCTAGGCAAGAAGCTAGAAAATTCTGGAGAAGAAAATTCTTTATGAATGCAACCTCAAAACTCTTACCTTGTTTTCTCCTCTGATGAAGCTTAAATACCTGAATAAAATCAAGCTAAGAAAAAGAGAGAGGGGGGAAGTAAAATATAATCATATACAATTAAATCAGGTTTCTAAGATAATTGTTATTACCCATTCCACCATCAAAATGCCTCTCGACATATCCCTCCATAAAATAAAAAGGAGATAGAGTGCACCATTTCAGTTTAATCATTTTAATAATCTACCATGAGGAATTTCAGTTTGCATAATTCCTATAGCAAGTATTCCTCTTTTATTCACTAAAATTTCAATATTCTTTTTTCCAACAAAAATTAATATGGTTCTTATCTAGGCCATTTATCAAAGGAGCTCATTATCAATTTACCACTATTAATTAAGCCAAACCATGGAATTATGAAAAGTGCTGAAAGCAGATTTCAGTTGAATTATTTTTTCATGCTTAAGAGCCATATATTTTCAGTAGCATTTGGTTCCTTTCCTTCCAGCTCTGTCATGAATTGCTTCTTTCCTTACCTTGTCTCAGGTCCTTCTCTGTTCCGTGTCTCCTGCACCTTTAACTTGTTCTTTCATTGATGTAACAGCTATTAATTTGTTTTGTGTTTCTGACTGCTTACTAATCTCTCATGTGTTAACCAAGCTTTGAGTTAGGCTGGCTTTCTTCCCCACCAGCCTTTGCTAATCCCCTTTTTGCTTCAGTGAGTTTTTTTTTGGCCCTTAAGTAAGTATTTGGCCAGCACATGATTTCTTCTATGCTGATCTCCTTGTGATGCTTAGAGGTATAAAGAAAGGTCAGAAGCTTATAATTGAAATAAAACAAGTCAGAAAAACTGAGGGGGCTTTTGTTTTGAGTAGATTTCTTTCCATGACAGCTTTCATTTTTAGATATGGCAAATAAGACTAATGACCTTTTCCTCATTATCAGATGAGAAAATTTGCTAGGGGCAGGAGGTAACAAAGGCAAAGTTTATCTACTAATCACACTAGACGATCACATTTGTCCATTCTCCGGGCCTGAGCACATGCTCCCCTAGTGATGTCTAGAGGGAGGGATTGTGGTTTGTAGCAGCAATAGACATGCATGATGCCTGCCTGTGATTTTTCCATAAGACTGATTAGAATAAGTGGCCTCAGTTCTAAGATTAAGGGTTAACACCACCTATTTCCTCAGAATGGAACAATTATGCTTTGAATAACAGTAAGAAAAAGCACTGACTTTGGATCCATAGATCCCTCTCTGTTGTTTGTAGTTCATGTCCATGGGCCAGTCACTTAACTTAGGTAGGGCTCAATTTCTTCATCTGTAAAATAGGAATAATAATAGCATCTACTTTATAAGAGTATTGTGAGGATTAAATGATATAACACATGTAAAGCAAATATGATATAAATGCTGGGTATTGTTATTATATGTCTGAGGTTTAATTTGAACTACCAGGATAGTTGTTTATTTACTATAGCACATTATTGCTCACCACATATAGAGTGATATATTTTAGAAAATAAAAAAAGCAACCCTTTCACTACCTTAATAATTTTGATATAAATTTGGGACAAAAAATCCTAGATATAGATTTTTATATCCATGAACAGAGGCCTAGTCCTATAAATATTAGTGGACCATTGGGGGAATGTTCTACCTTTACCTAGAATTTTAGCAGATTGAATATTTTAATATTTTATTTCTTCTATGTTCTAATGACCTCCTTACAGGGACCTTTTCTCTTGGAGGCTATTGGATTGGACTATTTAATGTTCCATAATTGTTTTCCATTTTTACTTAAAAGTATTAATTTTTATCATTGTTACTATTATTTTTAAACATCTAAATAGGATCGTTTTTGTTGTTCACTAATTTCAGTTATCTGACTCTTCATGATCCCAGTTGAGGTTTTCTTGGGAAAGATCACAGAGTAGTTTGCCATTTTCTTTATCAGCTTATTTTTCAGATGAGGAGATGGAAGCAGATAAGAATAAGAGAGTGGTCCATAGTCACAAAGTTAATAAATATCAGAGATTGAATTTAATAACATGAAGATCAATTTTTCTGAGCCCAGATTCATGCTCTGACCTCTGTTCTACCTAGTTTTATTCTGTATCTATGTGGATTCCTTTTGGAAGCATCCCTACAGATCAGCTTTGCATTTCTTCTGGACCATCATCGACAATTCTTTATTTTACCCCTAAGCTCCAAGATTTATAACTGGAAGAAAATTTAAAAGTTAGAGACCATTTAACCTAATCCTTACTCTGGGATCTGTATTAAAAAGAGATAATTGTACTTCAATTGATAGTCTTTTTCGTCCTAGGTATTTTAAGTCCTTAAAGATGTTTTTTGTAAGTATCTGGAGGTCTTGGCATCCTGCTAAAAGAAAGCTACAATACACAATACACAAAAATCATCTAATCCAAGTTCCTCATTTTGGTTATGGCTAATGTGGAGTTTTGTTTTGTTTGACTATGTTTATTTGTTACAAGGTTTTTGTTTTCCATGGGGAGAAAATAAAAGCTTCTTAATTGAAACAAAATTATTTAAAAATAAAGATGGTCATTCACCAATGTTCAGAATACTTCAGTGAATTGCCCAAGGTTACCTAGATAATTAGCAAGGAGATTTAAACAAATTTTTGTCTCCAGAATCCAATGTGTTTTCTACTATATCATAGTCCCTCTCCAAGACCATTTTATTGACTGTTTCTTCAAAGATGAGAAGGGAAATTACTGTTTGAGATCAATATTCAAATTACTAGGTAATGATGAATTTATCTGTTATAGTTATTTAATATTTACAGTTCATTTCTTCTTTTTTTTTGTGAAGCAATTGGGGTTAAGTGACTGCCCAGAGTCACATAGCTAATAAGTGTTAAATATTAGATTGGAACTCAGGTCCTCCTGACTTCAGGGACATGCTCTATTCACTGTCCTATCTAAGTGCTCCTAAAAATTTATTGTTAAAATCTTATTAGAACAGAAAATAATATTATATTTGAAATGTCAATCTTTATTTATTTTTAATTTATTCTGTTTATAAGTATATAACAAATTCAATATGTTTCTTTCAAAACTATATTGTGATTCCTTTTGGATTTCCTTTCATTCTCTTTTGCATATTTAAAAAAATAGTTCAATGGTCTTCTTTTCTACCTTTTCTTTTTTTAATAAGTTTTCTCCCTAGATATTGTTGTTCAGTAGTTTTTCCTTCATGTCCAACTCCTTGTAACTCATTTGGGATTTTCTTGGCAAAGATACTTGGCTTGCCAATTCCTTCTCATCCAATACCTTCTTTTTAAAAGTTAAAAAAATCTTTGAAATGAATAAACATATTCAAGCAAAAAAATCCATATATTTACATTGTCACAATAAAACAGTCCATTATGCATATGAAGTTTTAAAAAATCGCTCTCAAAGGCTAATCAAAGAGTGAAATAGTGATGGGATAGAGAATAAAAGATTTGATGAGAGATGATAAATATCCTTAATGATTTGACTTTAAGACTTTAAAATTAATTCTAGAGGAGTCACAGGCATGTGTACTCTATCCTATAAAGGCAAAATAGATAGCCTTCTTTGGGTTATCTGAAGTTCAAAGATAGAATTCTTGAGAAACAAGTATTTACCAAAATTTTGAAGGATAAAGACCTTGTCATCTTCTACTTCTCCTTCCTTGCTTCCCTCCCCATTATTGAAGTCACCCTTTACATAGTTTCTATTTGGTATAACTTGTCAAGATTGTTCCTCTTATGATGCTTGTAAAGAGCTAACAGATATTTTGTGAAACGGAGAAAGATAGCTCAGAGTTTCCAGGGTATCAATTCTGATGTGCATGAGCACATCTTTATCTTTGACCTGCCTATGACATTTGCTTTCGAAATCTCAGTTTATCATAGATATATAGAAAGCTACAAAATCTACTTTCAGCAATGTCCTTTCATGTGTCTCAGACACATATTTCTGACTGCCTATTGAATATCTGTAAAGTGAAATGAGGAGAGCTAGGTGACCACTAAAGTGTATTCTAGTTCTATAATATATGATTCTATGATTTTTTTTGCTGTCTATATGTTCTATTGACTCATGAAGTGGAACATGTCCCAAACTGAGTTTCTTTTCTCCTTTCCCCTAAGGAAAAGCAAAACAAAAATCCTTGTCCCTTCTTCTAACACACACACACACACACACACACACGCAGAATCAAGTGAACATTGTAACAGTAACAAGATTATATGATTATCAACTATGATAGACTTATTCTCAGCAATACATTGATCTAAGACATATAGCTACGGTCATACTTTAATACAGTTTTCTTCCAAGGATGATATGCATATTAGGAAGTGACCTTTAGCTTCAAGATTAAATTGCTGGAAAAGATTCTGGAAAGATGGCAGAGTATGTCAGTAAATTTGAAGCTCTCCAAATTTCCTCCATAAACAGAATAAATTTGTGCTTCAGGATGGCATAGACTAGTGAGAAAATAAGACTTGGGGCAGAACAAGGATCTTCTTGGGTACAATCCCAGAAGATCCTAAGAAAGACCCCAGGCCAGAGATTAACCCCTGAGAAATGCAAATACTTCTAGGCTAATTTCCCAGAAACCCAAGTGGAGACACCTGGGCTAGCTGGGTTTGGGTGGAGTATCAGCAGTAACCACAGGAATTTTCATCTCCACAACAACATGAGGAGTCAGCGGACTCCCTCTGGGAAGAATGAGAGAACCTCTGCTGATTTGGAAGGCCAAGCATCTGTGCTACAGGGACATGGCCCCAGTTGAGAAGAAGCCAGCATATGAGTAAAATCAAAAGAACTATACCTATAACCAAAAATATCATATCCAGAAAAGTTATCCATAATATTGAATGAAAAAAATTTTTGCAGTTTTTCAGGATTTTCTTTCACTCAAAGAGGAACTCAATAGAAAATTTAAAATATTAGAGCCAATATCAAAGGTCAATTTCATGGAATTTAACATGGAGAAATTGTTTATGTTTTGCCATATGCTTAAGATTGGCATCAGCAATTGGGTAGCTCAAAAGAAAGATTGGGGTAGAATTGAGTATGATCTGATTCTAAAAAGCAACACCACCTAGGAGAAAGTAAAAATAGTAATTGTATTATATAGTAGAGGTGCAGAGGAAAAATAGACACAGAGGCATCAAAGGGGGAAAGAAGGCTCATAGTTATGAAAACCAACTCACATCAGGAATGGGTTAAATAGTCAACACTGCATATATGCAATAAAGGTATAGTACCCTCCAAAATCCATAAAAAATAAGGGATGGGCAGAAGGGGAAGCAAGAGGTGAGGGAAGAAGACAAGGGAGAGATCCATAGGTAGGGGGAGGTTAAATAATAGAAAGGCAAGTTAAGAACCACAATTATGTCAGAAGAGTTAGCAGGGACAGGCAAGAAGAGACATACACAAACACTACAATAAAGATCAGGAATATAATTTATTATGCAAAAAAAGTACGACCAATAATCATTGATCTTAGACAAACTCAAAGATTTTATCAAGAGAGAAATGTGTCAATCATATTATGTCAGTCATGCCAATATTGTTTTAGATGCACCTTTACATGTGTGCATGTGTGTATGTATGCCTGACTATATATGTATGCATATTGTTCTATGTATGTGTGTATATAGGTAAATTTATATGTGTGGGGGTCTATCAGTGGGTGTGAATGTAAATGTATATATGTGTACATGCATGTATTTGTATATATGTATATATAAATATATCTGTCCTTATATGTAGGGGATGGGAGGGTAAAAAAAGGATAATATAAAAAAAAAGTACACAGCAGAGAATAAAAGAATAACCTACAAGGAAGCAAAGATGGACACTCATTTCTTCCACTATTATATATCCTTTCTTGATGTTAATTTGTTGTTATATATTTTGAATCCTCCCTGATGTTCTTCTTGGAACATGACAATGTTCTGTTCTATATTGTTTTCTTTTCTTTTTCTGATTATCTTTTCTCCTATTTTTTTTAATAAGCAAAAAAAAAATAAACAAACAAAAGACTGAATTGTTTAAGATTCAGCATAATGTTATAGGAGGAAGAGTACTGACTCTGGAGTCTGAAGACCTGGATTTGAATTAGCTAGTCTACTATGTATTAGCTATATATAGCAGAGGCTTTCCAACTTTGAATCTCTGATCCTATGTTTCACTATAACAAGGGATTCTGGCACTGAGGAACTGAAAGAGGGGTTTGTGCTAAAGTACAAACACTCCTGTACACACTTGATGTAGATAAGAGACAGATTATGGGAAATGAGTATGGCCACTTGCTAAACCAGTGTTATTTAGGTTAAGGGTTGGGAGTAAGGGTTAGGATGGAGAAGATGATGAAATCCTCATTGAGCTCATTAAGAAAGAGAGAAAGAGACCTAAATACCCATAGATGACATAACAAGAATCTGATCATATCCATGAGACCTTAGGGATTAATAGCTCAGAGACTGGGCAAGAGTGGGGCTAAGTTGAATGGCAGACTTTCATGGCAAGTATCAGGGACAAAGTTGAAGACTGCTAATCTTTTGGCACTAGGGATAGTATGTTATCTGTCTTATACTTTGATTCTTTGATTCTAGATACAGAAGGATATTTCAAGAAGGGAAAGTTGTACCCTGGAAAGATAATCTGAAAAAAAAATAAGCAGGATGAAGTTACTAAGAACATTGGAAAAACAGGGGCTTTAAGGAATAAAGGAGAACAAAACAGAGGCTTAAAAATGGAAGGCATTCCATGGTTGTTATTGGTGGTGGTGGTCCTTTATTCTTGAAGAAGCCCAATAACATCATGAGAGTGATGTCTTTATTTGCCTATGTATTGAATATGAGTGGAATAGAACTGCTTAGTCATCTGTCTCATTCTGTCCTTCAGAGTCATCAAAGTCCAGTGGCAGGACAAAGATCAAGATAACTGATGATGGTCCAGAATGCAGTGGGTGACCTGGGTCTTTCTAAATTAAGATCTTTCTCAGGTTTCACTTTGTCTGAGGCAACACCCATTTAATGACCAAGGGCTGGATAAGAATTGAGACAAAAGATGGGCTCAATTTACCACCAGAAAAGTACCAATTTTTCCCCGTTAAAGAATATAGACTCCTTGGGGGCAGGGATTAGCTATGTAATAAGAAGTGGAGATGTACATTCTGTAACTTCTATAACACCCAATTAATGGAGAATTGGGGAGGAGCTTGTTATTCAAGATAGGAATTAAAACACTTCCTTTGCTGTTCCAAAAATGAGTCTACTAATCTAGGAAGCACCTATTCTTGCAAGAATGCAAAACAAATCTTTCTGCATAAACAAAAAGACAAACAAACAGACCCTCAAACAAAAAAAAAAAAAAAAAGAAAAAGAAAGAAAGAAAGAAAGGAAGGAAGGAAGGAAGGAAGGAAGGAAGGAAGGAAGAAATCAATCAATCTCAGAATTTCTGGACAGAAAAGAAAATGATTTGAAAATATATAAAATAGAGAATCAAATAAATAGGCATATCTGCTGGAAATGAAAACTGCAACCAGGGAAAGTGTCATCATCTGTTATCACCATAAGAAATTAATACTATCTGCATAATTAAAAAACCCTGGATTTGGCATTGAAATTATCTGTGATTTAAATCTTAGCTTGGCCTTTTTAAGGAATATGATTTTAGGGAAATCACTTTTCCTCTCACATGTATAATTTCCTTTATTCTATATTATAATATATTTTATATTATTGTCTAATAATATGCCTATCAATGATTTCAAGTCTTCTGCTGTTAGATAGTCCTACAAACATTGCCGTTTGGTCAGTGATAATGAAATTCTTAAAACCACTCCTTGGTTCTACCCCTAAGCCATAAAATAAGCATATCTATAACATGAAGAACTAGATAAATGTGACTCTTTGCTTCTGTTTCTTTGCTAAATCTTCTGGACTTTAGCCCACTTCAATTGGTGTTACAATTACAATAAACTTTGCCCCCTTGACTTGGAAATGGATTCAAGCTTGAAAATTCTTTTGAGATACCTTGTGATACCAGTCTGTGACCCCAACCTTTTGCAGTCCCTTCTCAACCTCAACATTTGGTAGCCTGGTATGGGGAGAGTCTGGCTTCCTCTGGCTTGATTCCCTCTTTGTCAAGGTAAGCCCCCTATTTTATACTTCCACAATCCTATAGCTGGGACACCCGAAGCCACTGGGGGAAGGCTTGTCTGGGTTGTCATGAGCTCCACAATCAGCAAGTTTTCCTTGACTGTGTGGATACTCAGACTGGGAAATACTTGCAAGTTTTGGCAAAATTCTTAGCAATCTTTGCCACTCTTTCACTTTTATTGGCATGCCAGAGAAGAAGAAATGCTATAGGATAGCTTTTTGCAAAATTTTATGGCTTCTGGCCAAGATGGGACAGTACTCTTTCATGTCATTTTGTCTATATCTGTGTTTCTGTGCAGAATGTCTCTGTCATGTTTGTTCTGTGAGTTAGATATTATTACCTGGAAATATTTAACATGCAACCAGTAAGAAAAAACCTTTATTCTGTGTTAAGAGACAGGTCAATTCTCTGAGGCCCTCCACAGCTGTGGATCATAATATCTGAAGTAGTTGTGGGGCAGCCTTTACTGACATAGGTATTTCTTGTGGCCTAGGAATGCAATAAATTGGAGACAGAGGGAAAAGGAGAGAGGTCAGAGAACATCAATTACCTCTCAATCAGAGAGATCAGAGAACAGCAACTGCCTCTCAGTCTCTTTGTATCATACTCTTACAAGAGGAGATCCATTCTGGGTTGGATCTCCAGTAGTCACTGTCAGGTGCCTCCTGTGTATTCCAGCAGCTCTCTCGTGAATTCCAACAATGCTGTAGTTAGAATGCTGGGAAAATTTCTTGTGGAATTCAGCTCTGGCCAAGCTGAGGGTTGCACACTCACAAAAAATTAGCTAATTAAAATTAAAATAATATCTTATCAGATTCTCAAAATTTTCAAAGCAATGATTAAGAAGTTTGGCAATTAGTCATTTTAACAGTGTAAAATTTTTTCTGAAACATTGGGGATAATTCCAGGAATTTACCCCATTCTGAAAGAAAAGAAAAAAGAAAAAAAAAAACATAGGTAAATAGAAACTTTTTGCTAACCCTTCCTCGACTCCTATCTTGTCCAGATTCCCCTTCTGCTCCTTTGGGAAAGCATCTCAGAAGGTATTAAGGGATTCTCTTCCCTCCACTCCCCAAGTCCTGAGTGTATTTCAGTTGTGGGGATTTCTAACAAGATCAAAATAGCCCAAATCCCTCTGTTTACTAATTCTTTTAATTTCAAAACTGTAGGGAACTTCAAATTCTGCCTCACCTATAGAAATAGGGGAAATGGCAAAACTGTGGGGACCCTGTACAATCTTGCCCAAATACCTCCTCAACCCAATATTGGGAGAGTGGGGATAAGGCCCAATGGTCAGCATTCCCTGAGCCCTGGCACCTGAAACTATCATTAAAGGGATATCCTGGTACCAGTTCATTCCAACTTTCATCAGGTCCTGTCCAGGAACTGTCTGGGAAGAATTCAGGTATCCTGGCCACCACCCACCATTGCAATGTTAGGTAAGAAAGCCAGTCAGTCTCTGCATTTGGTAAGACTATCATTCTCTGTTTCATTTGTGGATTTGTATTAACTATGTAATTTATGGGAAGTTATTTTATCTCTACCCAGTTTTCTGATTTGTAAAGAGAAATAATAGTTATTTTTGTGAAGACCACATAATTGCAAAAGTGCTTAGCATAAAACATACTATAGGAATGTTAACTGCTTTAACATTGTTTCATATTTGCATATAATTGTTTCATATTTGATATGAAGTTTTTTTTAGATGTGACCAACAGATATATGATTTCTATATGTGTGTAAAATGAATTGGAAATTTATTTGATAAATGATAGTAAGAGCAATTTTAAAAGAGCTCTAAATAAAGCCCACTAAAGTGATATGTAAATTGTAATCTATTTGCACTGATAGTGTTAACAGAAGAGTTTGGGAACTTTATGAAAACATAAAAGGAGTTTGCTACTACTTTAAAAACTCCAGTTATCTGGAGTCAGACTTCTGAGGGCCCTGTCAGTAAAAAAAACTGGCATCTTAACCTTTTCCTGGCTAACAAAACAGAAATGATTTGTGTAAATTGGAAAATAATCAAATGAAAATTCAGTTTGTCTAGAACATTTAATCAGAATCTAGGGAATCTCATTAGCTAAAGTGGAGTCAATTTTAAAAACTGTTCTATTTCAATTTTAAGAATTATCTTGAGGGGCAGAGCCAAGATGATGGAGAGAAGACACATCTTTTTCTCTCTCCTACATCCCTCAAATTAACAGCAAATCCAGCTGAATTGGTTTTGGAGTGACAAGAACCCACAAATATTTGGAGAATAATAAATTTCCAGCAGAAAATAATTTGGAAGATCTCCAGCAAAGGTCTGTTTCAATCAGGTACAGAGGTAATTGGACTTAACCAGAAGGCTGAGCACAGGCAAGGGCAGGGACCCTGGGCAGTGTGGGCTCCATAGTGCAGAATAATGTACTGGGAAGAAACTGGAGCAGTGTTGGCAACTCAGTAGATGAGCAGATTAGCTGTAAAATGTCCAATGAAAATACAAAAGACAAATAGTAAGCCCCTGAATCCCAGAATATAGAGACCTGGCCACTCCCACCAAGCACTGGAAGTTAGTCAGCACTGAACCAGCACAGCCACTGTCAACTGTAAAGGAAGCTTGGAAAATCTCCCCTTTACCCTACAGACAGACTTCAACTTTTTAAAAAAATGAGCAAAAAAGCAAAAAGAACTCTGACCATAGATAGTTTTTATGGAAAAAGAGAACAGATTTCAAACCCTGAGCACACTAAAAGTAGATCATATCCAGATGAAGCCCCAAAGGATTATATGACTGGGTCCCCATCTTACAAGGCTCTCTTGAAAGAATTCAGAAAGAATCTTAAAATAGTTACAAGGAAAATGGGGAAAGGAAATGAGAACTTTGTAAGATGTCTTGGAAAAATAAACAGAAATTATTTGAAGAAAACTCCTTAGAAAATAGATTTGGTGAAATAGAAAAAGAAACCAACTCCCTGAAAAACAGAATTTGTTAAATGGAAAAAGAAAACAGCTTCTTGAAAAACAGAATTTGTGAAATGAAAAGAAAAACAACTCCTTGAAAAACAGAATTTGTGGAATGGAAAAAAAAATCATAGAATAAAACTACTCATTTAAAAATTAAATTGGGCAAATACAAAATGAACTAAAAAAGCAAATAAAGAAAAGAATTCACTAAAATTAGAACTGAACAAATGGAAATGACTCAATGAGACATCAGGAATTAGTCAAGCAAAACCAAAACAATAAAAATAGAAGAAAATGTAAAATACCTCATTAGAAAAACAGCTAATCTGGAAAATAGGTCTAGGAGAGACAATTTGAGGATTATTGGACTTCCAGAAAACCATGATGAAAAAAAAAAAAGCCTAGACATTATTTTTCAGGAAATCATCAAAGAGAACTGCTCAGATGTTATGGAATCAGAAGGTAGATTAGTAAATTAGGGAAAGAGACCCTAAATTAAAACTCCAAGGAATATTGTGGCTAAATTTCAGAACTATCAGACCAAGGAAACAATATTACAAACAGCCAGAAAGAAACAATTCAAAAACTGAGAAGTCACAATAAGGATTACCCAGGGTATAGCAGCTTCCACCTTAAAGAACTGAAGGCCCTGTAATCTGATATTCTGAAAGGCAAAGGGACTTGGAATGCAGCCAAGAATAATCTGTCCAGCAAAATGAACATTACCTTTCTTTTTTCTTTTCTTTTTTTTTTTTTTTTTTTTACTATAGCTTTTATAAACAAAGCATATGCATGGGTAATTTTTCAACATTGACCCTTGCAAAATCTTCTGTTTCAACTTTTCCCCTACTTCCCTTCACCCCCTCCCCTACATGGCAGGTAGTCCCATACACGTTAAATATGTTAAAATATATGTTGAATACAATATATGTATACATATTTATAGTTATCTTGTTGCACAAGGAAGATTTAGAAAGAAGGTAAAAATAACCTGAGAAGAAAAAACAAAAATGCAAGCAAACAATAACAGAAAGAGTGGAAATGTTATGTTGTGGTCCATACTCATTTCCCAGTGTTATTTCTCTGGGTGTAGTCTTTCATTACAGATTATTTGGAACTGATTTGGATCCTCTCATTGTTGAAGAGAGTCACATCCATCAGAAGTGATCACCATGTAGTATTGTTGTTTAAGTGTATAATGATATCCTGATTCTGCTCATTTGACTTAGCATCAGTTCATGTATGAACATTACCTTTCAGGGGAAAAGATGGACATTCAATGATACAGGTAAATATCAATTATTTATGATGAAAACACCTGAGCTGAACAAAAAAATTGATTTCCAAATACAGAATTCAAGAAAAGCATAAAAAGGTAAAAAGTAAAGAATTCCTGAGAACTGTCTCTCTGTTATGGATGTATTTAGAGAGTGCAGGTATAATTTGATTTTATTGTGATGGTATAAAAAAGAAACTAGAGGTGGAAAGGGAATTGTACTGGAAAAAGAGGAAAATGGAGATAAAATGAAAGAAATTACATGTCATGAAGAGGCAAAGAAGATCTTTTATAGTTGAGAGAAAGAAGGGAGGATGATGAACATTGTCTGAATCTTACTTATCAGACTTGGCCCAAAGAAAGAATATTAAACATATTTGGTTTCACAGAGTAATTTGTGTTACCTTATAGGGAAGTGGGAGGAGAAAGGGGAAAGGAAAGGGAGGAGCTAGTAGAAGAGAAAACAGAAGTAGTGGGAAAAAAGCATAAGAAAGAGAGAGAGGCTGTAAAGAGGAAGGGTTGTTTGAGGGAAGTGATGGTCAGAAGTAAAATACTGGGGAGGAGGGAAAGTGGGAAAGGAAAGAGAAAAGCATAATTTAGGGGAAATAAGATGGCAAGAAAATATAGAATTAGTCCTTTTAACTGTGAATGTGAATGGAATGAACTGTCCCATAAAACAGAAGTGGATAGCAGACTGGATTAAATGACAGGATCCTACAATATGTTGTTTACAAGAAACAGATTTAAAGCAGTGATGCATTGAGAGTAAAGGTAAAAGGCTAGAGCAGAATCTATTATGCTTCGAGTGAAGTAAAAGAAGCAGGGTAGCAATCCTGATATCAGATCAAGTAAATACAAAAAAAAATAGATCTAATTAAAAAAGATAAGGAAGGAAACCATATCTTGCTGAAGGGTACCACAGATAATGAAGTAATATCAATATTAAACATATATGTACCAAGTGGTATAGTATCTACATTCCTAAAGTAGAATTGAAGAACACTGCAAGAAGAAATACACAGCAAAACTAAATCAGTGGGGGATCTCAACCTTGTTCTCTCAGAACTAGACAAATTGAACCACAAAATAAATAAGAAAGAAGTTAAGGAGGTCAATAGAATTTTAGAAAAGTTAGATATGACAGATCTTTGGAAAAAAATCAGTAGAAACAAAAAGGAGTACACTTTTTATCTTGGGGTTTCATGGAATGAGGACAAACCAGCACCATTCCCAATAAGATCAGGGGTGAAACAAGGTGAAAACTATCACTGATACTATTTGTTATTATATTAGAAATATTGGGTTTAGGAATAAGAGGAGAAAAAGAGATTAAAGGAATTAAAGTAAGAAATAAGGAAACCAAATTATCACTCTCCATATAATATAATTGTATTCTTAGAGGAGCCTTGAAAACCAACTAAAAAACTACTAGAAACAATTCACAACTTTAACAAAGTTGCAGTATACAAAATAAATCCACATAAATCATCAGCATTTTTATATATTAACAACAAAATCCAGAAGCAAGAGATACAAAGAGAAATTCCATTTAAAATAACTTTCAATAGTATAAAATTTTTTGAAATCTATCTGCCAAGGAAAAAATCAGGAACTATATGAATACAAATACAAAACACTTTCCACACAAATAAAGTCAGATCTAATCCTTTGGGAAAATATCAAGGCTCATGGTTAGATTGAATAAATATAATAAAAATGAAATAATATCTAAGTTAATCTACTTATTTAATGCCATACCAATGAAACTCCCAAGAAATTGTTTTACAGATCTAGAAAAAAATAATATAGTTCATAAGGAAAAACCAAATATAAAGAATTTCAAAGGAATTAATGGGAAAAAAATGCCAATGGAGGTGACCTAGTCTGCCAGATCTAAAACTATATTATAAAGCAACGGTCAACAAAACCGCTAGAGTAATAGAGTAATCAATCAGTGGAACAGGTTAGGTTCACAGGATAAAATAGTCAATTACTATAGCAATGCAATGTTTGACAAATCAAAAGACTCCAGTTTCTGGGATAAAACTCATTATTTCACAAAAACTGCTGGGGAAATTGGCAACTAGTATGGCAGTATCTAGGCATTGACCCACATCTAACATCATATACCAAGAGAAGGTCAAAATGGGTTCATGATTTAGACACAGAATAATGTTATAAACAAATTAGAAGGAAATAGACTAGTTTACCTCTCAGTTCTGTGGAGAAAGAAGGAATTTGTGATCAAAGAAGAATTGGAGCTCATTATTGAACCACAAATAGAATTTTGATTATATTAAGTTAAAAAGTTTTTGTACAAACAAAGATAATGTGGACAAGATCATAAAGGAAGCAACAAATAGGGATACATTTTTACATTCAAGAGTTCTTATAAAGCTCTCATTTCTAAAATATATAGATAATTGACTAAAATTTATAAAAATTCAAGCCATTCTCCAATTGATTAATGGTCAAAGGATATGAACAAACATTTTTCAGATGAAGAAAATGAAACAATTTTTAGTCATTTGAAAAAGTGCTCTAAATCACTATTGATCAGAGAAATGAAAATTAAGACAACTCTGAGGTACACACCTCTCAGATTGATTAAGATGAAAGGAAAAGATAATGACAAATGTTGGAGGGGATGTGGAAAAACTG
This sequence comes from Sarcophilus harrisii, assembly GCF_902635505.1. Lineage (NCBI taxonomy): Eukaryota > Metazoa > Chordata > Mammalia > Dasyuromorphia > Dasyuridae > Sarcophilus > Sarcophilus harrisii. The sequence goes on from NC_045426.1 coordinate 108,590,934, forward strand.
GGACACTGTTACATTGTTGGTGAAATTGTGAACTGATCCAACCATTCTGGAGAACAATTTGGAACCATGCTCAAAAAGTCATCAAACTGTGCATACCCTTTGATCCAACAGTGTTTCTACTGTATCCCAAAGAGATCTTAAAGGAGGGAAAGGGACCCATATGTGCAAAAACATGACCCTAAAACAAAAAGGAAACTTATTTAAGAGAATAGAAATTATAGCTAAAAATATTTGGCTATTATTTAGGAAAATTCTAAAATTGTTAACTAAGTTATTTGGAGTTGTTGTCATCATGTTAAACATAAAATTGGTAAGTACTCTGTGTAGAACAAGAGGCATGAGGTAAAAGCCTTCAGGCCAAAGGAACAGGCTTCCAGATTCAGCTGCCCATGCTGCTGCCTGTTTGCCTCTGACCATGGAGCCTTTAATTCCCCAATTCCCTGATTCTTACACCGCTTCATATAACTTAGAAAGGAGTTCACCCTTTCCCCCTCTGGGTGGTTTCAAACATCTTTGGGCTAGTTTCTAATCTCAGAGGCAAATTAGTGCAAACTTCTTTTTGGCTTACACCAAACTACCCACTTGGAAAAAAAAAAATTGCTCTCCTATCCATTGTGAAACCTATTTTAACTCTTCACAAGCTAGGAGAAACAATTAAACAGAGATGTCAGGTCTGCCTAGTTTATGTCCAAGTTAATTCTAAACCCCCTCTCCTGAAGTCTATCTGGAGTAAGGATACAATTTTGGGGAGGACTGGCACATAGATTTTACATCTATACTCCTCTCAGGGGGGTTCAAACTGTTTTTGGCTTTTTGTCTACACTTTTACTGATTGGGTAATGGCCTTCCCTGGTAAGACTGAGAACACTCAGGAAGTATCAAAGAACTCATACCTCACTTTGGTCTGCTCTTCCCAGAGTGACAATGGCCCAGCCTTCATTTTACAAATAACTCAAATGATGGCTAAGACACTTAAGATTACTTATCATATCCACCCTGCCTGGTAGCCTCAGTATTCTGGAAAGGTGGAGAAAATGAATTGCATTCTCAAGTGAGTCCTTACTAACTATGCCTGGAGACTCCAGAGAACTGGGTACAAACTTAAAGGTTTTCTCCAGCTGGACTCATGTTTCTAGAATTAAAAGTGCTACTCTTGTTGCTTCTTCTCCTTCAGAAATTCCTTAATATTCCTGTGGACCCATAGAGGACCTGAAATTACTCTTCCACAGGAATCCTTGAGACACTGGAAATATCCTGGATAGACTAGCTTTCTTTCTTTCTTGTTATTTTTCACTTCTTCCAGGCGTACTTTTAACAACACTGTGAGGATGAGAGCTTTGCTCTTATTATTTTCTCTCCAGCTCTCTTGGTATCATCCTGTGGGCCCCTGCCAGTGGGGAGATAACTCCTTAGTCTTTAGTCAGGCTAGGGAACTCTGTGAGAAATGGAGGATTCAGAATTGTTAGGTGGGCCCTCAACATCCTCAGGGCAGCCCATATATGCAACCTGATGCATTATTTACAAAGGCCCCATTCCCAAATGTCGCCTTCTTCACCCTGGATGCTACCCCATTTGTATTAGCTATCCCCACCATGGGAATAACTTTAACTTGACTATCCCCTGTTTTCTTGCTGGAAAGAATCTCTTACCCACATAATAATTGTAGGATATACATTCCAAAATTATTCTGGCAAACTCATTCATAATTCTTCTACACCACCTTTTTTGAAGCTTCTTCATAATCTCCTAAGAACTAACATTACTATTGGTATGTTTGTTTCCTCCAGACTCCAATCTATGAACTTCCCACTGTTCACCCTGAACATAAGCTAACTGACTCTGCTGACACCATCTTCAAGTTGTTTCTCTCTCCCTCCTCAGTCTGGACCCCACTAGGCAGGGATAACTCTACATCCCTTGTCAGCATGAAGCAGCTCCAGAAGATGAGATCACTATCCCTTTTTCCCAAATAAATTTGGGATGTAATTGATTGAGAGGGGAAATTATGTAATAAAGCTTCTAGGGGAGACAGCAATAATTTTAAGGTCCCTTGATCTTAGGGGGTTTCTGTTCTAACATTGTCAGTGATTCTAAATCTTCTGGATTTGGAATCTATGATCCTGAGACCCTCTGATCTAAGAATGCTATTGTTCTGTCAATAATTAAAAAAGTCCTCTGACCTAGGAATATAATAATATTTATCCCTTAGACTTTAGGGAAGAAATCTTAGTGATACAGAGGCTATTGTTCTAATAATCTGTCAGTGATTTCAAGTCTTCTGCTCTTAGAATAGTCCTACAAACAATACTGTCTTTTGGTCAATAATAACCAGATTCTTGAGACCTCTCCTGGGTTTTACCCCTAGGCCAGAAAATTAGCATATCTATAACATTAAAGAACTAGATAAATGTGTCTCTTTGCTTCTGTTTCTTTGCTGAATCTTCTGGACTTTAGCCCACTTTAATTGTTACAGTTACAATAAACTTTGCCCCTTTGACTTGGAAATGGGTTCAAGCCTGCAAATTCTTTTGAGAAACCTTATGACACTGGTCTGTGACACCAACCTTTTTAGATCCCTTCCCAATCTCAACATAGGCATATAAAATAGATATACAAATCAAACATTTACTGATAATAGATCATAATTTTCACGTCACCCATATTCAGTTATGCAACCCCATATAGGGTTATAACCCATAGTTTAAAAAGCTTTATTCTATGGTACCTTCAGCTTTAAAATTCTATGATGGCAAATATATCGGAACACCTAGAGTTAAGAAGCTTATCTCAGGGAGCTTTGTGCAGTGTATTCCACACTTTAGGCATTCGTTTTACTAGCCTGTAAACTCATGACAATAAGAACTTAGTTTGATATGAACTTAATGGTTTCCCAATACCTGGGCTACAGGGCTGCGCATAATGCCTTACAAATCATTCTTGAGTCAGTTGTGGTAGCACGCAGGTATAACAAATACTCATTTAACCCACCTATTTGATCTATTTGTGGCTATTTTAAATGAACTGAGATCAAGTCTGGCAAGGATCAAATTAAAGGCAACAGAATAGGTCTCACAGAATCGATTAATCTTTTTTATTGGGGGATGGTGGTCCCAAAAGAATTCTGGGCTTCATTGAAGTAGAAAAATAAAGCTTAAAATTAATGAACCCATCATATGCTTAGAGAGCAGCTGAGCTTCCCCAGAATTTTGGGCTTAATCAGTGTATCATGGGATTTCAGCTGATTTTGTTCGTCATGTTGATTTTTCTTCTCCCCCTTGAATAGTTTTATAATCAAGTGGCTTTTGATTGTAAAGCTCTTCTAAGTCACTAGGATAATAAGACTGAAGATGAAGAAGTTATGTATTTATTTAAAAAAACATCTTAGGCATATCAATAGCTCTTTCCTTCTATAGTTCAATGGAACTCAATACATTTACCAATCTAGGCTCTCATACTTAATTGTAGCACCTTGCTTAACCCTTTGAATCTTAATTTCCTTGTATGTAAAAGCTGAGATAATAATAACTATAACACCCTTCTTTCAGGATTATTGTGAGGACAAAATACTAAAATGTACTTGGCAAACCTTTAAAGGCTATAAGCATTTTAGTAATTATTGATATTTTTCTCAAATAAACAAAGCTGTGATCTTATTGCTACAGATGTTCTGTTCAACAAATATAAACTGCAACTTCTTTATGCTTGCTCATATTCTACCAGCAGCCAGCCAGCCAACATGCTGAGGTAACCTTTCTTAAGTTATTTTGACATTACAAGGACATCAGTCATTTTTGTTGTCTACTCATGTTGAGTGGCTTAAATAAAAAGGAAAAAAAAAAAACAATTGCAGAGATTTCTTTCAGAATAATGTTTTTGTTAGAATAATGTAGAGAATGGAGAATAATGTATTTAGAAAATACAAATCTATGCTATGTCTTTACTTTCTGCCCTTATACCTTCCAAATTCAGGCAGACTAAATGGCAATCCAATTTTCACAAAAGATTTTTTATAGGGAATTGCCAGTGAATTACTACTCTGAATTTTCTTAGCTTAGCAAAGAGTTTGCTTGTTTTTTTATTTTTTATTTTTTATTTAATTTGTTTTAGCATGTGTAATCAAAGGTAAAATCAGACTGTGGATAGAAAAGGTCACAGTCAGTGTTCAACAAAGGCAGTATAAATGTTTTGGTGCTTTGGGGCAGTTTGTTCAATGATTACCATAGATAAGAAGTTGCTCTTTATACCTCTGGGAAATTTTTGGCATACTTTTTGTTTCTAGGTCAATACACACACATTTTTCTGGTAGATGTTTATAAATTTTTAAAAATGATATATACCATGAATGCTTTCTGTAGAGCACTTGAAAGCCTAATTAACCTATATTTGAGGGATCGCTGATTGATGCTCCCTTATTTTGCTAATACTTCTTGCAAGTTTTTCATTAACAAAGGTGAGGTGATGCTTTCATCTGAGAAGAAAGAGGTAAAATACTTTGCTAACTTGAACTGTTGGAATGAATAATTAAAGATCTCATCCAGCCTCACTGCTTTTCAGTTTTGTGGAGCAACTAGTCACTCACTATGACATAACTGTCTTGTCACTGGTTATATTAACAGTGTACCAACTTTCTCTTTATCATTTCATCTGGCATGCATTTCATACAGTTGGATCATACAGCTGAACAGAAAATTTTTTATATTCTCTTTTTTCCCCTCAAATTAGATTTTATTTTCTTAATTGTCAAGTATTTATTTTTTCTTCTACCCACTTCCCCATTTCTCCACTGGGGTGGTGGTGGAATTGTTCAACAAATGAATATAGTAAGGTAAAATAAATTCCCACCTTGACCATGGGCAACAATTTGACTCCTTTTATCATATTAATACATCATTTCTCTGTCAAGATAGGAATGCCATTCATTGGTCCTCTGGAAATATGGTGAATCATTGTATCAATTGGAGTCTTTTAAAATGTTTGTCTCTTGGCTCTATTAAACAATGAAATAATTCAGGACAATTCCAATAGACTTGTGATGGAGAGAGCCATCTGCAACTAGAGAGAGGACTACAGAGATTGAATGTGGATCACAACATAGTATTTTATTGTTTTTGTTTGCTTGCTTGCTTTTTCCTTTCTCATTTTCTTTTCCTTTTTGATCTGATTTTTCTTGTGCAGCATGGTAAATATGGAAATATGTGTAGAAGAATTGCATGTTTTAACCTATATTGGATTACTGTCTAGGGAAGGAAGAGGGAGGGAGTAAAATTTGGAACACAAGGTTTTGCAGGGATGAATGTTGAAAAGTATTGTTGAGGTCTAGATTTAGGGTACCTAAATGAAATTAGGGTTTAGTTGAGGCTCATGGCAGGTTTGGGGTACAGGGAGTCAAACAGAGCTTCCCTGCAAACCCCCTTGGATTTGGCACAAGGATACAGTGGTAAATGAGGTCTAGTAGTGGCGAGAGTCCCCAATAAAGGCATTTATTGGCCCGAGAGCTAATAAAAAAGGTTTATTATTGATTGGGTTTGGAAGTAAGGAGATAGGTGAAGGTAGAGATAAGGAGAACACCGGACAGAGGATCCAGAGGATTCAGCCTCACATGGCTAGCATTTTTTCCCAGGTTTTATGAAACCATATTTCAAAATTTTTTTACAGTATAATAGTTACATCTTCCTTTTTAATGGGTTTTTCTCTTCTCGTTCCTTTGCTTCCTCAATCCTTTGTGATAAAGTTTTGAAGTTAAATTGTTACCTTTTTCTTTCAAAAGAATAGCATTGCCACTACCACCTACAACTCCTCCCATTCAGTTAAGACCTTCTAAATTCACTATACATCTAGAAGAACATTTAGGATTATATAATTGTCCATGGTTTCTGCTCAATCTGTGAGCTCAAGAAAGAGATCTCAATTAATGAAAAATAATTCATTTTATGGGTGGAAAAATGGCCAAATAATTTTTTTGTGTATATTTTGCAAAAGTGTGCTTACTTAATTGCTGCTTGAGAAAACATTTTTTTAAAAAACTGGAACCAAACTCTTGTGCCCTGATATAAGTATATTTAAAGAGGCCCAAACATTCTTGAATTTTAAAAGATAAGCTAAATGTTCTAGTCTTTCTCAGTTAACAACAACAACAAAAATCCAACAGAGAAGGAGAGCTTTGTTTAACTTAGTGCCTGAGGCCAATCTCGTAAATGCGTAATTTGTATTATAGCACAACAGGACATTACATTGAATGGAAAGTGTGAGAAAAAGGGGAGAGGGAATATGTGTATGTGTGTGAGAGATAGAAAGACAGACAGACAGAGATAGAGACAGAGGCAGAGAGGGAGAAAGAAAGAGACCCAGAGACAAAGACAGACACACAGACACACGCAGAAACACATAGAGACAGAGAAAGAGAGACAGACACATCGGCAGAATGAGACAGAAAGAGAGAGAGAGAGAGAGAGAGAGAGACAGAGAGAGAGAGACAGAGAGACAGAGACAGAGATAACAACCATAAGATATAGGTGCTGCTATTATCCCTATTTTATAGTTGAGGAATTGAGTCAGACAGATTTGAACTCAGATCTATCTTTACTCCAGGCCCAGTGCCACCTAGTCATGTCTGATGAGAAATGGAGAGATGTGAAATTAGAGAATTGAAATGAATTGCCCTGGGTTTTGTCAAGTGTACCAAACAAACAAATAAAGTATATGTGTGGATATGTATGTATGTATGTATGTATGTATATGTATTAAGCTGGAAATGGGTATTACCTTCTGCCACACAGACAAAGAAAGAGGACCGAATTTGAAAGCAGTTTAGATGTGACCAAAGCAATTTGTTTTCTCAGGCTTTTCATCTCCCTGCAGGAATTCAGTTAATTTAGTAGTTCACTGGTGACATGAACGATGTCATAATATTTAAGCTGCTGGCTTTGTTAACAGAATGATGATTTAAAAAGATGGACTTTTGATTTCATGTGAAGTGTGGAGTCATTTTGTAATTTTTTTTTGCAAAGGTAATGCAGATTATATATATTATATATTACTTATTATATTCACTTATTTTTATATTAATGTGAATTAGTAATAATTAATATAGGAAATAATAATATAGGAAATCCACTTCCATCAGAATACATCTTCATACAGTATCATTATTGAAGTATATAATGATCTCTTGGTTCTGCTCATTTCACTTAGCATCAGTTCATGGAAGTCTCTCCAAGCCTCTCTGTATTCATCTTGCTGGTCATTTCTTACTGAACAATAATATTCCATAACATTCACATACCACAATTTACTCAACCATTCTACAATTGATGGGCATCCATTCATTTTCCAGTTTCTAGCCACTACAAAGAGGGCTGCCACAAACATTTTGGCACATACAAGTCCCTTTCCCTTCTTTAGTATCTCTTTGGGGTATAAGCCCAGTAGAAACACTGCTGGGTCAAAGGATATGTACAGTTTGATAACTTTTTGAGCATAGTTCCAAATTGCTCTCCAGAATGGCTGGATGTATTCACAATTCCACCAACAAAGTATCAGCGTCCCTGTTTTCCCACATCCCCTCCAACATTCTGCATTATCTTTCCCTGTCATTCTAGCCAATCTGACAGGTGTGTAGTGGTATCTCAGAGTTGTCTTAATTTGCATTTCTCTGATTAATAATGACTTGGAGCATCTTTTCATATGGCTAGAAATGGTTTCAATTTCTTCATCTGAGAATTGTCGGTTCATATCCTATGACCATTTATCAATTGGAAAATGGCTTGGTTTCTTATAAATTAGAGTCAATTCTCTATATATTTTGGAAATGAGGCCTTTAGCAGAACCTTTAACTGTGAAGATGTTTTCCCAGTTTGTTGCTTCCCTTCTGATCTTGTTTGCATTATTTTTGTTTGTACAAAGGCTTTTTAATTTGATGTAATCAAAATTTTCTATTTTGAGATTAGTTATGGTCTCTAGTTCATCTTTGGTCACAAATTTCTTCCTCCTCCACAAGTCTGAGAGATAAACTATCCTATGTTCCTATAATCTCGTTCTTTATGCCTAAATAATGGACCCATTTTGATCTTATCTTGGTATACAGTGTTAAGTGTGGGTCCATGCCTAATTTCTGCCATACTAATTTCCAATTATTCCAGAAGTTTTTGTCAAATAATGAGTTCTTATCCCAAAAGTTAGGATCTTTAGGTTTGCCATACATTAGATTGCTATAGTTGACTATTCTGTCTTGTGAACCTAACCTAATCCACTGATCAACTAATCTATTTCTTAGCCAATACCAAATGGTTTTGTTGACTGCTGCTTTATAATATAGTAGCTGAGCCACCTTCATTTGATTTTTTTCCCTTAAATCCCCTGAGATTCTCGATCTTTTGTTCTTCCATGTGAATTTTGTTGTTATTTTTTCTAAATCATTAAAATATTTTCTTGGAAGTCTGATTGGTATAGCACTAAATAAATAGATTAGTTTAGGGAGTATTGTCATCTTTATTATATTCGCTCGGCCTATCCAAGAGCACTTAATATTTGTGTGGAAAGTTTTTTGTAATTGGCAAATGACTTTTTGATTGACTTGCCAAACAAACAAATAAATAAATGCATAAATAAAACTGAGAAAGGTTAAATAACTTATGGTATCATATAGAAAGAATAGAATCAAGATTTGACTGTAGAATCTAGGGGCTCTAATCTGCACATAGAGAAATAGCACCTTCCTCTTCTCTCCCTCTCTTTTTTCCCCTCTGCCTCCCTCTCTCAGTTCCTTTGCCCTCTTCCTCTTCCTCCTCTTCTTCCTCCTCCTCTTCCTCCTCCTTCTCCTTCTCTCTCTCTCTCTCTCTCTCTCTCTCTCTCTCTCTCTCTTTCCTTCTCTCTTCCTCTCTCTCCTTTCATCTTTCTCTTATACCCCTATAGTTTTTCTACACACAGTAAGAATCTGGATAGTATGATACAAGAAAAGGAATCTGATATTGTCTTTTCCCCTAAAGTCAAGTGCATATTGCCCTTCAGTGTTTGTCAATTAAGTGCTACCAATAATAAGCAAACCACAGGGCATTGTTTGATTGCTAGCACTGCTCTTAATGTAGGTCTACACACAATTTATCACATTGGACCTCATAGGTAATGTATTCCATAAAACTTAAAGTAAAAATATCCAAATCCCAATGAAGTTTGTGTCAGCTTCAAAGGAATGATAATCAGTAATAGAGATTTCCTTTTTGACAACTTGTGGGAAAACATTCAAATTATACATTTTATAAAGGGCAGAGCACTGAATATGAAATTAGAAGAGTTAGATTTAAATAGTGGTCTTTGCAAATCACTTGTACAATTCCTCTGCACCTCAAATTCTTCTGTGACATCAAAAGATTGATCTATGATTATAGAATCATTCTTTAAGAACTATAAGGGATATTAGGGATCACATAGTTCAACTTGTTCTTTTCATTATATTTGCATTACAACATGGAGTTCTTAGATTCCTAGATTTTAGGGAAATCTGTGAACTGAAATTAAAAATACATCTTTAATCAAATCTGTTTTTTTTTCCCTTTGTAATCCCATGGATTTTATTTTATACTTTTAAAATACTGTTCTAAAAAGAATCTATTGAATCTCCACACTGCCAAAGAGATTCATTACATACAAATAAGGTTAAGTACTTATTCCCTATGTGATCCCTTAAATCCTTTCCTGTTCTAAACCTTATTACCGTTTGCTAGAATAATTAATATTCCCCTCTTCTCCCAAGTAGAGAGGGAAATTGTAATAGAATATTTTTGCTATGAATTACTGACATATCCTTGGTGTTAGAATAACAATCTTAGAAATATTCAGAAAGGGAGGTTTGGGATATAATTTGGATTTTTCATATGATTGAGCTTAGGAGCTGAATATCAAGCTAAAATGTTTTACATTCCTTCTTTCTCCTTTAAAATTTGTGATTCTGGAATAACTCAAATATTTTGGTCTGAATATCAGCTAATGAATATTTTAAGATCCAAGTTGTTGGCCAAATTTTGTTTTTTTTGGAATAGAACAACTTTGTCCTTCCTATATGTCTGTTTTAAGATACACAGTATCTCAAACACAGTACTTCACAAATCCACATATATGGCTCTTCTTGATAATCCATGTAGGGTACTGAAGATTTGTACCCATGCTAACCTATCTAGAGACTCACTGTTCTGTAAATGGCAGTTAGAGAAACCCTGCCCTGTAATCTGAATCTAGCTCAAAACTACATCCATCTGACTAGTAAATAAATATGTTTTGGCCAATATGCTCCATAGAATAATTTTTCTCCTGGTTGATGTCTATGATAGCCCATTTAAAAAAGAATCTGTGAAAGTAAATACAAAACATTTGAAAATTAATTTCTTTATTGCCACATTCAACACCTACTTACTAAGTATCTACTGTGTACAAACACAGGTTTTCAGAGAACTGTGGATAATGATTAGTCTCCTAATAAAATCACATTTCAAAGGATAGGCATAATAAATGTTGCCCTATGAAAAATGAGGCTCAAGTAAACTGCATGGGGTAGTAAGAACAGTGCCCTCAACACAAACTAGTGCTCCCTTTTGTCTCTATCTCTTTGAGTTTTCCTTTTCTTTTCCTTCATGTTTATCTCCACAATTTTCCATAATATGAAACATATATACGTATGATATATCAATATAAATATAAAAATATATACAGTTTTTAGTTAAACATCGGATGTCACATATTTAATATTCTCCATAAAGAGGGAAAAAAGAAAGGTCCATTGAAGGAACCACAAAAACCATTAGTCCATCCTCTTTCTTTTACACATGAAAAAAATCTAAGCACCATGGAAGTAAATGAATGCCCAAAGTAAGTCAGATAAGGTAAATTTATAGAGCCAGTGCTTTTTATACTATGACACATTACCTGTCTTAGAGAGAAGAAAGACCAAAGGAAGGAATAAAGAAAGGTAAGGGAGATCAGAGTGAGGATTGTTTTTGTACTTTACTTTAATTCCCAATCTTATTGTAGAATCAAAGGAGATCAGTGGGCTTCTTAAGCAAAAAAAAAAAAAGTTTCTCAAACATGGAACAAGGCAATAAGCATGATATTAAAAATGGCATGTGATCATTAACTGAATGACTCATTTTCTTTTGAGGGGAACTGAAATTATGTATGAGGAGAAATGAGAAATTGAAAGAATCTTAAATACCATTTATTTATTTATTTCATTTTACATATGGGAAAACTGAAAACCAAAATTGCTAGTAAGCAAGTGCTAGGTCATGAAGCCAGTCCATGATAGCTTCAGGAATAATGAAAAGCAATCTGGTATTCTTACTACTTCTTCATGCTTCCATTGGTCCTTAATAGCTTTCATTGACAGATATCTTAAATATGTCTGGATATATTATTGAAGAAATATATTTTGGACAGTCATTGAAGTCTATTCTAACTCTGAAATTCTGTTATTGTAACATTTGCCTTTGCAGACAACTTTTGTGAGTTACTGTATAGATTGTACTGTACTCTACAGACAACAGTAATAGCAACAAACATTCTCTGTACAACTTTTTGGTGATAAACCTTGCTCAATTTAGATGGGCTCTTGGACAGCCACATAATCCATTATCACAGATACACTCAAAATTTTAAGTTTTTAGAACTTTACAGAAATTACACCACAATAGCTTTGCCCTTGAGAATCCAAAGTCACCTCCATGACACTATGAGGAATCCACGAAAGAAAAGAATGCTTTAATAGTTCCAGAAAGTTGTGAGCCTGGGAGAGATGTTTTAAGGAAGTGGGTAGAATATAACTGGAAAATTATATCTAATCTTTTATTAAATTTGGAGAGATAAAGAAGGAACAGAGTTGGTATTTTAAAAGAATTTCATGGTCTGTAGTTCTTAAGACATAAAATCCAGGTACACTAAGATATTCAAATGTTTGCTTTAAGAAATGATATTCTATATATTTTTTAGTAATTTCATGAACCAGGGAATAGATCTCAAATAGGAAAATTACTACTAAAAGAATAAATCCTCATAAGAAAGATGAGCATTGGGAAAAAATGAAATCCCCAAATAGCCTTTACTGGATGCATTGTTAATTTAGTACTGTTTGTTCTTGAGTCAATTGATGTAAGCCATGCATGCTAATAGTAATAACTCATGATCTGCGAGATGAATGCAATATTGTATTTTCCCCCAGAAATTTAAAAGTCATCAGTTTTAAATTTGGGGGTATGCTTTTTTTCTCATGAGGCAATACCCTTACATTATACATTTGTTAGACTTGTCATCAATTTTCAGACATCCTCTCTCTTCCACAGGAGTTCATTAAAATATGTGAAGAGAAATTTTTAAAAATGTATCTTTGCTATTGACATTTTGCCTCTATTATACTAAAAATTCTTTATAATTAAATTACTGGACTTAATATTGTTATCAGATCTACTGGTCCTATTGATACTTTGGTGGAAGTGGCAGATAAAATATTAGAAAGAGCATTAGATTGTTGTCAGAAATTCTGGTTTTGTATCCTAATTGTCATTTACATGTAATGTGTGTGCAACGTTAATCAACTCACTTTACCTCTCTCGGCCTTATTTTCTTCAAATCTAAAATGAGGATATTGTACTAGATGATTTTTAAAGTTACTTCCTTCTTTCATATTTTAAGTTCTATATCATTGATGCTGAGTTCTTTCACAGATATAGATTGTATCCCTTCATATCTTGTCTTTTCATCCATTGGGATTGCTATGAATGTTTTTCTATAAATCCTCTGGAGAAGTTCTATCTAATCTTTTAGTAGCTTTTCTATATTCATTTAATAGCTCAGAGATACTAGTATAACATCTGTTATCTCTTGTTCTTTAGACATTGCTGAACTATATATTTTCCTGGTGATATATTACTTCAAGAATGTATTTTATTCACTTGTTACAAGCAGGTCATCTTTAACAATAAGTTACAGTCTAGTGACTTCCACCTTGCTTTTAGATTATTATAGTTTTAAGTCTTCTGTGACCAATTATTCCAAAAAAAACATTTTTAAAGTATTATCATCATTTTGTCCATGGTCTTTCATGATTCACAAATATACTTGAAGAATATTAGTGTTGAGGAATTTTATTAGAGTGCCCAATCTGAGATATTTAAAATAACAAAAATTCTCATGTGATCTTTTCTGAACTCCTTATTCATTTATTGTCTATCATGATATAAATGACTATAGAAAATAATTTTTACATGCATATATATGCACTTATTTAAACATACATATATATTTATCTGTGTATATACTTGTATGAAGTATATGTATGTATATACTTGTATAAAGGTCCTGAAGAATTATTTGCCTAAAGTCAGAAAGTCAATATTTATCAGAGAAAAGACTTGAACCCAGGACATCCTGACTTTGTACCTAGCTCTTTTCTCTATAAGTATATCTTTCTGTCTCTGTCTCTCTCTGTCTCCTGGTCTTTCTCTTTCTCTGTCTCTCTTTGTGTTTGTCTGTTCATCTGTGTTTTTTTTTCTGTTTCTGTCTCTGTCTGATCTCTGTCTCTGTCTTTCTCTCCTCTGGCCCCAAAATTATTTGGGATAAGCAATCATTTTGAGATTTAATTTTGTGACAGTAGTAGTCATGTGAATATTTTTTTAACTATAGAATGACATAGAATAAAACTATATTGAGCAATTTTCCTGACTTTTAATTATAATCCAGTCTTTTGTGCCAAACACACATGTCCAATTTCTTTATTTTTTTAAAAGAAGTTTTTAAGAATGGTTATTATTCCAATAAATGTGAATATTTTAATTATTTAAAATTAATTTTAATTTATGAAATAAAATATATAGTATAATAAAAATGTGCACATGAAACAGAAAATCTATCATATAGAACTTGCCCTTCCTTTTAAATATGTTTTCATGTAAATTTCTTTTTTTTCTTCTTCTTCTTTCCTCTATTCCAACTTCTGCCTTAGAAATGTCTACAGGTAAACACAAACATATATTTTTTATGTGTGTATATATGTCTGTGTAAAATTAGTCTACATATATTTCTACTTATCAGTTCTTTCTCTGGATGCAGATAGAACCTCAACTTTATTTCTAATTTGTATACTTATAATAGTCATAATGACTTAGTTGCTGAAAGTTTTTTTTTTTTTTAACAATATTTCTGTTATTGTATACAGTATTCTTCTGGTTCTGCTCACCTCCTTCACGATTTAAAGCAATGCTTTTCTTGCCTTTCTAAGATTGTTGAACTCATCATTTCTTTTAGCACAGTAGTAATCTATCACAATTGTTTAGTCTATATTTTCCAGATCTTTTCCACCAAAGAGCTGCTATAAACATCCCATTCACATTCAAAGTGATAAATTACTATTTGTCAATTTCTCTGCTCTATTTTTTCCATTTTTACTCTATCCTTGTTACTATATTTTCTCCTTCACACCTCCCCTCCCCATCTTACCTTCCCACTCCCTATCTTACTCACGTATATAAAAACCATCCCCCCATGTTCACCCCCTTTAATGTTGAAAGTTGTAGGTCTTATGAAGCATACTTCAATGACTGTTAGAAATATTGTAGTGACTATTTGTGTGGAAAAGTCTCAGTGTTTTACACAGAGATCATGACCACATTGGTATAAAGTATAGCTTTAAGGGAAAATACATTAAAAAAACCAACTATTCCAGGGATTGACAGACATTTACAGTCAGAGAGCTTAATTACTCCTCAGGAAAAACAAAAAGAAAATACATAGACCTTCAAAAGACTTGGCAGCTGGAGGGGCTGTTACTGATTCCTTTATAGCATAATATGGGCTTCTTGAAGGAAAATAGCTTTATGTAGAAAATGGTACCTGAGCTGAGCTTTGAGGAACACTAGGATTTCATATGTGGAATTCACTGATCTGGGACATATATAGTTCTCACTTTAGAGATCTTCAAACAAAGACTAGAAGAAAGCTCCTTTGACATATCAAATCTCTCTCTGTCTCTGTCTGTCTGTCTGTCTCTCTCTGTATGTGCATCTATTTGTGTTTGTGTGGGAATTTATGAAGTCTGGTATGGACTAATTGTTATCCTGAAACCTTTCTTAACTCTAATATTATTAATTCTCTTATATTATTTAAACCAATATATGTATTCACTTTCGTGTCCCATTATAGGGAGATTTCACAAATATCTATTCTTTTGACTATAAGTAACATGAGACAGCCTAGTTTACATATGGTCTAGAAAAGTAATACTTTCTTAAGTTTCTTAAAAGCTATATTTACATATTATCTCTATTTTTGTCATTTGGATGCCTTACACTTATGTTTTTAACTATTTGGGGATAGACATAAATGTACTAGAATAACTTTTATAACTATAGAACTGAATTGTCAGAGCATCTTGCCTGTTAGAAATGACTACAGACTATCTTGACTGTGTTTTCCAATGTGGTTTTCGCATGTAACATTCACTCTAGCCAGATAGGATTCTAAAGGGTGAGAACCTGTGTAGCAGATGGGATAGAGTAATGGAAAAGGGACTAGGGATTTGCATGAATATGAATTACAAATAGCATAGATATCATGGTGTTCAAAATGCTGCTATGGATCCTGAATGTCAAAGTCATTTAGTTGACATTTACAGGGATATAATTAGCTTATAAACATGGAAATGGTATCTATGGATATGGAAGCACAATCCATACAATGGCCTTGGTTTGGCAATTATAGTAAGTCATAGGCATAACTAAAATAAAAATAAAGAATGACACATGTTAATGCAATGCCATTTTTCTAACTTGTGAATGTAGCTTTTGGTAATGTACATGGCACAATTCAAAACAAAGTTCAAAAATTTTAACTTTTTCCATATAATAGGAAATCAAGACATAAGCATGAAACCTTTCTTTTTTCCACTAACCATCTAAAAAGAAAAGGTTCATTTCTTAAAGTTTCAGCAATATAAACATTTAAAGTAATTTTTGTCATTTTATCTCTATATTCAAATACATTTTTCATTATTAGGCTTTTTCCTTGATTTTTTTTTGGAAATGTCACTGAATGTTAATATTATGTTAGATTCAAGGAAATGGTATTATTTTCATAGTAAGAAAATAGGGTTACCATTTCCCTAAAATAGATTTTACAAATTTAATATCATACGTGGATAGATCTAGTTTCATAAGAGGTAAAATGGATTGAGATCTAGATTTGGAACCAGGAGGAGTTGGTATGAATCTCACCTCAGATAATTACTAGCTGTGTAACCCTGGAATTGTAATATTGATGTTTACTGTTAGTTTCTTCTCCTATAGAGAAAGATAATGATCTTATTCTAGTACAAAGCAGGATCTTGATAATCAGTAAGACTTGTATTCTAGGAGGAGGTGGGTAGAAGTTTCATTTAAAAAAAAAGATATGTTATATATTATGATTTTACCATAAGACAGTATATGATATATAATATGGCAGGATTTTTTTTAAGAGGAAAAGAAAACTGTGATTTAATTTGTATTTCATTAAATAATTTCATGTCAATCTGAAATATTGATTTATACTAGCTATAAAAATAAGCACTTTACTATCTGTACTTATAAAAGCAAATTTGTGCACCCTAATTAAAATTTAATTTTAAATTTATGAAAACTAATGAATTATCAATAATCTTTGCTAGTACTGTTTATATTGGTTCCATTTTATGCCTCTTCCATCGTAAAGCCTTCCCTAATTATTTCTGCATTTATTGACATCCTCTCTTCTGAAATATTGCAACAAATATCTATTACAACACTCCATGTTAAACTAAATAATTCAGTTCATTTCAATAAGTAGTTAATGCCTCCAATGTTAGAAGGCATGATGTAAGGCAGGGAACAACAAAGTTCTGTACTGTACTTTTCACTATTTCATTGTTCACTATTGTTTCAATGTCTGTTTTCTCTTTTCTGTTATAGTAAAAGGCCCCTGAAAGTAGGGACAACATTTTATGCTTAGACATATTGCTCTCCTTTCATTCCCAGGATCTAGCATAGCAGTGAAAATAGAGAATGTGTTTAATAAGAAAATTATCAGTTTCAGGGGAGCAGAGGCAAGATGGTGGAGAGGACACACATCTCTTTCTGACTTTCTTTAACTACCTTCACTAATTACCAAATACAGACTCTGAATTATCTCTGGAATGGCAAAATCCATGAATATTGGGAGTGTAGCAAATTATCAGCAGAAAATAATTTTGAAGATCGCCAGGAAAGGTCTGTTTCAATTGGGCATGGAAGGAGGAGGGCCAAGCAGCCAAGCACAGACACCAGTGCAGGCAACACAGAACCAGGGCAGTCCAGGCTCTGGGGGTTGGAGAACCTATGGCAAGGAATCGACAGCAGTGTTGGCTACTCTGCCCTGGCTGCAAGACAGTAAATCAGCAGAGAAGTTATAAAATATCTGACACAAATGCAAAAAGTCGATAGTGAACCCTACAATGCCAAAATCTCAGGGGATCTGGCCACATGCACCCAGCAGTGGGTGTGAGTCAGCTCTAACTCAATGCAGCCACTGCCTATAGAGGAAACTACTGTTGCTTGTAGAGGAAGCTTGGACAACATCCCTTGCCCTAAAAACAGATCTCAACTTTTTAAAAGAATGAATAAAAAAGCAAAAAGAACCCTGACCATAGATAGTTTTTATGATGAAAGAAAAGAACAGATTTCAAACACTGAGGAAACTAAAAGCAGATCATCTCCAGATAAAGCCCCAAAGAGTGATATAAATTGATCCTCATCACACAAAACTCTCCTAGAAGAAACTCTAAAAGATCTTGAAAGATAGCTGGAAGAAAAACGGGCAAAGGAAGTGAGAACTTTATAGGAGAGTTTGGAAAAGGCAACACATAAATTGTTTGAAGAAAATTCATTACAAAATAGTGAAATGGAAAAAAAAAACATATGTGTGTGTGTGTGTGTGTGTGTGTGTGTGTGTGTGTGTATTTGAGAAAATGGAAAAGTAAAACAACTCCATGAAAAATAGAATTTGTGAAATAGAAAAAAGAAAACAACTCCCTGAAAAACAGAATTGTGAGAGGAAAAGATATCCATAGAACAAAACAACTCATTTAAAAATTCAATTGGACAAATAAAAAAAAAGTAAAAATAGTAAATAAAGAAAACAATTCATTAAAAATCAGAACTGAACAAATGCAAATGAATGACGCAATGAGACTTCAGGAATGAGTCAAACAAAATTTAAAAAAAATGGAAAATAGAAGAAAATATAAAATACCTACCTGAGAAAACAACTGACCTGGAAAATATATCTGGGAGAGGCAATCTAAGGATTATTGGACTTCCTGAAAACCACGATGAAAAAAAAAAACCTAGACACTATTTTTAAGGAAATTATCAAAAAGAACACCCAGCTGTCATAGAATCAGAAAGTAAATTAGCCATTGAAAGAATTCACCAACCAGCTCCTGAAAGAGACCCCAAATTAAAACTTGAAGGAATATCATGGCTAAATTTCAGAGGTATCAGACCAAGGAAACAATATTATAATAAGCCAGAAAGAAACAATTCAAAAACTGAGGAGCCATAATAAAGATTACCCAGGACCTAGCAGCTTTCACCTTAAAGAATTGAAGGGCCTGGAATCTGATATTCTGAAAGGCAAAGGAGCTTGGAATGCAGCCAAGAATAAACTATACAGCAAAACTGAACATTATCTTTCAGGGAAGAAGATGGACATTCAATGATACAGGTGAATTTAATTATTTATGATGAAAATACCTAAGCTGAACAAAACACTTAGCCTCCAAATACAGAACTCAAGAAAAGCATAACAAGGTAAAAAGGAAAGAACTGAGAACTATATCTCTGCTATAGGTATATTTAGAGAGTGCAGGTATAATTTGATTTTATTGTCATGATATAAAAAAGAAACTAGAGGTAAAAGGAAATTGCACTGGAAAAAGAGGAAAACAGAGGTAAAATAAAAGAATTTACATCTCATGAAGTCACAAATAAGACCCTTCATTATTGAGAGAAAAAAAGGGGGGAATGAACATTGTGTGAATCTTATTCTTATCAGACTTGGCCCAAAGAGAAAATATTAAACATATTTGGTTTCACAGAGAAACTTGTGTTACCTTATAGGGTAGTGGGAGGGGAAATGGGAAAGGAAAGGATGAGGCTAGTAAAAGAGAAAACAGAAGTAGTTGGGTATAATGTCCAACCTAGCTCTCTGGAGGGCCTCAGGATCAGTCAAAGTCTGAATCAGTCAAAGTTCTTTGTCTTTGGGAGGGGAAGAGAAGGATACAGGCAACCTGCCATGTGGCTCGTTAAAGATAGATCCTGGACTCTAGAGTCTAGAACCTGAAGTCTTCCCTTCTGAGTGTGCTGGGGCAGAGAGACTCTGACTCTCTCCCTTTGCCCTCTGATCCTTCCCAACAATTACCTCACCACATTCAACAGGAGGAGAGCCATCACATCATCATATCATGTAAATATATTTTTATAGAACCAATACCTCACATTGAGTAGATACTTAGTCTTAAGTACTCTGCTGTTCTGGATTCAAGTATACCTTTTCAGAGTTCCATCCCTCTATAGCTCCTGATTTGTTTTAGAACACAGGTGGTCACACCCTCCCTGAGAAGTCAGGGAGGTGAGAACTTCAAAAAAGGAGGTGATTACGCCCTCCCTGATTTCTCAGGAAGAGAGATGAAATACACCAAAGGGAAGTGGGGAGTCAAACCAGATATTGTTAGCAGGTTTCCTCTGGGCTGAAGAGTCTTACTTGAAGCAGGTATAAATAAATCTATCAGCATGGGAGATATTACACAAGCATATAGCAATATAGCATAGGCTAGTAGTGATGACTCTCCCCACAGCTGGTGCCGGCTCAATGTGCTGTAACAAACATGAATTATACATGCAAATAGTGATATAACAAATAATATTTCCATAAGTTCTAGAAGGAAGGTATATAAATAAAAATCATACATACACCTCCTTCAGCAGCCAAAAGATTGTTCAAAACCAGTCTATTGTCCATTACTTCACATGTCAAGGAATCCAATGATTCCTGCAAGTTTTTGAAGTCTTGCAACAATCTTATTATGTGTTAGGGAATGCAATGATTCCTATAGATTTTGAATTCCTGCAACAATTTTATCATGTCTCAGGGAATCCAGTGATTCCTGAGGGTTTTCAAGTCCTACAACAATGTTATCATGTCTCAGGGATTCTATTGATTCTTGCGGGTTTTGAAGTCCTGCTAATGCAGGACAGGTCTCTTTAACAATTTTTGATGTCCATGAGTCAATTGCCATAACTGCTATGCTCTTTCAGTGGTGAGCACAGTCATCAATGGAACCATGTGATGTTTTCTTGGGTCTTCTTTTTTTCAAGGGTCTTCCCCGTCTCTTTCTGATGGACAACGCAAATAGGGCCTGTTGGCACTCAGCTGATTCCTTCTCCATCAGTAGAGATACAAGCAAACCTTGTCCCCCAAGCAGTTAAGCTATCTGGTCCCTTCTGTTCACCACTTTCTGTATCTCTCCATATCACCTGGCGATTATCAAAAGATAGTGGAGCTGCTCACACTGGATACTACCCTTCTGGTGGGTTATAAAACCTGTCTGCCTGAGCCAGTGCATCTTCATCAAAAATCAAAAAGTTAATTGTATAAAGAGCTAAATTTAGAAGTTCTCTCCCCCTTTCTTTTGTTTTTGGAGGAGCTCTGTTTCTCCTGTCTACTATTGCCTGTCCTTGAGGATTAAAAAGTATGCCAGAGGTGTGCAAAATCAGATACTGTGCACAAAAGTGTGCAAAATGTTTAGAAGTATATTCAGGAGCCCTCTTTGTAGTGGCCAGAAGCTGGAAACTGAGTAGATGCCCATCAATTGGAGAATGGCTGAATAAATTGTGGTATATGAATATTGTGGAATATTATTGTTTGGTAAGAAATGACCAACAGGATAATTTCAGAAAGGCCTGGAGAGACTTACATGAACTGATGCTGAGTGAAACGAACAGGGTGAGGAGATCATTATATACTTCAACACCAATACTATATGATGATCAATTCTGATGGACCTGGCCAACTTCAGCAATAAGATGAACCAAATCAGTTCCAATGGAGCAGTAATGAACTAAACCAGCTATGCTCAGCAAAAGAACTCTGGGAGATGACTAAGAACCATAACATTGAATTCTCAATTCCTATATTTTTGCCTGGCTGCATTTTGGATTTCCTTCACAGGCTAATTGTACAATATTTCCGAGTCTGATTCTTTCTGTACAGCAAAATAATGGTTTGGTCATGTATACTTATTTTGTATCTAATGTATACTTTAATATATTTAATATCTACTGGTCATCCTGCCATCTAGGGGAGGGGGTGGGGGGAAGGAGGGGAAAAATTGGAACAAAAGGTTTGGCAATTGTCAGTGCTGTAAAATTACCCATACATATAACTTGTAAATAAAAAGCTATTTAAAAAAATGAAATATATGCAGGTCCATTATCTGTTTTTATTGCTTGTGGCACATGCAGAATTACAAAAGCTTGTATAAGGAATTCAGTGACTACTCAGGCTGTCTCTTTTGCTGATGGCATTGCAAAAGTAAATCTTGAAAAAGGTATCTTCTACAACATGGATAAAAGACAGATGACCAAAAGATTTATAATGGGTCACATCCATTTGCCAAATTTCATTGGGTCTCAAATCATGAGGGTTCTTTCCTGGAGGGACCTTAGGAGTGTGGAAATGAGGGTAAGCTGATGAGCCTTTTACTATGCTCCTAGCTTCCTCTTTTGTTATCCCGAATTGAAATGTAAAGCTCAAGCAGCCTGATGATATTTAGAATGAGATTCTTGGGCTGCCTGAAATAAAGGAGTACTAGCTAACATGGTTAGAAGGCCATTTGCCTTTGAAATTCCATCAAAATAAGACCTGGAAGCCCACTATATGAGTGGACATGCAAGATATAAATCTTACCTGGATGCTTTCTTACTTACTCTTGAAGTTCCTTAAAGAGCTGATATATATATATATATATATATATATATATATATATGTATATATATTAGAAGATACAAATTTTATTTGGGCTGTGGCAATTCTTTGTACCACACCTACTGAATAGGCCAAATCATATATTATATTTACATCTCCTGGATAATAAGTAAGAGCTACAATTATTGCATACAATTCACTCTGCTTAGTGGACTGAAAAGGAGTTCTGACAACTCTCTTTAGAGGTAAGTCATCAGAGTATATAGCACAAATGTTATGTTTGGATGCATCTATAAAGATAGTTGGTCCTTTAAGAAGAACTTTAGAAACCTTTTATCAACAATCCATTGCCAATTATGTAATAGCTGGGTTATCTTTAATGAAGACCTGTGTGTAAAATTTGAAGCTGTGGTCAATAAAATTTGTCACTCTGGAATGGTTTCACAGCATACATTAATTTGTACATCAGTATAAAAGGTGTATATCTTGTCAGGTTTTATCCCAGATAATTGTACTACTTGCTTAATGGCCTTTAATAAAATTCCAGCCACAAGCACTGGGTAAGGAGGAAGGCTTTGTTCTGGTTGTGCTAGGAGGCTCACCCATTCTTTCACACTGTCTCCTTGATGAAGGACTGCTGTGAGTGCCTCTTTTGTAGCAAAAACTGATATTTCCAAGGGTTTTTGAGTGGCTCTTTCAACCACATTGGATAGAGCCAGTTCAACTTCTCTCAAAGCCTCTTGAGCTTCTTTTGTAAGCTGGTGTGATGAATTTAAAGCACTGTATCCCCTGAAAATGTCATACAATGCTTTTTCTTACTGGAGTAAGAGCAGCAGCAACATACATTTGACACATAGTAGGACTGCTTTTTTTTATTCCCTGTGGCAAAACTGTCCATTTATATCTTTTATAAGGCTCAGCTAAGTTAACGCTGGGCACTGAAAAGGCAAATCTTTTCATATCTTCCTTAGCTAGAGGGATAGAATAGAAACAATTCTTAATGTCTATAAGCCAAAGAAACCGTTCTTTAGGCAATTGAGTAGGAGATGGAAGTCCAGGCTGAAGAGTTCTCATAGTTTCGTTTACTTTTCTTAAATCAATCAACATCCTCCATTTTCCAGATTTATTTTTTACAACAAATACAGTGGAATTACAAGGACTTAGAGAAGATTGTAAGTGTCCTTGGTCAAGTTGCTCTTGTACTATATCTAATAAGGCCTGCATCTTATTACTTTTTAAGGGACACTGTTCTATCCACACTGGTGTATCAGTTTTCCATTGAACAGGAACAGGTGAGAGTGTTGGCAGGCCTTCAACAGTAGCCCTGCCTAAAAAGCAGAAGTACTCATTTGTAACACTGTTGTAAGATATCTCTTCCCCACAGATTGTTGGGGATTTTTTGAACTGCAAAATGAGCAAAAACTCCTGTTTCACCTTCAAATATCCATCTCAAAAGGGTAGTACTAACTTCAGCTGCTATTGTTCCTCCTTCACCAGACATATAGATGTTTGCCTTAATCTTTGGCTAGTGACTGGGCCAGCTGGCACCTCTAATGATTGTATGATCTGCAACTGTGTCTGGCAACCCTTCTAATGGTATGCATTTAAGTAGATAGTGAGCATAGGTTGGTCAGCTGTAACAGATACAGTCTAGAATATTCTTGGATTCTGCTGTTAGAGTTAGAATCTGGACAACTATCACCAGATTGCCTAGTAGGAGTCTGTATTAGTAAACCTGATGCTACTACTTCTCCTGGTTGATAAGCCACACGTTGTCTACCTGTATTAGTGACTGGGATATTATCTACACATTCCCCAGGTTCCCACATCATTGTATGGATCGACACTGTTTTGTAAGTCCTCTCAGGAGATGAAATGGTCAAGCTTATTGTGCCTGGAGGCAAAGAATCTATAGGCCAGACAGAGACAGGTTTCACCTCTCCAGGGGATATCTCAATTGTCCTAGCTGCATACAATTCTATTCTATCCAATTGTACTCCCTTTCTCCCATCAGATTGCTTCTTGGCTGACTGACCATGCAATCCATTTCTTCCATCAGGTTGCTTCTCGACTGATTGATCATGTCAGGGTAGTGAACTTTTAAAGACTTTCTGGGTGTAGCATTGGCTGCCATCATGCCCCAAGTGTTTTTTTGCCTGGGGTCCTGGATCTGAGCCCCACTTCTTAATCACTTTTTCTGATTCTGTTTTTCTTAATTAGTTTACATTCTGATGCCGAATGGAAGCCTCTGTTGCATTTTGGACATGGGGTTTTGGGTCTTGTTCTCCCACCATGTTTTCTTACTCTATATGCCAACCTTGAGCTTTCAAATGCCCTACTTTATCACATTGAAAGCATTGATGAGTCTCTCTGGAAGTCCCTTGCCAAAAGTGACCCTGTCTTCTTATGTTCAGATCTTGAGAAGTCTGTATCATAGTCTGGATATAAAAAGTATTTTTGCCCACTGTGGCACAATATCTTATAATCTCATCTAAAGGAGCATCTTTGTGTAGTCCTGTAAAATTATTCTACAAATCTCATTAGCATTTTCTTTAGTGAGTTGTCTTTTCATAATTTTTGTTGCTACATTTTTACCAATGGTTCATATTACAGCTGTCTGCAGATGTCCCACAAAATCAGTGAAGGATTCATTTGGACCTTGTGCTATTTTCATGGCTTCCCCTCTATCTTGTCTTCCTGGGAAGTTACCCCATGCTTTAATAACAGCAGCAGCAACTTGCTCACATGCTGTTATAGGATAATTAATCTGCACTAAAGTGTCTGCATAAACCTGTTAGTTGATCAAAGGTGATTGGTATATTAACTCCAGGTTGCCTGTTTTGTTGGGCTTGTATCCTACAGCGTTCACTATACTCAGAAAGCCACAACAAGTTTTGTCCAGGTTCTAAACATGCTTTTGCTATAGATTTCCAATCATTAGAGGTTAAAACTTCAAAAGCCAAATTATCTAATAACATTTTAACATAAAATGATGTAGACCCATAAAGAGTATAAGCCTTTTTCAGATCCTTGATAATTTCTAGATTAAAAGGAGTGTATTTTCTTTTTTCTTTTTTTTTTTTTTTGACCTGAAGAGTTAAACTCTTCAATCACAGGATAAGTTTCTATTCTTAAATCAGATATATCCTGCCCTTCCTCTTTGGCTTTAATTAGCACCTTTTGTAATCAAGTCATAGGGGCTGGGGAGGGCTTCTATGTGAGTGATGGTGATGGTGTCACTGCCCTTCCCACTCCTCCTCCCCACTCCTCCCATGAAGGTGAAATGGTCAAGAGCCTGCTCAGGTGTAGGCAGAGGTGAAATGAGAGGTGGGATGGGACATGGTACTCAACTTGGTCTGACTGGCCATGCCCTCCAGCTGTGTTGTCAGTCCCTTTCTCCTCACACTTCATTGTCTGGCTGTACTTATGGTACTCAAGAGCTACTTCTCCAAACTTTTCAGCTGCTTTATCAGTACCTTCTTCTTCCCCCTCCTTCTCTTTCTTCTTTTTCCTTATTTTAAAATTTATGTAATTCTTTAAAGCCCGTTGTATTATATTGTATATATATATATATATATATATATATATATATATATATATATATATATAGTTTCTTCAGGAATTGAATCAGGACCATTATTTTTCATAACATTCAAATAATTGCTCTTCTACTACTTTCCACTTGTCTGATTCTAATCCTTCTTCCTTAGAGAACCAAGGGAAAGTGTACTCTAATGTTTCTAAAAGTCCAAGGATCTGATTCTGAGTTACCAACAAACCTTGGCTTTTCATTAACCTAACTATGCTTCCCATTTTCCTTGGGGTGGGGGAGACTCTTTTTTTGGTATTTGTCCCATTTCAGCTAAGAAATTAAAGTTATTAGTTCAGCACTTACCAAAGTTTCCTGCTTATCTATTTTTATACTCACCATATTTCCGGGTCACAGGGACTTCTCCACTGAAGTTAAGATCATGTCAGTCGAGGTGTATGCAGGTCCTTAGTTTATGTTGGACACCAAAATATAATATCCAGGCTAGCTCTCTGGAGGGCCTCAGGATCAGTCAAAGTCAGGATTACTCAAAGTCCTTGGTCTTTAGGATGAGAAGTGAAGGAGGCAGGCAAGCTGCCATATGGCTTCTCAAAGATGAATCCTGGATTCTGAAGTCTGGAGCCAGAAGTCTTCCCTCCTCGGCAGCTGTGGCAGAGAAACTCTGACTCTCTCCCTCAGCCCTCCAATTGTTCCCTATGATTACCTCACCACACCACTTTCAGCAGGTGCCAATCTTGAGGAGAGCCATCATAATCACTACATCATCTAAGTATATGTTTATTGAACTATTATCTCACATTGAGTAGGTATTTAGCCTTAAGTACTCTGCTGTTCTAGATCAAGTACACATTTTCAGAGTTCAAGTCCCCTACAGTAGGGGAAAAACATAAGAAAGGGAAAGGGACTGTAAAGAGGAAGGGCTATTTGAGGGAAGTGTTGGTCAGAAGTAAAATACTGGGGAGGAGGGAAAGGGGGAAAGGAAAGAGAAAAACATAATTTAGAGGAAATAAGATGGCAAGAAAATATAGAATTAGTCCTTTTAACTGTGAATGTGAATGGAATGAACTTTTCCATAAAACAGAAGTGGATAGTAGACTGGATTAAATGCCAGAATCCTACAGTATGTTGTTTACAAGAAACACATTTAAAGCAGTGATACATTGAGAGTAATGGTAAAAGGCTGGAGCAGAATCTATTATGCTTCAGGTGAAGTAAAAAACAAAAAACAAAACAAAACAAAACAAAAACAGCAAAAAACAAGCAGGGGTAGCCATCCTTATCTCAAATGAAGCAAAAGCAAAAATAGGTCTGATTAAAAGAGATAAGGAAGGAAACCATATCTTGCTGAAGAGCACCATAGATAATGTAGTAATATCAATATTAAACATACATGTACCAAATGATATAACATCTACATTCCTAAAGTAGAAGTGAAGAGAACTGCAAGAAGAAATACACAGCAAAACTATATCAGTGGGAGATCTCAACCTTGCTCTCTCAGAACTAGACAAATTAAACCACAAAATAAATAAGAAAGAAGTTAAGGAGGTAAATAGAATTTTAGAACAGTTAAGTATGATAAATCTTTGGAAAAAATGAATAGAAACAGAAAGGAGTACAGAAATAGAAAGAAGAATGATTGGATCAAGTAGTTTATAATAGAAGGCATAAAGTATAAGACTGGAAAATAGAAGTAGTGACAGTTTATGAAGGACTCTGTTATTGTAGTTGATCCTGTGGATGATCTTCAAGACAGAGAAAAATAACTAGCAGATTTTTGCAAAAGCATGAACACTAGTACCAGAGTGGTGATTATATGTAATGTCTGGACTAGCTTTCTGGAGTATCTCTGGACAGGCCTTGGTCTTAGGTGGAGAAGTGATGAAGGCAAGAGAGCCACCATGAGGATGGCCAAGGATGGGGTCTGGAGTCTCAAATCTGGAGTCTTGAGTCTTCTCTGTATCTGTGTCTGAGTCTTTGAGTCTGACATCAAGCTCAGGCAAACACACTCTCTTCTCCAGTCCTCTTGGCTCTTATATACCTTTGTGCGATTACATCACTACAGCACACTGAGTATGTGCCAACTATAGAACCATTATATCATCATATCACACTAAGTATATGAGAACTAGAGAACCATCTCATCAGTCACACTGAGCAAACACCTTGCTAAAAGTATCCTTGTTTCAAGTAGAACATAGGTGGTCATGCCTTCCCTGACTTCTCAGGAAAAGTTGTGAACACCAAAAGGAAGTGGGGAACCAAACCATATATTGTCCGCAAGTTTCCTCTGGGCTAAAAGGTTCTTACACCTTATCCAGAGTTCCCCCACTATCTTCGGCCCTCTACAATTATGTCAGAGGAGAGAAGGATAAGAGTTGTTACAATGATAAAAGATAAAAGGTAGATGCTAGATGAACATAAGTAACATTAAGTTTCAGAAGTATGATAAAGGGCCCTTACTGGGTATTTATTTCATTCATTTTAATTTAACAAATATCTTTTAAAAGCCTGTTGTGTTATAAGAACCAAATTTAAGATTAAAAAATACTTACTAAACTTTTTTTTTCTATTTTAACAAACTACCCCTAGTTCATTTTTAATTTTTTTCCTAGTAAATAGATATAACTATATTAAATTTCATTTTCTTGTTTGCAAAATAATTATTTTGAAAAGGAACTTTGTAACTACTGTGACAAGCTTATATTGAAAATATTAGACTTGGGTCAGCTAGCTATCACAGTAGATAGAGCACCAGCCCTGAATTTAGGAGGACCTGAGTTCAAATATGGTTTCAGATGCTTAATACTTCCTAGTTGTGCGACCCTGGGCAAGTCACTTAATCCCAATTGCCTCAGGAAAAAAAAATTACACTTGATAGGAATTCTTGTTCAGGCCAAAATTTAATATCTTCAAAATGACTTAGAAAGAACTTGTTTATTTTTAGTTCTTATGCATATTTCACTTTTTATAAATGAAATATATTTCTCCATCCTGTCTAAAATATCATAATAATTTCTAAAAGAATATTCTATTGGAATTTTCTTGGTTGGGTTATAGGGAGAATGTTTTGTTTGTTATAAATTAAAAGTCTCCAACAGCAAAGCATTTCTTAAAATGTTTTCCTACAACATACTTACAAACTGCCTTGGTATGTATTTTTGGATAGATATGTAGATACATATATACATACATAAGCCTTTTTTTATTCATTTCAACATATAATTATTAAGCACACATAATTTGCAAAGAACAATTGAAGTCCCTGACTTTAATGACTTTAATACAAAATATAAAAAAGAAAGAAAGGAAAGAAAAAAGAAAAAAAGAAAGAAAGAAGGTTGGAACAGTAGTAGCAATCCTAATCTAAGAGAAATACAAATTTAAGCAATTCTCAGATACTATTTCACAGGTTGTAGGAATATCAAGTCACTGATCCAAGCATTCTGGAAAGCAGTTTGGAACTACACCAAAAGATTAATCAAACTGTGTACAGCCTTCAATTCAGCACTACCACTACTAAGCATATTCACCAGAGATAATAAAAAAGGAAAAGTACCTATATAAGCACAAATATTTATAGCAGCATTTTTCATGGTAGCAACACACTGAAAAATAAGGATTTGTATATCAGTTGGGAATGGCTAAACAAGCTCTGCTATATGAATGTAATAGAATACTATTATGATATAAGAAATGATGAACAGGCAGATTTCAGAAAAAAAAAACTGGAAAGACTTGTACAAATTGATGCAAAGTGAAATGAGCAGAATCAGAAAACCATGTGTGATGACCAACTATGAATGGATCAGCTCTTCCCAGCAACACAATGATCCAAGACAAGAACAAAGGACTATCTTTCTCCAGATAAAAAAATGATCAGTTATGAATGCAGATGGAAGTATCTTTTTTTTCACTTTATTCCTTTTTCATGTTTTTTCCTTTGATCTGTTTCTTCTTTCACAACTGCGATTAATATGGAAATGTGTTGTACATGATAACACATATAGAATCTGCATTAAAATATCTGCCATTTTGGGGAGACTGGAAGGAAGAAAATGAGGGAGAAAAAATTGGAATGCAAAATCTTGTAAAAAATGAATACTAAAAATTGTCTTCACATTTAATTGGGATAAAAATTAAATACTATTTAAAAAAATAAACATCCTTCCACTCTGCTTTGTAGTTAAGATAAATTCCCACCCACACATACACACACTCCCCCCCAAAGAGCTGATTTTCATATTTTTCATAAGGGTATTTTTGTGTTTCTTTGAACTCCTTATATTTGCCAGTCTCAAGTGAATTATAGTGTTCTGTTATACAAATATGCCACTATTTATTTAATCATTCCACTATTACTGGACAATATATCATTTCCCCTTTTTACAATTACAAAATTGCTGTGAACATCTGTGAAGAAATAATTCTTTTTTTAAAAATAGACAAATTGAAATTAGTAAGTCAAAGAGTGACTTTTTTTTAGTACATTGTACCTGAGTTTTCCCCAAAAAGATTCTAAAAGTTTTTAATCCTGTCAATAACAAGTGTTTCTCCTTCTTCATAACAATGTTAGCACTGAATTTTGTTGTGTCTCATTATTTTTGCCAATTTGATATGCTTGAGTACTATTTTTTCTTAAATTTCATCTTCTTACTTATGAGATGAACCATTTGTTTCCAATTATTATTATAATTTTTTCCTTCCTCTTTAGAACAAAACATCTATTTAGGCTAATCTACTTTCAATAATTAGGGAGTTCAGTACAGATTCTACATTAATTTTAATTTTTCTAGGTTAAATAGATAAAGTTGGCTGAATGTCATTCATTTTCTCATTTTTCTTTATATTTATTTTTGTTATGCCATATTTACCTATGTAAATCTATGTATTAAAGTCACTTTAATTTTAAATATATTGTTATATTTAAGTATATGTTTATTGAGTTTTGAAGTAATTATAAAAATCTTCCTAGAACTTCTTTATTTCCTCATCAACTATAGTGGTATAAAGCTGCTTTATGGTGGTCTATGAGAATTAAAATTTCTGACTACAATAAAAAAGTTAGGCAGAACTGAGCCAATGGCCCTGTTAAATAAAATGTTCATAATCCCCTGTAATGAAATAAACCTCAAAACTTTCTCATGATCTAACATGCCCCTTCTTCCAGGACTTTGTTTTTATAGGGTTTGATACCAGATTTATTACCTAGACCTTCTAAAGCAGCTATACAAAATACAGAATCCCATTGGTTGAAATATTACAAACACAAAAATGTTATGTCAGCAGGATGATGAATTTGGTGAGCAAGGAATGTCTTTCCTGAGTAGGTGTAAATAAAATGGTTGGATTTCTCATTAGGTTACACAAGATGAGATGTTACAAGATATACATATATTCCAAGAATATATAGAGGGCAAGGGGTAGGAAGGAAGTTTTCCATACTACATCACCATGGTTTGCTCATGGAATTTGAGCAAAACAAGATACAGATATATTTGTTAGTATTCTTGGATTACACAAGTGAGGTCCATAACTGGTAAATAATTAATGAATATTACTTTAAAGTCTGAGGCCTATTATAGGATCTATTAGATTCTATATTTCTATGTGACATACAAAATATGGATTGATAAATTGCTTATTCTTTTACCTATTATTAGGTAATTGAATAGATATATATTTATAGATGAATCATGATGAACTGATTAAAACTGATTAGAGTTTAAATATGAGTCCTCAATGAATCATTTCTCTTAGGCCTCTTTGCAATTCCTCCTCATGGGTAAAGCAACCTAAGATGAAAATGTTGCCCATGCAATGATATTGCTCATTGCCTTCAGATTTACAACAAAACTAAATAGGCCAATTTAAAAAAAAAAAAACTTCTTCAATAAGAAATTTTGAAAACAACTTCATCATGTCTCCTGGTTTAATTTATAGCAAAAATGTCAACACTGCTATCATTATTTAACTCATTGTCATGTCACCTGATTTGTCCTTGAACAAAATTTTCAAATTTATTATATCAAAAATTAAGTTATTAATGTTGACAGATGGCCTAAAAACTTAGTTTCAGGAACTTCAACTCCATTTTTGGATACTCTGTCATCATTATGGTACAAGAAATAGTGAATAATTGTTGAGTTATAAATCTTCCTCCATAATTTCCTTAACTAGACCTCATGAATCATGACACAATATGTTATCATGATACTTATGAATACTTTTAAGTATCCTATACCATTAGTTCCAGATATAAGGCAAAATAAACAACAAAAAATTTTAATGATTACCTAGTTTGAGAATTAGGAGGTGGAGTTTTCTTGACACAAGTAGTCAAATATGACTGAAAAATAACTGAACAATAAAAAAAATTATCAGGGAGAATAATTCTCAAAAAACCAAAAAGAAAAAAGAAAGTATCCCAAGGAAGAAAAAAGTAAAAAAAATTTCTTTCTTTCTTTTTTTATTAAAGCTTTTTATTAACAGAACATATGCATAGGTAACTTCAACTATGAACCTTGCAAAACCTTCCATTCCAATTTTTCCCCTCTTTCCCCCCAACTCATCCTCTAGATGGCAGGTTAATTTGAGTATAGCTCCAAATTGCTCTCCAGAATAGTTGGATCCATTCACTGTTTCACCCACAAATTAAGAGGGTCCAAGTTTTCCCACATCCCCTCCAACATTCATCACTATCTTTTCCTGTCATCTTAACCAATTTGAGAGGTATGTAATGGTATCTCAGAATAGTCTTGACTTCCAGCCAAGATGGCAGAGAGGAGGCACACAGTTGTGTAAGCTCCACATTTTCTCTCAGAATTCATTTCATTGGATGCCCATCAATTGGAGAATGGTTGGGTAAATTGTGGTATATGAATGTTATGGAATATTATTGTTATGTAAGAAATGACCAGAAGGATGAATACAGAGAGGCTTGGAGAGAGTTACATGAATTGATGCTAAGTGAAATGAGCAGAACCAGGAGATCATTATATATTTCAACAGCAATACTGTATGAAGATGTATTCTGATGAAAGTGGATTTCTTTGACAAAGAGACCTAATTCAGTTTCAAGTGATCAATGATGGAGAGAAGCAGCTACACCCAAAGAAAGAACACTGGGAAATGAATGTAAACTGTTTGCATTTTTGTTTTTCTTGGTTATTTTTACCTTCTGAATCCAGTTCTCCCTGTGCAACAAGAGGACTGTTTGGTTCTGCACACATATATTGTATCTAGGATATATTGTGACATATTGAACATATATAGGACTGCTTGCCATCTAGGGGAGGGGGTGGAGGGAGAGAGGGGAAAAATTGGAACAGAAGTGAGTGCAAGGGGTAATGTTGTAAAAAAATTACCTTGGCATGGGTTCTGTCAATAAAAAGTTATTATAATAAAAAAAAGAAAAAAATAAAGAATTCATTTCATGACAAGCCTCTGAATCAATGCTTGACTGAAAAACAACCCCACAAATAATTACCAAGAGAAGACAGGAAAGGTCTGTTTTTGCTCGAGGGTGGGATGGTTTTAGATCTGGCACAGGCTGAGGGCAGGCAGCGGCAGCAAGAGCTTGGCAGGAGCTCACAGCCAAGCAGATCAGAGAGGGATGGGGTGTGATCTCAGCCGTTTCTGCAGGGAGAACTTTGCTACAGAATTAGATACTTTGCCCTGGCAGCAAGTCAGGAGCCCAGCAAAGAAGCTAAAAACACCAGGGGTGAAGAATACAACCCCAAACAGCTGGAGTCTCTCCGGACCTGGCCACCCCACCCCCACAGCATGATCTCAGAATCTCAGAGTGCAGGCGCAGCACAGTCCTGATAGTGCCTTGCTGCTGCCCCCCACAGTCTGTAGAGGAAGCTTGGTAACACCACCCACCTCTTCGCCCAAAAAAAGCAGATTTCATTTGGATTTTTTTCTCTTTTTTTCTTTGCTAGTTTGTCTTTGATTCTTCTCTGACAAAATGAGCAAAAAATTGAAAAGGACCTTAACCATTGACAGCTTCTATATGGATGGAGAGCAGACTCTAAACCCCAAGGAGACTAAAAACAGACTCTCTCCAGGTAAATCCACAAAGGAGGAGATCTTCTGTTCCTTAGCACACATGAATCTCATAGAAGAAATTAAAAAGGCTCTCATAAGAGAGCTAGAAGAAAAATGGGAAAAGGAGAGGGAAGCTTGGCAAGAGAGTCTGGAGAAGTCATCCCACTCATTTAAAGACAGAGTGGGTAAAGAAATCAAATTCTTGAAAAATAGGATTAGTGAACTGGAAACAGAAAATAGCTCTCTAAAAATAAAATTGGCGAAATGGAAAAAAAAATTCCATAGAACAAAACAACTCAATTGGACAATTAGAAAAAGATATAAAAAAAGTGAGTGAAGAAAATACTTCATTAAAAATCAGAATAGAACAAATGGAATTGAATGATTTGAGGAGACAACAAGAATCAGTCAAGCAAAACCAAAAAAACAAATAATGGAAAAAAATGTGAAATACCGTCTTGGGAAAACAACAGACTTGGAAAATAGATCCAGGAGAGACAATCTGAGAATTATTGGACTCCCAGAAAAATATGATGAAAAAAAGATCCTGGAAACTATTTTCCAGGAAATTATCAGAGAACTGTCCAGAAATCATAGAAACAGAGGGTAAAATAGACATTGAAAGAATTCACTGATCACCTTCTGAAAGGGATCCTAAAATCAAAAACCCAAAAAAAAAAGGGCCAAATGCCAGAACCCCTCAAATGAAAAAAAAATACCCAATGGATAGAAAACCCAATTCAAAATAGAGGGCCCAATAAGGATCTCAAATCCAAAAAAGATCAAGGGCCTGGAAATGATATTCAGAGGTTAAGGAACTTGGATGCAAAAAAATAACACCCAGAATGAGAATCTTTTCCAGGGAAGAAGATTGACATTCAACAAAATAAGCGAATTTCACCTATTTTTGATGAAAAAAACAGAACTTAACAAAAAGTTTGATCTACAAATATAGAACTCAAGAGAAACCTAAAAAGGTAAAAAGAACTCTTGGGAACTATATTTCTGTTGTAAAGATGTATAAAGAATACATGTATACCTTGTTCTAGAAATTAGAGGTGAAAAGGACATTGTACCAGAAAAAGGGTAAAGTGGGGGTACTACAGCTCATGAAGAGGCAAAGGAAACCTATTATATCTGAGAGAAAGAATGTAAGGGGATGAATATAGTGGGTATCTTACTGCCGTCAGAACTGGCTTTAAGAGAAAAAATTTAGACATATTTAATTTATGGTGAAACTTCTCCCACCTCATTGAAAAGTGAGAAGGGAAAAGGGAAAAGGGGAGGAATAAGGTAAGCAGAAGGGAATATGGAAACTCTGAAGGAAAAGAGTAAGATAGAGGAAGGAACTCTAAGGTGGGGGAGGAATAAAGGGAGGGCTGTGAGAAACAAGTAGTGCCCACAAGTTTAAAACTGGGAAGGGGTAAGGGGAAAAAAGAGAAAAGCAAATCAGTGGTTAACAAGATGGAAGTAAAGAATTTCTTTTAACCATAAATGTGAATGGGGAAAATCATAAGAGGAAGCGGTTAGCAGAATGGATTAAAAGCCAGAATCCTACAATATGTTGTTTACAGGAAACACACCTGAAGCAGGGAGATACATGCAGAGTAAAGGTAAAAGGTTGGAGCAAAATCTACTATGCTTCAGGTGAAGTAAAAAAAAAACAGGGGTAGCCATCCAGATCTCAGATCAAGCAAAAAAGCAAAAATTAATCTAATTAAAAGAGATAAGGAAGGGCACTATATCTTGCTAAATGGTAGCACAGATAATGAATCAATATCAATATTAAACATATATGCACCAAGTGGTGTAGCATCTAAATTCTTAAAAGAGAAATTAAGAGAGCTGCAAGAAGAAATAGACAGCAAAACTATAATAGTGGGAGATCTCAACCTTGCACTCTCAGAATTAGATAAATCAAGCCACAAAATAAATAAAAAAGAAGTCAAAGAAGTAAATAGAATTCTAGAAAAGTTAGATATGATAGATCTCTGGAGAAAACAAAATGGAGAAAGAAAGGAGTACAATTTCTTTTCAGCAGTTCATGGAACCTATACAAAAATAGACCATATATTAGGACATAAAAACCTCAAACTCAAATGCAGTAAGGCAGAAATAGTAAATGCATCCTTTTCAGACCATGATGCAATAAAAATTACAATCGACAAAAAGCCAGGGGAAAGTAGACCAAAAAATAATTGGAAGCTAAATAATCTCATACTAAAGAATGATGGGGTGAAACAGCAAATCATAGACATAATTAATAACTTCACTCAAGAAAACAACAATAATGAGATATCATACCAAAATGTATGGGATGCAGCCAAAGTGGTAATAAGGGGAAATTTCATATCTCTAGAGGCCTACTTGCATAAAATAGAGAAAGAGAAGTTCAATAAATTAAGCTTGCAACTAGAAATGCTAGAAAAGGAACATATTAAAAAACCCCAAACACTAAACTTGAAATTCTAAAAATAAAAGGAGAGATCAATTAAATCGAAAGTAAAAAAAAAACAAAACTATTGAACTAATTAATAAAACTAAGAGTTGATTCTATGAAAAAACCAACAAAATAGACAAAGCCTTAGTAAATATGATTAAAAAAAGGAAAGAGGAAAATAAAATTATTAGTCTTAAAAACGAAAAGGGAGAACTCGCCACTAACAAAGGGGAAATTAGAGCAATAATTAGGAATTACTTTGCCCAACTTTATGCCAATAAATTCGACAACTTAAATGAAATGGAATACCTTCAAAAATATAGCTTGTCCAGATTAACAGAAGAAGAAGTAAATATCCTAAACAGTCCCATCTTAGAAAAATAAAATAGAAGAAGCTATTAACCAACTCCCTAAGAAAAAATCCCCAGGACCAGATGGATTCACATGTAAATTCTACCAAACATTTAAAGAACAATTGACTCCAATGCTATATAAACTATTTGAAAAACTAGGGATTGAAGGAGTCCTACCAAACTATTTTTACAACACAGACATGGTACTGATACTTAAACTAGGTAGGCTGAAAACAGAGAAAGAAAATTATAGACCAATCTCCCTAATGAATATTGATGCTAAAATTTTAAATAAAATATTAGCAAAAAAAGCAGAACTAGCTTTTAGCATAATTAGAAAAATTAGCAGAAAATCATCCCCAGAATAATGCACTATGACCAAGTAGGATTTATACCAGGAATGCAGGGCTGGTTCAATATTAGGAAAACTATTAACATAATTGACTATATCAATAACCAAATTAACAAAAACCATATGATCATCTCAATAGATGCAGAAAAAGCATTTGATGAAATCCAACATCCATTCCTAATAAAAGCACTTGAGAGTATAGGAATAAATGTACTTTTTCTTAAAATAGTCAGGAGCTTATATTTAAAACTGCCAGTAAGCATCATATGCAATGGGGAAAAACTAGAACCTTTACCAGTAAGATCTGGAGTGAAGCAAGGTTGCCCACTATCACCATTATTTTTCAATATTGTATTAGAAACACTAGCCTCATCAATAAGAGTGGAGAAAGATTAAAGGAATTAGAGTAGGCAATGAGGAAACCAAACTATCAATCTTTACAGATGATATGATGGTATCCTTAAAGAATCCCAGAGATTCTAATAAAAAACTATTAGAAATAATTCATAACTTTAGCAAAATTGCAGGATATAAAATAAATCCCCATAAATCCTCAGCATTTTTATACATCACCAACAAAATCCAACAGCAAGAGATACAAAGAGAAATTTCATTCAGAATAACTGTCAACAGCATAAAATATTTGGGAATCTATCTGCCAAAGGAAAGTCAGGAATTATATGAGCAAAATTACAAAAAAACTTTCCACACAAATAAAGTCAGACTTAAATAATTTGAAAAATATTAAGTGCTCTTGGATAGGCCGAGTGAATATAATAAAAATGACAATACTCCCTAAACTAATCTATTTATTTAGTGCTATACCAATCAGACTTCCAAGAAAATATTGTAATGATTTAGAAAAAAATAAAAAAAATTCATATGGAATAATAAAAGGTTGAGAATCTCAAGGGAATGAATGAAAAAAAAAATCAAATGAAGTTAGCCTAGCTGTACCTGATCCTGTACCTGATCTAAAACTATATTATAAAGCAGCAGTCACCAAAACCATTTGTTATTGGCTAAGAAATAGATTAGTTGATCAGTGGAACAGGTTAGGTTCAGAAGACAGAATAGTCAACTAAAGCAATCTAGTGTTTGACAAACCCAAAGATCCTAACTTCTTGGATAAGAATTCATTATTTAACAAAAACTGCTGGGATAACTGAAAATTAGTATGGCAGAAATTAGGCATGGACCCACACTTAACATCATATACCAAGATAAGGTCAAAATGCGTCCACGATTTAGGCATAAAGAACGAGATTATAAATAAATTATAGGAACATAGGATAGTTTATCTCTCAGACCTGTGGGGGAGGAAGAAATTTGTAACCAAAGATGAAATAGAGACCGTTATTGATCACAAAATAGAAAATTTTGGTTACATCAAATTAAAAAGCCTTTGTACAAACAAAACTAATGCAAACAAGATTAGAAAGGAAGCAACAAACTGGGAAAACATCTTCACAGTTAAAGGGTCTGATAAAGGCCTCATTTTCAAAATATATATAGAATTGACTCTAATTATAAGAAACCAAGCCATTCTCCAATTGATAAATGGTCAAAGGATATGAACAGACAATTTTCAGATGATGAAATTGAAACTATTACCACTGATATGAAAGAGTATTCCAAATCACTATTAATCAGAGAAATGCAAATTAAGACTACTCTGAGATACCACTATATACCTGTCAGATTGGCTAAGATGACAGGAAAAAATAATGATGAATGTTGCAGGGGATGCGGGAAAACTGGGACACTGATGCATTGTCGGTGGAATTGTGAACGAATCCAACCATTCTGGAGAGCAATCTGGAATTATGCCCAAAAAGTTATCAAACTGTGCATATCCATTGACCCAGCAGTGTTACTACTGGACTTATACCCCAAAGAGATACTAAAGCAGGGAAAGGGACCTGTATGTGCCGAAATGTTTGTGGCAACCGTGTTTGTAGTGGCTAAAAACTGGAAAATAAATGGATGCCCATCAATTGGAGAATGGTTGGGTAAATTGTGGTATATGAATGTTATGGAATATTATTGTTCTGTAAGAAATGACCAGCAGGATGAATACAGAGAGGCTTGGAGAGACACGAACTGATGCTAAGTGAAATGAGCAGAACCAGAAGATCATTATACATTTCAACAACGATACTGTATGAAGATGTATTTTGATGGAGTGGATTTCTTTGACAAAGAGACCTAACTCAGTTTCAATTGATTAATAGTGGACAGAAGCAGCGACACCCAAAAAAGAACACTGGGAAATGAATGTAAACTGTTTTCATTTTCATTTTTCTTCCCAGGTTATTTTTACCTTCTGAATCCAATTCTCCCTGTGCAACAAGAGAACTATTTGTTCTGCACTCATATATTGTATCTAGGATATACCATGACATATTCAATATATATAGGACTGTTTGCCATCTAGGGGAGGGGGTGGAGGGAGACAGGGGAAAAATCAGAACAGAAATGAGTGCAAGGGATAATGTAAAAAATTACCCTGGCATGGGTTCTGTCCATAAAAAGTTATTATAATAAATTTAAAAAATAGTCTTAATTTGCATTTCTCTTATCAATAGTGACTTGGAGCACCTTTTCATATGAGTAGAAATAATTTCAATTTATTCATCTGAAACTTGTCTCTTCATATCTTTTGATCATTAATCAATTGGAGAATGGCTTGATTTCTTATTAATTTGAGTTAATTCTCTATACATTTTAGAAATGAGGTTTTATCCAGAACCTTTGATTGTAAAAATGTTTTCCCAGTTTATTGTTTCCCTTCTAATCTTGTCTGCATTAGTTTTGTTTGTACAATTTTTTTAACTTAATATAATTAAAATTATGTATTTTGTGATCAATAATTATCTTTAGTTCTTCTTTGGTCACAAATTCATTCCTCCTCCACAGGTCTGAGAGCTAAACTATCCTATGTTCTTTTAATTTGTTTATATTATCATTTGTTATATCTTGATCATGTACCCATTTTGATCTTATCTTGGTACATGGTGTTATGTGTGAGTCAATACCTAGTTTCCAATTTTACCAGCAGTTTTTATCAAATAATGAATTCTAATCCCAAAAGCTGGGATCTTTGGGTTTGTCTAATACTAGATTGCTATAGTTTTGACTGTTTTGTCCTGTGAATCTAACTTATTCTATTGATCTACTTCTTTATTTCTTAAACAGTACCAATTGGTATTGATGACTGCTGCTTTATAATATAATTTTGGGTCTGGTACAGCTAGGCCACCTTCATTTGCTTCTCTTTCTCTTTTTTTTTCATTAATTCCCTTGAAATTTTTGAACTTTTGTTCTTCCAGATGAATTTTGTTGTTATTTTTTCTAAGTCAGTAAAATAGTTTCTTGGGAGTTCGACTGGTATAACACTAAATAAATAGATTAATTACCTTTATAATATTCACTCAACCTATCAAAGAGCACTTCATTTTTTTTTCAGTTGTTTAGATATAACTTTATTTGTGTGGAAAGTGTTCTGTAGTTTTGCTCATATGGTTCCTGACTTGCCCTTGGTAAATAGAGTCCCAAATATTTTATACTATCAACAGTTATTTCAAATGGAATTTCTCTGCATATCTCTTGCTGTTGGATTTTAGTAGCAATGTATATAAATGCTGATGAATTATTTGGATTTATTTTCTATACTGCAACTTTACTAAAACCCCTAAAATTGTTAATTATTTCTAATAGTTTTTTTAGTTGATTCTCTAGGGTTCTATAAGTATACCATCATATCATCTGCAAAGTGTGATAATTTGGTTTTCTTATTACTAATTCTAATTCCTTTAATCTCTTTTTCTCTACTTAATCCCAAAGCTAGCAGTTCTAATACAATATTGAATAGTAATGGTGATAATGGGCAACCTTGTTTCACTCCTGATCTTATTGGGAATGGTTCCAGTTTATCCTCATTACATATAATGCTTGCTGATGGTTTTAAATATATGATATTGACTATTTTAAGAAAAAGGTCATTTATTCCTATATTCTCTAGTGTTTTTTTAATAGGAATGCATGTTGGATTTTATCAAATGCTTTGACTGCATCTATTGAAATAATCATATAATTTTTGTTCATTTGGTTATTGATAAGAGTTAATTATGGTAATAGTTTTCCTAATATTGAACCAGCCCTGCACTCCTGTTATAAATCCTACTTGGTCATGGTGTATTATCCTGGGGATGATTTTCTGTATTCTCTTTGCTAATATTTTATTTAAGATTTTTGCATCAATATTGATTAGGGAGATTGGTCTATAATTTTCTTCCTCTGTTTTCATCCTACCTGGTTTAAATATCAGTACCATGTCTATATCATAATAGGAATTTGGTAAGAGTCCTTCATTCCCAATTTTTTCAAATATTTTTTTGTAGTATTGAAGTTAATTGTTCTTTAAATGTTTTGTAGAATTCACACGTAAATCCATCTGGTCCTGCGAATTTTTTCTTATGGAGCTGATTAATAGCTTGCTCTATTTATTTGTCTAAAATAGGACTATTTATGTAATATATTTCCTCTTCTGTTAATCTGGGCAATCTATATTTTTGAAGATTTTCCTCCATTTCACTTAGGTAATCAAATTTACTGGTATAAAGTTGGGCAAAATAATTCCTAATTATTTAATTTCCTCTTCATTGGTGGAAAATTCTCCCTTTTCATTTTTGAGACTAAAAATTTGATTTTCTTCTTTTCTTTTTCTAATCAAATTAACTAAAGTTTTATGTATTTTGTTGTTTTTTTAATGAAATCAATTCTCAGTTTTATTTATTAATTTGATAGTTTTTTGCTTTACATTTTATTAACCTCTCCTTTTATATTTAGAATTTCAAGGGGGGTGGTGGAGCCAAGATAGCAGAGGGGACACATCCTTCATTCTGAGCTCACTTCTACCCTCACTACTGCTTACCAAATTCAACCTCTGAAATAGTGCTTGACTGGTAGAATTCACAACTATTGGGAGTACAACAAATTACAAGCAGAAGATGATCTTCCAGATTATAGATATACACTATAACTTTAATTATAAATAGCTTCTATGCAGAAAGAGAGCAGATTTCCAACCCTGAGGAGACTTATAACAGACAGTCTTCAGACAAAACCCCAAAGGGGGACACAACTGGTCCCCATCATATAAGGCTCTCCTAGAAGACAGTATAAAAGCTATACAAAAAGAGCTAGAAGGAAAATGGGTAAAGAAAAAAGAAGCTCTGCAAGAGAGTATAGAAAAGGCATATAACTCATTATAAGAAAGATTTGAGAAAGTGAAAAAAAGAAAACAAGTTCCTGAAATGTGAATTGGAAAAGGTAAAGAACTCCCAGGGAAACAGAATTTGTGAACTGGAAATGATAAAGAACTCCCAGGAAAGTAGGATTTGTGAATTGGAAAAAGAAAATAACTCATTAAAAAATTAGTGAAATGGAAAAAAAATTCCATAGAGCAAAACAACTCATTCAAAAACTCAATTGGACATATACAAAACGAAGTAAAAAAATTAAATCAAGAAAATAACTATTTAAAAATCAGAACTCAACAGATGGAAATGAATGACTTGTTGAGACATCAAGAATTGGTTAAGGAAAACCAAAAAAAAAAAAAAAAAGAAAGAAAAAGAAAAAGTAGAAGAAAAAAATAAATATCTACTTGGAAAAACAACAGACCTTGAAAATAGTTCTAGGAGAGATAATCTAAGGATTATTGGGTTCCCTGAAAACCATGATGAAAAAAAAAAGCGTAGACACTATTTTTCAGGAAATCATCAAAGAGAAATGCCCAGATGCAATAGAATCAGGAGATAAAATAGGCATTGAAAGAATTCATTGAACACCTTCTGAAAGAGACCCCAAAATAAAAACTCCAAGGAGTATTGTGGCTCAAGTTTGGAACTATCAGGCTAAGGAAAAAAATATGACAAGCAGTCAAAAAAAAATTCAAATACTGCAGAATCACAATAAGGATCACTCAGGATCTCTAGTAGCTTCCACATTAAAGGATCAAAGGGCCTGGAATCTGATATTCCAAAAGCCAAAAGAACTTGGAATGCAGTCAAGAATAAACTACCCAGCTAAGTGAGAATTTTTCTTCCAGGGAAGAAGATGGACATTCAATGAAAGAAGTGAATTCCATTTATTCCTAATGAAAAAAACAGAGCTAAACAAAAAATTTGAGCTCCAAATATAGGACTCAAGAAAAGCATAAAAAGATAAAAAGAACTCTTGAGAACGGTATTTCTGTTACGGGCATACATGTATAATTTGATTTTACTGCTATAATATAACAAAGGGAATTAGAAGTGAAAAGGGGATTATATCAGAAAAAGGGAAAAGTGGAAGTAAAAAGAGGGAAATTACATCTCACGAAGAGGAAATGGAAACCTATCATATATGAGGGAATTAAGGGAGGGGAATAACATTGTGTGAATCTTACTCTCATCAGATTTGGCTCAAAGAGAAAATATTAGACATATTTGGTTTTCAGAGAAACTTCTCTCACCTCATTAAAAAGTGGGAGAGGAAAAGGGAAAAGGAAAATAGTAAGCTAAATAGAAGGGAGTACAGAAAAAAATAAGGAAAAGGTATAAGAAAGGGGGAGGGACTGAAAGGAGGTGGGAGGCAAGTGGTGCCCATAAGTTTAATACTGGGAAGGAGGGTAAAGGGGGAAAGAAAAAAAGCATAATCTGGGGATAATAAGATGGCAGAAAATACAGAATTGGTAATTTTACCCATAAATATGAATGGGATGGGCTCTCCCATAAAATGGAGGCAGATAGCAGACTGGATCAAAAGCCAGAATTCTACAATGTGTTGTTT
Source organism: Sarcophilus harrisii (assembly GCF_902635505.1). Classification (NCBI taxonomy): domain Eukaryota; kingdom Metazoa; phylum Chordata; class Mammalia; order Dasyuromorphia; family Dasyuridae; genus Sarcophilus; species Sarcophilus harrisii. Next base: position 108,634,526 of record NC_045426.1, read on the forward strand.
ATAGGAAAGACATTTAAAGCAGGATGATACATCCAGAATAAAGGTAAAAGGCTGAACCAGAATCTATTTTGCTTCAAGTGAAGTAAAAAAATAATTCAGGGATAGCCATCCTGATCTTAGATCAAGCAAAAGCAAAAATCGATCTAATTAAAAGAGATAAGGAAGGAAACTCTATCTTGCTAAAGGGTAGCATAGACAATGAAGCAATATCAATACTAAATACATATGTACCAAGTGATATAGAATCTAAATTCAGTAAAACTATAATAGTGAGAGATCTCAACCTTGCACTCTCAGAATTAGATAAATCAAACTACAAAATAAATGAGAAAGAAGTTAAAGAGGTAAGTAGAATATTAGAAAAGTTATGTATGATAGATCTTTGGAAAAAACTGAATGGAGACAGAAAAGAGTACACTTTCTTCCCAGCAGTTCACGGAACCTATAGAAAAACTGACCATATATTAGTACATAAAGACCTCAAAATTAAATGCAGAAAGGCAGAAATAATAAGTGCATTTTTTTCAGTTCATGATGCAATAAAAAATATATTCAACAAAAAGCTAGGGGTAAATAGATAAAAAAATTAATAGGAAACTAAATAATCTCATCCTAAAGAATGAATGGGTGAAATAGCATATCATAGACACAATAATTTCACCCGAGAATGACAACAATGAGACAACATACCAAAATTTGTGGGATGTAGCTAAAGTAATAAGGGGAAATTTTATATCTCTAGAGGCTTACTTGAATAAAATAGAGAAAGAAAAGATCAATGAATTGAGCTTCCAACTAAAAAAGCTGGAAAAAGAGAAAATTAAAAACCCCCAATCAAATACTAAACTTGAAATTCTAAAATTAAAAGGAGAAATTAATAAAATTGAAAGTAAAAAAAATAATTAATAAAACTAAGAGTTGGTTTTATGAAAAAAAATAGATAAACCTTTGGTAAATTTGATTAGAAAAAGATAAGAGGAAAATCAAATTGTTAGTCTTAAAAATGAAAAAGGATAGCTTTCCACCAATGAAGAGGAAATTAGAGTAATAATTAGGAGTGACTTTGCCCAACTTTATGCCAATAAACTTGATAATCTAAGTGAAATGGATGACTACCTTCAAAAGTATAGGCTGCCCAGATTAATAGAGGAGGAAATAAATTGCTTAAATAGTCCCATTTTAGAAAAAGGAAATAGAACAAGCTATTAATTACCTCCCTAAGAAAAAATTCCCAGGACCAGATGGATTCACATGTGAATTCTAACAAATATTTAAAGAACAATTAACTCCAATGTTATATAAACTATTTGAAAAAATAGGGAATGAAGGACTCCTACCAAATTCTTTTATGACAGAGACATGGTACAGATACCTAAAACAGGTAGGTTGAAAACAGAGAAAGAAAATTACAGACCAATATCCTTAACCAATATTGATGCAAAAATCTTAAATAAATTATTAGCAAAGAGATTACAGAAAATCATCCCGAGGATAATAACACAATGACTAAGTAGGATTTATATCAGGAATGCAGGGCTGATTCAATATTAGGAAAACTATTACCATAATTGACCATATCAATAACCAAATGAACAAAAACCATACGATTATCTCAATAGATGCAGAAAAAGCATTTGATAAAATCCAACATGCATTCTTATCAAAAACAGTTGAGAGTATAGGAATATATAGACTTTTCCTTAAAATAGCCAGGAGCATCTATTTAAAACTGTCAATAAGCAGCATATGTAAAAAGTGTACTCCTTTCTGTTTCTATTCAATTTTTTCCCAAAGATCTATCATGCTTAATTTTTCTAAATTTCTGTTTCTTAAACAAAATACTTCACTATTTGACTCAGAGAATTTTTATTTGCTTCCCCTCCACCCCCACCTGGTTTTCTCTCCATTTTCTTTTCTGCTTCTTGATTTCCCAGATTTCTTTCATGTCCCAGATGAAATCCCACTCTCCCAAGGTTTTCCTATTCCTTCTTAATGTTAGTGAATTCCTGGATGTGTACCATCTTATCTCTTTTGTAAATAGTCATTTACATATTACCTCTCCTCCCAACCCCATCCATTAAACTGTCTGCTCATTGAGAGCAGTAACTACTTTTTAGTCTTCTTCTTATCCCCAGTGCTTAGAACAGTGCTTGGCATACAGCAAGTACTTATTAGCTAATTTATTCACTAGTTTTTTTCTCCTCTATCCCAAATGGCTGTTACTTTAGCCTTAGAACTTTCTTTCTGATCCTTAATCTGCTTATATTATTGTCATTCTTCCTATTTCTTGAGAATAATTTCTATCTGAAAAGAGTGAAATTTTATTTATTTATTTTTAAATTAAAATGTATTTATTAAACCCCTTTCATGTGCTAGGTGATGTGATGTGTTTTACAAATATTATCTCATTGGCTTTCAATAATATCCTTGTGAGAGAGATGCTATTTTCACATAAATTTTGTAATCAAGGAAATTAAGGCATAGGGTAATTAATTGAATTTTTCAGAGTCACACAACTAATAATTATCTGGGTCAAATTTGAACTCAAATCTCGCTGATCTTCGAAGACAGCAATGCATACATTCTACCAGATGCATAATGAAGAACATTACAGTAGTGTTTTAGCCTCATCCTCTTGCAGCATGGATTCCTTCATAAGCAATATTAATGAGGGAGATGCAGCTTCACTTGCTAAGTTTCAGTGATACAATTCCTATGACATCAGCAGAGATACACTGTTTCAAAAAGTATATGTCTGATCACTCCACTACCATTCATGCACACTTGCAAGAAATTGCTGGGCAAATCTGCTTACTGGTAACTTCTTTATAAAAAATATGAACAAAACCATAAGTGTGGGAACCATTTCCCCTGGTAATTATAAATGAATGGAAGTATATCTATAGTTATAGCTATATCATATATATATATATATATATATATATATATATATATATACACACACACACACACCTATACATATAATATATAATTATAAATGAGCAGAGCTCCATCCGCTATATTATCGACTTGCCTAACTAAAGTTACAGAAAATTGTTTTTGGTTTCTCAGATCTCTTTGGAAGAAAGTCTGGTGAAGATTGTTTCAGGATAGTTTTTATTAATTTTTATTATTATATAAGGACACCTAGCTAAGTCTCTGGTACCTTTTTAAAAAATTCAGTAAAAGTAAATATTAAAACCATAAACAAAGAAGACATAGGTTACCACTTATTTTTTTTCCAGTGCATATTTGTGTCTTGGTGTATATTATGCTATGTTAATAAAACTATATATTTTCACAATTCCTATTGAACTTTTATTCCAAATAATTCCAAGTCTTTTGTAAACATTGAACCAGAGACTGGAAAAATCTGGCCTTTTACTAAAAAAAAAACATGTTTTATTGATGTGTTTTGGTTTTTATATTATGAACATTGACAAATCAGTCATGAGGTCAGTCATGACAAACTAAAGAAGCTAAATAAACCTAATAAAGTCTCCTCATCTAAAAATGCGTGCATTTCACATCTGCAGTCTTGCACTCTCTCACCTCCCTATATAAAACAAACAAATAAATAAATAAACAAGAGGAAATATATTTTCTTTCCTCCTATACTCCATGGGGGGGGGTGTAAAAAAATTTCTTGTAACAAATATGCACATTCAAGCAAAACATTTTCCCTTATTAGCTGTCTATATATATATATATATATATATATATATCACAATATACATTTACACATACATACATACATATACATATCTATTACATATATACATTTACACACCACACACACATATATACTCACACACAGATAATATTTCACTGGATTAATGAGAGACAGCTAGGTGGGACAGTGGTGGATAGAGTGCTAGGTCTACAGTTCCACAGTAAAAAAAAAAAAATAACCAGAGTTTAAACCTAACCTTAGATTACTTATTAACAGTATGACCTTGGATCATTTCACCTCAATTTTCTCAATTTTAAACTAAGAATAGCAATAAAAATAATCTCCTAGGATTTTTATAAGTATCAAGTGAAATAATTTTAATAAAAAACTTAATATAAAGTAGTTGCTGAATAAATGCTTGTTTCCTTTCTTTTTAATGGATAATATGTTTTAATCTTGACTGGTCATCATATTGATCAAAGTTCTTAAGTGTTCAAATTTTTTCTTTTTATGATGCTGTATTTATTGTATAATTTTCTCCTCTTAGTTCTACTTATATCACTTTTCATTAGCTTATTCAACTCAAACATTTTCATTTTTATGATGTTGGAGTCAGTCTAAATGTTTTTGAAACATTAACAGAAGACATTATCCTCATCTTGGAAACTAAGAAACTAAATGCAAAAATAATGCTTAATTTGACAAATTTACTTCCCAGTCAGAGATGAAGATGGGAATAAAACTTGTCCCTAGAGCTCTAGTTTCAGTCATTTATATTCTTCATGATATTGTTCCATCTTTCAAATTATTTAGAAATGGTGTTACATTAGAGAAGGAAGAGACCTTTGATATCAGTCATCTATTTTAACTCTTTGATGTTACATGTGAGCAAATTGGAACTCTGAGACATTGAATGACTTATCCAGTGTCACACAGTCAGTTGACACCAGGGCCAGAGACACATCTTATGTATTTTACACTTCCTTCCTAACTAATTTTGTAATGGTGTGTGTGTGTGTGTGTGTGTGTGGTCACTGATTTCATTGGGACAGGAGAACCACCTGGTGAGGAAATTCAGTCTACAAAATCAAATAAGGGATTTGGTCAGGAACTTTAAAACTGGGAAGCTTGTCAGATAATTACTGAAGCTATTGTTCATTTGTTCATTTTTTAAAAAATATCATAGCTGTGAAAATGCAGAACAAATCTTTAGGATTGTAGCTTCATATTATTAAGAATCATCTAAAATTTCTTAGATTTTTATTGAATCATTCTTAGTCCAACCATATGATTTCATTAGTCTAGGGAATTACCTAGTGTTGAAATCCCCTCAAACAATGAAAGGTAATTTATTTGTTACTAATAGCCTTAGAAACAGACTTTTTTTTTGTCCCTCGATTCAAAGGTAGCTGTTGACTTCTTTTTGTCTCGTGTATGCCTGCTCTTTCAGCAAGGATATTATGATGTAGAAAATTAGCTGTCCATTTATTTTTGGTGCATCAGAGTTTAAAAATGCTCCTGAAACTTATTTGAACTGTTAAACTTCTCTCTGACACTCCCATCAATAAACTGTCTAGCTATACTTGAAGATATGCTGTGATTAGTTAATCTGACACTAAACATTTTTCATTATTCATTCATTTATTTGTTTGTTTATTTTGTTTTATTTATTATTAGAGCTTTTTTATTTATAAAACACATTCAGGGATAATTTTTCAACACTGACCCTTGCAAAACCTTGTGTTCCAAATTTTCTCCTTTGTCTTCCCATTCCCTCCCCTAGTTGTCAGGTAATCTAATACATATCAAATATGTTAAAATATTTGTTAAATCCAATACATATATAAATATTTATTATAATTATCTTGATGCACAAGAAAAATCAGATCAAGAAGGGGAAAAAACTGATAAAGGAAACAAAATGTGAGCAATTAACAACAGAAAGAGTGAAAATGCTACAGTGTGGTCCACATTCAGTTCCCACAGTTCTTTCCTTGGGTGTAGATGACTCTCTTCATCATAATTTTATTGGAACTGATCTGAATCATCTCATTGTTGTAAAGAGCCTCATTCATCAGAGCTGATCATCATATAACCTTATTGTTGCCATGTACACTGATCTCCTGGTTCTACTCACTTCACTTAGCATCACTTCATGTATGTCTCCCCAGGCATCTCTGAAATTATCCTGCTCATCATTTCTTAGAGAACAATAACATTCCATAATATTCATATACTGTAACTTATTCAGCTTTCTCCAACTGATAGACATCCACTTAGTTTCCTGTTTCTTGCCACTACAAAGAAGGCTGCTACAAAAATTCTTGCACATGTGGGTCCCTTTCCCTTCTTTAAGATCTCTTTGGGATATAGGACTAATAAAAAGATTGCTAGATTGAAGGGTATGTCATTAAACATTTATCAAGTGACTGCTTTGTAGTGGGGACTGTGGTAATTGCTGGAGTCACAAAGAAAGGCAAAAGATAGTTATTGAACTTGAGGAGCTCATGATCTAATGGAGGAAGACAGTACATCAAAAGAAACTGAAAAGCAGAAAGAGGTTTGTGTTTATGGGGGCATGATGTGTTGGAATCTTTACAAAGTGTTAAGCCATTAGAGTTGATAGAGACAATAATTATCTAATTTAGTATGGTTCAATATGATTGATTTGATCTTAGAAGGAGATATTTTGGGTCAGAACTTGAAACAAGGTACTAAGTACAACTGATAGAAATGATGCTTGTGTTCACACCTTTAGAGAGCTCATAGAAGCAAGAAATATTTAAGTACTCATTGGAGTTCACATGTTTGAGAGATTTCAGGGTTTTGAAAGAGATATCTGAATTCACACCTCCCATTGAAGCTCTGAGGGCCAGAGAGCATACTGGGAGATATCCCACACTCCCACTCTTGGAGAAGTAGCATAAATACTGCTCCAGTGAACCATTTGAAAGACTTACTTCGGAACACTGACTGGGGTCAGAGAGGAGCACTTTGGGAGGAAGCCCACAAGCCCTATCTTCGAGGCAGAAGAGATTCACTGCATCTTTCAACTTGGTGCTGGCTGGAGGCTGAAGAAAGCAGAGGCAGAAGCCAAGGACAAAGCTGCAAAATCTCTTGGAACCAAGCAGAGAGATAGACCTGTGAGCTAACTGGGCTATATTGAGAAAACAATAAAAGATCTGAACTTTTATCATCTGGCTGTGTTTTGGAAAAAGAACACCCACAATGATGAAGTTCAGAGTAGTGCAAGCAATTAGAAAATGAGGAATTAGCCTCCAAAAAAGATCGGGGACTAATCACACCTCCAATATATATTCTGAACCCTTCCTAATAAGAATCAGGGATGGACCCCATATTCAGGTACTACCAAGAAGATGTGATTTTCCAAGTCGTTATGAATTTATAGGATGATGAGGACATTATGAAAATCCAGAGGCCCTCAACCAGATGGAAATATGAAGAAGTCTTCATGTCTTCTCCAATTTTTTTTGAACATGAAGACAACAACTATATATCTGTTGATTATTCCCTATCTGGATTTCTATGAATCCATAATCTTGGCCCTTGGATTTTCTGTAAAGTCAAACAATTCACACATTATTATTCTGCTTATTTTTTGATCTTATGTTCACATTTTGGAAATATCAAGAAAAAAGGTCTTCATATCATTTTATCCTTAATACTATTTTTTTTAATTCTTGAAAAATCAGTCCTCTTTTTAATAGAGGCTTTAGTAGAGGACATTGGTATAGGAATTTCTCCTCATTGGGAAAGATGAATGACCTGCTCTATATGAGGAATATGTCAGAGATGGGGGAGAATAAGAAAGTTCCATCCTTTTCAAATCCTTTTCAGCAGCTTTTCTTTTAAAAATTTTTTTTATTAAAGATTTTTATTTACAAAAAATATGCATGAGAAATTATTGCAACACTGACTCTTGCATAACCTTTTGTTGCAAATTTTCCTCTCATTTCCTTCTATCCCCTCCCCTAGCTTACGGGTAATCCAATACATGTTAAATATGTTGAAATACATGTTAGATCCAATATATGTATACATATTATATAGTTATCTTGTTGCTCAAGAAAAATCAGATCAAGAAAGAAGAAAAAAAAACTGAGAAAGAAAACAAAATGCAAGCAAATAACAACAGAGAGAGTGAGAAGGCTATGCTGTGTTTCACACTTTGTTCCCATGGTTTTCTCTCTGGGTGTAGATGGCTGTACATCTCTTCATCACTGTACAATTGGAACTGGTTTGAATCATCTCAATGTTGAAGAGAGCCACATCCATCAAAAATGATTGTCATATTGTCTTGTTGTTGCCATGTATAATGACCTCTTGGCTCCTGTAGGTGTCTTCAAGCTTCTCTGAGATCATCCTGCTGGTCATTTCTTACAGAACAATAGTATTCCACAGCATTCGTATGCCATAATTTTCAGCAACTTTTTGCGCTTCAAGTCTTCTTCCAGGATTTTCAAGCACTGATTTACTTCTGACTTTTGTCTTTGAGCCTTGAGAGAGAAGATGGAAGAAGATAATCCCGCTTCAAGATGCTGAAGGAAAATACTCTGGGAAGATATGACAGATGATGCTAGTTGCCATTGTACTTCTATCCCAGCTTGTTACATTCTGGAAGTAAGGGAGTTTCTCTTTAGATAAAATCAAGGCTCCTCTCATTTGGTTGAGGGGAATTACCTTGCTTCCAAGGGAAGAGCTTCTTCACTCAGCATTTTTTGATATACATACATACATATATACATATATCCTTCTATTTATGCATTATCTGATTTCTGTTTTTCTTCTGATTTGGATAAATGAGTTTTCTTTGGTATTAATTATGCATATTCTTTGTGGAACTGATATTTGTTGGGAAAAAATCAAGTCTTGGATATGAAGCACAGGGTTCCATTTTCCCTTCAATAAGGACAATGCAATCAGAATTTGTATTAAACCTGATCATATTCCCTACATTAATAATATTTTAGGAAGAAGATAGATATAATTCTAGACTGATTTTACTCTGAGGATAGTGTAGGAATTAGTCTCCCTTGAAGAAGGGTGGGAGAAGAATAGGTTAGAATATTGATATTCAGTTCCTTCTCAGCTACATGATGATAGCTCTCATAATATTTGGGCTTCTCTACACACTTTTCTGCACTTAAATTATCTGTTTTTCTTTCCTTCAAGGGTAAATGCCATCAATTATATTCAATTATCCTATATCAAATAGCTCCTGCATAATGCTCTTGTTTATATAATATGGTAGAAGCTAGAGAAAATAGAAAGATAAATAAGACATAACCCCTGCCCTCAAGGAGCTTAAATTTTTGTTGATAGGATGGGGAAGTTAAGAAGACATGAAAAATAAATATACAAACCAGAATATGATAAATATATAAGAAGTAAAGTGCTATGATAATAATATTCTGATTATATTTCATTTTATGGTTAATACAACATTTATCTCACAATAGTTCTTTGAGGAATAGAAATAGTAAAAGCACCATCTCCATTTTACAGGTAAACAAACTGAGTAACAGAGAGTTAAAATAATTTTCTATAGCTTATCACAACTAAGCAAAAGTCTGGTAAAACCCGAACTTAGATCTAGGTTTTCTGACATCAAACTCAATGCTATTCCTGCTATAAAAGTCTGCCTTTCCAAGGGTTATGCATTCACATAACATATATATATATATATATATATATATATATATATATTTAACTGCTATAGTAGTTGTGATGGGGGGCTTAAATAAAAAAAATAGTAGAAGAAAACTATATAGTAAGTGGAATTTTCTGAGAAGAGGCTTGGGTGGCAAATAAATGAGTTTGATTATAAGAGAAAATGTGAGGGAAATCAGCATAATCAGACTGGAAAGTTAACTTAGAGTCAGGCTAAGGGATTCATTCAGCAGGTAGCTGATTGACATGATTATATTTGTATATTTGGGAACAAATATGGAAGTAGTATGTAAAATATTTGAAAGGGAAAATAATGGAAGTGGGGACACCAACTACAAAACAGTTGTATTCAAGCAGGGCTTGACTGAATTAAGATAGAAGATAGCAAAGTAATAGAAGAAATGCAACAGCAATTGTACAGATAAAATGTCTAGAACTTGATATATGGGTGTGTGAAAAAATGAAGACTCAAAGGTGACTTTAAAGTTAGAAACATGGGTAATGATTCTGTTGACAGAAACAGGGAAGTTAAAAGAAGAGGAGGATCTAGGTAAAATAATATCAAAGGAAACTTTGCAAAAGGTAGGATTTAAAATCAAACAGCAGTTGGTTGATTGCTGATTATTAGGACAGTGAAAAGAAAATCAGGATCCTCTTGTCCTTCTTATATTTCTCTTTCCAACATTTAAACTTGTACTGACTGGTATATATATATATATATATATATATATATATATATATATATATATATTTCTAAATTAAATAGCTAAATAGTTAATAGTCTAAATAATTAAGTTATGGAATTTATTATTTATAGATTCTGAATTGTAAATGATTCCAGTGGCCTCTAACAAGTTTTTCATTTGACAAATGTAGAAACTGAGGCAAAGGAAGATTAAATATCTTGAACAGGATCATGCAGGTAATAAATAATAGAATTTGAAAATGGGTCCTCCAAATCTGGAAGAAGTACTCTATCCACAATAGCACACATTTGATAATATTCTGCCTGTCTCAGTTTTCAAAGTTACTTTTAACTTGATGAGTCTGATAGATTCAATTCATCTTAGGCTTTTTTTTCAAGAAGACTGTATGCTTACTACCACCTTTCCATGGCTATAAAACTTCAAACTCAGTGGGAAAGGCAAGAAGGAACTGATTGACTCACTTAAGTGATTTAGTATCTAGCTAGCAGTTCTGAGTTGATTTTTTTACCACACTCCAAGGGCCAGAATTTAAATTCTTTATGAGAAAGAGCTAATAATTCAGAATTTAATCCCTAAATCTGAATTTCTGTATTTAATTACAGAAGAAAAATGCATATTGGTTAAAATGAGAATGAGTCATTAAATTTGGCTTTCCCAAAACATTCACATTATTTTTCTTCTATGGTAGTTGTAACTATTGACAGATTCCAAAGACTGGTTATATGACCATAATTGTCCATATGGTTGAAGTGGCATCTGAATTTTTCAATTTCCTTTCATCTTTTAACTTTGAGTCATAGGAGGAGAAAAAACCTTCTTATTTTAATTTCCTCCCCCTCTACTCCAGCATCTCCACTACCAAATCTGTACATTTAGCTCTATGTTCAAGCATTTAATTGTTCACTTGGGCATTGACATTTTAATAACAAGCCTGGTTTGATTAGCTTCAGTAGAATGAGTGCCCTATGTAGATGCCCTGTGAGTTGGATGAACAGATTTGTTAAAAATCTAACTCTCTGTGATTATAGCTCAGGGGAGTGGGTGAGGAAAAGGGAGAAAGCAGAAAGAGCATCTGGGAAGAATATCTGGCTCAGCACAATAGTTGAATCTGGAAACTGCTGGTGGGGCAAGAAAAAGTCAGACAAGGAGAATGGGAGATTTTCCACCTCTACTTTTTTCCCCTTGTACCCTTTTCTCCTTAAAGTATGTGTATATGATGTTCATTTGCCATTTTTCAAGAACTCATTGCTTTCCTTTTTTATATCATTCATTTAGAACACTTAATTCCTTTGTGAATTGGTTATTGACAGCTGTGCCAACTAAATCTTATAACAACTGATGAATTTTCATATTACAGACTAGTCTACTCTTATAGGTAGTTCCCATTACAACTAAACAAGTTTGTTACTAGCATGAGGTTTCACTATAGAGACAATATTTTGAAATTCAATTCAACATATGTAACAAACACAAATGTTTTCCTGAGAGGTAATGTAGTTTGGGAGTTATAAAGACTTGGGGTCAAATTCTATCCTAAACACTGAAGCCAGACCCTAAAGAAATCATGCAATCTCTTTCTTTTTTTCCTCATTTTCTTTATCTAGAAAATAAGGGGGTTAGATTCCATAGCTTCTAAGAAATGGCTCAGCTGTAAATCTTAGGTAAATCTTAAACCTTTAGTCTGAGAGAAACAGGAATAATATTGGCAGTAGTGGGAACATGGACAAGCAGCAGCTTTGGTAGCTAGCAAGGGGTGAGAGATAGCTATTTACTGTAAATTGTGGTTTAAACAGTCAAGCAAAAACAAAACAAAATAAAAAACTCTTTACCAGTTGCAAGACAGTCCACAGTTGGGAAAGAAATTTCTTAACTTAAATAAATCATGTGATTCAGGTGGATAATGATGTAATAAGGCACTTACAGACCATAAAATGTCATAAAACAACTTATAAAATTGAAAAGAATACTTACGTAGATGAAAGACTACTTTCCTTTTCCTCCATAATCACTATGGGACTCAGCTACTTTGGAAAGGTATTCCCTCTAAAGAAGTACAATAACTTTGGTAAAAACATCATTAAGTCCCCTTGGGTAGGGTGTTTTATGCTTCAGATGACAAGGAAGTCAAACACTTTTACCACTTGTATGTTGATTGACTGACTTGAACTCATTGAGGTCACTTACATGTTCAATTATCCCATCTTCATTTATCTTGGTTTTTAATCAACTACACAATTACAGGAAGCAGCTGGGTAACACAGTGGATAAAATACCTGGACTGAAGGGTTTAAATATGACCTCAGATACTTATTAGCTGTGTACTCTGGGCAAATCACTCAACCTTGTTTGCCTCAGATTTTTCATCTGTAAAATGAGCTAGAGAAGGAAGTAGCCAACTACTTCAGAATCTTTACCAAGAAAACCCCCATTCAGGTCATAAAGAGTCAGCTATATGTAAAACTGTCTAAAATGACAGCAACAATACCATGATTATAAGAAAGGGTAGAGAACAATCCAGGCCAAAAAATCTTAAGGGTTTAAGACATATGCTGGCTAAATATGATTCAGATGTGTGATATGACAGTCACAACAACTGATATGCTTTTAAACCATATCAGTATTAAAGTCTCCCAAGTGAAAGAAATTTTATTACCTTTGTACTCTCTTCTATAGTGAATTGTAATCAGTTCTGTGCAATCACCTTTTAGAAAATAAAATCAATGGTAGATTCAGAAAAGGGAGACGAAGATGGTGAGGGGATTGGTAACCATGCAGCATGAATATTAGTTGAAGCACCAAGGAATATTTGTGCAAAAAAAAAAAAAAAAAACTTAGGGGGAAAGGAGCATGATAGATGTCCCTATGAATTTGAAGAACAGTCTTTGGAAGATATAATGAACTTACATAACAGCTCTCTGACTGACCTTGCACGTAGCAAGGTTTTTCTGAGGACTTTTTTGGAGAAGTAATTTAGAAATTTGCAAGTCATGCTGAGCTTTGTAGTTTTGGCTCATCTCACAAGCTAAGATGATTTGCAAAACAAAAAGAGAAACAAGGCTGCCAAGACCACTTAGAAGAGAGCAGGTGGGGCAGTTGGAAAAGCAGCCTAAGATATGATTTTGATTCATGAAGAGGTAAAAGGTGTTTGGTGCAAAGAAGTAGAGACCAGTCAGATCGATTTAAATAACCATATTCATGCTATTCCTATCGCTAAGCTCTTTGGTTGGGTATGACTGCAGTCCTTTTTAAACCATGTTTTTCTTTCACAAAAAAAAAAAAAATGTGTTTTAGAGAACCAGATTTATTTCTCATAAACTTTTGTGGTCAATTCAGACATGTGTATTTCCTTATATTGATTGTAGGGTTCAGGAACAGTGCTAAGAATGGCACTGGAGATAATAATAATTCTTAGTAGGATACTGGAATCCCATTCCCCAGTCAGTTGTTAGATAAAGCCCCTTCTCTCTCACCCTATTTTCCTCCTTTCCTCTCCTCCTTTCTCTTTCTTCCCCTCTTTACCTTTCCCCTTCTTTGTCTGTGTCTGTGTCTGTCTCTCAAAGCATTATCATAAATAATTCATGTTTCATAATGAAATTCCCCAGGACAAAATTAACATGAATTTGAGCTTTCTTTTAATCTGCTCTTTCACATTATAAGCCTAAAATTCTGATTTGCCACTTGGTTGTCTGCCTCATCAGAGAGGAGATTAAGCCTTTATTTAGTGTCTACTCTATGCTAGGAACTGTTCTAAGCCCATAACCCTGTGAAGAAGGTGCTATTGTTATTCTCATTTTACTGTTGGGAAGAGAGGCAAACAGAGTTTAAATGATTTTCCCAGAGTCACACAGATAGTAAAAGTGTGAGGTCACAGTTCTCCCTGATTTATTGACTGGCCCAGTGCTCTCTGTCCAATATGTCACCTAACTGCGTAAAAGCCTTTGGTTTCATAGTGATATCTAATGTTACACTTATGTTGCTTGGCCTTGGAGCACAGAACTATAAGCACAAAGTGAACATTTCAGTGATATTTTGTTGGAATCCTTTCAAAGTGTTAACTCATTAGAGTTGATAGAGACAATAATTATCTAATTTAGCATGGTTCAGTATGATCGATCTGATCCTATAAGGAGATGTTATGGGCCAGAACTTGAAACAAGGTACTAAGTGGAACTGATAGAAACAATGCTTGTGTTCACACCTTTAGAGAGCTCATATAAGCAAGAAGCATTAAGGGCCAAAGAACACTCTGGGAGGAAGCCCTCAAGCCCACTCTCAGAGCTGGAGTCAGATTCATTCCAACTTTCACCTTAAAGCTGGCTGGAGATATTTGGAAGAAGAAAAGCTGAAGCTGGCAGAGGCAAAAGATTAGTAGCAAGAGCTCTTGGAACCAAGGAAGGAGAGAGGCCTCTAAGAAAGGTAACCAGGCCCAAGGAGAGAGATAAGAAATAAACGTTTGGATTTTATCAGCTGGCTGTATTTGAGGTGATTATTACTCTGAACCGAAACTAAGGCTGCCTCCAGAAAACCTCCCCAGGAAACCTGCTCCCTCAGAAAACCATCTTATATTATAAAAAATAACACAATATTTTAAAAAGAATAAAAGAAAAACAAACCAAATAGAGCTGATTAAAAGTGTAGTGGGATACTTCAAATGGTAGCAATATTCCCAAGCAGCTTATTTTGAAACTTTGCAAAGATTTTCAAATTCAGAGGAGTTTGACCTTGGATTAAGTAGCCATTTAACTAAAAATTTGGATTCTTTGAAAACTGGTCCTTAACTTTAAGGATCAATAGAACATTATAACTATTTAATTGGAAATGGGTTCTGGGGTCTATCAAAATTCTTGGATTGTCAGTATCCTTATTCCTCAAGTTCAGGATTTATGTGCATGCCTGTTGAAGAGGTTAATAAAAAAATTAGGACTTAAAAGAACCTGAAAAATCATCTAATCCAATCCTTCACTTTATATATGAGGAAACTGAAACCCAAAGGGATGAAGTAAAGGTCATATCAGAGTAAATCTTTAACTAGAATCTAGGTTTCCTACTCTAGTCCAATGCTCTTTCCAAAAAAGTCACATTAATTCTCTGTTATTTCTTTATTAATTTCTTTAGCAATTTTGTTATTGTAAATATTGTACATTTAAAAATATATAAATCCATCATTTGCTGCATGATCAATCACAATTAATAGCATAATTGTTAACAATAATAATTAGTTTTTATATGGTGCTTTTAGATTTGCAAAATGTTTCACAAATGTTAGCTCATTTGTACCTCACAAAAACCTTGTAAGGTGGATGCTACTATCATGACCATTTAAGAATAGGGCTTGTTTTATGATTCATCACATTCATTCAAGTCTCCTTAAACTCCCAAATTTGTTACTTATGGTATCTTCCATTTTTAACAAGGTAGAGTGAAACTCTAAAAATTAGTTGTTTTATTATCTTTTGTAAACAAAGTACAAAATTAAAAATTTGGTTAAACATACATAACTAAAAATCAATGTGCTGGGAAAACTTCTAAATTATAGAAAATACAAAGACATGCTTTATTGCTTTAAAGGAAAAAAAAGACAAAAATTCCCTTCAGGATTTGGGAATTTTCTATTCAAAAATATGTTTATCAATAGATTAAATGAGGAATCTTTTGACTTGTTTTGGCAGAATTACCATTAATGAGATTTGAGGTATTTTTTTTGTAACTGTTTCATTTATATTAGATACAAATTGTTTTTGCACATTATTTCTGTGAATTCACTTTAATTCATTACGCATTTGTCCACTGAATTCCTACTGCATCTCAGATTACAAAGATACAAATGACAGAGGTCTTGCCTTCAAGGAACTTATTTTATCTAACAGGAAAAGGAGATTTGCAGAGATAATACAAGTATATTGCAAATATAAATACATTTGATGGTTAGGGAAACACTAGTAATTGGGGAGATCGGATAAGATCTTCTGTAGGAGATGTTACCTGTTGACATCAAAGCTATGCTGTGTTTTTGGTGGGCAGGCTTTAAAGTCATATCTGCTTTGCATAATTTCTCTAGAGTTCTGAACAATTATCCAGTGGGTTTAAGAGTTCTCTTGATAATTCAATTGCTCCTCATTTCTCTGTTAGGCAAGTTTTTTATGAGTAGTAAGGAGAGGCCTATAAAGGCTAATTTTACTCTACATGATTTTAATGATCCTTTCCCACTTGGTCCCATGACCATTATCTATGCATATGTTTCTGGCTTAATAATCTGTAATTTCATAATATTAAAGAAAATAGATCTTTTGAACTACTATTTCGTTTTTTTTTTTTTTAAATAGGGCCAATGCCAACTGCTCTAGGTCAATTAGGAATAATTGACAATCTTCCTTAAATATACCTTATTGGAACTTAACTCCTGGGGCTTCCCTAGGACAATTTAAGCTTCCCATTTGTCCTCTGGAATAAGGCCAATTTTGTTTCAACAAGACATCCCAGGACCACTCCAGATGGTGTTTCCTGAGCCTGGCAGTCACCCAGCTGGTATACGTTGACCCACCACACCATTGTGTGAAGTGCATTCATGCTAAATCTCTGCTGGCAAAATCATACTGAGAGCAAATATCTATCAATTTGGACAAATGATTAATTTCTCCTAAACTCCACTTATGTTTTAAAATAGAATTTCTATTATCTTTTTCTCTCTTCCCCCCCCCCCACCCCAAGTTAGGTGCTTAATCAATGCTTGTTGATTTGAACTGAAAAGAATTGAACTTGTTGGGGATTGAATGATTTTCCAGACACTTGGAAGCACATTCTATCATCAGCTATGTGATTCTCTTGCATTTTCAATGAGGTTGATGATTTCAATGATCTCAGGACAGCTGGTCTGCTTTACAACTGTGTTTCATGTTATTTTTTTATTGGGGATCAGACCACTCTTACACAATAAGTACATTAAACAAACATTTCATTTGTTCTTCATTTAATTAAAGAAAAAATTAAGGAAATATATCTCTCTCCTTCAAGTCTGTAATCACTTTATAGAAGTAAGACTATTGTGAGATTATTTTATAGATTATCTTATTTAAGAAAAAAAAAATCACTTCTTTCTATTATTGTATAATAAAAAGGTTTTTAAAACTTGGAATTTGGATGCTTGATATGGCTTTTACAGAATTGCCAGTCTTCTTGTTTTGGACATGTTTTCATTTTTTTTTTTTTTTTTTGCTTGAGACAGCAGGAAATCACATTAAATGCACAATAATGCCTGTGTTGTGATGGAAAGTCATTGAAGGAGCCTTTAGTAGGTTATTCAAAATAAAGATAAGGAAGCCAGGAACAGACAAGCATCAAATAACCAAAAAATGTTTGTCATCTGAATTATACATCTTTATCTCCCCTATATTGTAGTGTTGGATCTACTGCTTCTTTTGATGGAGGTTTCAGTTAGAGATGACCTTTTTACCATTGTGATATGAGAATTCATGCAACTAAATTAGTAAATATTTCCAACAAATTGGTATTATTTTATTATTCTAATTGAAAGTTTAGCCTCTACTTCCACTCACCTTGCCCTATTACAGTTAGGTAATAAATACTAGGAAAGAAAATTCTTAACTATTTTTAAAAAATAAAGTGTTTTTTGTTTGTTTGTTTGTTTGTTTGTTTTTTTTAAGGGATGTAATTAGAGATGTAATACAGGAGATCAAGATGGGCCTGGAACTAGAAAGAATCAGCTTCTTCATTCAAATCTAGTCTCAGACACTTATTAACTATGTGACTTGGGCAAGTCACTTAACTCTACCTCAGTTTCCTCATCTGTAAAATGATCTGGAGAAGGCATGGCAAACCACTTCATTATCTTTGTCAAGAAAACCCCAAATGGGGTCAGGAAAAGTCAAACACAACTGAGAGGAAAAATTACTCATCAAAGTTAATCCAATTCTAGAAGAGGTATTTACAAATTTGTGGAAGAACACTTCAAAATAAATTTTTGGTAAAGAAAGACATAGTATAATAGACTTTTGTCTTTTTGGACCATCAATATGGAGTTTAAATAGACTTCAAAAATTATCTGGTTCAATTTTGTTTTACAGATAATGAAACTGAGACACAATGAGGTTAGATAACTTGTTCAATCCTGTCTATGTAGTAAGCATAAGAACTAGAATTTGAATCCTTCTCAGAATCTTAATCAGAACTTTTCATTCAATTCACTCATTTTATGAATTTTCCAAGGTCACATAAGTAATAAGTAGCAAAGTAAAGATTTGAACCCACATCTTATTTTACCAAACCAAACTCTTTTGTATTCCTTTGCTTTCCTAAGGAAGGAGAATAGGTCGTAAAACATTAAAAAACATTTCTGACCATTTTAGTTATGTGCCTCTGTGAATGAAATGCGTGCTAATATGAATGAAATGAAGGGAAAAGTTGAAAGAATTGTCTGAAGAATTTAATACCAAATAAAGGGGAAACTTTTTTTTTTATTCTTTTAATGACTGATATTTGAAAAGCTAATCTAAACTTAAACTCTGGGCCCAAGTACAGCTACACACACACACACACACACACACACACACACACACACACACACATACATTTTAGTAGCCCAGTCTGAAAGGTTCCTAATCTGCATTGGTCAAGATATTTTCATCTGTTAGTTTCCTATGTTAAATTACAGGTTCAGTGATATTAATTATTAAAAGGTATTTCATTTTGTACACATATTTTTATCTTTCTTGCTCCAATAAGTGATGTTAACTTTTCTTCACTGAATTAGCCTTGAGATAGTGGATTTGAATGTGACGTTACTTGAAAAAATACACACACACACACACACACACACATATATATATATATATATATATATATATATAAAGAGAGAGAGAGAGAGAGAGAGAGAGAGAGAGAGAGAGAGAGAGAGAATATATATAGACAGAAAAATAAAGAAAAGGGGCTAACCCCATAAGGAGAAATTCAAATGGTAGTGGTGAAAAGGAACCTTTATTAACATCATCTTCATTAGGCTGAGGAGATGACTAAGGTCTCAAAACTTATGCCAGAGGTCAAAAAGCTCTGGCAAGTCCCTAAGAATAAGCATATCGAAATTAGGAAAGGCTCATCAATTCCTCAGAATCAAAGGTGATAAAAGGTTTGTCATAATAGCTCTTGGACAGTTAGGTGACACAGTGGATAGAGTATCAACCTTGGAGTCAGGAAGACTCATCTTTAATCCAAATCTGAATTTAGACAGTAATTAGTTATATGATCTTAAGTAACTTTCTTCTTCAGCTTATTTTAAGTAACCTAAATAACTCTGTTTGCCTTAGTTTACTTATCTGTAAAATAAGTTAAAGAAGAAAGGACAAACCACTCCAGCACTTTTGCCAAGAAAATCCCAAATGGGATCATGAAGAGTCAGTTCACTGAAATAAGTGAACAACAACAATTCTGAGACTATTAAGAAACATAGATTTTTTATCTCTACTGATAAAAGGAGTATCCATATCAAGTACTATCTAAGATAGGGGATAGTACTGGGAATTATCATCCATTTCACTGGGCAACACTAAGTCATAATTATTCCTTCTATATCAGAACTTTACCCATTATGGATTTCTAAATATGGCAGGTTGGCACAAGAAATTAAATAGGATTTTTTTGAGAAGTTTTAAGGAAACCAAAGATGATAGAGAAAAAGTTTAGAAACTCAGAAATGCATTATATACACAGACACAAACATATATATACATTTCTGACTTTCTGAATTATTCTGATATTAAATTATTAATATTGAATATAGTAAATTTTTATTGTAATATAAGCATATTTTATCTTTTAATGCCATAATAATTCTTCTCTGGTACAAAGGAAGGTCCAAAAAGTTTTATACTGATTTTCCAATATCAGGGGCACTATTTCTATAAACTCCATGAAGTGAGAGGAATAACTGTTTTCAATAAAGTACTATTTTCTTCTTCTGAGATGTTTGTTCTATATTCACAAAGTTGGGACTAACACAGACCCTCTTCCACCAACAGCTTTGAAAGCATTAGGTGCCAGAGACATTAGGAAGTGTTCATCAGCAGTGTATTTGAACATTCTACAAGCTATTTTGGAAATTATCCACAGATATTTTCTGCTAAGTTTTACTGAAATTTCACAAAGACTTTTCAAATTTCTAAAACACTGAATTTTAAAATCATATCAGGAACAATACTCATTTTTTTTGGTTTGGAAAAGGTAATTGTTCATTTTAGTGGAACATGAAGTGGAATCCTGCACATTATTGTGAGGCCATAATAGACCTCATTTTCAGGTCTCATTGATCTTTGCTTATGTGCTATAACTCTACAAGGTTCCCTGGCCTATTTAATTATTCAGTATCACACAGGAAGTTTCTAGTAGTTCTTTGTCTTAACACCATTATTAATTATCTCATAATACTGACTTCTATTTGCAAAGACAGCTAAAAGTCTCACGTCAACTGGTGGAGTTCACAGTTCCCTCTCTTTTTTAAGAACTGAAAAAAGACTGCATTTTACTTTGAAATCAGTTTAAGAAAAAAACATAGATTTTTATATAGCAAAGTATTTGACCACAATACCTTAGATATGGTACAAACTTTATTTTGAATTTTTGGGCTAATTGTAAAGAAAAAAAAACATTCATTTTATGTGGGCTACCTTTACTACTTAATTTAAAGTTAAAAAATGTAAAATTGGTTAAATAGTGTTTTTGGAACACTTTTAAACCCCAAATTCTACTTTATTTAGGAATATATCAGTAACTTAAGGAAACTTTTGGTAAAAATTTCAGTTATTTTTTCTGCTGTCAAGAGATGATTTTTATTCTGAATTAAAAGTTAGTTCTTCCTGACCCCAAAGCTTATTTGAATATTTTTGCACAAATTAGAATATTCTTGCACAAAACTAGCTCAATTTGATCAAAATCCCTTTCATGAATCCTGCCTCTATTCTCGACTTTATTTCTATTAGCATTGAAAAGAAAAACATAAGACTCCAATATTTTGCCATTATGCTACTAACAGGACTCTTTTAAATATTGGTGAAAGTACTACTCATATGGGCTTAACTAAGGGGCTAAACTTTGCTGAAAACTAAGGATGCTAAAGAATAACACTTACCAGTAGGTGGCAGTCTCAGACCACTTTCTATTAACAAGCCAATTTTGCTTCTAGGACTGGATCTTTTGCAGACTCTTCTAAGACATTTATGCAAGGAACCATCCAAAGGATGGCTTTAAATGATTTATTTTCTAATACAATCTTGATGAAAAATGACCTCTCAGAATAGAAGTAATAAGTTTGGTCCCATTTGGTTTAAATCGAAATATAAGGGCTACTATTCAGAAAGCTGCAGATTTTCAGACACTAGCAGATTTATGGGATCTGACTTTTACAGATAGTAAAAAAATAAATAAATAAAATAAAGCTACATCTAAAGGTAAAAAATTCATAGCAATGCCCTTGGAAACCATAAAGATATTGCAGCTGCTGGTTTTGAGGTCTGAACATGGATGTCATAAGGTCAATGTGAATATTAGACATTCAGTTGTCTAGAACTCTTTAATGATGATGTCTTTTTCCTGATAATTTAATTCTCAGGTGACCTTATTAATGAAGGACAAGACCCAAGTTGGAAAATTAGAGACAGCAAGTCATGATTTCATAACAATGAAAAAGATTATATCTATATCCATATCTTTATCTACATCCATATCTATGTCTAGGTATAAAATTTGGTAGTACCTCAAATCATAAAATTTAGGGTGATAAGTTCCTTTTATCTTTCTTTTTTAATGCATGTCTTTTGCTTTTATAACTTCTGAATTTCTTCTGCATCTCTCCCAGAGGGCCATTCCATATAACACTTCTTTTAAAAGAGAAAGAAAAGAAAGAGGGAAAAAAAATCAGCAAAGCTGATCAACATATTGAAAAAAACATGACTATATAGACAATGTCATACATCTGTGGATCTGTGGGGAAAAAAAAGATTGGGGGACATTTTTTTTCATAATTCTTCTTTGGAGTCAAATTTGTACTTTGTAATTTTGTATCATTCACTTTTTTGTTGCTTGTTCTTTCCACTTAAGATATTTTAATTGTGTACATTTGTTTTCTTGATTCTGCTTCACTTCAATTTATATCAGTTCATATTTTTTATGCTTCTCTGTATTCATCATATTTTTATTTTTACAGGACAGATATATTTCATTTTTAAGTCATGTATTATATTTGTTTTGAATACCCCAATTAATGAGAAATGGCTAAAAACATTTTTTTTTGCTACAATATAATATTTAGATATAAAAACTTTGGTTTGTGTGGGCCTTTCTTTGTATGAATGACTAATTTAGCTTTCCTATTTTTAAAGAAGTTTCCTATACACAGGGACAGGATGCTGAAGAATAAAAGGAGTTAGTCTTAGGGTCAAAAAGCTCTAATTTAAGTCTGCCTCTGACACACATTTTCCCTGCTCACTAGCAGTTTACATTCTAATGGAATTGGCAACATATATAAGTAGGTGATGACCATGAAAAGAAGTTATGGTCTGGGAAATTTTATCTGTCTATTTATCCATCCATACATATACACACATGTACATAAATATATATAATGCATGCATGTACATATTTTCATGTGTACATACATAGATATATAGGGTAAATGCATCAATGAGTCAGTCAATCAAAACAATTCTCAGAGGTAATATTGTTTTGATTATACTTTCAGAGAAAGAAGTAAAAAAGATGTTGGTTGGAGGGGTGTGTGTTATGCTTAGTGACAGGGTGAAAAAATGATGGGTGAAGAAGAGTCTGATTGTCTATAGGAAGTGCTCAATTATATGGCTTAGCTAAATCTTGGTCTTTGAAGTGTGTAATTTTCTTTTTTTTTTAAATTATAGCTTTTTATTTACAAGATATATGCATGGGGTAATTTTTCAGCATTGACCCTTGCAAAACATTTTATTCCAATTTTCCCCCTCCTTCCTCCTCCTCCCTCTCCCAGATTTGGTAGGAAGTCTATAATTTTCTATCCCTTCTCAGGATTTTTTTTAAGGAATCATAGAATTATAATGTTATTGTTAGAAAACTATAGAGATAAATTAGTCTGAACTCTTTGAAAAATGTAGAAGACACATTCATCAAAAAATTAATATTATTATAATATTATTTGTAAATGGTGGGGAAATAATCTATTTCCACAAAGCAACACATCTTTCCATTACTGGCCATTGGAAATTTAATATTTTCACTGTCAAACCAATTATAAAATGAATACAAAAAAGTTTTCTTGAATGGTGTCTAATAACAATTGGGAAGAATGTTTGAAATAAATTAGTTATTTTGGCAATGCTCTCTCTCTTATTCTCTGCCTCTTTCTGTGTGTCTCTGTCTCTGTCTCTCTGTTTCTCTCTCTCTCTCTCTCTCTCTCTCTCTCTCTCTCTCTCTCTTTCTCTTTTTCTCCCTCTCTCTCTCTTTCCTTGTCTCTTCCCATTGGGCTTATGGACCTTTGTTTACAATAAACCACTTAATTATCTTTTTTATTAGTTGCTTAAAATAGTTATATAGAATTATGGCATAGATACAACATAAGTATAATTGTTTTTGTGAGAAAGATTTACATTTTTAAAATCTCATATTTCTGAGTGGGTAAATCAGGGAAAAGACTAAAGGGCTGCCCTTTTTTCTTGAAGAAGACCATGACATCAAGGAGGTAATGCCATGACATGCAAGTAAATTGGATTTTAAAGAGGGAGGGCTGTGCAAAGTCACCTGCCTCACTTTGCCTTCCCAAGCCATATGGGTCTAGTGGTAAAATATAGATTGAAGATGGCCTGGATGCAGTGGAAGACATGGGACTTTTTAAGCTAAGGTCTTAAATAGATCTTGTTTGACTGAGGTCACACCCTGATTAACTTCCCAAAGCAATTGATGCAAAGAATCTCCTCTTTCACCTAATCAAAAATACATACATACATACATTTGGAGGGGGAAGACCCTCAGAGTCTTTGGTCAAAGTAGAAATGATTGCTATTTACATTCAAACCGATTCTAACAGGACCCACACAATGAACAGATGGGACTTGGCCTAGGATCTATCAGTGGCTAATGAATGAAAATCAGAGTGGTTTAGGTTTAAAGCATGGTCTTTTAAAAAGAGATTTAGCCGGCAAACCTCAAGATATATTGGGAGGATTCAGAGATCCAAAAAAAAAAAAAAGTAGGTAAGGGTATGATACCCTATGTGGAGAGAGGGAGAAGGAAGAGTAGAGAGGGGGGAAGAGTGTTGGGAAGGAGAAAGAAGAGGAAAGGAAGGAAGAAGGGAAGAAGGGGGAAAGAATGAAGGAGGAAAGAAAAAAAGAGGAAAGGAGGAAAAGAGGGAAGGAAGGAAGGAAGGAAGGGAGGAGAAAAGAAGAAAGTAAGAAAGAAGGGAGAAAGGAAGGAAGGGAGAAAGGAAGAAAGAAAGGAGAGAAAGAAGGAAGGGAAGGAGGGAGGGAAGGAGGGAGGAGAGAAGGCAGAAAGGAAAGTAGGAAGAAAGGAAAGAAGGAAGGAAGGAAATAAAGAAGAAAGGGAAGAAGGAAAGAAAGCAGAAAGGGAAGGATGGTGGGAAGAAGGGAGGAAAGAAGGAAGGAAGGGAGGGAGGGAAAGAGGAAGGGAGGAAGGAGGGAAAGAAGGAAGGAAGGAAGGAAGGAAAAAGGAAGGAAGGAAGGAAAAAGGAAAGAAGGAAGGAAGGAAGGAAAAAGGAAGGAAGGAAGGAAAAAGAAAAGAAGAAAGGAAGGAAGGAAGGAAGGAAGGAAAGAAGGGAAAAAGGACAAAAGGGAGGAAGAAAGGAAGGGAAGGAGAAAAAAGTTTCCTAATGGACCATTTCCAGTTTGTGAGTCACCTCTCCTCAGAGAGGTTATCCTTTATTTTTAGTGGACCAGGCACATGAAATCAGGGAGGTGATGCCATGGCATGCAAGATGATTTAAGTGATTGAGGTCTGAGCAAAGTTATCTGACTTACTTTCTCCTCCAGAGTCATCTGAGTCCAGTGGCCACATATAGATCAGGATGACTGGAGATGACCCTCAAAGGAGACAACTAGATAAAGGGAATGAAAAGCACTTGTAATATGAATGGACCAATATACATTATACTGAATGAAGAACATCTCAATAATCTGATTTCTGAATATGAGTGGCACCCATAAGCAAGTAATAGATGGATTAAGATCATAGATTTAGTGCTATAAAGAATCTTAGAGAGCTACCTCATTTTTCAGATAAAAAAAAACTGAGGTCTGCATAGATAAAATTATTTGATTAAAAATGCATTGGTAGTAAATTGCAGAGCTATTATTCGAACTTAGTTTCTCTTAATCCAAATTTTACACCTTTTGCAGAACACAATACTTGCTCTCTCTCTCTTGAGGCTCAGACATTAGCATGATGAGTGCATAAGATTCTAGGGTATAAAGCACTTGGGGATAACAAGGTTGAATTTAGAATTAATTTCTGGCTACTTATTCATTCATTTATATATTTATTTGCTTAGACATTCATTTTGAAAAAAAATTGAATTCCAAATTCTTTCCCTTGTCTTTCTCTTACACATTGAGAAGGAAAGCAATATTATATTAATTATACACATGAGGTCATGAAAAACATATTTCCATATTAGCCATGTGGTAAAATAAAAATAAAAAGCAAGAAACAAAAAAAGTGGAAATATATGATTTATTCTTCCCTTGGAGTTCATCAGATCTCTCTCTGGAGGTGAATAGCAATTTTTATCTTTTGGAATTGTCTTGAATCATTATATTGGTCAGGGTAGCTAAATCTTTTACAATTAATCATTACAATATTGCTGTTACTATGTGCAATATTTTCCTGCTTTTGCTACTTCATTTTGTATCAGCTCATATAAGACTTTCTAGGTTTTTCTCAAAATGTCTTTTTTATGATTTCTTACATCACAAATGTATTCCATCACAATCATGTAACATGTCTTGTTCATCCATTTCATGATTCATGGACATCCCCTCAGTTTCCAATTTGCTCCTACAAAAAAGATCTGCCATATATAATTTGGAAATATAGATCCTTTTCTCTTTTATTTCTTGTGATATAGAAACAGTTATTTTATTGCTGGGTCAGGTGATATGCACAATTTTTTAGCTGTTCAGATATAATTTCAAATTATTTTCTATAATGACTGGACTAGTTCACATCTTGACCAACAATGTATTAATGTCCATATTTTTCCCTGTCTACTAGAGCATTTGTCATTTCTGGAATTAATTTTTAAACCAAAGACATGCACTTCAAAATGATTATATGAATTTTTTAATAATAACAATGTATCATGTTTATAGCATTTTAATGCTTATAATTTTTTTTTTGCAAGTCAATTGGGTTAAGTAAATTGCCCAGGATAACACAGATAGTAAGTGTTAAGTATATGAGGCTGGATTTGAACTTAGATCTTGCTGACTTCAAAACCAGTGCTTAATCCACTATGGCATCTAGCTGCCCCTATAAAATGGTTCTTTACAACATATATAGGAATTGGATGCAAGTAACTGTATCTCCATTTTATAAATTTAAGAAAAAAACACAAGCTCAAAGTGATTATATGATTGGACCAAAATTACACAAATTGTGATTTGAATTTCCAAGTTGGGATGTTTTTGCTTATATCAGGCTTTCTTCTCTCTGGCAATTGCCAGAATAAGAAGTACTATTTGAATGAAGTGATATTTGAAAGGACTATTGTGTACCATTGGAAGCATATAACATCTCAAATTTAAAATCAGATTCTTCTTACAGAGATGGTCAGTGTTAGATGGTATCAGGATTTTTCATAAGGTACCAGCCAAAACTTAATAAGTTTGGAGTCTGCATTCCAATTGTCAAAGTAGAGAGTAATTGTATAAGACAGAGGATTGGGACCTGGATTATTCAGTTGAACACTTTGGTTATGATATCATACAATGGTAGAGAAGAAATATTCTGTAGTAGTTTGAGGTTAGGAAGGTCTGGATTCAAATGTTGTCTCTGGCTTATTGGCTATGTGATGCTGGGTAAGTCACTTAGCCACTCAAACTTTTCGTCTCCAAGACTATATATTTCAGAGAAGCTGATATTCTGAATTGGTAGAGAAAACTTCTTCACCTAGAGATTCTTTTTACCAGTTAAATTTCAGATTCTATTCATATTCTTATTAGACATTGGTGGCTTATTCTGTGGTTTGGAGTAAAATTCCCATAACTTATAAAAGCACAATTTATGGAAGTTACATAAACTGAGACACACTCTTTTGAGGTAATTTAGATTTATTTTTTCTTTAGAGAGGAAGATGCCTGGAGAATACAAAAGTGAGTTCTAAAGAATTAAATCCCTCTTTTCCCTAAAAGGAAGACATCCAGAGAAAGAAGTTGCTGTGAAATTAAAGAAAAATTTTGTTTGTTTGTTTGTTTTTATCAAAGAGGAAAATAAAGCATGCACATGGAGTCTGACAGACTTTGCTGACAGCCCACCAAGTAATAGATTGAGAGTTTATATATCTTTTAAACAAAAGAAGGTAAGGGATTTTGTGGAAAAGGTGAGTTTAGACAGGAATGAATCAATGAGTCCCATCCCTAAGGGGAGAGGTATGAGGAATGGGGAACTCCAGGTGTAACAGTTGTGATCCTGAGATACAACAATCCGAATTGATTTTGGTGATAAGCAATCCAAAGGGTAAGTCTTGATAAAAATATGTCTCCCAAACCAGGATATTCCAAGAGCCCTGTAACCAAGAAGTAGTGGAACATCAGGAGATAAATATGTCTCTTGAAGGTCCTTAAATCACCAAATGACTCAGGACTTGCTTCAAAGTTTATGTGAGTTTAATTGGCTTAAGAGTTGCTGATTATCTGCACGATTAGCTAGGTTTATTCTCGGACTTGGAAGGATTGTTGGTATGTCAAGCCAATAGAGCTAGTCCTCCCTCGTGCCATTCTTCTGGTTACCTGGGTAGGGGTTCAAGCAAATTTTTTGTGGTTATAATCCCACTATCTTTTACCATTTCTGCCTCAAAGCAAAAACATCCTGAATATAGCCCCCAAATATTTAGTACCCTCTATTATAATAATGGGGACTGTGTCCTGACATTTTCATCAACAAAATCTTCCTTGAGAGAAGCTGTACACAGGTAAACTCAGAAATAATTCTGAGTATATTATACAATGTCATGAAGCTGAGATAATTCTGTTGTTGTTTTTAATAAATACTCAGAACTGCAATGCAAAATGATAGTGTTGAGGGCACTCTCAGTTCAGACTTTATTTTATTACTTTGACAGCCATTTGGCTCAGCTCTTTCAAGGGATTAAGATCATCTCCTATATCTACCCTTGAAAATAATGGTGTAATCTCTTGACAGCTTTCTTGATGGGTTAGCAACTACTTTTCAATCACCAAGTAATTTACCTCTCCTTTTTTCTATTTAGTCAAGAGCCTTCTGTGAATGCATCCCTAAATTCCAGTTTGTGTGTGGTGTGGTATGTGAGAGCTATACAACAACCCTGGATGACAAGTATGCTGTATTACAGAGAGAGGAGGCATATAAAAATCACAGAGTAAATACAATAGCATGAATAGCTTTTCTTTGTCTTAGTTTAGGAAAATATTCACTGATATGCTGTAAACTAACCCCAGGCATTTGTCAGTTTTCCCAGGCAACTACACTATGGAGTATAAATGCAAATCACATCCATCACGTGTCATTTTAATCACAAATGATTTTTGAATCATGTTCACATTTATGTCTACATCTTAATCAGTATTCTCTCACTCCCCCTATTCCTTATGCATGACAGGCATTAATTGCAGTCTCCATTTCCCTTCACAATCCTTGACAATAGGAATTGGGTTTCCAGATTCCTTTTCCCGATCACTTGCTATAGACAAATTTAGACTTTTCTAGAGAAAAGTTGGCCAATTGGGAAATGTCTTGGGGAAAAATCTGTAGTTTAAAGGAGCCAGAGGAAGGTGCATTTGGTGTTCTGCTACTAAAATTCTTGACTGGCAGGTTTGAAATATGCTAAATAACATAGGGATCCAATCTCTCAGAGACACAATTTACTATGTGTAAAAGATGACAGCATTGTGTAGTGTATAAAGATCTAGCATTGGTATTAGGAAGACTTTCCATGAGAGATAAGGGACTGACCTGCATTGCTAGATACAAATTTACTTATTTGTAAATTACCTGTATCTGTGAAATCAAGGTCCAACCTCTATTCTTAAAATGTTGGCAATAAAATACATACTTTACACCAAAATGTTGTTGTATTGCCTTTACTATTATTATTAGTAGTAGTAATAGTGGTGGTAATTAGTAGTAATAGTAGTGGTTGTTGTAATAGTTGTAGTCATAGTAACTGCCACCAGCTAGACTTCAGGATTTGGATGAAATATCATGCCTCTGGACCTCAGTGTCTTAATATATAAATTAGGGATAATAATACTTTAGTATTTCCTCTCTAAGGTTATTGTGAGGGTCAAATGAGATTTTTTTTATGTGAAGGTATTTGGAAATTATGAAGTATTATATGAATATAAAGATTACTGCCACTATCATATCAGAAATGTGAAGGCTTATATATGTTTCTTTTTTCTCTCCAAAGCAATTGCATATCTTACATCCTGGCATAAAAAGACTTCATATCAGTTTTGCTGACAGTGTTAATTTAGTCTTAAAACAAAAGCTTCCTGGTAGACCATTAACTCTGATTTTCCTTTCTGACACTCACTGTGGTACTGTCTCCTGTCAAGTGAATGACTTATCCACAACCTTAGGAATTGCTGCTAACACTAAGAAGTGAATTTTATACACACACACACACACACACACACACACGTGTGTGTGTGTGTGTGTATATACACATGCATATATGTTTAAATACTCTTGTGTGATTTTTATAATAAGTTGCATATTTCTTAAACGTAAGTCAAACTATTGCCTCAATATTCAATGGATCCATGAAGTTATTACTGGGACTTCTGCATGAATAAGGGTCATCTCAGTCACTTATATTAATATCATAACTTTTGCATATCATTTCATAAATCCTTCTACAGAGGATTCATATATGTACACATGCACATATAGGATATATGTATGTATATCTATCTATCTATCTATACATATAGGTATTATATATATGTCAGTGAATACACAAACAGATATGTAGATACCTACATAATATGTATACATTATATATGTGTGTGCATACATACACAGAGACATATATATATATATATATATATGTATATAAATAACATGATCCCTTTTTCCATGGAGTTATAAGGTTAGCAACAGCATAACACAGGAATACTTAACTATTATAGAAAATAATAAATGCATTAGACTGGGTATCGCATGAAGGTGAAGACAAAAGAGATCATGATTCATTATTACTTATTAGGTATATTGAGAAAAGTTTCATGGATATCATAAAAAACACTGAAAGAGGATAAAGGGATAAAAAAACGTACCGATTCAGCCTCTGCCCTCAATTAACTTTGTGTTTAATGAGAGAGAAGAGATTTCTGGTTAAACTAACTACAAATCAAAATAATTCTGAAATATATAAGAGAGTTATCCATCAGTATGTCCCCTTTCCTCCTTGTCTTATTCATATTCTTCTAGAATTTTCTTTTCAGAAAATCCATTCCTACTTTTCTGTTTTCTTTCTGAACCACATTTTATCCTACTTTTGAAAAGGTTTAATGAGACCATATTATTATGATTTACATCATAGTCATTTCTTATATACTTGTCTTCTCACTATTAACTCCCACCCTTACAAATGAGTAGTACTTGTAACACAGAAAAAAGACCCCATTAAATAAAAACATGTGACATGTCAATAATATCTAGCAGCATAAACAATAATCTGTAATCATTGTTATCCATCTTCTCAGTAAAAGAGGGGGCCATTTCTACTTTTTGATAAATTCTTTCATAAGTCATAGAGATCTTCATTGTGTTATATGCCAAAAAGTGATGTCTTTGACCTTTATAGCATATGTGTTATTGCAAACTCTTATTTCTTAAAGCTTGTTGTGACAAGGGCATTACAAGGTTGACTTCATGCCTTTACCCATCTTTCAAATCCTTTTCTCTACTCGAAACATTTTTTTTTTGCTTCCAATTACATAATCCAAATGATGCTAAAGACAAGTTAGTATGTGTGATAATGGCCAAAATTCTGGACTATTCTGGACTACAAGCAAATGCATTAATATTTACAAACCTTAAAATGCTCCCTTTCCTCCCCCCACTCCTTCTCTGTCTCTCTCAATATCATAGACCTATAGATGCCTATATATTATTTACCAACTAGACAGCTAGTTGACACAGTGGAAAACTGTTGGACTGGAAATCAGGAATACTTGAGTTCAAATCTGACCTCAGATTTGAAATGTTGGTGTTTCTTTTCCCAAAACACAGCCAGGTGATAAAAGTTTAGATCTTTTATTGTGTCCTTTAATATAGCCTGGTTAGCTCAGGTCTATCTCTCTGCCTGGCTCCAAGAGATCTTGCAGCTTTGTACTTGGATTCTGCCTCTGCTTTCTTCAGCCTCCAGCCACCAAAAAGGTGGAAGACGGAATGAATCTGTCTCTCAGTCCCACCCTGGCTGAGTTTGTCCCAGCTTATATGATCTATTCTAATTACATTATTATAGGTATTAATCTTGTGAAACTATATTAAGTACTAAGTACATGTATTGAACTAAAGAACTATTAATCACCATGCTAACCTAGATGAACATTGTTTTTATCAATTCTATTGAGTTAACAACAGGATTCTGACATCACCCTTGAGTTTTCACCTTGTTTCAAGTTGAGTTGACACTAGGATTCCAACAGATATCAGGTTTAGGACCTTGAATGTGTCACTTAACCTGTGGCTGCCTCAATTTTTTCATGTGTAAAATGGAAATAATAGTAACTACCTATTAGAGTAAAATCAAATGAAATATCATAAAGGCCTTTTTAAACTTTAAAATAGTACAAGTGTCAGTTATTATAATTGTCACTATATCATCACAACGTTTTTGTTGAAAAATCCTCCTTAATGTAGCATAAGATGATGTAAATACATTCTTGAAAACAAAAGAAGAGTCTGGTAAAGAAAAACATACAATAACAGTAGCCTAAAGGGTAAAAACATGTATTCTCATGATTATTTTTATGTACTGGGAAAAGTCCATTGTCTGTCATGTGGATATAGCTTAAATATGATAAGCTAAGAACCTTTTAAAAGATGAGTGCAGTTGAAGGATAACTATCAATTCAGTTCTTCATAGTTCAAATTTTGACTAGTGACTATCTTTCAATTTTTGTAAAGTCTATGTTTCTAAACCTTGCATTTCCTATGTGTACATGATCATGTATTTTAATACTTTCTGTTATTCCCAACTGTGCCTTGCACAGTGCTTACTGAATAGGCACTAAAAATATTTGATGAATGGATGAATTAATGCATGTGTGAATGAAAAGAAAAAAGCACACCTACTTATTTTAAGATAATTTAGAGCTCCCCAATAAAAATGCAAATAGAAAAACATTAGGTGTAACTTTCTTCTCTCTGTGTAATTAAAAATTCTATTGTAAGAATAATGAACAGTTATTTGCTTTAACCAATTAGTCTGCCTAAGCCATTTCTTATCCATAGTAATTTGTATTCTTGGAAAAGTACATGTCCTTGGGGTTATTAAACATTGCATAATGACAAATCTAAGACCTTGATGCACCATTTCTTTTGTTACTTGTTTGACTGGGGATTTTGCAGATCTTGTTCTGCATATATTCATTTCTATAAGATTGTATATTATGGGGAAAAGATGTCCTTTTGTGAAGGAAGATGAATGCACTTTGAAGATATAAAAGTAAACTTATCAGAACCTATAATTCATATCTGAAACTTTATGTGAGTCTACAAGCCTTGGTTCTGAAAGATTTTAGGTTGAGTTTTAAATCAGTTGGTTGAAAAAAGAATTATAATAAAATTTGAAAACATATTCTCTGGAATATGTATAGTACTCAGTTTTTTCATATGGAGATTTATCACTGCAAGACAATAACAAGTTATAGAGAAAAGTTGCAAAGTTTTAGATTTATGAAGTTTATTTGTAATTTGGTTGCATTCATTAGTGGTTCTTTTCTTCATTAAGAAATGCAATACACATTGAATTATCTACCACTTTTCAAATTTATAGGAACATCTTAATGATTAATTTCCTTATCTCATGGCTAGTCTGATTTTGTCATTAACATGAAATCACTTTTATGATGGCCAATATATTTAGCTTTCTAAATCACTGAATTATTATATGCTGAGTTATAAGAAACATTTTGCGAACAGTTCAACAATAGACCTATCACTAGTTTATCTCTACTACAAGTAATTGGTCATAGCATGCATGCTTGATCTTAGATTTTAGCTATATGAACATATATACAGACATAATAAATCCCTTTACTTATATGTCACATATAATATGGAGGTGTATTACATATTTATATGCACATATATATGTTTGGGTATACATGAAACATATACATATATATATATATATAATACATCTGTACTTTCTGAGTAGATTACATCTCACTGTTATTATATATAGAATAAATATATTATATATGTTATAATATAATAATATATAAATTATATATAATGGATTCATTCTTCAAGAAGGAATAAGTACTTTGGACTGTGCATGATACAGTATTTATAAAAAATGAAATTCACTATTTTTTAACAGACTAATTAATGATATAGGAATAATTCAAAATTAGTCTGTGGGGCCAAATAGATCATTACCTAATTGAAGCAGAGGTTAATATCATTGACATTTAGCTACATGTAGTTAATAAAATAACTGTACCAAATCAAGTCTGCATTGAGGAAAGAAATCAATGTTGGAAGCAACATGATCTTGGAAGCACTGAGGCTCTGAGGATCATTGTTCTAGGTGACTCAGAGAATTGAAGGAAACAAATCACACACGATGTTATTATACAAAGATACAATAAAGAAGATATCAGCAATTTGAAGAAAAAGCAAGAAATAAAAACAACAGGAAGTAACCTAGTCATTGATAAATTCAATAACTTTAATTAAAGATTTGAAAAAAGACTCCCTTTTTTTGACATAAATGACTACAAAGTTTGAAGAGAAGTTTGGCAGAAATTAGGTTTAGACCAACATCTTGCAACATTTGCTGTAATAAGCTCAACACAGACAAATAACCA
This sequence comes from Sarcophilus harrisii, assembly GCF_902635505.1. Taxonomy (NCBI): domain Eukaryota; kingdom Metazoa; phylum Chordata; class Mammalia; order Dasyuromorphia; family Dasyuridae; genus Sarcophilus; species Sarcophilus harrisii. Next base: position 108,668,899 of record NC_045426.1, read on the forward strand.
GAATGTGAAATATCACATTGATAAAATATTAGCATATCAGAGAAAATACCTTTCCCAAATGAGAACAGGGACAAAAAACTTAAGTAGACAAGAAGAAGTCATATATTACAAAACAATTTTGATCCTATAAAAATTTTAAAAATATTTGTGCAAACAATATCAATGAAGACAGAACAGAGAAGACAATTTCAAGTAAGAAGATTATTTTCATTATATCTCACTGATAAAATTGAAAATCAGATTTTTATGAGGAAAATATATAATAGCAAAACCTCCTTCCTAACTAGATAAGTATATAAAGGATATGAACAAAGAGATTTCAGAACAAGTACAAATGCTAAAGAACCATTTAAAATTGCTTTCCATGTTATAAGTACTAAGAAAAATGACAGTTAAATAATTTTGCACCCTGAAAATTGACAAGAATAAATAAATCTGGGATCAATCAATATTATGAGGGTTATTAACTAATGTAAAAGACAAATTATCAAGTAATGTGAAAATTTTGGATATCAGTTTGGAAGCATGCAGCAAAAATGATTAAACTGTCAGAACTCTTTGATCCAGTTATTCAATTGACATATATCCTAAGGAAGTTAAAGATAGAAGCAAATATTCAATGTACAGCACAATTAATAAATGTTCTTTGTGGTAACAATGAACTGAAAACTATGGTTGCTCATCAGCAAATTGCTGATAAAACTGTATAATATAAATATAACAAAATATTTTGCAGTAAGAAAATACAACTGGGACAAATAGAAACATGGAAACATTTGCATGAATTGATAAGAATGAAATAACCAAAAGCAAAATAGAAGTTACACAATAATTACAATTGAATAGGATCTCAAAAAAGGAAACTATCTTTCAAGAAATTGCATGCAGCAGCAACAACCACCACCACAAACCAAATCAAAGGATAGTTTTGAAAAACAGACAATGAAATATATTCCTCCCTTATGGCAGATAGTTGGGGCATTACTAAGAGACCATGTTGTCTCTATATTGTTAGATATGGATTTGTATGGATTTGTTGTATGTTGTCTCTCCCATTAATTGGGATGTCTTTTAGCTCTGTTTAAATCCTTAGAGATTAAATTAGCATACAGTAGACACTTAATAAATGTTTATTGATTGATGGATTTGTTGATTATTATATTAGGTATTTTGACTTAATTGCTTTTTATTTGCTACAAAAGAGGGTGCAACTACATAGAATTCCCAATCCCTCTATTTTTGTCCACCTGCATTTTTGATTTCCTTTACAGGTTAATTGTACACTATTTCAAAGTTTGATTCTTTTTGTACAGCAAAATAACTGTATGGATGTATGTACATATATTATACTTAACTTATACTTTAACATATTTTACATGTATTGGTCAACCTGCCATCTGGGGGAGGGGGTGGGGGGAAAGAGGGGAAAAATTGGAATAAAAGGTTTTGCAATTTATCAATGCTGAAAAATTACCCATGCATATATCTTGTAAATAAAAAGCTATAATAATAATAATAATAATAATAGTAATATAATAATAAAACCTTCAGAAAGAAAAAAAAGAGGGTGCAAAGTTGTCTGGAGGTATGGCTTGTAAAGATAAAGCATCAATTAAACTATTTTTTTTTTAGATCTCAATATTTGCCAAATCATATATCCATTTTCCCCAAAATAAAATAAATTTAGGAGAATGAAATGAGTTACATGAATATTGAAAGTACCTTGCTGGGGTCCAGCCTCTGCAGGGGATCCAGGGGGCTGAACAGGAGGAATAGGGTCGATGTCAAAGGAAGACAGGAGTCATAGGGTAGTTTAAGTGAGGAACTGATGGAAGTGATTTTTCTACTTCTCTCAGGCTCTTTCAGGCTTTATTTTTATACTATATCATGATAATATACTTTTCTTTAGATCAACATATTCTTCAGACATGTGTATGACTTATTGACCTTTATATGTTAATACATTTGACATTTAATATTTGAGTAAGTTTTTATAGTTAAGTTTAATTATTGATTACATTACTCAAATGAAAGGCAAATGTTATAAAAGGGTCAAATGTGATTTAATTTTGCTAGTTTACTTATGTCTTTTTTGTCAATTCTATGGATTGTTTGATTCCTTTATTTCCCTGACTTGGAACCATGTACATAGGCATTTAGGGTAATTCTTAGTTGTACTTTAACCATCTTTTGGTTCCTAGACATACTGATCTTTTCTGAGTCTAAATTGGTAAACATCATTATTTCCTGTTGCTTTGGATTCTCTTTCATAGTAACAATGCTTTCCATGGTGTTCTCTGCTTTATAATTTGTCTCAGTGAGAGATTAGTTTTATCAGGACAGAATATGCATGTGGAATCATTTCTAGTTAATTTGCCCAGATTCCCCTTGTCACCAGATATCTTTTTAGATAATGTTTAGTGCTGTAATCAAGCCAATTATAAATAATATAGGAAATAGTAGTCCACTGATGAGAATCATAGAAGAAATGTTGTTCTTGCATAAGTAGTGCTGTGCACATTTGTTCTTAGTGCAGGGCTTTGCCAATCAGTTTAGAGATTGTGGCTCCCAACAGTACCTTATCACAGATCCCTTCTTTGTTATCATACAAATGTCCAAAATTGTAGAAACTTCAAAATCCCTTTCTGTGCGTTGTTTGTTTACTATATGTTATTTAAAAAAAATACTAGAGCAAAATGCCATTGATAGATATAATTCTTCTGCTCAGTATTTGAGCCCAGGTAAAGAATGTCAAATTTACCATTACAGTAGCTTAATTGAAGCTATTTATCAGTTTAAGGATTTAAGGTAGGAAGATGTCATTAAGTCTTTTTGATGCCAGGATCATGACCACTCACTAGTATGTATAGCAACATATATCATTTTCATTGGAACAGTTATCAGTCCGGAGATTGCCAGAGATCAGAACAGGCTACCTTGCCTGAGATGACCAAAGGATGAAAATAAGGGTAGATTGTTTATCCAGTAAACAACATGAGTCGGTAAAAAAGAAAAAAAAAATTAAAATACATCAGTTTCTGACACCAGGAAATGGCCCTATAGGAATCAAGCATTGTAATGTGACTGATCCTAAGTAAGGATTAAGATTTGGCCAATCATGACAAGGGAATCATGGACAATCAAATTAGGACTTAATGAATGAATGTTTGACTTTTGCATTCTAAAAAGATACTAGTGGGGATATATATCACAGTGCTAATTATGAGTCATGAAAAATGGTCTATCAAAAATGACTCATATTTCTCTATGAATATGGTAATTAGGTTTCTCTGGACCTTAAAAGTTGTCCTCTAATAATGAATTCCATGCATATATTAAGTTAACAAAGATATCCTTTCTGATCATTAACATCAAGTGAGGCATAAGACATTGAGATGAAGCATATATTTAACAAAGGTGCTTGATACTCTCATAGTGAATGTAAAGCCCAGAGTGCACAGGTTCCTTATAGGTGATAAAGTAATTTCTGTTCGTGCTTGGCATTAAACTGTTTGTCACAAGCCCCATAATCTACAGGGTGTCTTTAATGAGCTAAATTGGATAAGTTCTTTTAATTCTCTGAGTCTTTCTTTATTTGGAAAATGAGGGTGTTGGACTTTTAAGATTCCTTCTATAATTCTATGATTCCATAGCTACTCAAAATATGTTTCCTTCACACAGGAAAACAAATGAATAAAAAAAAGACCATTGTACAAATTATGCTATGCAGTTGGATTTATTAATGGGGCATATTAACTTGGATATTGAGTTGAATCCAGCATAAAAAAGAAGCAACACAGAAGACAAGACTATTATCTAGTCTAGAATACTAGATATTATTTGGAAAATGTGTCACTTTTCCCACAAATGTTTGCATTTCCCACTGCACTTCCTAACTCATCTTGTTAATATCAATATTCTCCTGGTAATATTCTCCTTTATGTATCCAAATGTATCCAAATCTTATTAAAATGTTGCATCTAAAGAATCAAAATTATGAGTTACCTAAAGGGCAATAAAAAGATACATAATATACCTATGGGGTTGTAGTATCTATCTCTCTGTTTCTCTATTATTTGTATATCTAAGACAGCTTGAGTGCACTTGGTGTACCAAAGTACAAAAGAAAAACCAGTTATATAAATAGATTAAAGGATAAGTATCAACTGCACTGGTCTAAAACAACAATAGCAATAACTAGAGGAAGACTTCCAGCATGTTTGTTAGGTCTTCTAGTGAAGATTTAATAGAACATGAAGAAACAATTTCACAGGAAGAGAAGGGATGAAAAGGTGTGGATGGGTTGTAATGTGCACCAATGGAAGCATCAGAATACAAGCTCCTTAATGGCATGTGCTACTTCATTTTTGTCTTTGTTTCCTCAGTACCTAGCCCAGTGCCTAGATATGACAGGCATTTAATAAATGTTTTTTGATTGATTGATTTCTTGGCTATGCCACTAAGATACTGAATTATTTGTGCTAATAAATAAAATGGGTTGCATTCATTTATTCTCTAATTTCTTTGACAAAATTATGTGGCTTATATCAATCACATTTCCTAATTTAAGCAATAGCAATTCAGGAAATCTTTAAAATAAAATATAATATGTACATATTAAAATGGATGTACTCTAAGCATTATAGGTGTTTTAATTCCCCTATATTTAGAATCCTATATGTAGAAAAAGAACTACAAATGAAAAGAAAATTAGCAAAATAATGTCTTATCACAGGCTACGACAGTAAAAGAGACTAAGGGACAAACTGATGTAGTCTAAAAAAGAGAATGCTCAGAGGAGACATGATCACAGTGTGTAAGTATTGTACCTTTAAGGTAACAATATAAATGAAGGAAGGGAATTATTCAAAGTCTCTGAAGATGATAGGATAAGCAGCATTGGCCTAAAGCTAAGGTAAAGAAAAGTAATATAGATAAAGAGGGGGAGATGTTCTGAACATTAAAGAGAAATGGGCAATGGAGAAAGAGTAATAGCAACAAAAGAGGCACTTTTCAATTGAAGGAGGTATGTAACATTAACAGAAATGATGCAATGGCTACATTTACAAACCTATTTTTTCCCATTATATTATCATTGAATCAAGAAGGGTTCAGACAGATCACCAGTTATATATTAGTTTTCTTACCAAACATTTTATTTTTCAAACACTTTTATTAAAACAATAAGTATCAATTAAACACAGGTGAGCAGAGAACTGCCTCTAACTGTTTAAGAAAATGCAAAATTTAGCTTAGGCACAGACTTGAAGGATTTTGCCACTAATTAATAATTGCAATAACATTAATTAGCAAAATAATAATTATAATGACACTACAATATTGAAATGAAAATGTCAGAATACTTTATAATCATCACTCATATGAAAACATTAGGAATAATTTCATACTTATAGGCAGAAATGAAAAGGGTATGACATGTCATATGTTTTCTCAACCATTGAATTAAGTCATCTAATAGTTAATTAATATTTTCCCTTCTTTGATATCATGGTCATACACATATACATTAGTATTTAACTAACAGCTAATTATTACACAGTAGAGAAGAGGAACCAGTTACTACTCCAAGACAGTTGTTAAAATTAACAAAATAATTGGGCCATTTTAGTCATAAGAATAGTGCTAAAAAGTGATCACTTTAAAAACAAAATCCTATAAGCCTTATTTTATTCTCTCCTATTATATTCTCTACTTTTGATTTGTAGCAATTATCCATCCCCTAAATTCATGGGAGTTTGATTAAATCTCAAACCTCTAAACTTGATTATAGCATTAATCATTGAAAAATTAGCTTAAGGCTTAAGATAAAAAAGTGTGCAAAGTTTGTGTTATCTCTATTTTCCAACCCATTACTGCCTCTGCACAAAGAAAGCAACACCTTAGGTGTGAAAATATTAGCACAAAATATCACAGCATCTTGGTAGAATGTTATTTTCTACTTGAGTGTTTCAGCCAACAGCTCTATCTACTATTTAAAATCTTTTATTTTCCTCAGTGGTTAATATTTTCTGTCCTTTAAGTCCTTTGGAAAATTCCAAAGGTTCATTGTACAGCCCTGCTGGGTAACATAAAAAACTGAGTATTCTACAATGCTTAAAACTCTGTTAAATGAATTCAGCAGATGAATTCAGCAGCAGAAAAATCTCAAAATCAAAACCAAATAAAATAAAAATGCTCTGACCTATGCCTAGATCGTCTATTTAGCTTCATGTATATTTCCTGTGAAGTGACAATTTAGATGTTTGTCTGCTTAAAGGAAATGGATATCCCCAAAACACAGGAAAAAAATGGGATAAAATTATAAGTGGTATATTTTATAAATTTGAGTCAAATGTGAATATTGAGAAACTCTTTTTATTCATATATTAAAATAATAAGCGTATTGCTAAGATAGAATCCCACTGCAAGTATGTAATCTATTATTGGTACCGGGGACATTATGGTTCAATGTCAGTAGAGTGTTATTTGGTCATTTTGCCTACCAAGTAGAGTTTTTTACATTAGAATTGACCTATTTGTTGCTATCACTTTTTGGTTGTTTGTGACCCATTCTGGGATTTCCTTTCCAGAGATACTGGAGTTGTTTGCCAATCTTTTTCCAGCTCCTTATATAGATGAGAAAATGGAAGCAAACAGGTTAATTGACTTGGACAGGGTCATAAAGCTAATAAGTATCTAAGAACAAATTTGAACTTAGGAAGAAGAATCTTTCTGACTTTGGGACCAGCATTTTATTCATTATACCATTTAGCTCCCCTGGAATGGCCTATGGCAGTTTTAAAAGAAAAAGGTGATCCATTCTTGTCTGTTTTCATATTGTTACCTAGTACACAATGAACTTTATATTTTGAATTCATTGGAAATAGCTCATTAGTAATTGGAGGGAAAATGTAAAACAATTGAGGTTTGAGTTCATACTCTGCAAGTAGAGAAAGCAAAACAATAACAAACAAACCCCAAAACATACAAATATTCAATGTGGAAGAGAGTATAGGAAAATCAGCTCAGTCATCCACAGAGGGTGGACCTGTGAAATATTCTAACCATTCTGGAAAATAATTTGGAATTATGCAAGGCAAGTTTCTAAACTGTAAAGTAATCCCAGCTTTTTATGCAACAATCCTAGTTCAAGGCATGAAATTCAAGGAAGGAAAGACATGTCTAACATACACCAAAATATAGATACTCTTTATGGTGGTAAAGAACAAGAAACAAATTGGTTGGTTATCATTTGAGGAATGTTAAAAGAAAACAACCCAAACTCTGGCATATAAGACAGAACATTAATGTATAGAAAGCAATGACAAATATGATGAATTCAGAGAAACATGGGAAGATCTGTATAAATTTATTCACACAGTAAAATAAACAGACTCAAAAGAAGCAATCAATTAAATAACAAACATTCATTAAACGTGACAGTGTATCAGGTACTGTGCTAAGAACGTCGTATATAATGTTAACTAAAGAAAACCATTAATAGAAAGCTGAATTCTGAGAATTAAAAAAAAATAGTAATGCTGATTTTAGAAACATTCCTCTCTCCTGATGATAGAACATTACGGAACTTATGAGATGGAATGTTATTAGGTAGATTCAGTATATGGAGTGTTTTGGCTTAATTATTTTTCTTTTTAATGAGGGAAAACTCATTTTAGTGATGAACTTTCTTTTTTTTTTTTTTCATCACAGACATGACAAAAGGCACCACACAAACATATATATTTTAAGAGGACATACAATTTTTTAAAAAAGTACATTGAAAATCACATCATTAATTTAGAAGAATAGAAAACATTTTAGTAGACCTCATTTTAAAACAAAATGAAGATAAAGCAACAAGTATTTTCCCCATTTAGGATTTATATTCAATAGGAGAGTTTGAAAATCCATATTTTCATGTAGGTACACAGAGAAATATACATAAAAATGTACATGTATATTCGCAAACAGATTGGGCATTCTTGCTCATATTATAATAGATGATGTATATATAAATAGCACTAAAAGGTTTATATAGTGATATATATCTATATAACCTCATTTAACCTTTGTAACAATTATTTGAGGTATGTGCTATTATTAAGATAATAACAGATAAAATAAGAAAACTTAGACTTTTCCCCAGATCACATATATATCTTAGGAAGGATTTGAATCCAGGTTTTGGTGATCCAGTTTCCATTCCTCTCTGAGCTCCACTTTTGATATCCCCTTTATGTCATAGCATCCTCTCACCCTTAACATTCCTGGTCTTCTTATGTGGTTCATGCCCTCCATTTTGTAGCTCCTTCCTCTGACTGGATTACTCCTCCCAGACAAACATTTTAAAGAATATGCTCAGGTCAGTCATGATTTCATTATTCTTGCTCTATTACTGATTCTCCTAATTTTCTCCTCACAAATGATAATAAATATCTTATTGTTCTACTATTCCAACTTTTCAATTATTTATATCTTGTTTTCTCCCACTAGAATAATAAAAGTTTTTGAAATTAAAGACTATTTTTCTTTCTGCATATATTTGTATTTCTGGCATTTCATATAGTGGTTGGCATATAATAAGCTCTCAATAATACTTGCTAATTGATAGACAAATCTACTACTTTATCTACTTTATCATGTTGCCTTCTACTGACAATTTTTTTTTCATTTAATATTTCTTTAATGCTACTACAAAACTATGACCTTATTTTTTTTTTATTTAATAGCCTTTTATTTACAGGATATATGCATGGGTAACTTTACAGCATTAACAATTGCCAAACCTCTTGTTCCAATTTTTCATCTCTTACCCCCCACCCCCTCCCCCAGATGGCAGGATGACCAGTAGATGTTAAGTACATTAAAATATAAATTAGATACACAATAAGTATACATGACCAAAACGTTATTTTGCTGTACAAAAAGAATCAGACTCTGAAATATTGTACAATTAGCTTGTGAAGGAAATCAAAAATGCAGGTGGGCATAAATATAGGGATTGGGAATTCAATATAATGGTTTTTAGTCATCTCCCAGAGTTCTTTCTCTGGGCATAGCTGGTTCAAAAACTATGATCTTATTGATGTGAATACTTCCACTAGGAAAGAGTACAATTCATCTAGGCCTTTTCTTCATTTGTTATTCTTGTGAGGGGAAATAGGAGAAGATTAAGATCTCAGTGTTCAATCTTGAATCCCTACTTTAATTAATCCTGTTAACTAGATGCTAAATTCTATTGTTTCAATACTACAGAAACACTGTGAATAAAATCCTTGCATCCTGTTAACTGCCTATTACGCCACTCCCATTATTTCTGCCAAAATGTTAGATTTTTTACTAAAGTCTTTTTCACATATCATGGATAATTGACATATACCTCTCAGTCCATTTTTACCCTTTGCTAAATAATTTGTTCCATCTCTTTTTCTCATCATTTCCTGAATGGTATACAATCCATTAAATAGTTTAGCCCCAGGGAGAAAAAAACAACAACAACAACACTTGTGTTGTATGAACAAATAATGGTGAAGGAAGGACATGCTAATAGCTTCTTCTAAAAGTGAATAATTTCTTAGTATTTTGGACTTGGGGGGTATTTTATATATTTTTCTTAGTAAGAAAAGAAATATTGGAGGCAAAGAAGATCAAAACCCAGGAGGTCTAAAAAGTAAATATTTTTATTGCAGTAAAATTTCATCCCTGGTAATTCTTTGGCTTTCATTTACAAAGGATTTGCAAATTGACTTGACATTTTCTTCACAATAAGTCTGAAGTTTCCAGCTTCCTGAATATTTTTATTTAAGAACCTCAATGTCTTTTGTAACTAACAAATAAAACCCTTAAGTACCCTAGTTAAGAAGATGATTGTGTTTATTTTGTAGATGAAGGAGAGAATTATTTTAATATTTTTGATAGGTCACAGAGGAAATCACTGTCCTAGATCTTGGGTCCCATTCTTTTGCTTAATCTTCTAAGCAGTGCTTTCCTTCCAGTTTCTAGCTTGAATTATGGGAACAGCCCCAAGATGTCTAATTTGCTCACTTTTATCTCCATATCATGCCCTATGTTTTGACAATTCTTAAGAAAATGATTATTATTAAAATTTATAGTTCAGAAAAGTAGGTCATAGACATATGAAGATAGTTCTGGACTGAACAGGTACAATCAGATTTTTGGACTTCATCTGCTTCATTGAACCTATTTGTACATTTGTACAGAACATTTTATTTAAAACTAGCAATAGAAGTCATCATTCTTGCATTATTGGCATGTGACCTAATACCACTTATTATTATCCTTTCACAAAATCCTCTTTTGAGGTTGTGGCAAAGTAAGCTGAAGCAAAAGCTGACCTTGTCTTTTTTTTTATTTTAGCTTTTAAGCAATACATTTTATCTTATGTTGCTCTTCCATACAATGCTTTGTTTTGCCTATTATCATAGTTTAGAAAGTTAGGAATAAATCACATCTGATTTAGGGACTCTAGATTCTTGGATCTAAAGATTTTCTAGAGTACTATCAATTACACAAATAGGTTATGACATTTTGCACAGTAACTTGACTTTAAGCATTTTCATTACAATTTCATAAAATACTTGATTTGGTGATTCTGTCTTGTGAGTTCTATCATAATTCATGCATCTAGAAATAAGAAAGGCTAGCCAAATATTTTTTAATGAATCAACAGATATTGATTGTTACCCAAAGGCAATGAGATGGCACAGTGGACAGAGATATGGTCTTTGAGTCAGGGAGACAAGTTCAAAGCCAGCCACAGACTCCTTTGGGCTGTAAGACTTTGAGAAAGTCATTTAACTTCTGTGTGCTTCAGTTTCTTTAATTGTAGAATTGGAGATAATAATTGTGCCTACTTTTTTAGAGATGTTGTGAGGAAAAATTAAATAATATTTATGAAGCTCTTAGCATACTGCCTGATACGAGGTGCTTAATAAATGCTTTAAAAATGGCTGAGTATTTGATATTTGCCCAGCATAGTGATATAAAGAGTATAAACAAACAAACAAAAAACTTCCTGTAAGATATTATTCCTTCAAGATTTTTAGTCTATCAATTTTGAAGCATCATCTCTTATCTATCAGATTGGCTAAGATGACAGGAAAAGATAATGATAAATGTTGGAGGTGTTGTGGGAAAACTGGGACACTAATGTCTTATTGGTGGAGTTGTTAAATGATCTAACAATACTGGAAAGTAATTTAAAATTATGTTAAAAGGAATATAAAACTGCTCATACTTTTTGATCCAGCAGCGATCCAGCAGACCCGTGATGGGGTCTAAATCCCAAATAGATCATAAAAGAGGGGGAAAGATGCATATGTGCAAAACTGTTTTTAGCATCTCTTTTTGCAATGGCCAGGAATTGGAAATTGAGTGGATGGCTATCAGTTGAGTATATGAATGTAGTGGAATATTATTATTCTAATAAGAAATGAGCAGGCTGGTTTCAGAAAAGCTTGGGATGACTTACATGAACTGATGCTGAGTGGAGAGAACAGAACTAAGAGAACATTATACAGTAATAAGATCTTGTGATGATCAATTGTGATGGATTTGGCTCTTTTCAGCAAAGTGATGATCCATGACAATTCCAATAGAATTAGAATGGAAAAATGTCATCCACATCCAGAGAGAGAACTATGGAGACTAAATGTGGATTGAAGCATACTACTTCATCTTTTTTGTTTATTTGCTTTTTTCTTCCTCATGTTTTTCCCCTTTTGGTCTGATTTTTCTGACACAATATGACAAATAGGGAATTAAGTTTAAAAGGAATGCATATGTTTAACACCAAATTGTTTGTCTTTGGGAAGGGAAGGGGAGGAGAGGGGAAAATGTTTGAAATACAAAATCTTACAAGGATGAATGTTGAAAATTATCTTTACATGTATTTGGAAATATGTAATAATATGAATTAAAAAGTTAAAAAATATTTTTGGTCTATTTGAGTGAAGAAGAGTGAGATTTATGAAATTATCATCAATGATATTATCAAACAAATGTCGCTCCATGCTTCCCTCTAACTTTCCTCAGGGTATTCATTTTGAGATTATCTTCCGTTTTCGCTATATACCTTGTATATATATAATTGTTTTTATGCAGTCATTAGATAGGGAGTTCCTTGAAAGCAAGGACTGTGTTTTTAATTTTCTTTGTATCATCCATGCTTAGCACTGTTCCTGACATATAATAGGTATTTAATAAATGCTTGTTAATGGACAGTTAATAGTTGTTGACTAATATTCAAATGAAATACTCACCATATGGAATCTATGAATTTTAATTTTAAATGGTTTCCTTTGTAATTCTTGAAATTCTTGTTTCTAACTTCTATAGTTTTTTTATATACATTTTATTTTATGTGTTTAAAACATTTTTTTCTGAATAAAGTTTCAGCTGACAGCTGAAGGGGTTTATGACACAAAAAGATTAAGAATTGTCACTCTAAATATATATATATATATGTGTGTGTGTGTATATGTATATATGAAACAGTATAAAGAAAAAAGAGATGAATAGGAATTAATAGCTAGACAATGATGACTGATATGAGATCCAAGTTTGACCCTGAATGTTCAGTATTTGAAAGTTCAGTAATTTTGTATCAATCAGGCACTGTGCTAAATTTGAGAGATACATAATCAAAAGTAGTCACCTGCCCTTATGGAATTTATATTCTAAAGTACAATATCAGTGCTCTAAATGATAGTGAGGAATCTGTTTGATCCTATTTTGTTTTGATCCTAATTATGGTCTCTGTGATATCTGCTTCCCAAACTATGTAGTTTTTGTTTCCCATTTGTATGTACTGCAGACTGCATCATGGCTTCTTTTGTCTGTTCCTACATCTGGCTGATGATCTCTTTATGCTGTTTGATGTTCTTCTATTCATTTCTTAAATAGACATTAAATGTCTACTATATATAAAATATCATATAAGGTATTAGTGAGAGATACAAAGTTTGGGGACTCTATTCCATGCCATACAATACAGTAGTGAGAAATAAAGATAAATATGATCCATAAAACTAATAATAACTATTAACATTTATAAAACTCTTGAAAGCTCATGAAGCACTTTATACTTAATAATTTGATCCTAAAAACAGGTCTGTGAAGAAAATGTCATAATTATTCCTCTTTACAGTTGTTGCTAAAGATAAATGACTTGTCTAACAGTCACAAAGCTTGTATATGTCTGAAGCAGGATGTAAAAACAAATCTTCGTGATAGTAGATTCAGTGCTCTATCATCTAAAATTTTAGCTTCATTACTTGGCCTGATACATATGTTAAGGTCTTAGGGAGATGAGAAATAAAGTACCATGTGAGGTATGAAGAAAATAGCCATAAATGATCAAAGATATCAAAGAAACTTTCACAGATGGGGTGATGATAGAATTAGACTTTAAAGTATAGATACTTTATTCAATGGATGTGTGTGTATGTGTGTGTGTGTGTGTGTGTGTGTGTGTGTGAATTCTCAGACTCTACTCATATTTAATGGTTTCAGCCATTGTAATTTATATACCAGTAACAATGGTGTTTCACTGAGGAAATCTTCATATTTATCTTTTAAATGACATGCGGAAAATCTCTCTATTCTGTTAGGTTGGATAATACAACAAGATTCACTGATAACTATAGGTTCTTTAGTCCTTACTTAAGACAGTCATTTTCAGATCCCACCTAACTTATAAGTCTCAGAAATAATATGAACTATGGAACCTCTACAAGTGATTTGGAGAAATGAATGTTAAAACTTAAAAGTTCCATAAAAAAAGACATTGAGGAAATTACCATGGTGTCTGTGAGAAATAATGAGCAAAGCAATGTAATTGAACCATAATTCATATAAAAATAATATATATTTATATTTACATATATATATTTATAAATATCCCCTTCCTTTTTTTTCTTATTGCTTTGCTTTTTGATGTCAAATGGCTATTAAAAATTAGTCTGAAGTATGAAATTTGCAGAATTCAGCAAATATTTGTGAATCATTTTTCTATGTAGTATATGCACATATGTACATATATCTATATAAGCACAGGCAAATATGCTGAGAAATTGCCTGAGTGTAGAGCCAACACAATGTCCAAGTTTAAAACAAAGTGAAGATTTATAAATACAATATCCTTTCCTAATCCTCTATTTATCTTCTGGGCATCTTTGAGTGCTGATAATGGGGAAAATCTCTTTTACTGCAGTCCATAGGGAGATTTGCAAGGCAAATTAAAAATAAGAGCAATAAGGAAAAATAATATTTTAAAAGTCACCCTTGGCGGCCCATTGTGAAGGAGTTATGGGAAAACAAGTGTAGTCATTATTAATACAAGAGATGTGATCGGCAAAGTGTACATTCAGTGAAAAAATCTAAATTCAAACAATGTTTATGTGGACTAGAAGTGAATGGATATTGTCTAGGACATTAAATTGAGTAATATGGTGCTTTATGAGATAATGGAAATGTTTAAACTAGAGGACCACTGGTTAAAGAAGCTGTGATGTATATAATGCTGTAATGATGATTCATGCATTGCATTGTGGGTTAGATAAAATGATGTCTAAGGTCTCTTCCAACTCTCAGATTCTCTGATACATTTTAGTGGCAAAAATAAACTGTCTGTCTTGTTTATATAAGATAGAAGACGCTGGTACAATAGAGAACCAGACTTGGAGTTAGAAAAACATACATATATTGGCTGAATATGCCAGAAAAGCATGTCACTTCTCAAAGGTCTGGATAGTTCTAGAGATCTAAAAGTCATAAAAGTGGTAATCTGCATTAGTAGAGGTGGAACTTTCTTATCTGGGAGTTTTCTATGTCAGTAAACACACAGATTCAGCCCTTATATAGGATGATACATTTTAAAATTTCATTCTGTGACCTTGTGCTCAGCTGTAGTTATTCTGTGTTGCCCCTGTACATAAGGTCTTATCCATTAGATAATTATCTATCAGTAGACAAAGAAAGTTTATTTAGTGGATCTCCAAATTCATTGTCATCTCCATGTTTATCCCCCTTCTCTCCCTTGAATTAATTAATAATGAAAATCAAAGTCAATACTTTCATCTTTGTGACAATGTGAAAAATTGTCACCATTCTTATATCCACAAATGTTTAAGCATTTTAAGTACACTTTTTTGTCCCAGTTACCCTCTACCTAGATTATAAATACCTTTGAATATTTTCCACAGCATATCACAGTAAATTATTAGATCCTTGCAAGCAAGGGGTTACATCTGCAGGATCATTATGCAGCATGGTATTTCACTTTCTTGGGGGAAGGTTTCTTTTAACAGGTCCCATGATTTTCTTCATATAAATTACTATTGAATGAAGAAAATGAGACTCTTCCAATATAGGTCAGCATTTTCTCAGTAATTTGTAGTCTCACCACCTTTCTAACTCTCCACCAATTGCTTTGTGCCCTTTGGGCTGACTCTGCTCCCACTTCTGCTTTTCTGATTAGTAAGTACCTGATCAGATTTACCATGTTTGGAGGATCACTGGATAGTCTGCTTTCATTATTCCTAGTCCAACACACCTTCCTGACTGCTTTATTTCTTCATTAACTGCCTAGGTTCTCATCTATCATTTTCTAGCTTTTCTTACAGAGTGAGGGAAACACATAGTTAGGAATCATAATTGTGAGTGTGTATAGGATGAACTTGTAAAATGGAACTGAACAGCAGAATGGATTAGAAACCACAATGCAACAATACATTATTTTCAAGAAATTCACTTGAACAGAGAGTTTAATAAAAGCTAGAGCAGAATTTATCATGCTTCAGCTGAAGTAAAAAAAATGCAAGGGTATTTTTCTTCTCAGAAAAAGCAAAAACAAAAATAGGCCTATTAAAAGGGATAAACAAAAATACTCTTTCTAAAAAGAAGCATGGATAATGCAGTAATATCAATATTAAACACATATGTGTCAAATGGCATAGCATCCAGATTCTTAAAGGAAAATATATATAATAATATAACAAAGGAATTAAAGGAAGAAATATATAAAACTATGCTAGTGAGAGACCTCTACTTTCCCCTTTCAGAGACAAGTAAATCTAATCATAAAATAAGAAAGAAGTCAAGAAGGTTAGCATTAGATTCATGTTGCTTCTCATTTGGGAAACAGACTATCTCCTCAACTTAAAAATAGTAAGTATTTAATTAATGTTTGTATCATTGAATTGAATGATGTGGTCTTAAATGAATGTGCCTAGGGCAAGATAGAAACCATTGATATTAGAGAACATGGTAACTAGATTCTCCCCTTTTCCCCAAATTATTACCATGCTGCTGAGAAGAGTTCCAAATAGAAATGGCTAATTTTTTTGACTATGGCAAACTATAGGTGAATGGAAGACCTTGTGAAAAATCCCAGAAGGTGTTGTCTGTTTCCTTTGATCTTGGGAAAGTTTTGTTACTAGTTTTTTACTTTCTCTAATAATTTTCCTAAAAAAATAGAAATCAAATCATATTTTCTAATGGGTTGGCATTTATAATTTCAGGGATATTCGAATTGATTCAATTTTGAATTGATCTTTACTTGGTAATGGCTGCTTCCATGTATATGTATTAACTAAAACATAATTAAATATTGTTAGGTGATGCAACCAGATTACTCCATTTATTTCTTTATATAGTATTTTTTTCCAACTACATGTGAATGCAATTTTAAACATTATTTGAAAATAAAACTTTGAGTGTAAAATTTCTTTCCATTCTCCCTCAACCCCCTTTCCCCTAAGATGGCAAGCAATCTGAGATAGGTTATATATGTACAATCACATAAAACACTGACTCCAGGTTAATAATCTCTGCTTCAAGGAATCTTTGCTCAGAGCTTAAAAGATATTGATTAAATTCTCACATTTTATCTATATAATATCAAATAACCAGTTAAACTATATTTTTATTCCTACAAAATTCGAATTTAATTCATTTATTTGAAAACATATTCTTACTTCTATGGCAGCCCTCCTTTATTTTTTGTAAAGAATTATTTATTTGAAAATGTATGGTGTGTGAGGTAAGAAAAAAGTCAAACCTGAATATGAAAGGTCAGATCTATGATAAAGGCACTTCTCAACTAGAGAGCTAAATAGACCTAGAGAAAGAATAGACCATCAAGTGCAAATGTTTTTACCCTCTTATACTAAGAAATTTCCTAGTTTAAAAGAGGAGATCACAAGAGGAAGAATTTCCCTTCCTTTTATATGAATGCCTATTCAAATAAATAATAACAGATTCTGAATTTATCAGAAATTCAAGAGACATTAGCACTCTCTTCAGATGTTAAGGAGAAGTGTGGGGACATATATTAAGGTAAGAGGATGTCATGGCAAGCATCAATGTGATCAATGTGACATATGTTCATAGTAGGAGGAAAATATTAGTTTTTATATTGTAAGCACTTGATCTGGCCACTCAAAGGATGAAAAAAGAGTAAATGTGATTCTGGGAGAGTTGCTTAATTTCTCTCAAGAAATGCATGAAGAATGGCTAAAATCGAAGTTTAACTAGAGATCCTGATAGTAGGAAGGAATTTCACCTCAAAAGTATTATCACAAAGACTTTATGTGATAAGATGTAGAAAAGAAATATGTCTCTAAAAGGATAAACATCATTCAGAAGGAAGAGGGAAGATAAATGGGAGATGTGGAATTTAAGTATATATTAAAAAGATGTGATCACATGGGGAAACAGAAGAACCAGAGTGAAGATGTGTATTTGAGTGAAAATTGAGGTAAACTGAAACAAATGATATTGTTCATGGAAGCATATTTTTATTGTTTCAGTTGTTTCAGTCAGTCCAACTCTTTATGATCCCATTTGGGGTTTTCTTGGCAAAGATACTGGAGTGGTTTGTCATTTCCTTCTCCAACTCATTTTACAGATAAGGAAACTGAGTCAAACAGAGTTAAATGATTAACCCAGGGTCACACAACTAGTAAGTGTCTGAAGCCAGGTTTGAACTTAAGATGATAAATCTTCTTGACTTCAGGCTCAACACTATCCCTCTGTGCCACTTAATTGTCCTGAAATATGACATAGACTATAATAGAAAAATAAACTAGAATAGTTATTTGGAAAGAGGTTACTGGCTTGTCATAGTAGGCGATCAATAAGCATTAAGTACTTACTGTATGCTGGGGACATTGTACACTGTATACCATGCAAAGAGACAGATTATATTTGTAATGAGTGACTTTAGTCACGAGGCAGTACATGGAGCTCTCTGCCCAGATCTGAGCAACTAATTATTTATTAATTTATCTTAATACTATTTCCATTCTTCCAAAGCTGCAGGAAGAAATAAAAGGCAAACTTCTATTATGGATATAATTCTTTTCATCATGGAGGAACTGGTTTTTGGTGTGGAGATGATCAGAAGTACTGGCATTATGCTATTATAGATTTTATGATAAAAAAAGAACTACAGGCTTCAGGTCTCATGTAACTCAGAATGGGGAGAGGTTATGCTTTCTAAAACTGCATGCTCTCAGGTGACTTTCTCACACCTGCCTGAATGTGTTGTTTCCTATTGGTCAAGTAATTGATTTCATCTGGATATACTATTTTCTACTGGTCCAGTAATAGCAATCATCCAATGATATGATCAATGGACCTTGGGGAAGACAGCAAGAATATATCTCTTTCTTTCAGCAATCAATTCCTAAAAGCAATTATCTTTCAGGAAAACAACCCTGTAAGGTGAAGTACTTCTACCAACTAACTGGATTATTGCTTAACTCACTCACTGAACTGGATTCAATATTTATGGCCAGATATCTGAATCTTTTATCCAATCAAAGGTATTTCCTATGTTGTGTTATTTTCTTTCATCTAAAGTTCTAAAATATTCCCTATTGACTAGTACAGAATCATAAAGGGCACTAATGTTTAAAAAAAAGGAGGAGGACTGGAAAAGACAGCTAAACTATGGAAATTCAAAAAGCAAGCTCTTTGAATTTTATGATATCAGTAATAAAGAAATCTTGGAAATAGTATGAGGACCCATAAAAAAATGGACCCTTTCCTTGGGGAAAGATCAAAAATAATATTCACCTCAGGACATGCCAATTAGAATTAGAATACCTGAGTTTAGCTATGTACATGCTCATGGAAACTAGCTATAAGTTTCCCATTCTTTACAAAAAAATTAAATATTCATTAAAATAATTGCATATAATTGATAATAACAAAACTGGTTATTTCAAAGATAATTTAAAAGAACTTTTTGAAGGAACAAGCTACAAAAAGGGTTTTATGCAAAAATTACTGTCCAGCGAAATAAATTAGCAGTTCTTTCTAGAAATATCCAAGGTACAATTCTATCCCTTTCTCACTAATCTTATACTTTCTCTTCATCAACTAGCTCTAAATCATTAATGTTGGCATATCTAACATGGCATATTATAGATCATCACCCACTGAACTCTCCAATATTGCCCTCCAAACAACTTTAAAATAATACCTCAATCATATGGCTTTTCTAGTCTAAAAAAACGTATGAGGTAAGTAGATAAATACAATCAAGGCAGAGGTCTTACCTGAGCCCACATATGCAGCAGTGACAAATGTAAAGCAGCATCAGCAACTTCAGGAGAATATGTAAGAATATAGGGGACCCTTTGCTAGCACTAGGTACAGATGTCACTTATTGACAATTGTGTTGCCCATATGTAGTTCTAGATCCCAGTTTCAGTGAAGAAAGGAGTAAAAGTAGTTGATCACAAGGATACAGTGGTTCTAGGCACAGGGCCAAAAAAGAGAGGAGTGCTAGTGTGTGTAGCTATAAAGTACCAGGGGTTCTTATTTGGTCAAGGCCAGAGCATAGACTAGCAAAACTGTGATCATATATTTCTCAGAATGATTTTACCTAGGAAGAACCAAAAGTTTGCAGATCCCCAAAACTATTTCTGAAAACAGCTGCACAAGAAGTCTGGCACTGTGGCTCCCTACCCCCAGATAAGCAGAGCCCAATCACAAAACAAAGTCAAGAAATAAACTAGAAAAATGAGGAAACAACAACAAAATTTGACCATTACAAAGCTTTTGTGGTGGCAGGGAATAATAAGATATACATTCAGATGAGGAAAACAACATGACAACAGCTACAAAGAGCCTCAAAGAAAAAGGTTAACTGGATCCAAACCCAATATGAATTGCAAAAGAGCTAAAGAAATAGTTGAGAGAGGTAGAGGGAAAATTTAGGAAAGAAATAAGAATGATGCAAGAAAATTATGAAAAGAGAATTACCAGCTTGGCAAAAGAGGCCCAAAAATGCTGAAGAAAATAATACCTTATGAAACACAAGTAGTCTGCTTACTACAAGAAATAATTTCTTGAAATTTATAATTGAGCAAGTAGAAGCCCTTGATTACATGAGACATCCAAAAACATAAAGCAAAGCCAAAATAATAAAAAAATAGAAGAAAATATGAAATATTCCCTTGGAATAACAACTGACCTGGAAAATAGATCTAGGAGAGATACTTTAATAAATCATTGGATTATTTGCAAGTCTGGTCAAAATAAAGAATCTAGTCATAATATTTCAAGAAGTAATCAAGGATATGTGCCCCATTATATTTGCTCCAGAGAGATAAAGAGAAGTGGGAAGAATATATCAATCCCAAATTGAAATTCCCAGGAATATTATAACAAAAATTCCCATGCTTCCAAGTCTAAGAAAAAATACCTTAAGAAGCCAGAAAGAAACAGGTGATCTTCACATTCAAGAAGCAAAGAGCTTGGAATAGAATATTCTAGTAGGTAAAAAAGCTAAGATTGTAATCAACCATCACCAACCCAACAAAACAGAGTGTAATCCTTTGAGGAGCAAATAGATATTTTGTGAAACAGAGAACTTTCAAGCATTCCTACTGAAAAGACCAAAGCTGAATAAGAGATTTGAGTTTGAAACAGAAGACTTAATAAAAGTATAATAAGTTAAACATGAGACTACATAAGAAACTCAATAAAATTAAACTTTTACATTCCTATATGGGAAGATATATGTAACATCTAATAACTTTTTCATTATTAGGGCAGTTCAAGAAACATGGATGTGTATCAATTATATTGGAATGACCTCCGAAAAAAAGAGGGAAAAGAAGAATGCACTGGAGAAGAGGGAAGAGAAAGGTAGAATGGAGAAACTTTTCTGTCATAAAAGAGGAAAGCAAAAGAAGAATTTATAATAACAGAGGCAAAAGTGGAGGTAATGGTTGCGTACAACACTTGAACCTCACATTAAAATTGGTACAAAAAATTGTACACATTCAATTTCATATAGAAATGTAACTTGCCTAGTAGGGAAATAGGAAGGAAAGGGGATATGATAAAAAGAGGTGATGGACAAATTAAGGAGAGGGCAGATTAAAGGAATCAGTGCTTACAAACAAAACAAAATTCTGAGGAAGAACTATATTGAAGAGAGAGAAAAAGAGAGAAACAGAAGATAACAGATTGAGTGAAATATACAATTAGAAATCATGACTAAATGTGAATGGGGTCACACATACAATGAAACAGCATGGATAAGTAAACAAAATTCAACAATGTTATTTATGAGACACACTTGAAACAGAAAGACACACAGAGTTAAAATTAAGGACTAAAACAGAATCTATTATGCTTCAGCTGAAGTGGAAAAAAAAAACAGCAGTAGAAATCATGATTTCAGACAAAATAAAGGCAAAAATAGATTTAATTAAAAGGGATAATCAGGAACATCACATTGTCTTAAAAGGTGCCATAGATAATGAAATAATTCCAAAAAATTTCACAGAAAGTTTCTCTAATAAAGATCTAATTTCTCAAATATACACTGAATCTAGAACTGAATCAAACTTACAAAAATAAGAATTATTCCCCAATGGTCAAAGGATATTAACAGGCAATATTCAGAAGAAGAAACCAAAACTATCTATAGCAATATGAAAAATGTTTTAAGTCATTATTGATTAGAGAAATGCGACTTCAAATAACTTTTAATCATCACTTCATATCTATCAGAAATAACAGATGCTCGAGGGGCTAGGGAAAAATAGGTATATCATTGTAGTCGGTGGAACTGGTGAATAATTCCAACTGTTCTGGCAAAAAAAAAATGGAATTACACTCAAAGACTTATAAAATTCTATAAGTTTTCTACTAGATCTGTAGTAGAGATCAAAGAAAAAAGAAAAAAAAAGACATGTATAAAATATTTATAGCAGCTCTTTTGAGGTAGCAAAGAATTGGAAATTGGGGGGATGTTCTTTGGGGAATGGCTAAAAAAGTTGTGAAATATGATTGTGATGGAGAACTTTTGTGCTATAAGAAATGATGAGGGGAGTGGTTTAAGAAAACCAACCAACCAACAAACAATAAAATACAAAACCAAACAAAACATGGAAAGATTTGTATAAATTATAAAGTGACAATGAGAAGAATATGGAGATCATTGTACACAGTAACAGCAGTTTTGTGAAGATAATCAGTTATGAAAGTCTTGGTTAGTCTGATCATTAAAATGATCCAAGAAAATTCCAAAGGATTTATTTTTTTAAAAACTATTTACAGGGCAGCAGGGTGGCACAATGGTTAGAGCACTTGCCCTGAGGTCAGGAGGATCTGAGGGCAAACCTGGGCTTAGACACAATACTTCCTAGTTGTGTGATCCTGGGCAAGTCACTTGATTCCCAATTGCCTCAGGGAAAAAATACTATTTACCTTCAGAGAGAGCATTGATAAATTCAATTTTTTTATTTTTTTATTTTATTATAGTAACTTTTTATTGACAGAATCCATGCCAGGGTAATTTTTTTTACAACATTATCCCTTGCACTCACTTCTGTTCCGATTTTTCCCTCCCACCCTCCACCTCCTCCCCTAGATGGCAAGCAGTTCTCTATGTGTTGAATATGTCCTAGTATATCCTAGATACAATGTATGTGTGCAGATACAAACAGTTTTCTTGTTGTACAGGGAGAATTGGATTCAGAAGGTAAAAATAACCCGGGAAGAAAAACAAAAATGCAAACAGTTTACATTCATTTCCCAGTGTTTTTTTTCTTTGGGTGTAGCTGCTTCTGTCCAACATTGATCAATTGAAACTGAATTAGGTCTCTTTGTCAAAGAAATCCACTTCTATCAGATTACATCTTCATGCAGTATCGTTGTTGACGTATATAATGATCTCTTGGTTCTGATCATTTCAATTAACATCAGTTCATGTAATTCTCTCCAAGCCTCTCTGTATTCATCCTGCTGGTCATTTCTTACAGAACAATAATATTCCATAACATTCATATACCACAATTTACCCAACCATTCTCCAATTGATGGGCATCCATTCATTTTCCCGTTTCTAGCCACTACAAACAGGGCTGCCACAAACATTTTGGCACATACAAGTCCCTTTCCCTTCTTTAGTATCTTCTTGGGGTATAAGCCCAGTAAAATCACTGCTGGATCAAAGGGTATGCACAGTACTTTTTGGGCATAATTCCAGATTGCTCTCCAGAATGGTTGGATTCATTCACAACTCCACCAACAACGTATCAGTGTCCCAGTTTTCCCGCATCCCCTGCAACATTCATCATTATTTTTTCCTGTCATCTTAGCCAATCTGACAGGTGTGTAGTGGTATCTCAGAGTTGTCTTAATTTGCATTTCTCTGATTAATAAATGATTTGGAACACTCTTTCATATGAGTGGTAAAAATTCCAATTTCATCATCTGAAAATTGTCTGTTCATATCCTTTGACCATTTGTCAATTGGAGAATGGCTTGGTTTCTTATAAATTAGAATTAGTTCTCTATATATTTTGGAAATGAGGCCTTTATCAGAACCTTTAACTGTGAAGATGTTTTCCCAGTTTGTTGCTTCCCTTCTAATCTTGTTTGCATTAGTTTTGTTTGTACAGAAGCTTTTTAATTTGATGTTATCAAAATTTTCTATTTTGTGATCAATAATGGTCTCTAGTTCATCTTTAGTCACAAATTTCTTCCTCCTCCACAAGTCTGAGAGATAAACTATCCTATGTTCCTCCAATTTGTTTATAATCTCGTTCTTTATGTCTAAATCATAGACCCATTTTGATCTTATCTTGGTATACGGTGTTAAGTGTGGGTCCA
Source organism: Sarcophilus harrisii (assembly GCF_902635505.1). NCBI lineage: Eukaryota > Metazoa > Chordata > Mammalia > Dasyuromorphia > Dasyuridae > Sarcophilus > Sarcophilus harrisii. Next base: position 108,693,064 of record NC_045426.1, read on the forward strand.
TGGCTAATTTCTGCCATACTAATTTCCAGTTATCCCAGAAGAATTCAAATAATGAATTCTTATCCCAAAAGTTAGGATCTTTGGGTTTGTCAAACACTAAATTGCTGTAGTTGACTATTCTGTCTTGTGAACCTAACCTGTTCCACTGATCAACTAACCTATTTCTTAGCCAGTACCAAATGGTTTTGGTGACTGCTGCTTTATAATATAATTTTAGATCAGGTACAGCTATCCCACCTTCATTTGATTTTTTTTTTTTTCATTAATTCTTTTGAGATTCTTGACTTTTTATTATTCCATATGAATTTTGTTGTTATTTTTTCTAGATCATTAAAATATTTTCTTGGAAGTCTGATTGGTATAGCACTAAATAAATAGATTAGTTTAGGGAGTATTGTCATCTTTATTATATTCACTCAACCTATCCAGGAGCACTTAATATTTTTCCAATTGTTTAAGTCTGACTTTATTTGTGTGGAAAGTTTTTTTTTTTGTAATTTTGCTCATATAATTCCTGACTTTCCTTTGGTAGATAGATTCCCAAATATTTTATGCTGTTGACAGTTATTCTGAATGAAATTTCTCTTTGTATCTCTTGCTGTTGGATTTTGTTGGTGATGTATAAAAAGTGCTGAGGATTTATGGGGATTTATTTTATAACCTACAACTTTGCTAAAGTTATGGATTATTTCTAATAGCTTTTTAGTAGAATCTCTGGGGTTCTCTAAGTATACCATCATATCATCTGCAAAGAGTGATAGTTTGGTTTCCTCACTGCCTATTCTGATTTCTTTAATCTCCTTCTCTACTCTTATTGCCGAGGCTAGTGTTTCTAATACAATATTGAATAATAATGGTGACAGTGGGCAACCTTGCTTCACTCCAGATCTTACTGGGAAAAGTTCCAGTTTTTCCCCATTGCATATGATGCTTACTGATGGTTTTTAATATATGCTCCTGACTATTTTAAGAAAAATTGAAATTGAAGAACAATTTCCCATTTTATTTTTTGGCAATATAGCTAATATGGACGTATGTTTTTTGTATGATTTCACATGTAAAATTGACATATCACTTGCATTTGCAGTGGAGGTGAGAGGGGAAAAAGGAGGAACATTGGGAAGGGGGGAGATAATTTAGAATTCAATATTAAAAAGTAAAAGAATGTTAAAATTAACAAATCCTTAAAAAATCATTAATATTACATTGAAAGCTCTTACTATTTAAATTTTTATTTAATATTTCCCTCCAGTTACATGGAAAACAAAAAAAAATACATTTGTTTTAAATTTTTTTCTGTTCTAGTTCTCTCCCCTATGCTCATCCATAATTAAGAAACTATGTGTGAAATTATGCAAAATATTTCCATAAAAGTCAAGTTGTGAAGAAAACATAGATCTCCCATCCTAATGAAACGAAAAATCCCCAAAACAAAGAGAGAGAGAGAGAGAATGCTTCAAATTATATTCAGACACAACCAGTTCCTTCTCTGGGAATTGATAAGATTTTTCATCTGAAGTCCCTCAGAGTAGTTGTGATGATTGTACTACTGAGAATAGTAAATTTTTTACAGCTGGTCATCTCAGAACATTGCTAATTACTTTGTCTACAATGCATTTCACCTTGCTTGAATTCATTGAAGACTTTCTTGAGTTCATGGAGGACTTTCCAGGCATTTTTTTTCTGAGAGGATTCTGCTCATCATTTCCCACAGAATAATAATATTCCATCAAAAACACATAGTACAGGTTGTTGAGTCATTCCCTCAATTGATGGGCATCCCTTCAATTTCCTTTTTTTTTTTTGCCCTGAGAAGAGAATTGTTAAGAATAGTTTTTGTACATATCAGTCATTTTCCTTTTTTAAAAAAAATTCTTTTGGTTATTCATTCCTAATAGTGGCATTGTTGGGTCAAAAGATATGTATACATTTATAGCTCTTTGGGCACAGATCATATCTTTTGATCATTTATCAATTGGGGCACAGCTTTTATTTTTTATGTTTGACTCAGTTCCCTTTATGTTTGAGAAATAAGATCTTATCAGAAAAACTTGCTTTGAAATTATTATTACAATTACTTTTGCTAACTGTATTCTCTCCTCAATTTATTCTCTCTCTCTTTTACCCTTGTCCCTCCTCAAAAGTGTTTTGGTACTTACCAATCCTTCATCCAATATGTGCTCTCCTTTATCACTTTCCCTCCTTTCATACTCCATTTCCCTCCAATTTTTCCTAAGAATGAAGGTAGATTTCTATTGCTATATTGAGTATGTATGTTATTTCCTCTTTCAGCCAGTTCTCATGAGAATAAAGTTCAATTACTTCCCCTCTCCTCCCTTTCTTCACCTCTATTGTAAAAGTTTTATCCTTGTCTCTTTTTTAGGGCACAAAATTTACACTATTTCACTTTTCCCTTTCCCTTTCTCCCAGTACATACTTCTCTCACCCTTTAATTTTGTCATTTTTTTTAAAAAAAGGTATTATCCCTTCAGATTCAACCCACACTTTATGCCCTTTGTCTCTATCTACTCTTTCTAATTGCCATAATAATGAAAAAGTTCTAATGATTTAAAAATATCATCTTCCCTTGTAGGAATGTAAATAGATAAACCTTAATAAGTCCCTTATAATAACACTTTCCTGACTACCTCCCTATGCTTCTCCAAAGTCCTATATTTGAAAATTAAAATTTCCTTTCAGATCTTGTTTTTTCATCAGGAATAAAAAGCCCTTACTATTAATTTGTATTTAGGAGGTTTAGTTTTAAAACTTTGCTCTGTTTATTTTCATATATATATATATTTATATATATTATACATTATATGTGATATTATATTATAATATATAATACATAAATAAATAAGCGTATATTATATATATATATATATGTACATGTAACTAACTTTTGTTTAAACCACATATAGAATATTCATGCAGCTTGAACTAGTTAGACAAATGGAAAGATTGGCTATAGCTTTGCCTTACTAAGACTAATATAGTACCTTTTGTTTCTTTAATAGAAGAGAAAGAGAGAGAAGCAGCTTCATAGAGTATCTCATATGCGATTATATTTTGATTTTGCTGGATTATTTTTCCTCAGGCAAAAGGAAGTAACTTTTCTATTTATTCTTCATATTTTATCTTATCCTATTAGCTATTTCCTTCAGGAGATGCTTCTTCATTTATCTGGTTGTAGCTATTTTGTTTTGTTTTTGTCTGTTTTTTAATTCAGTATTTGTTTTCTAGTCTGATAACTTGTTGCTAATAGCAGTAGGTTTAATTGACAAGGAATCTCAGATTTTCAAAAGTTATGGGTATTTTTTTGAAAAAGCTACTGTTTACCTAAAAAAGAACATTTTGAATACAAATTAATGAAGGCTTTTGAGTATATTTTGACCAAAATTGGTTTTGTTTTAGTGATTTTCTAAATAATATGCACTTTTTTAATTTCTTAACTCATCACAAGATTTTCTGCATACAGAGGTTTGTTTTAGAAGAAATTGGAGACACAAAGTTTTAATAAGACATGGTTTTTGCCCTCATAAATCTTATAAAGAATTATAGCATAAATTCAGATATTAATTCTTTGTGTTTATTTGACAATCCAGAATAAAAGTGAAAGTTCTCAAGTAGCAGGTGTTCAAAGAAAATTTCATTCAAGAATTGGCATTTGTCTTGAGTTTTAAAGAAGTGATGAACTTTTTTATGGTGAAGAAGGGAAGAAGACACCAGGTAGAAGGAATAATATGATGAAAGATTTAAGAAATAAGGAATTCATTGGGTATATTTACGAAACAGAAAATAGTTAAGTTCAGCTGGGGCATAAGGTCTCCAAGGGATAATAATGGGCAAAGTGAGGAAGGTATAACAGTGCAAGGATTTGAATGGACTTGGATATTAGGCAAAATAACTTTATTCAATAGGCAGTTGAGAGCCATCAATGATTTTTCTCCCTATTAGCCAAAAAGTTGCATGATTAAATCTATAAATAAGAACCATTATTCTGACTGAGGAATAGGGGAGGGGAGGAATAGGGAGGGAATAGGGAGAAGAGATGACTGATAAAGGGTTCCTCTGCAGCTAACTCTGAAGTCTCCCATTGGGATATGCTGACCCTTAAGAAATTGTCCTCTATCTTTGCATCATGTTAATGACTTTAAGAGTATAGGAGGTGACAGTAAAGATGCCCATGATCTTTTGTAAGCATAAGGAAAGATTTACCTTCTTTCTCTGTGGTCACTGGCAAGGCAAAAGGGCCTGGTTTTATTGTTTATTTGTAACCAGGTTTTTTTATTTTTTTTAACAAAATCTGGAAAGTTCCTCAAAATAAGATAATAGGATTAAAAATTTGGAGTTAGAAAAGATCCTAATAATTTTAGAGTTCAACTCCCTAAATTTGTGATTAAAGAAACTCTGAGCGATTTTGAGAGATTACCTGTCTTTATCATTGTCACATAGCTAGTAATTATCAGAGAAAGATATACCCATATCTGCCTGAGTTGAAGCCCACTGTTTAGTTAGCATTATGTCTAAGACTTGTTAAGCTGAACAAAAAGCTACCACTTCCTTAACTACCTAGAAGAGAATAGAAGCTATTACAATATAATTTGCCTCTTCCCATCAGTTATAACACAAGGGGAAAAAAGTCCCCTACCTCATGGAGGCAGATTTTATTTTTAGAGATAGAGGAGGATAGAGTGAGTAAATATACTAAAAACCTCATTTTGCTTCAGAACAGCCCACCTCTGTTTATTGAGAATATGCTTGCCATGTATTATAGCCAGTTCTACTAAAATAATTGTTTCAAACAGAAGGGCCCTGCTTACTACTGCCAATGCTTGCATACTTAACTGTTTTCCAATAATGAATCTGGGAATCCTCTCAAAGTTACACACCTGAGAGGTGTCACATGGGAGAGACAGCCAGTTCTATTAAAGAACACCAGACATGTCTCTTTTTGTGTGGGAAAATTGGCTGTTATCTGGCTGCCCACTAAATGCAAAAATCAAATATTTGCATTAGAAATTCCCAGTTGTTTGTGAGGTACAATTAATCTATTTACAACACATTGCAATTGTAGGTAGCTTCCCTTCTGTAAGTGAGATATTGTTGAGAGAATTGCTGTGACCTATTTAGGAATTATTTTTGTACTTTCTACTGTCTGTTTTGTTTTTTCCCCCTTTTTTCTTTATTTTGGTTTTGATCTCTAGATAGAGAGAAACATTTGTGGATGGGTCAAAAAAGTATTGTGATCTGTCAGAAATCTACTGGACAACATTAAACTGATTCTCAAATTTCCATAATAGAAATAGTTTTTGGTTTTATTAGATTTCTTCAAGGAAAATAACTGGTAAAAGTTTGAAGAAACATCTGTTTTTACAAGGTTTTTATTTTCAAAACACATGTATAGATAATTTTCAACATTTACCCTTGTGAAATCTTGTGTTCCAATTTTTTTCTCCTTTTCTTCTCCCCCACTCCTTTTCCTATATGGCAAGTAATCCAATATATGTTAAACATATGCAATTCTTCTGTACAAATTTCCACAATCATCAGGCTACACCAAAAAAAAATCAGATCAAAAAAGTAAAAAATGAGAACGAAAACAAAATGCAAGCAAACAACAATAAAGTTAAAATACTATATCATGATCCACATTTAGTCCCTCTCTGGGTGTAGATGGCTTTCTTTATCAAAAGACCATTGGAAATGGCCTGAATCATCTCACCATTGAAAAGAGCCACAACCATCAGAATTGATCATTGTATAATCTTGCTATTGTTGTGTATAATGTTCTCCTGGTTCTATTCACTTCACTTAGCATCAGTTTATGCAAATCTTTACAGGCCTTTTAGAATTAAAAAAAAAATCAAATAAGCAAGCTACAAGGTATTTGTCTGGCACCTACATGTAAGACAGGCACTCCCAGAGTTATAAAGAGGTACCAGACATGGTCTCTGTTTAGGTTTTTCTTTGAGAGGGATAGGGTTCCCCTTGCTTGCTCAAACTAGAAGTACTACAGCCATTCATGGACTCAAGCCCCTTACTGCTTACTAGAAAAGCTTTAATCGGCTATAACTACATGGACCAAGTTTGGTTTCTGTAGGCAAGCTGATGCCTCAAGAGCTCATCTTATTGATATTGGACTTACTATGGACACTTTAGTATGGAGAGTCAGCTTTAGCCCTATAACAGACAAGAACTCAGAGGCTCAGGATCAATCATCCTCTGCCCGCTCAGGAGACCATATGGACATATGGTCTCTGCTCTTAAGGGACTAAAAAATATGGACAAAAAAAATGAAAGTAGAAGTTCATCAGGCATGTAGAGGTAACAGGTAGTAGATGATACTAGCAGGAGGAGAGCATTCAAGTAGGGAAGTATTGGGAATATAGATGATTTTACCTGAAAGGAATCTCATGAATCTTACACTCTACTTACTCATTTTATGGATAAAGGAATTCAGGGCCTGAAATGATAAATCACTGAGTCTCAAGTGTTTTGGTATATTAGAAGTATCAGAAGAGGAATTTGAACTTAAGTCCTCAATCTTCAAATGCTTTGTTTTATTTGCTATACCTTGGTGCCTATGAATTTGGACAGCAGAGTAGACACAGATTAAGGAAAGCCTTGGAAGCCTACAGAAAAGAGCTTGGACTTTTTCTTATATATTGTAACGACTCTAACATAGTGACCTTATTTTGTTCCTCTTCAAGAATAAAGGACAACAAACTTCCAATAGAAGGATACAGATAATTTTTTGAGGCAGTAACAGCTTGAACAGTTTTATTTATAATAATAGCTAATATTTATGATGCATTTACTTTCATTGTTTCATTTAATCCTCACAACAACCCTGGGAGTAGATGCTATTATCATTCCATTTCACAGATGAAGAACTGGAGACAAATTGCTCATATTGGAAAGTATTAAATACTTTTGACTAACAAAAATCTTTAAATATGCCTTTCTTTTATCTTCCTTTTTGACCAATCTGCAATGTTTCATACTTTTAATTACCATCTCTTCTTTCAGGTTGTCTTCTTGGGATTTTTGTGACACTGTTATCTCTTTGTTCTCTTAAATGGCTGAACATTTTTTCTCAATATGTTTTATTGGTTCATTTTAACTATGGCTGTAAGTCTACATATAATTTTTATTAATTAAAAAATTTGTTAAGCATATGTCAAGTATTGTGCTAATTTCCAGCTATATAGATATAAGTATAAAAATCCAAAGAAACAAAACATTTTGTGCTCTCAAGGAATTTATATTCTAATAGTGAAACACAGCATACATAAAGAAATAGTGACTGGGGTAGAATATTTTGGAAAGGGAATTCAAAAAGAATACTGATTGGAATAATAGTGCAATTAAGTGATCTCTTTGCCAGTAATGGTAGAATTGACTTGATTAGTGTTTATTGTGAGTTCTATATGTTTAATGCCAGGGAAGCATATATATTCCATTTCCATTTCATTCTGAGACATTCTCTGGATAGACTGTTAATCTCCTCATGACTAACACTAAGAATCATAGAAATGAAAGGTTCCCCCTTTTTAAAGAGGGATGATTAGCTTATAGTATTTTAAAGATATTTTTAGGCACTTAACATGCTCTGCTTTGTATTATAATTATTTGTTTATAAGTTTTATCTTCTCTATAACCCATCCTGTTTTCAAATTGGGACTACATCTGTTTTATCTTTATATCTTTCTTAATGTCTAGCATAATGATTTGCATTCAACAATTACTTAACAAATATTTGTGAAATTAAATAGGAGGCAGGATATATGGTATTTTTCCCATTCACCGCTAAGCAGAGATAAATCTGTGGCCACAGATTCATTTCTGACTGTTAAAAATCCTTAGGAATTTGAGTGCAGCTCACCATGAGCTTGCACACTTATCCTGGAATCACTAGGACTTTAGTGGATGTTGGCTTGCTTCCCTGCTATATTCAACACTTCCCAATGCTTGCTCATAGCAGACTCTGACATACTTTAAATAATGACAGAACCAGGGTTGGCACTTTCACAAGGCTGCCTATCAAAGACAGCACTGCTACACATTTCATTCCCCTGACATTCACTTTAACTGTTAACTACATAAATACATCACCTTGGAGCAAATTGATTTTTTTTTTAAATTAACATCTACATGAGTTTTCCCCAAATTGGTATAGAATGAATTTCAAAAAAAAATGTGAAAATAAAGGAAAATAAAGACAATGCATTAAACCAGATAAAGGGATTTTCTTTTCCTTTTACGTAAAATGAGCTGGGAAGAGGCAGGGATCTTTTATAATTCAGTAATTGCCAAGATATGATCCTCTCTATCTCACAAATCAAAGAGCTACAACCTGAAAAAAGGACAGTTTTGAACAGTAAAGCTCAGGGCCAGGCAAAATGTCATCCTTTTTATAGGTTCAACAAAATTCTTCTATTTTTCATCTTTCAATACAGGCATTATATCAGCCATTCAAGTCCCTAGGATACCTGGAGCTTATGTATCATCTAAAACATAGGGTCAACTGTGAATAAATGCAACAAAAAGAAGAAAACAATATTTAAGAAAGACCTTTGGTCGAATCAGGAATTGAAGGCCTGTCATGGTGAGTTCTTTGGTGTCACATAAATACCCCCTGAGACTTGCCATCATGTTCTCTTGCTCTAATGAGACTGGCCAGCTTAGAAAACAGTGGGGTCTGGTGATGGCACAGTGTTACTATCTGTTCTCAGTCCTATCTAAAAAGAAAATATTACCAAAAAAGAAAAGTGGCTTAGTGGCTTTTTATTGAGACCAAAAAAAAGTTCCAAAATGATCAGGCATTGGACTCATTTTTAGCTGTTATTCATCTATAATATAAATGCTCACCTGTTCAACACTTAGAAAGTATAAATCCCAGCAATGCTCATTTAAAATGCTTTCTCTTACTGTGCTGTGGTTTTAAAATATTGTTAACTAGATTTCTACTTTACTTACATTTAAGTGTTCCAAAAGAGAAGATTTGTTGTCCTATAAGTATCCAAGAAAAAAAACAAAAACAAAGCTATGCAACAACATAAAAATATTTTTATAGAATGTTCTTTTAACCAAATTGATAGATCATGAGGTGTCTTGACAATGTAAAGAATCACTTAGTAAAAAAAAAATCAGGTTTTCTTTCACATAAGTTAAGTTGATACTTTTTTCTTCATTAGATTTTATTTAACATATTGTTAAAAATAACTTTACATTTAAAGTTCATATATTTGTAACAGGAGTAACAGGAGTTTTTCACCACTAGGGACCTAATTTCCCAGGTTGAAGATATTCTCATTGGACCTTTTTATTCCCATTTCACTGGAAACTACCCCCTTTCTTTTAGATAAAGCTATATTAAGAAATGATTTAGAATTTTTGCCCATGACAAGTGATCAGAACACTTTTCTGAAAAGAGAGCCTTGTAAAATCACACTATTCTGATGGTTCAAGTCAGAGTTGAAAGGAGAGCTCAACCATCTCCTGCTTCCCAAAATTATTTACATTGCAGGTCCAGTTTAATGAGCAATTTAAGTTTTATTGTTTCAATTCATGAGTTTCTGAGTATATGAATTCGTGAATAATCAATCAGGAAGCACTTTTTAAAATACCTACTATTTATAAGGATCTAGCACATCTATCTGCTAAAAATTCAAAGACAGAAAATGAAACATCAACATCAAGGAGATTACATTCTATTAGGGAAGATAACAAAAACATACACAAATATTATATAAGTATATATAAAGCAGTTTTGTGAATGAATGTGAGAAAATGAATAGCTCATGCTGGGAGAAAGGTATACACTGAGAAGAGTTTTAAGGAAAATAATTAATTCTAAGAAATAGTGGCCATAAAAAGAATGTAAAAGACAGTAGCTCACAATCTAATAAGAGAGACAACATTCAAGTAACAAAAAAGTTATAAATAGGATAGATTGGAAATGATTAATAAAGGGGAGACACTAGAATTAAGAAGGATCAGTAAAAGCTTCCCAAAGAAGCTGAGAGTTGAAGCCAGCCTGTGAAACCAGGAGAGGAAGATGGGGAAGGCAAACATTCTATTCTTTGGGGACAACCAGTGAAAATGCCTGGAATTAGAAGATATAGTCTCTGGTTTGAAGAACAGTAAGGAAGCCAAAGTCAATAGGCAGAAAAGTATATTGGAGTATTGCAGTATGTAAAGTATAAAGAAACTAGAAAGTAGTGAGGGGAAAGTAAAGAAGAGCTTTGAAAATAATGTGGTCAGCCTTGAAATTTAAGATCAATTTGACAGAAGAGTGGAGGATGGCTTGAAATGTGGAAAGACTTATGAGAGCAAGACCAATCAGCTGGCTGTTTCAAAATTTGGTGTGATATAATGAAGGCCATTCACCAGGAGTACTAGTGTTAGAGGAGAGAAAACAATATATATGAGAGATGTTTGGAATGTAAAATTAATAAAAATTGTCAACACAGTCAATATGGAAGATAAGAGAGAGAGAAACTGGCTGAAAATAACATTTTTTTGAGTCTGGGAAGATGATGGTTCTTTCAACAGTAATCGATAATTTTGAAAGTGGGGAGGGATTAAATCAATAAATAATGAGTTATATTTTATATACATAAAGCTAAAATGCCTATAAGACATCAAATTTCATGGCAGAAATGCAAGACTGGAAATCAGTAGAAAGATTTGGGTTGAATGTGAAAATTTGAGAATAATCAATATAGAGAAGATAAATTAATCCATAGGAATTGATGAGATCATCAAGTAAAATTATAAAGAGAAAGAAGAAATTAAAGTGTAAAACAAAACTAACAGAATACTGTCACCAATCTTCAATATTGTATTGAAAATTCAAGCAATAACAATAAGAGAAGAAAAAGAAATAGAAGAAATCAGAGGGAATGAGATCATAAAACTATCTCTTTTGCAGACAATATGATGATAGGCTTAAAAAATCCAAAAGCTCAATTATTATGTTATAGAAATGCTTTAAAATTAAATAAAATAAAGATCCATCAAATCATATATGTATTATTAAATCTCTAGGTACTCAATAAGTGATAAATAAAATACTTTAATGTTTACAGTGAGATATAGACAACATTGTTTTAACCCCTAGACCTGGAATAAGGCATATTTATGATTTTATAGAGCAAGAATGATAAAAAAATATAGAAATTATTTTGCCCATCATACAGGTAAGCAAACTGAGGCTTAGGAGAAATAAATTGTCTCAAGGTCATAACAGTACTAAGTATTAGAGGGTGAACCCAGATATTCTTGATTTTAGGTACAATGTTCGACTTTACTACACTGATAAAGTTTGAAAATGTCACCCCCTTTGCATAAGTTTCTACTGGAAACTTTCAATATTGTGACTTGAGTTATCATAATATATAAATGTGTGTATATAAATATATATATATATGAAATTATTATAATTGCTACCTGCTGTATCTATCTTCTAACACTTAAAATTTAACTTTGAACAAAAATGTAAGGAGTAGTCAAGTTGCGAACATTATCTTGCATATGGAAGTGGAGTGAGAGATATTTTTTTTTATTAATACTTATGACCAGAATAAGGATTAATCATACAATGAGAGTAATGGATAGACAACCTAAGTTTTACAATGGTGTTCATGTGATGTTAAAAGAACAGAATGTGAGATTTTTTTAGCTACCTGAGGGTGTTTGTAGGTCATTTGTAGAAAAGCATAATATACAGGAATTACACAGGAAGAGAAAGTATGAATTAGGTTGTGATCTTCACACATGAAAGGAGTACTCACACTAACAAGGTATTAGATTCATTGACATGTAAAATATTTGAAATGTGGTTTATGGTGTACTCTAGGTGGCAATTTATCAGATTAATTCAGCTTTGGTAAGGCTCTGAGGGGTAGCAAGGGAAAGAAATAATGATTCTTCCAACAAGTATTTATTAAGCATTTATTATATGCCAGGCACTGTGATAAGTACTAGAAAAACAAATAGAAGCAAAAAGAAAGAATTTCTATCTTTAGGGACTTACATTGTAACCAAGAAACCCCATGGAAAAAGCAAGGAATTGTATTTAGTATTGGGGCATTATATTCTACTCACAAAATTTTATCTTAAGACTGTGATACTTACCCACTCATCATTCCCTTCTCACCTTTTTTTTTCTGACCATCATTCCCTTTATCATTTTTCACCTGAAGAGTTGTAATAGTCTACTAATTGATCTTCCTGCCTCCAGTTTCACCAGTCAACAATTCATTCATTCTACAGAGTGCAAAATAATTTTCTTAATTACAGTCTTGACCATGTCATTTTCTTGCTCAAGAATCTTCAATGATTTCTCTTGCTAGGAGAATAAAATTACAACTTTTCTAGGAAACATTGAAGTCTCTTCATAATTCAGCTTTTTTCACATTATTCTCATTCATATACTTATGTTCCAGACAAACCAGTAAGTTGCTGTTTTTCAATCTCTGAATTCCTTTTCCAACAAATACAATTTTGTACATGTTGTCCTCATGCCTAGAAGGCATTCTTTCCTTATATCTGATTTTCATAATTCTTAGCTTCCATTAAACCTTAATTTGTGCTCCATATTCTTTAGGATTCTTTTGGTATTCTTGCTTGAGAACATTCTCTTCCTACTCAAATGATTTTTTATTTACTTTTTTAGTTAATAAATTTTATCTCCTTCTGAAATATATACTTCTTAAAGGACAGGAAAGAACTGTTTTCTTTTCTTTCTTTTTTTTTTTGATCTTTGTAGCCTCATTGCTTAGTGAACATAGCACACAGTAGGTATTTACAAATGTTTACTGAGTTGAGTAATGAGAATGCTAATGTCTCTAGATCCTTATTAAAGAATGCTGTAAGATGAATCAAATTTTGTACAATCAAACTTAGTTGTTCATGTAAATATTTTCTGCATCTGAGCTTTGCTAAAGGTCATTAAGGAGAGTGTCAAGCAAGTCATAATTCTATGAAAAATGGGTGAACTTTAGACAAGAAGTAATTTTGTTAGCTGTAGCTATTTTTTTAAAGCATTGGAAACCTATTGGATTAACTTTTATTTTAATTTTAAAACTTTGTCTAAATGGTTGGTGTGCTGCATCTCAAGCAGACACTGATTATGGATTCTTAATTTTGCTCACTTGAAAAATCATGCATAATTTTATTTCCTTGTTAACATCAAGGCAATTACTAGATCTTTTTATTGACTTCCAGGTAATGTCTAACTTTCCTCCATTACTTCTGAGCCAATCAGCTCCAATTCAAGTTCTAAAAGATAAAATGCTTCCAGTGAACAAATTTAGATGTATCAAAAGCAGTTTGTTCACTGAATATTTTAATATAGATGTCCATGTTCCAATAAATACAGCAACTTTATAAATGAACCTTTTCAGATGATTTTGTGGTGATCCACTAGGAATGTAGGGCAGAATGCAATAATACTAAACCTGATTTATCATTTTAAATTATGCATGTTGAAACAAATATAAAGGTCTTTGAGTATATTAAATTAAAAATTCTTTTGGTGTCAGAATCAGAAAGAAAATTACTAATAACTAAAATGTCAAAAAGGTTTTAAAATATATCTGTAGTCTTCTATTTGATTCAAGAAATATTTATAGAGTGCTTATTCTATCCTAAGCATTGGGTATACACAGACAAAAATGAAATATTTCTTGTTCTCAAATAGCATATATTTTACTAAATTTTTATTAGATTGAATAATTATATATTAAAGATTTTGAAAATGACATAGACAATGGGTATTATGTAATGTAGTTTTTAAACCCATTATTTAACATTTTCTTTGACTTCCTCTATAATATTTCCCCTACTCCTACCCTCTATGGACCATATACTTTCAGCTCATAATCTCTTTTTAAAGAAATAGTTTGACAACTTTTTTTTTTTTTATGAGAAATGTACAGTGTGCAAAAATGTTTGGGGTAGGTAGCCCTTTTTGTAGTAGCAAGAAACTGGAAACTGAATGGGTGCCCATCAATTGAAGAATGGCTGAATAAGTTATGATGTATGAATGTTATGGAATATTGTTGTTCTATAAGAAATGATCAGTAGGGTGATTTCCGTGAGGCCTGGAGAGACTTACATGAACTGATGCTAAGTGAAGTGAGCAGAAACAGGAGATCATTGTACACAGCAGCAACAAGATTATACTACGATCAATTATGTTGGGCATGGCTATTTTCAACAATGAGATGATTCAGGCCTATTCCAATGATCTTTTGATGAAAAGAGCTATCTACTCCCAGAGAGAGGACTATGGGAACTGAGGGTGAATTATAACATTGCATTTCACTATTTTTGTTGGGGTTTGCTTGAATTTTATTTTATTTCTGATGTGATGAAACCACTTTCTTGCTCAAGATAGACTGGAAAAAGTTCAAAAAGTGGCAGTCTCACGGGGTGAAAAGTGTGTGCAACTCAGCTCAGACAGACTCTGGGAAAGCTGGTGAGAAGGTCTTAATCACAGCAAATCAGAAACAAAGACCTTAGTCCTGGCTTAGCAGAGGAATAGTTCAGTGGAGTAGCCTCCAGTCCCAGCTCACTAGCCAAACTCTGGGAAACCAGGTTGTTTCTTGAAAAGAACAGGCAAAACTACTTCCTGCAAACATAAGGGGACTCTGTGCTCAAATTCAAGACTCAGAGCTACATAGGAAGCTTGAGACAGCGACCCCTTTACCTCAGCAGCAGAGCTTGACCACAAAAGTGTAAAAGAGGAAATTCCAAAAGCAAAGGAAAGAAAATGAGCAAGAAGCAGAAAAGAATCTTGACCATTGAAAGCTACTATGGTGACAGGGAAGATCAAAACAAAATCCATATGAAAACAAAATGTCCACAGAGGAAATCTCAAATAGTGATATCAGTTGGGCTCAAGCCCAAACAGACTTCTTGTAAATGCTCATAAAAGATTTTAAAAGGCAAATAAGTAGAAGAAAGAAAAATGACATATGCAAGAGAGAGCTGACAGCTTAGAAAAGGAAGGGAAAAAATCAACTGTAAAGAACAATGTATTAAAAATACAGTTGACCAAATGGAAAAAAACAAAAACACTGAAGAAAACAATAAATTGAAAGTAGAATTAATTAAACAGGAAAAAAAGAGATACAAAAGCTAACTGAAGAAAATCACACATTGAAAACTAGAATTGATCCAAATAGAAGTTAATGATTCTATGAGAGAATGAGAATTAGTCAAACAAACTAAAAAGAATGAAAAAATGGAAGAAAATATGACATACCTCATTGGTAAAATAGCAGACCTGCAAAATAGATTAAGAAGAGATAATTTGAAAATTATTGGCCTATCTGAAGGTCATGACCAAAAAATGAGCCTGGATATCATTCTTCAAGAAGTCATTAAGGAAAACTGCTCCAATATACCAGAAACAGAGGAGGAAATATTCATTAAAAGAAAGCAACAAGATGTGGCTATCTTCAACAATGAGATTATTCAAACCAGTTCCAATTGTTCAGTGATGAAGAAAGCCATATACAACCAGAGAGAGGTCTGTGGGAAATGAGTGTGGACCACAATATGGCTGTTGTTATATGTTCTGTTATTATTTGCTTGCATTTTTGTTTTCCTTCTCAGATTATTTCTTTCTTTCTAGATCCAATTATCCAGCAAGATAATTGTGTGTGTGTATGTGTGTGTGTGTGTGTGTGTGTGTGTATTGGATTTAACACATATTTTAACATATTTAATATGTATTGAACTATCTACTATCTAGGGGAGGGAGTGGGGGGAAGGAGGAGAAAAGTTGGAACAGAAGGTTTTGCAAGGGTCAATGTTGAAAAATTATCCATGCATATGTTTTGTAAATAAAAAGCTATAATAACAACAACAACAACAACAATAAAGAATCCATCAATTACCTTTAGAAATAAATCTTACAAGGAAAACACCAAGAAACATTGTTGCAAAACT
Source organism: Sarcophilus harrisii (assembly GCF_902635505.1). NCBI lineage: Eukaryota > Metazoa > Chordata > Mammalia > Dasyuromorphia > Dasyuridae > Sarcophilus > Sarcophilus harrisii. Next base: position 108,709,036 of record NC_045426.1, read on the forward strand.
ACAGAACTACAATCTCAAGGAAAAAATAATGCAAGGTCCCAGGAAAAAAAATACAATTCAAATATGAAGGAGAAACAATCAGTATTACCAAGGATCTGTCAGCTTCTATAATAAAGGATTAGGGAAACTAGAATATTCTGGAAGACAAAGAACCTATGCTTAAAATCAAGCATTAACTACCCTGTGAGACTCAGCATCATCTTTCAAGGGAGTCAATGTGTCTTCAATGAATTAAGAGACTTTCATTAATTTCTGTTGAAAAAAAAGCAGAACTAAACTAATCTACAAACATAGGACTCGAGAAACATAGAAAGGTGAGAAATATAGATAGATAGATAGATAAAACTGTTTACATCACTAGATGGTAAAATAATTATCTTAACTCTTAAGGACTGTATGTGTCACTGGGGCAGACAGAGTGGGGCATCAAATGGAAGGAGAATGTGGTTGTGAATGAACTCTGATGTGATGATATCAAAGAAAAAATCATTAAGGGGTAGAAGAAGTTTTGTACTGGAAAAAAGAGGAAAGAGAAATTTAAGGGAACAATTAGATTACATGAAGAGCCACAAAAGACCTATTACAATAGAGGGAGAGAAGGAACAGGGAACAGCATTATTTGAAGCTTGATCTCATCAATTTGAGTGTAAGAGAAAATAACAATCATTTAACTGATATAGAAATTAACCTTAAAAAGAGGAGGAGAAAAATAAAGAAAGAAATGGAGGAGCAGGATAAAATGGAGAGCAGAAATACTAGGAAAAAGTTCAACAAGGGGAGAAGGGTGATAGAAGATAAAGGAGTGGGTGGGCTGAGTAAAAAACAACAATACAAAGAACAGAGTAAAAAGAGAGAACAAAAGTACATATACAGGAGAAAATAGGATAGAGGAAAATGCAGAGCTGGTAATCATAACTGTGAATGTGAATGGGATGAGTTCTTCTATAAAACAGAAGCAAATAGCGAGTGGATTAAAAATAATCCTACAATATGTTTGTTTTTTTTAAAGCAAGCAAACAAACTTTTATTAAATCTTAGATCTAGAGAAGAGATGAAGATCTATTTCTTTTTGCATAAATCAAAGACTGGTGCATAGAACATCAAATTTACTGTCAGATAATGATTCTGCTTTGTTGATCTTGCTTAACTATTAATCTTTTTTATGACTCCTTCACTGGGTGATGGAGTGTATCTAGTAATCACCCCAAAATAAAAGGTATCAATAAGACTTAAAAGAATAAAAAAAAAGTTGTTTGTTTTTCTTCCAAGTATTGAATTGAGAACAAAAACCATTAAGTGTTTTGGAGAGTATCATTTTTTTTTCCTTTTGTTATAGGTATACCATTAGAAAGTTACAGATAAATATCATTTGCTTTTCTTTAATTGGCAACAATTGTACCTTTATAATTGCCTTTTCTAATCCATGAAATAACCATCATCTGTGTGACCACTCTTCACTTTGCTAATTAGGCTGTCTCTTTAGACCAGCCTTTTCTATTTCTTGGTTTCTTTGTAAATGGAAAGTCTCACACTTGTCACTTCCCTTTCCCCAACTGTTGGGAAGATTTTTTTAAAATAACTTTTTATTGCCAGAACCCATGCCAGGGTAATTTTTTACAACATTATCCTTTGCATTCACTTCTGTTCTGATTTTCCCCTCTCTCCCTCCAACCCCTCCCCCAGATGGCAAACAGTCCTATACATATTAAAGAGGTTACAGTATATCTTAGATACAATATATGTGTGCAGAACTGAACAGTTCTCTTGTTGCTCAGGGAGAATTGGATTCAGAAGGTAGAAATAACCTGGGAGGAAAAACAAAAATGCAAGCAGTTTACATTTATTTCCTAGTGTTCTTTCTTTGGGTGTAGCTGCTTCTGTCCGTCCTTGATCAATTGAAACTGAGTTAGATCTTCTCTTTGTCGAAGAAATCCACTTCCATCAGAATACATTCTCATACAGTATCGTTGTTGAAGTATATAATGATCTCCTGGTTCTGCTCATTTCACTCAGCATCAGTTCATGTAAGTCTTGCCAATCCTCTCTGTTTTCATCCTGCTAGTCATTTCTTATAGAACAATAATATTCCATAACATTTATATATCACAATTTACTCAACCATTCCCCAATTGATGGACATCCATTCATTTTCCAGCTTCTGGCCACTACAAACAGGGCTGCCAAAAACATTTTGGCACATACAGGTTCCTTTCCCTTCTTTAGTATCTCTTTGGGGTATAAGCCCAGTAAAAAGACTGCTGGATCAAAGGGTATGCACAGTTTGATAACTTTTTGGGCATAGTTCCAAATTGTTCTCCAGAATGGCTGGATGTGTTCACAATTCCACCAATAATGTATCAGTGTCCCTGTTTTCCCACATCCTCTCCAACATTCCGCCTTATTTTTCCCTGTCATTCTAGCCAATCTGGTATCTCAGACTTGTCTTAATTTGCATTTCTCTGATTAATAATGATTTGGAGCATATTTTCATATGTCTAGAAATAGTTTTAATTTCTTCATCTTAGAATTGTCTGTTCATATCCTTTGACCGTTTATCAATGCAATATATTATTTACAAGAAACACATTTGACACAGAGAAAGGCATACAGAGTAAAAGTACAAGACTGGAACAGAATTTATTATGCTTCAGTTGAAGTGAAAAGAAAAAAGCAGGGGTAGCAGTTCTGATCTCAGATAAAGAAAAGGCAAATAGATCTTATGAAAAGAGATAAGGAAGGAAAGTACATTTTGATAAAGGGTGATGTAAACAATGAAGTAGTCCCTACTACTTGAGTATGCACTAAGTGGTATAACAGCAAAATTCCTGGAGAAGACTTTAAGCCAGTTACAGGAAGAAATCAACAGTAAAACTAAAGTAGTGGGAGATCTCAACTTCCTCCTCTCAGAATCAGACAAATCTAAGAACAAAATAAATAAGAAAGAAACTAGGGAAGTTAATAGGATCCTAGAAAATTTAGATATAAGAGGCCTCTGGAGAAAATTAAATAGGAACAGAAAGAAATGACTTTTTTTCATAATTACAGGACACCTACACAAAAAGTGACCACATATCAGGACACAAAAACCTCACAATCAAGTGCAGAAAGGCAGAAATAGCAAACGTTTCCTTTTTGGACCAGAATGCAATAAAAATTATATTCAATGAGAGGCAAGGGAAAGATGGACTAAAATTAATTGGAAATAAAATAACCTAATTCTTTTTTTGATGTTTTCTCTTTTTAAATTATTATTATAGTTTTTATATTATAGCTTTTTATTTACAAGATATATGCATGGGTAATTTTTTAGCATTGACAATTGCAAAACCCTTTTTTTCCATTTTTTTGCCTTCTTCCCCCAACCTATCTCCCCCCCCAGATGGCAGGTAGACCAATACATGTTAAATATGTTAAAGTATATGTTAAATAGTATGTATGTGTACAAGTCCATACAGTTATTTTGCTGCACAAGAAGAATTGGACTTTGAAATAGTGTACAATTAACCTGTGAAGGAAATAAAAAATGTAGCAGACAAAAATAGAGGGATTGGGAATTCTATGTAATGGTTCATAGTAATCAGCAGAGTTCTTTTGCTGGGTATAGCTGGTTCAATTCATTACTGTTCTATTGGAACTCATTTGGTTCATGCCCATCAGAATTGATCATCATATAGTATTGTTGTTGAAGTATATAATAATCTTCTGGTCTTGCTCATTTCACTCAGCATCAGTTCATGTAAGTCTCTCCAGGCCTTTCTGAAATCCTCCTGCTGATCATTTCTTACAGAACAATAATATTCCATAATATTCATATACCACAATTTATTCAGCCATTCTCCAATTGATGGACATCCACTTAGTTTCCAGTTTCTGGCCACTACAAAGAGGGCTGCCATAAACACTCTTACACATACAGGTCCCTTTCCCTTCTTTAAAATCTCTTTGGGATATAAGCCCAGTAGTAACACTGCTGGATCAAAGGGTATGCACAGTTTGATAACTTTTTGAGCATAGTTCCACCCCAAATAGATTTCAAAAAAAGAGTAAAGGATGTATATGTCCAAAAAATATTTATAGCAGCTCTTTTTGTGGTGACAAAGAATTGAAAATTGAGATGTCCATCAACAGCAATGATTGATCGAGTTATGGCATATAATGTAATAGAATACTATTATTATGCTAAAAGAAATGATGAGCAGATGGATTTCAAAAAAGCCTTAAAAAATTGACATGAATTAATACTGATTGAAGTAAGCAGAATCAAGAACATTGTACACAATAACCTCAATATTATGTGATGATGATCAATTATGATATACAGCTCTTCTCAACAATAAAATAATCCAAGACAATTCTAAAAGGCTCGTGATGGAAAATGCTATCCACATCCAGAGAAAGAAATGATGAAGTCTGAAAAGAGAGCAAAACATACTATTTTTACTTAAAATATTTCTCATGATTTTTTCTTTGTTTCATCTTCTTTTACGACTTGATTAACGTGGAAATAATTTTTAGCATTATTGTACATGTATAATATCTCTAAGATTGTTTGCCATCTTGGGGAGGAAGAAATGAAGGGTGGGAAGGGAAAAACAATTGGAACTCAAAATATTAAAAAAAGTAAACACTGAAAATTAACTTTACATGTAATTTGAAAAAAATAAAATACTATTTACAGAAAATTCTATTTTGGAGAATCTCTAAGGTCTCTTTCAGGTCTTTTAGTTCCCTTAGACAAGTAACACAGCCATAAGTAGGAATTCTTGAATGTTAGATTAACATGACTGGATTATGTTATAAAAAGTAGTCCATATGTAGTGGCCTTGATGCTGTGAGAGAAGGAGGCTTATCTCTCAGTAAATTCAGTTCATTATCTCTTTGAGTGTTGGGAAGAAAGATAGAGACTAGCATAGGAGTGCACTGGTAATAGTGCCCCAAGGATCATTGGTTGAGATGGTCATGATGTAAAGTAGTTTAGAATAATAAAGAAATACCTGATGACAGGATCTCTAGGAAAGAAAAAAACATTTTTCCATTGAACCAAGGATGTCAGCTCAAGGCCTCCATCTTTCAGTACCTTGAGGCAAAATCCCTGCACTAGTACTTAGTCTGGTAAATCACTTTGTCTAGGTGATCCTCTCTTTCTCATTAAAAAGCTGATAACCTTTAATATCTCTTCCAATCCTGATATCCCTTGTTTCTATGGCTTTCTTCAATAGGAATGTATATATTTCTCAAAAAGAAGTGGCTCTGAAGAAAGTCTTACTCAGCTACCATAGGGAATATGAATAATAGTATCAAAAATGTTTGACATAAATTTCCTCCTGGGTAAGGCTTGGATTAGTATGCTAATGTTTAAGTCATAGTAGTATATCACAGCTGAGGAATAAATGACTAAACATAAAAAGTATATTTAAATGTGGATGAATGTGACTATAAAAGCACCAAAGGCACTGCTAATATTATCCACACTTTTTTTTTAATTTCTGTATGGAACTAAGGGCTAGTCAAGTCATCAGGGAGATGGGATCACCTTGCCACTTAGCCAGAGGCATGTAATTCCACAGGCCAATGATGAAATCTTTTGAAAGAGCAGGTGTAAAGATGCTTTTAAAAAGAAAAAAAATAAAAGGAATTTGAATTATAGGAACACCCAATTTACTGGACACCCAGATAACCTCCACTTTTAAGCTGTTAACAGGGAAATTCAAATGCTGGATAAAATGCCCTAGGGACAAAGATGCCATCTTTCTAAAACTATCAATTTCCTATTTCCTACTCAAAAGACTTAATCATCAAAACTAGAGCCAAAGAGACTTCAGATTTCATCTAATCTCAGCTCCCTTGCTTTGCAAGAGAGGAAACTGAGGACCCAAGTGGGAACATACTTATCCAAGATTACATAGTTACTAAGGAATCAAGCTTGAATATAAACTCAGCTTTCTGAATCCAAATCCATTGCTCTTTGCCATTTTGTGGTGTTGTCTCAGGAGTAATTCTGAAAGATTTCACTCACATTGAGTCACAAATTTGAGTAAACATGGTGGGTTGGCAATAATATGGTAGAAAACTCACTGGATATGGAATCGTAGGACTGGAGTTCTGATTTACTTTCTATCTTTTTGACTTTACGTAAAGCTTTTCAGGATTCTTTTGTGGGGTGAGTTGATCTCTAATTTCCCTTCCATCTCTTAATTAATCAACATGTCTAAGGATAAATATCAAATAATACTTGCCTCCAAGGAATTTATATTCTAATAGGGGAGACAACATGTACTTTACATGAAAAATATATACATTTGATGAAGAATAAAACAGTTCAATGGACATTTATTTAGCAACTAGTAATCAGGAGACACTGATTATTCAAAAATCAACAAGATTAAGTGCCCACCTTTCAGTTTTTAGAGTAGGGAATTAATATCTTTACCAAATTGTTATGACATGGAATTGTATCTGATAAGTACCATAAGATATATACCAAGCTTTATGGGGAGATATATATTTTTTAATAATATAAGTTTTTATTGACAGAACCCATGCCAGGGTAATTTTTTTGCAACATTATCCCCTGCATTCACTTCTGTTCCGATTTTTCCCCTCCCCCAGATAGCAAGCAGTCCTATGCATGTTAAATATGTCACAGTATATCCTAGATACAATATATGTATGTAGAACCAAACAGTTCTCTTGTTGTACAGGAAGAATTGGATTCAGAAGGTAAAAATAACCTGGGAAGAAAAACAAAAATGCAAACAGTTTACATTAATTTCCCAGTGTTCTTTCTTTGGATGTAGCTGCTTCTGTCAATCATTGATCAATTGAAACTGAGTTAGATCTTCTCTTTGTCAAAGAAATCCACTTCCATCAGAATACATTCTCATATAGTATCATTTTTGAAGTATATAATGATTTCCTGGTTCTGCTCATTTCACTTAGCATCACTTCATGTAAGTCTCTCCAAGCTTCTCTGTATTCATACTGCTGGTAATTTCTTACAGAACAATAATATTCCATAATATTAATATACCACAATTTACCCAACCATTCTCCAATTGATGGCCATCCATTAATTTTCCAGTTTCTAGCCACTACAAACAGGGCTGCCACAAACATGTTGGCACATACAGGTCCCTTTCCCTTCTTTAGTATCTCCTTGGGATATAAGCCCAGTAGTAGCACTGCTGGATCAAAGGGTATGCACAGTTTGATAACTTTTTGAGCATAATTCCAGATTGCTTTCTAGAATGGTTGGATTTGTTCACAACTCCACCAACAATGCATCAGTGTCCCAGCTTTTATGGGAGATATTGATATGGAAAAACTGTATTGAGTTAGAATTAAGGAAAAGCATCAAATGTTACTTGAGATGAATATTGAACAAAAGAATTTCTATAGGTGGAATTGAGAAAAATTGTTTATTCTGGTGAGGGGAAACAAAACAGATATAGAAATGGGAGAATATTCTAATTTGACTGGACTGCACAATATGTGTAACAGTATGGCACAATATATATGCCAAGCATATATTTGGAGATATTTAAATGGATCATGTTTTCTTGAATTTAATTCAGTAGGTAATAAGAAAGCTATTAAAAGTCTATGGACTAAAAAAAAAAGATAAAAAGTCTATGGATAGGTTAGAGTTTTTAGGTAATTGAATTAATTTTGTGACCTAGCAAGATAAATTAGAAATGTGAAAAAAATTGGAAACATGAAAAGTAACTAGGTAGCTAATTTCTAAGCATAGAGTGATGAAATCCTAAATGAGAGTAGTTGTAAAGTGGAGATGAAGAGAAAATTACTAACTACTGTAGTAACTAACTTGTTAAGAGGTTTACCCGAAGAGGGGCAACACTTCAACTTTTATCAACTGTTGAGTCTACTAAATCTCCAAATCTTTTTTTATTGTAATAACTTTTGCCATTTTTTGGCTTTGCTGTTAGCAAACTGGTGAGGGTAAACCCCCTAAAATAACTTAATGATTTTGTTTTTTGTTTAATGGATATCATAGGCAATGCTTATTATTGGGGAATTCTTAATTCAGCAAGGAACTAAACAATCTTGTATATATTAAAGAACTAAGCACATGGGCCATCAAAAGAATAGTTAATTCAACAATATAAACATCTCTAAAAAGTTTCAAATAAACTTTCACTCATTTTTATAAATACTATTTAATGACATAATTGAGAGATATTGAGATTGGGCCTTGAATTAAACAGAGTAACAGAGATCAAGAAAAGGGGGGCTCAAATTTCTAGTTTTCCTGTTCAAATCAAAGGAAAGATAGAACAAAAAAGTAAGGGAAAAGTGAAAGCAAAGCAAAACAAAACAAAAACAAAAAAATGCTTCTTTTTTTGTGACAGTGAAGAGGAAAAGAATCAGGAACTATTGGTACCTGTTCTGATAGCAAAGCTAGGAACAAGAGAGAGACAGAAAACAAAATCTAAAATCACAAATCCTAAAACTTTATTAACTACTTCTGGTCAAAATAGGTTATAAGCTCATGCAAGTATCTTCTCTGTTCTACTTTTAAGAGTAACAATATCTGTCTACATTGGAAATTGTTTCAGTAAGAAATCACTTTGTAAATAGGGGAATCTGAGCCCCATTAAAGAATAAAGATCTCACTCTTTACTTTATTATTATACTGAAGAAAGAAGGTAATTCCTTATGTCTACTTCATCTTGTGATTTTTTGAGGAACATTACCAGAAGATGTCAAATGAGAAAGTGTAGGCTTCTATATTTTATCATCATTAAAAAAAGTTATACACTATAATTTTCCAACCACAGTAATATAAAATAGGGTTAAATTGGGAATATAATTATTTATGAAATTTCTGAGGAAAGTGGGAAAATGAGGATACCCTATATAATATTTCTTCTATTGGTACTTTTTCAATGTAAGTCATTACTAAATGATGTAAAATATTAATAAGGGAGAAGCTGATGACAAGCTAAAACAGATTAAGTATGGGGTGGTGTTAAAAGAAAAAAATTAGAGAGGCAGAACCAAGATGGCTGAGTTAAGGCAGGGACTCACTTGAACTGTCTGCCAAAGTGCTCTGAAAACCTTTAAATAATCGTTCTAAATAAATTCTAGAGTAGTGGAATCCACAAAAAAGGCGAAGCAAAACAATTTTTCAGACCAAGAAAACTTAGAAAGTCAGCAGGAAATGTTTGTTGTACTTTGATGAAAGTAGAACATAGTCCAGGGCAAATCAATCCATCATAGCCCCAGCTCTACTAAACTAGGAGCAAGCTTTGGGAACCACTGAATCAGCAGTGGAAGCAGCTGCTTCTGGAACTCTTAGTGTCCAGATAATGAGAGCATTGAATAACTAATCAGAAGGAGATTACAGGGTTCTCTTTCCTAGAACTGAGGTAGGACTCTTGTTTTGGTTATCTGGATGCAGTGATGGGTGTCAGTCCCAACATGAGGAAGAGCACTAGCATGTCAGAATTTTCAGCTATAGTGAAGTGAGGATCTTCCCGACAGTTCCAGGGCTGAAAAGAGTGCTTGTGATTTATTACAGGCCCAGGAAAGGGCAGAAGTTTAGTAAATACTTCTCCTTACCACCTTGGAAGAAATATCTCTGAAAATAGCTGCACTAAACCTCTGCAGCTTGGCATTGCATTATTCCTACTAAAAGCAAAATATTACTTTAACAAAGAGTTAAAAGTCAAGTTATAGCCTGGGAAAGAACAAACATGAGAAAAAAATTCTGATTGTAAAGAGTTACTATGATGATAAGGAATATCAAACACATACTCAGAAAAAAGATAACAAATTCAAAGATCCTACATCTAAATCATCCAAGAAAGAAAAAAAAAAGAAACATTGATTGGTTTCAAGCCATGGGGAAACTCACAAAATGATTTTGAACATAAAATAAGAGAAGTAAAAAAAATTGGATAAAGAAAGGAAAGTGATGCAAGAAAATAAAAAAACAAAACAAAATGAGTCAACAGTTTGGTAAAGGTAAAAAACACACAAATTCACACACACACACACACACACACACGGAACACCTTGAAGATAATAACACCTTCAGAAACATAGTAGGCCAACTGGTAAAGCAGGTAAAAAAGACAAAATGCCTTAGAGAGAATAATAGGTCAAATGGAAAGATAGGCACAAATATTTAATAAAGTAAAACAAATAAGCAAACAAAAACTTCTTGAAAAGTAGAATTGTTGATGTGGAAAAGGAGGTACAAAAGATCAGTGAAGAAATCAAAAATTATATTTGAACAAATGGAAGATAATAATTTTAATGAGAAATAAAGAAACAATAAAACAAAACCAAAAGAATGAAATAATAGAAGACAATATGGAATATTTCACTGGAAAAACAACTGACCTGGAAAATAGATGCAGGAGAAATAATTTTAGAGCTATTGGGCTACCTGTAAGCAATAAGGAAAAAGAGAGCCAATATATCATTTTTAAGTAATTATTGAGGAAAACTACCCTGATAATCTAGAACCAGAGGGTAAAATACAAATTAAATGAATCCACTGATACATCACCTCTTGAAAGAGATCCCGAAATAAAAACTCTCAAGAATATTATAGCCAAAAAATAATATTATAGCCAAATTCCAGAGCTGCCAGGTCAGGGAGAAATATAAGTATCACGAAGCCATAATCAGGATAATACAAGATATAGCAGCTTCTACATTAAGGGTCAGAGGGTTTACAATAAGATATTCCAGAGCAAAGGAGCTAGGATTGCAACCAAGAATCACCTACCCTGCAAAGTTGAGTATAATCCAACAGGAGAATAATGGATATTCATTGAAATAGAAGATCGTCAAGCATTTTTGATTAAAAGATTGGGGCTGAATAGAAAATTTGACTCGAGAAGTATTAAGAGGTAATAAGGAAAGAAAAACCATAAGGGACTTAATAAGATTAAACTTTTTACATTCCTACATTGGAAAGTGATATGTAACTTATATGCAACTCATAAGAACTTTCTTGTTATTAGGGCAATTAGAAGGATTACTATAGACAGTGGGCACAGGTGGGAGTTTAATATGAAAGGATAATTTTTTAAAATAATATTTTTATATTCAAAATATATGCATATAGTTTTTAACATTCACCTTTGAAAACTCTCGTGTTCCAAATTTTTTCTCTCCCTTCTCCCCATCCCCCAAATAATCCAATATATGTTAAATACATGCAATTCTTCTATACATATTTACAATTTATTATGTTACACAAGAAAAATCATATCCAAAAGGGAAAAAAGAGAAAGAAAATTAAAATCAAGCAAATAACATTTAAAATGGTGAAAATACTATATTGTGATCCACATTCAGGCAAAACAGTGCTCTTTATGGATACCAGATGGCTCTCTCCCATCGAAAGTCTTTAGGAATTGGCCTGAATCACCTCATTGTTGAAAAGAGTCATGTTCATCAAAGCTTGTCATCACATAATCTTGTTGTTGCTGTGTACAATGTTCTCTTGTTTGTAATTACTTCATCTGGCCTCAGTTCATGGAAGTCTCTCTGGTGTTTCTGAAATCAGAAAGGATAATATTAAAAAAGAAACATAAGGGTTAAGAGAGTAATAGAAAGGGAAAAGACATAGGTGAAATGTGGTATATTATGTCACATGAAAGAGTTAAAAAAAGGTTTTTATAGTGAAAAGAAAAATAGGATATTAAGTGGAAGTGAGTGAATCCTGATATCAGAATTGGCTCAAAGAAGGAATAACATACATATTCAATTGGATATAAAAAGCTGTCTTATATAGGAAAGTAAAAGGGAGAGAGAATAAGAGAAGGAGTGAGTGATAGAAAGGAGTAAAGATTGAGGAAGGGAATAGTCTGAAGCAAAACACTTGAAGAAAAATAAGTTGAAAGAAAAGAGAAAATAAAATCAGTTGTGATACTAGGATGGAGTGAAATATAGTTAGCAATCAAAATTGTAAAAAAAAATTGAAGGTAGTTTCTCTTATAAAGGCATCATTTCTCAAATGTATATAGAACTGAGTCAAAATTATAAGAAATAAGAGCAATTCCTCAATTGAGAAATGATCAAAAGATATGAACAGTTTTAAGATGATGTAATCAAAGTTATCTACAGTCATAAAAATTCTGTAACTCATTGATTGGAAAAATGCAAATTAAAATAAGTCTGAGGAGCTACTATATACCTGTCAGATTGGCCAAAAGAACAGAAAGGGAAAATGACAGATGGTGAAGGAAATGTAAGAAAAATGAAGCACTGAGTGGAGCCAAGATGGCAGAGAGGACACATGCTTCATTTTGAGCTCCCTTCTACCCTCACTATTGATTACAAAATTCAACTCTGAAACAGTGCTTGACTGGTAGAATCCATGCATATTGGGAGTACAACAAGTTACCAGTAGAAGATAATCTGGAAGATCTCCAGAGGAGATCTGTCTTGATTGGGCAGGGAGGCCAGTGCAGGTAGGAAGATAGAACACATAGGACAATGCATGCTGAGCATACCGGGGGCAGGGGGCAGTCTCCTAGGGTGGAGAATTTGTGGAGAGGACTCCACAGGTTGGCTGCTCTGCTTTGGTTGCAAAGCAATAGATCAGCAGATAAGTTACACAAATGCAAAAGGTAGAGTGTACCCCAAAATGCCAAAGTTTCACAGGACCTGACCATATCTAGTCAGCACCAGGAATGACTCAGCATGACCAAAGCACAGTGCTCTTCCCAGGGCAGTGGCACTTCCACAGTGCTCTTCCAGTCACACTTCTGCCACTTGGACACTCTTTTTGCAGCCTGATTGCTGGACAGCCACTGTGACATCCCTTGTTTTGTAGAGGAAGCTGAGAAACTCCTTAACCTAAAGGCAGACCCCAAGGGTTTTTTAAAAAAATGAAAAAAAAAAAAAAAAGCAAAATGAGCTCTAACTATAGATAGCTTCTAAACTTAAAGAGAGCAGATTTCCATTCCCAAAGAAACTATTAATAGTCTCTGGTCAAAACCCCAAAGGAGCATATAGTCTGGTCCCCACCACACAAGGCTCTCTTAGAAGAAATTAAAAAAGATCTTAAAAGAGAACTAGAAGACAAATGGGGAAAGGAAACAGAAGCTCTGCAAGAGAGTATACAAAGGCATATAACTAATTAAAAGAAAGATTTGGTAAAGTGGAAAAAGAAACAACTTCCTGAAATGTGAAATGGAAAAGGTAAAGAACTCCCAGGGAAACAGAATTTGTGAAATGGAAAAAATAAAGAACTCCCAGGAAAGTAGGATTTGTGAATTGAAAAAGAAATAATTCTGTTAAAAAAATTTAGTGAAATTGAAAAAAAATCCATAGAGCAAAATAACTCATTTAAAAATTCAATTGGAGATATAAAAAAAGTAAATGAAGAAAATAAATCATTAAAAATCATAATTGAAAAAATGGAAATGAATGATTTGTTGATACATCAAGAATCAAAATCAAAAGTCAAGCAAAATCAAAAAAAAAAAAAAAAAAGAAAAATAGAAAAAATGTTAAAAATCTACTTGGAAAAACAACAGACCTGGAAAATAGATCAAGGAGAAATAATGTAAGGATTATTAGTCTCCCTGAAAACCATGATGAAAAAAAGAGTCTAGACACTATTTTTTCAGGAAATCATCAAAGAGAACTGCCCAGATGTAATAGAATCAGAAGGTAAAATAGGCATTGAAAGAATTCATGGAACACCTTCTGAAAGAGACCCTAAAATAAAAATTCCAAGGAATATTATGGCTCAATTTTAGAACTGTCAGATGAAGGAAAAAATATTACAAGCAGCCAGAGAAAAACAATTCAAATACCGAGGAGCCAAAATAAGGATCACTCAGGACTAAGCAGCTTCTGAATTAAAGGATCAAAGGGCCTGGAATCTGATATTCCAAAAGGCAGAAGAACTTGGAATGCAGCCAAGAATAAATTACTCAGGTAAATTGAGCATTTTATTCCAAGGAAGAAGATGCACATTCAATGAAACAGGTGTATTCCATTTAATTCCTAATGAAAAAACAGAGGTAAACAAAAAAATTTGACCTCCAAATATACGACTCAAGAGAAGCATAACAAGATAAAAAATGCTCTTGAGAATTATATTTCTGTTATGGGCATAGATAAAAAGTGCATGTATAATTTGCTTTTACTGTTATAATATAAAAAAAGAGAATTAAAAGTGGAAAGAGATTGTATCAGAAAAAGGGAAAAGTGGAGGTAAAAAGAGGGAAATTACATCTCATGAAGAGGCAAAGGAAACCTATCATAGCTGAGGGAATTAATGGAGGGGGAGGAACAATGCATGAATCTTACTCTTATCAGATTTGTCTCAAAGAGAAAATATTAGACATATTTGGTTTACAGAGAAACTTCTCTCATCTCATTAAAAAGAGGGAGAGAAAAGGAGAAAAGGAAAATAGTAACTTGAATAGAATGGAATATAGAAACAGGAAGGGAAAGGTATAAGATAGGGGGAGGGACTCAAAGGGGCTGGGAGGGATCCTAAAGAGGGAGAGCTGCATGAGGCAAGTGGTGCCCTTAAGTTTAATATTGGGAAGAGAGGTGGGGAGAAAAAAGTGAAAAGTACAATATGGGGATAATAAGATGGCAGGAAATACAGAATTAGTAGTTTTAACAGTAAATGTGAATGGGATGAATTCTCCCATAAAGCTGAGGCAGATAGAAGACGATCAAAAGCCCGAATCCTACAATGTGTTGTTTACAGGAAACACATTCAAAACAAGATGATACATACAGAGTAAAAGTAAAAGGCTGGAGCAGAATTTATTATGCTTCAGGTGAGGTAAAAAAAGCAGGAGTAGTCATCCTTATCTCAGATCAAGCAAAAGTAACAATTGATCTAATTAAAAGAGATGAGGAAGAACACTATAGCTAGCTAAAGGGTACCATAGATAATGAAGCAATATCAATAATAAACATATATTCACCAAGTAGTATGGCATCTAAATTCCTAAAAGAGATGTTAAGAGAGCTGCAAGAAGAAACAGCAAAATACTGGAAGATCTCAATCTTGCACTCTCAGAATTAGATAAATCAAACCACAAAACAAATAAGAAAGAAGTTAAATAGGTAAATAGAATATTAGAAAAGTTAGGCAGGATAGAACTTTGGAGAAAACTGAATGGAGACAGAAAGGAATACAGTTTCTTCTCAAAAGTTTATGGAACCTATACAAAAATTGACCATGTATTAGGACATAAAGGCCTCAAAATTAAATGCAGGAAGGTAGAAATCATAAATGTTTTCTGTTCCAATCATGATACAATAAAAACTCTATTCAACAAGAAGTTAGGGGTAAATAGACCAAAAAGTAATTGGAAACTAAATAATCTCATCCTAAAGAATGAATGGATGAAACAGCAAAACATAGACACAATAATTTCACCCAAGAGAATAACAACAATGAGAAAACATACTGAAATCTGTGGGATGCAGCCCAAGCGCTAATAAGGGGAAATTTTATATCTCTAGAGGTTGGGTTAAATAAAATAGAGAAAGAGAAGATCAGCAACTTAAAAAGCTAGAAAAACAGCAAATTAAATCCCCCCAATCAAATACTAAACTTGAAATTCTAAAATTAAAAGGAGAAATTAATAAATTGAAAGTAAAAAAAACTATTGAATTAATAAATAAAACTAAGAGTTGGTTTTTATGAAAAAAAAACAACAAAATAGATAAACATTGGTAAATTGGATTTAAAAAAAGGAAAGAGGAAAATCAAATTTTTTGTCTTAAAAACAAAAAGGGAGAACTTGCCACTAATGAAGAGGAAATTAGAGCAATAATTAGGAGTCACTTTGCCCAACTTTATGCCAATAAATTTGACAATCTAAGTGAAATTAATGATTACCTCCATAATTAACCCAGATTAACAGAGGAGGAAGTAAATTGATTAAATAGTCCCATTTCAGAAAAAGAAATAGAACAAGCTATTAATCTACTCCCTAAGAAAAAATCCCCAGGACCAGAAGGATTTACATGTGAATTCTACCAAACATTTAAAGAACAATTTACTCCAATGCTATATAAACTATTTAAAAAAATAGGGAATGAAGGAGTCCCACCAAATTCGTTTTATGACACAGACATGGTACTGACATCTAAATCAGGTAGTTTGAAGAGAAAGAAAATTATAAACCAATCTTCCTAAGGAATATTGATGCAAAAATCATAAATAAATTATTAGCAAAAAAATTACAGAAAAATCCTCTCCCCCCCCAAGGATAATACACCATGACCAAGTAGAATTTATATCAGGAATGCAGGGCTCATTCAATATTAGGAAATCTATTAGCATAATTGACTATATCTACAACCAACTTAACAAAAACCACATGAGCATCTCAATTGATGCAGAAAAAGCGTTTGGTAAAATGCAACATGCATTTCTATAAAACACTTGAGAGTATAGGAATAAATGGGCTTTTCCATAAAATAGTCAGTAGCATCTATTTAAAACCATCAGTAAGCATCATATGTAATAGGGATAAACTGGAATCATTCCCAATAAGATCATGAGTGAAACAAGGTTTCACGCTATCACCATTAATCACCATTAATATCTAATATTGTAATAGAAATGCTAACTTCCACAATAGAGTTGAGAAAGAGATTACAGGAATTAGAGTAGGTAATGAGGAAACCAAATTATCACTCTTTGCAGAAGATATGATGGTATACTTAGAGAACCCCAGAGATTCCATTAAAAAGCTATTAGAAATAATCCACAACTTTAGCAAAGTTGCAGGATACAAAATAAATCAACAAAAATCATCACCATTCTTATATATCACAAACAAAATGCAACAGCTAGAGATACAAAGAGAAATTCTATTTAAAATAACTGCTGATAGTATAAAATATTTGATAATCTATCTGCCAAGGGAAAGACAGGAATTATATGAGCAAAACTACAAAGCACTTTCCACACAAAGTCAGATCTAACCAATTGGAAAAAATATTCAATGCTCTTGGATAGGTCAAATGAATATAATAAAGATGACATTACTACCTAAACTTATCTATTTATTTAGTGCTATACCAAACTCCCAAGAAACTATTTTAATGACCTAGAAAATATAACAACAAAATTCATCTGGAAGAACAAAAGATCAAGAAATTCTTTTTTTTTTTTAATTATTATAACTTTTTATTTACAAGATATATGCATGGATAATTTTTCCAGCATTGATCCTTGCAAAACCTTCTGTTCCAACTTTTCCCCTCCTTCCTCCCACTTCATCTCCCAGATGGCAGGTAGACCAATACATGCTAAATATGTTAAAGTATATGTTAAATACAATCTATGTATACATATCCATACAGTGATTTTGCTTCACAAGAAGAATCAAACTTTGAAAAAATGTAAAATTGACCTGAAAAAAAATCAAAAATGAAAGCAGACAAAAACAGAGGGATTAGTTTCCTTGAAAGAAAAATTCGAGACTTTTAAGGGAACTAATGAAAAAAAAAATCAAATGAAGGTGACCCAGCTGTACCAAATCCAAAACTATATTATAAAGCAGCGGTCACCAAAACCATTTGGTATTGGCTAAGAAATAGACTAGTTGATCACTAGAATGGTTAGGTTCACAGGATAAAATAGTCAATAACTATAATAATCTAGTGTTTGACAAACCCAAAGACCCCAACTTCACTGTTTGACAAAAACTGCTGGGAAAATTAGAAATTAATATAGCAGAAACTAGGCATTGACCCACACTTAACAACCATACACCAAGAAAAGGTCAAAATGGGTTCATGATCTAGGCAAATTAGAAGAACATAGGATAGTTTACCTCTCAGACCTATGGAGGAGGAAGGAATTTGTGACCAAAGAAGAACTAGAGATCATTATTGATCACAAAATAGAAAATTTTGATTATATCAAGTTTAAAAGCTTTTGGACAAACAAAGATAAGATAAGATTAGAAGGGAAGCAGTAAACTGGGAAAACATGTTTACAGTGAAAGGTCCTAATAAAAGGTTTCATTTTCAAAATATATAGAGAATTGACTCTAATTTATAAGAAATCAAGCAATTATCCAATTGATAAATGGTCAAAGGATATGAACAGACAGTTTTCAGATAAAGAAATTAAAACTATTTTTAGCCATATGAAAATATGTTCCAAATCATTATTGATCAGAGAAATGAAAATTAAGACAACTCTGAGATACCATTACACATCTCTCAGATTGGCTAGGATGACAGGAAAAGATAATGGCGAATGTTGGAGGGGATGTGGGAAAACTGGGGCTTTGATACATTGTTGGTGGAATTTGGAATACATCCAGCCATTCTGGAGAGCAATTTGGAACTATATTCAAAAAGTTACCAAACTGTGCATACCCTTTGATCCAGCAGTGTTACTACTGGGTTTATATCCCAATGAGACATTAAAGAAGGGAAAGGGATCTGCATGTGCAAAAATGTTTGTAGCAGCCCTTTTTGTAGTGGCTAGAAACTGGAAACTGAGTGGATGCCCATCAATTTGAGAATGGCTGAATAAGTTGTGGTATATGAATGTTATGGAATATTATTCTGTAAGAAATGAGCAGAACCAGGAGATCATTATACACTTCAATGAAAATACTATATGATGATCAATTCTAATGTATATGGCTCTCTTCCACAAGATAATGAACAAAATCAGTCCCAATTGTTCAATAATGAAGAGAAGCAGCTACACCCAGCAAAAGAACTATGGGGAATGAATGTGAGCCACAACATAGCATTTCTACTCCTTCTGTTTTTGTCAGCTTGAATTTTTGTTTTCTTTCTTAGGTTATTTTTACCTTATTTCTAAATCCGATTTTTCTTGTGCAGCAAGATAACTGTATAAATATGTATACATATAATGCATTTAAGATATGCTTTAACATATTTAACATGTATTGGTCTACCTGCCATCTTAGTGATGGAGTGGTGGAAAGGAGAGGAAACGTTGGAACTGAAGATTTTGCAAAGTCCATGGTGAACACTTACCCATGCATATGTCTTGTAAATAAAAAGCTATTAAAATAAGGGAAAAAATGAAGCACTAATACATTCTTGATGAAGTTGTGAGCTGATTCAACCTTTCCGTAGAGTTATTTGGAACCATGTATAAAGATCTATAAAATCATGTATATAATTTGACCTAACAAAATCATTACTAGGTCTATATCCAAAAAAAAGAAAAAAAAAAGAACATCAGACCTGTATGTAGAAAAATATTTATACTGCTCTTTTCTGGGGACAAAAAATTTAAAATTGATGGGATACCATCAAATGGGGAATGTTTGAGTAAATTGTAGCTTGCAATTATAATGAAATACGATTGTGTTATAAGAAATATTGAGCAGGATACTCTCAGAAAAACCTGGAAAGACTTCTGTGAATTGATGAAAAATGAAATGTATTGGGTACAAAATAATTGTTATATTAATGACTTAGATGTTGTCAGCAATACATTCATCTGAGTGAGAGACAGATGATGAAAAATGCTATCCATACCCAGAGAAAGAACTGATAGTGTCTGAATACAGCTTAAATACTTTTTAAAAACTTTATCTTTATTGAGATTATTTGTGGCCTATATTTTCTTTTGTAACTTGACTAACATGGAAATATTTTTCATAATTATACATGTATGACTATTATCAACTTGCTTTCCAATGAGGGCATATAGGCAAGAAGGAAGAGAGATAATTTGGAACTCAAAGTTTTAAAAATGAATGTTACAAATTGTTTTTACATGTAACTAGGAAAAATGAAATACAAAATAAAATTTAAAAGCAAAAAAGTCAAAAATGATTTTTTACGAGTTAAATATATGTGATCTCTGAGGAACTTGTGTTTTTAATAGAAAAGAGGGTCAAATGGAATTCTTAGTTTGGGGATAATGGTGATATTTTTGTTTTGAGGAAATGTTGGGACATATAATTAGAAATGTTCATCAGATAGTTGCAAATTTGTGTCTAGAGAGGGATAGTGTCTATTAAAAATAGACTTTGAAATTGTCTACAAAGTGGTGATCATTCAAATAATAGGGACACATGAGATCCCTAAAGGAGGGAATGTAAAGAGAGAGCTCTAAATGAAGAAGTCTTGGGAATTTTCTATCTTTTAGAGATTGAGCACTAAGATGAATTAATGTACCTTGTCATCGGAAAATTAAAAAGTTAGATTTTTTTTTTGGTAGGAGGATGGTAATTTTAAACAATATAAAAAGATTTGTAAGAACCTCCCAAAAAGTAAGGGAAGATTAGAACTTTACAAAGAACATTGAATTTTGTGATTTTGTTAAAGAATCATCATAGTTTAAAATTGGAAAGAACCCTTGGAGTCACCTAATCTACCTTCTCACATACAGATAAGAAAACAATAGCTCAGAGAAGTGAAATTAGTATCTTATAAGCCATTACAAAAACCTCAATTATATACTCTCAGAGAAAGAGTAAAATATTTAGTGAGTATCTAGGATGTTTATGTCAGTGTCAACTGTGAGTAGTCATGGGTATCCATGGGTATTGAAACCTTTGTCTAAAGAAAAATGCCTATTTGAATAAAGATGCTGGATTTTGGATTCTGCCTTCATGCTGATAAATACAAATTATGAATCTTTATACTTAATAGTTGCATAGTTAGGGATATTGTTTGCCCCTCATTCTTAAAAAGGACATGACATCAAGAGGGGGATGTCATGATTTGTAAATGAACTGGATTTAAGTTGGGGAGGGCTATGCAAAGTTATCAACATCACTCTCTCCTCTGGCATTTGGATTCAGTGGCAAAATAATAGGTCAGGACATGGACATGTCCTTGAATTCATTGGGAAAGATTGGCCATTTTAAGATAAGGTTTTTCTTAGGTCTTAGTTTGACTTGGTTTGAATGGGCAATGTCCATTTAGTGATTAAGACTAGAAAAGAAATGAAGCAAAGAATGGTATCTTTTACCTAGTCCCTCCCCTCCACTCCCCCCCACTCCCCACACACACTCTCAAGCTGGGAGAGTAAGACTCTCAAGGTTTTTGGCCCAAACAAAAACAATTGCTATTTATACTTACTCTCATCCATCAAAACCCAATTGAATTTCTGATTTGATCTCTTTAGGGAGAAGTTACTTAAATTCCCCATTGTGTTCCAGGAAGACAATATTAGCATGCAGAAGGCATGCTAATGCTATCAGAGAAAAAGAGCACTACCACCTATATCTCATTAGGCTACAGTTATGGAGGAAATAAAACAATTATTTATTTTTCATATAGCTTTAAATCTTCCCTTTTCTTTCTTAACTGCTAGGGGATTTTGTGGATTGGTTCTATTTTAAAATGAAGGGTTTTTTTTTTAATTTTCAACCAAATCTTAAATACTTGCTGGCTGAATAATTTACCATTGATTTTCACACATCATGGATACATGCAGGGAATAAAGTTACAGATTTGCCATAGTTGTGAAAAAAAAATTTCTATGAGGTCAATTTTTATTATTTCATCATTTCATATTTGCCTGTGATCCTTGAAATCTTGGAAATAGAGCAAACAAAATTGAAACCAGAAGTTTTACCAGGAAATGGTGAAAGTGCAAATAAGTCCACAGTTTTCTTGTATCATATAAACATCTTCTTGGAGATTTCTCCTGGTCTCTTATTAATCCTCAAGTGGTTTTAATGTGTGTGTGTGTGTGTGTGTGTGTGTGTGTGCCTGCGCACACACGTGATGGAAAACAACCCTCAGTTGGATTTCCCCCATGTGAACATAGTACAGATCTATTATAAACTAGTGCAAATAAGAGACTGATCACTTAAATCTCACCTAGTAATTTGTAATGTGAAAAAATTGATGCCTGTTGGATTTAAGAGTAAATACCCTATTAGAAAAATAATGAAACTCCCTCTATATCCATTGGCCTGCTTTGTGAATAAAGTTAGCACATTATTGTTGGCAAGGTATCACTTGAGTGGAATGGAACAGACCTAGAACTGCATTAGGGCACAATTGAAATTCAATATGTTCAATTTGTTGTAGCCTGCAGCCCAACATCTTGATCTTTTGTCACTATGTGCTCAAAAAGAGATCATATATCTCTTGAGCACTTATGTCACAAAAGGCACCACAACCAACTTATCATACTCGCAAAACACTTAAGAAAACAAGGCAAATTCCCCCAAAGTAATTCAGTTTGGGGTAAGGGTTTTATTATCTCAATCAATTACAATGTTGTCAAACCTGATAAATCGGAGCCCCTAAATAACTAGCTCATAACTGTGTCTTTTAAAATGAGCAGGATAATGCAGTTCCAGGTCTTGCTGATTTCCATTCACAGCTTCAAGAATCATTTACACAGAGGCTAAGTAGCTGAACTGGGCAGAATTTGTGGAAGGCAGATTTAATTCAAAGTCTGTTTAATCCAACAAAGAAACAGCTTGGTTTTAAGCTAAGGATAACAAAGGACAGTAAGGATCTAGATGAAAATGTTGTAGCAATGAGAACAAAATCTACCAGAATGGAGTCATTCAATGACCTCGTTTGATAAATTCCAAATATAAACTCATTCTTGATATATTTTTTCTTTCTTTCCTCTATGGTATTGGATATAGTCAACAGTGATACAACTCCATTTAATGAATTCGTATAGTATGGCAAATGCTGTAATTTAGAAGAAATGCAGGAGATAAAATATAGGGATATCAGAAGCTCACATGCATATTATAACCAAGGATCATTTCAAATAAACTATATTATAATACTAACAATGAATACATACAAACATAGAGCTCTTTATATACATTAACTTGTTTGCTTCATAGGTTCTAAAATAGGCACAAAACTTAGAAATGATCTTGTCCAGAACATTTAATTTACAAATGAGGAGATGAAGACTAAGAAGGCTTAAATGATTTTTCCAAGATTAGCCAATAAGCATTATAACTATGCAGAAAATGTGGAGATATTTATTGTTGATACCTTCTGTATTCTCCTCTACCTCTACTTTGAAAATGAAGCAATATAATAGATACACCTTTTTGTTAAAATACAATTGAGATGGAAATCTATTTCCTTAGACTAAAAAAAAAAGACTTTTCTGTCACCAAAACCTGATCCAGAGGATGTTCTTCCCCTCTGTCACTTTGTGATAAAATCAAAACACTTTTTTTCTAAGAGAAATCAGAAAGAGTGCAGATAATTCTGAAGGATGTCATTTGGGGATACAGTTGCAAATGCCTTTTGAATAAATTTCCTGATTTGCTGTTACAGACTAATTCTATTCCACTTGAAGTGCTACAGCTTTTAAGCTTTTTTGTGGAAAATTTCCCCTCCTTTTTGTTTTTCCTTATGATAGTTCATCTTTCATCTGGTCAACAGAAAGTAAGGTCATATTTTGTTAATGAAAAACAGGTACTCTGGTGTTTGCACTCTTCTCATCCTTTGATAAAATAGAACAAAAAAAAATAAAGGCAGACTGTCCTATTTTGGTTACAAGGAAATTCTAGTGGAAATTATTATCCATGGGACTGAGAAAGCACCTCCTAGACAACCTGTCAAAATATTGTGTGACTTTGAGTTGGGGAAAGCATCCTACCAATGAGAATTACAGATGACAAGAGCTTGAGAGCATGAGAGAGCAATTTGTTTTAGCTGCAGAATAGTGCTTTCATCTCATGCACTCTAATGTCTTGCCGAGAATCTGGCTGGTAAGGTTATTAGGAGCTTGCAGTTGAAGTGTTGATTATCTCTTGGTTCCACATTACCATTTGGCTTCCTATTATAGTTTAGAACTCTGTGAATACATGTAAAAAAAAGTCATCATCATTATAAAACTTCCACATAATAAGCACATGCTGAAAGCTTATCATCAAATGGGGTCAGGAAATAGGGAGAGAAGTTTCTCATGCTTCTGTCATCTCCTCAATGTGATGCCTGATACTTATGTCACATAATTTTACAAATGTGCAAATAAAGGGATCTCTTATGCACAGCATTTGAAGCCTCTGTATATGAAAAATGCAGCATAAAAGAATTTTTTAAAAAAAGATTATTTCTAAAGAAACATATGTTAAGACTTCAATAAGTGTAGGTTTGTAAAAAATAAAATCATTCAATTTTATTATTAAAAAATTCTACCACTATTTCAACCTTAATGAAAACTGTATGGGAGTTCCTTAGTTAGAGTGGAATTTCTCAGTGACAGGTATAAGCAATCTCATATTTCCCAAATTTAATCCCCAAAGAAATTTTATTCTTCTCCGTGTGTGTGTGTGTGTGTGTGTGTGTGTGTGTACAGAAGGGCAATGAGTAAAGGCAAAGTTGCCTTATAATATTTTTTAAAAAAATATTTTTAAAAAATATCTCAGGATAGGGAATAAGAACAAACGTTTATGTTAGTGTTCTGTTTACATATCAGAGTACAATGATCAGAGTACAATGGACATGAGAGGTTAGGATAAATTATTCTGGTACTGATAACACAGAGCTGAGATCACAAATCTGAAAGGTTGAATGATTTTCTGGGAGATAAAAAGATAAAATAATTTTTAAAATGATTAAACTACACATGACTTGATAAAGAATCTAGGTGATAAGTACTTAGATAAGGCTTGGAATCAGGAAGATGAGTCTTCCTGAGATCATATTCAGGATCCTGTCTGTGTGTGTGCCTGGCTGTGTGATCCTTTTTTGCCTCAATTTCCTCATCTGTCAAATGAGTTGAAAAATGAAATGACAAATAACTCCACTGTCTTTGCCAAGGAAACCCCCATATTGTGTTACAAGGAGTTAAATATGACTGGAATGAGCATCACCAATAACACATAAAATTATAACAAAGGAAAGAGTGGAATACCCATTATCATATAAAAATTATTGCAAAAATTATATTGTATTAGAGCACAATATTTTCTATTATACTTGAGGATATTGAGATAATAATCTTAAGGAAAAGATAATAAATGGTACTATTATATTTAATATTTTCCCCCATTATTCAATGAAAATAATTGTTTAAAATGTAAGAATTTTTCAGAAAGCTATGCAGTGATTACTTAGATTTTAACATGAACTTTCAATGATGGAAATATACACTTAAGTTTTTTTCATTCTGATACCTAATGTTCTTATGGTCAGTTGGTTAAGTAGCATTTATTCAGTGTCTACAATGTATCACTCCCTATACTACCACTTGGAGATAGAAATGCAAAAATAGTCCTTTTTATCAAGGAGCTCATAGTCTAATGAAGAAGTTGGCTTGTAAATGGGATAAGGTAAATTTGAGGTAATCTCAGAAAAAAGTCATGAAGATTAAGGAGAGCTGTGAAAAATTTTTTACAAAAGATGGGACTTTAGTTGAGATATGAAGAAAGCCAAGGAAACTGGAAAGTAGAGATCAGTAGAGAAAATAGTCCAGGTGGATAAATATTATGTGTGATGAACATTAAGCAAATAAATGTCATTGGACAATACAGTACATAGAATGGAGTAAGATATAAGAAAATTGAAAACATAACAAGGGACTAAAAGGCCAATAAAAGATTTAGAACATTTTATAATTAATCCTAGATAATAGCTAAATTTAATGTATTGCATTTATATAGTACTTTAAGGCTTTCAAATCACTTTAGAAATATTTTATTTTCAAATAGAAACATATGTGCAAAGGTCAAGAATTTCAAGGGAATTAATGAAAAAAAATCAAATGAAGGTGGCCTAGCTGTACCAGATCTAAAATTATATTATAAAGCAGCAGTTACCAAAACCATCTGGTATTGGCTAAGAAATAGACTAGTTGATCAATGGAATAGGTTAGGTTCAACGGACAAAACAGCCAATAACTTTAATAATCTAGTGTTTGACAAACCCAAAGACCCCAGTTTTTGGGATAAGAACACATTATTTGACAAAAATTGCTGGGAAAATTGGAAATTAGTATGGCAGAAAATAGGCATTGACCCACACTTAACACCATGCACCAAAATAAGGTCAAAATGGGTTCATGACCTAGGCATAAAGAATGAGATTATAAATAAATTGGAAGAGCATAGGATAGTTTACCTCTCAGACCTGGGGAAGAGGAAGGAATTTATGACTAAAGAAGAACTAGAGATCACTATTGACTACAAAATAGAAAATTTTGATTATATCATTGAAAAGTTTTTGTACAAACAAAACTAATGCAGGCAAGATTAGAAGGGAAACAATAAACTGGGAAAACATTTTTCCAGTCAAAGGTTCTGATAAAGGACTCATTTCCAAAATATATAGAGAATTGACTCTGATTTATAAGAAATCAAGCCATTCTCCAATTGATAAATGGTCAAAGGATATGAACAGACAATTTTCAGACAATGAAATTGAAACTATTACCACTCATATGAAAGAGTGTTCCAAATCACTATTGATCAGAGAAATGCAAATTAAGACAACTCTGAGATACCACTACACACCTGTCAGATTGACTAGAATGACAGGGAAAGATAATGTGGAATGTTGGAGGGTATGTGGGAAAACAGGGACACTGATACTTTGTTGGTGGAATTGTGAATACAACCAGTCATTCTGGATGCTCAAAAAGTTATCAAACTGCATACCTTTTGATCCAGCAGTGTTTCTACTGGGCTTATACCGCAAAAAGATACTAAAGAAGGGAAAGGAGCCTGTATGTGCCAAAATGTTTGTGGCAGCCCTGTTTGTAATGGCTAGAAATTGGAAAATGAATGGATGAGTATAAATTGGAGAATGGTTGATTAAATTGTGGTATATGAATTTTATGGAATATTATTGTTCTGTAAGAAATGACCAGCAGCATGAATACAGAGAGGATTGGACAGACTTACATGAACTGAAGCTTAGTGAAATGAGCAGGACCAGGAGATCATTATATACATCAACAATGATACTATATGAGGATGTATTCTGATGGAAGTGAATTTCTTCAACAAAGAGATCTAACTCAGTTTCAATTGATCAAAGATGGACAGAAACAGCTACACCCAAAGAAAGAAGAGTGGGAAATGAATGTAAACTGCTTGCAATTTTGTTTTTCTTCCTAGGTTATTTTTATCTTCTGAATCCAATTCTTCCTGTGTAACAAAAGAACTGTTCTGTTCTGTACACATGTATTGTATCTAGGACACACTGTGACATATTCAACTTGTATAGTACTGCTTGCCATCTGGGGGAGGGGGTGAAGGGTGGGAGGGGAAAAGTTGGAACAGAAGTGAGTGCAAGGGATAATGTTGTAAAAAAAATATCCAGGCATGGGCTCAGTCAAAAAAAAGTTAAAATAAAAAAAAAACATATGTGCAAATTTATATAAACATCTCCACTCCAAATGAACAAATGGATTATGTGTGCTCAAACTATGATAGAGCCTTCTGAGTTCATATTGGTCTGTTCAGTAAGCTAGACACCACACTGTACTTTGAGCCCAACATAATCATATCATTCTGATCCTCTTTGAAAACAAAGGATAACAACCAAACAATAATTAGTTCTATTTTATTCTCATGACAACCCTATAAGGTAGCTGTTATTATCAACAATTTAGAGATCAATAAGTTAAGTTCCATAGAGAATTAAGAAGAGTGGCAGTAAAGGAGTTGGAATTACCAATTGTAGAGTCATTATTTATAATTTTAGCTACAAAAGAGGAAAAGGGAAAAAAGATATAAGGAATAACTAGTGGAGAGAAATAAATCAATTAATTTTTTGAATTTGGGGGAGACATGGACATGTTTGTATTCTGTAAAGAAGCAGACAATAGGTACAGAAGGGAAAAATGCTAAAAAAAAACCTAATATATCAGAAAAGTCTTATGTTTTAGATAATTTGCAAAGAAGTTGGGAGAAATGTGGAATTACTACAATTAAATGTTGATGGGGAAAAGGTAGAATTATAAAACTCTTATTTTATCTTTTTCCTGTCAATAAGAATGACATTTTTATTGGGAGAGAAGGAAACAAAAGATTAATATGGGAAGTTGAAGACCAGGATATATGAAAAAATGATAAACTCAAACTTAGCATCCTTTAATAAGTGCAATTGAATGAGCTACACCCGTTGATACAAAAAGAGCTAGTGGATATTATTGCTGAATCACTCTCAGTGATTTTTGAAAAATCACAGAAAATCCTTAAGGCTTAAAAAGGAGAAAACATTCTGACATGAGAGGTATTAAGCTTAATGTTCATCCTTGAAAAAATATTGGAATGTAATATCCAACTTATGATGGCAGTTAGGTTGTATAATGGATACAATGCTGGGTTTGCAGTTGTAAAGATCTGAACTTAAAGCCAAGATGTATGACCCTATCAAATCACAATCTAATCCAGTCTTTGTTTCCTTATCTGTATAATAAGGCCTGATTCATAGGGTTTTTGTGATAACATTTGTAAAGCATTTTTGTAAACTTTAAAATACTATATAAATGTTAGTGGCTATTATTAAGAATTTATAAATGATATTAATGACCACTAAAAGACAGTATGGTTTTGCCAAAAACAGGTTATGGAATATTAAGCAAACCCTTTCTCCCAAGCAGTTAACCTATCTGGTCCTTTCCATTTACCACTTTCTAGATCTTTCCTCATCACCTGGCAATTACATTGGAACTTCTTTCACTGGACACTGCCCTTTTAACTTGGGTTAAAAAACCTGTATTCTCCCCAATTATAATCCTTTTTTCCCATCTGATTGCTTTTTGTTTGATTGATCATGTAATCCCTTTCTTCTATCAGATTGCTTCTCTGCTGATGGATCATATCAGAGTATTGAGCTTCTAAAGACTCTCTGGGTGTAAACTCAGCTGACATTATGCCCATCTGTTTTTTGTTTGAGGTTTTGGAGCTGTCTCCACCTCTCATTTCCCTGGGTCAATCTACATTCTGACCCAGTGGAAACCCTTGTTGCATTTTATACATAGGGTTTTAGATCTTCTCTCACCCTGTCTTCTCACTCTATCTCTATGCCTACATTGAGCTTTCAGATGCCCTACTTTACTATACTAAAATCATTGACAAGTCTCTCTGGAATTCCTTTGCTGAGAGAGATCCTGTCTTTCCATGTTCTGCATCATAGCCTGGGTATAAAAGGCATTTGTGCCCACTATGGCACAGCATCTTATGATCTTTTCTAAAGGAGCATCCTTGTGTACTCCCAGAATAATTCTTCTACAAAATTCATTAGCATTTTCCTTAGTCAGTTGTTTTATCATAATTCCTGTAGTTGCATTTTCTCCAATTGTTCATATGAAAGCTGTTTGCATATGTCCCATAAAATTAGCTAAGAGTTCATTTGGACCTTGTTCTGTTTTCATGAAGGCTTCCCCTTGATCTTTTCTTGGGAGGGAGCCCCAAACTTTGATCACAGCAACAGCAATTTGCTCATATGCTGCTATGGGGTAATTAATCTGTGCTGAAGTGTCTACATACGGACCTTTACCTGCTAGTTGGTCAAAGGTGATTTATATATTAACTCCAGTTTGCCTATTTCATTGGGCTTGTATCCTACATAATTCACTATACTCTGAAAGCCACAATAAGTTTTGTCCAGGTTCTAAACATGTCCTTGCTATAGATTTCCAATTACTAGGGGTGAAAATTCCATAAGCCAAATTCTCTAATACCATCTTAACATAAGATGATGTAGCCCCATAAAGAATGCAACCCTTTTAAAAATCTTTAATAATTTCCAGATCAAAAGAAGTATATCTTCTCCTGGCTTGACCTGAAGAATCAAATTCTTCAATCATAGGGTGCATTAATTTGTAAATCAGATATACCCTGTCCTTTTTTAGCTTTAACTAGTGCCTTTTGTAATCTCATAGGCTGCTTCATAGGTGGTACTGATTGTGTCATTGCCCTTCCTCCACTTCCTTCTCCCTCCATCCATAAAGGGTTAATTGAAGGGGGTAGATAAGAGGATGGGGACTGCTATAATGGCTCCTGCTGTGAAGCATCACACTCCTTAATTTCATCAGAATTGTACATAACTCCTTTCTTGTCTAATCCTTTATCCTTTTCACCTAGGTTGTCAATATCCTCCCCTTCCTGTACTTTATTCTTTTTCCTTACTCTAATACTTATATAATTCCTTAAAGCCAATTATATTAAGTTATATGTATAAAGTGATTCTTTAGGAATTGAATCAGTACCATTATCATTGTGATATTCACTTAATTGCTCTCCTACTTAATTTCTACTCCTCTGGATTTAATTCTTTTTCCTCAGAGAACCAAGGAGATGTGTATTGTAACATTTCTAAAAGTTCAATGATATGCTCCCAAGTTACAATCAAACCTTGACTTTTAATGAGTTTATCTATCTTTTGACACATTTTTCTTGAAGTGGAAAAGACTCCTTTCTAAACATTTGTCCCATTTCAGCTTTAGTCCTTAACAACATTTCCTTCTTATCTATTTTTGTATTAACCCTAATTTCTGGGTCACAGATGTAGGTTCTTAGTCCCACATTTGGACACCAAAATGTAATGTTCTTTTTTTGGTTTTCTTGTGGTCTATAAGGCAGTCTTCTTTTCAGCAGATTAATCACCACAAGAATAGCCAGGTGTTAAAGTCCAAAAGTCTTTATTGTCTTTTTCACCTGCTGCTCAGCTAACTTTCTTGTGGCCGTCAGGTGGGACTTGATTTCACTGGAGAAAATGCAGGAAGATAGGCCACCACAATGGTGTGAGATGAAGTGAGTCTGAGTACAAGGATTTGTGCTTTCAGCCTCCAGCCACCACAAAGATGGATGATGGAATGAATCTGTCTCTGCCTCCCTTGGCTGAGTTTGTCTCAGCTAATATACTCTACACTGAGTATAAACCTATCATTATATCACTAGGAAACCATTATTTGTTGTAAGCTTAAATCAATCATACTGAATTTAGAGAACTATTAAACACCATGCTAAGCTAGGCAACCATTGTATTTATGAATTCCACTGACTTAACATCTTGTAAGAATCCTTGTTTCAAAGTTCTGGGCCATAACAACAGGGTAGAATTCTATATTTGTCTAGATTGAAAGCAGGATCAGGAATAAAGAAATCTCAAACCATGAGGGCAAGTGATTAGATTGTGCCATAGATAAGATTAGAGACTTTGTTCCTCCCTTACCTTATCCATGTCTGAGATGCCTTAAGAACACAGTTCTCAGAAATCAGTGGCAGAACCTCTAAAAAGTACAGAACAGTATCATACAAGGGCTAAGCATTCTCATCAATTTTCAGACATAAAGTCCCAATTTAAGAAGTAAGGCTGGGAGAATAAGCAAACAAATAAACAAAAGATGTCAAAGAGAAAGACTTGGTACAGAGACACATATGAAGAAGAAAAGAAAAGAACAAAATAGAGTAGAATTAAAAAAAAACATAAAACCTGGAAAAATGTGGAGTGATGGGAAGATAGGATATAGAATTCCAAGCTAGAAGAGATGTTTCATCTCACACATATTGCAGAAGTTCCCTTTATACTCTTACCTTCCTACCTCAGACAAATGATCATAAGTTTTTGCCTGAATACCTCTAATAATGGAGAATATTCAACCATTTAATTGTTGGAGATCTCCGATTGTGGAAAAAATCATTCCTTAACTTAAGATACAGAATGAGATTTTTTTGGATATGTATTCATTTATTTTTTATTATGCATATTTGTAACATTTGCATTTAATTTTTGTTTCTCAATTGGGAGAGAACAGGGAAGAAGATAAAATACAATTTTGTTTATTGAAGACATAAAGTAAAAAAAAGTAGTTATACCTCATAGTGAAGTGAATTTTGCCTCTTCATAATTTTATCCTCTGGAAAGGCACAGATGTTATTTTCTTTTCTATATTATGGAACTTTCATTATTTGAAGACATCTATAACTCAGGAGTCTAAGGATTTGGGATCAAATTGTACTTTTCCTGTGTACTATGACTAAAGTTACATAGTGCTGTTCCTTATAACTTATAACTTATAATAGTGCTTATCCATTAAATCAAGAAGTTGGACTAGATGGTTTTTGAACTTCCTTCCAGATCTAGACCTAGGATCTTAGGATACTATATATCTGATTAGTCTATTTTTCTTTTGTATAAAATTTTTCATTTCTTTCAAACCTTTGCTCAAATAAAAAAAGTACATCATTAGAAAAAGAAGTTAATTTGGGGACTAGAGAAGATGTGACTTTTGATTTTTTTAAAGTACAATTGTGATCATATGGTTGTAGTCATCTTTACATAAAACTTTTCATATATATGTATATATATATATCTATATATCTTTATATATATAGATATACACAAACAAATATTACTAACCAAATATTTCAAAAATATAATCATGAGGTTGAGATCCATATCAAAAAGGGGCATATTGACTCAAGCTTTTGAAATATTTTACTAGTACTGTTTTTCACAAAGCTGGGACCTTGCAAGTTTACCCTTATCCCTGAAAAGTTTTCCTTCAAGATTAAATATCAGACTATGATTTTGACTTTCATCAAATGAAACCCATTTCTCTGCTTCAAACCACAAGTAAATTACAGTAACAAGAAAAATGTCTTCCTTTCCATTAATCTAAAAAGACAAACTACATATTTCAAAGCAAGGGGGAAAGCATCTCAAGGTCCAGAGAGATTTAAAGTAATCTTATTAGACTTGTCCTAGTCTGAGCTCTATCAGAGAACTGAGAAAAATTTTGTTATACTTGAAAAATAGTAGGTTTTCATGGAGCAATATCAAAACTGTTTGCTCTGATTTAGTTTGAATTAAATCCTCAACTACGGCCTACAATGTACCCCTATCCCTACCAATTACTACCGGTCTCAAAGAAACCCAAACTGTACAAATGGCCAGTGGAGAGAAAATTATGATTCCAGTGATGTTGTTTGAAGGCTTACTATATATATTCACTTGGTCTTAATATTGAATTCTTAAAATTATCCCCTTTAATAGTTTCTCAAATATATTCTATTGCTGAAGAAATGATGCATTGCTGTAACATTTAATATGTTAGAATTTATTTCAGACTTAATTTTCAGAATTTTTTTTCAATATTTAGGTCAAATTTGGATGAGGATAAAGTCTTATGCTATATACAGTATTTAAAAATCAATTCCATATTTATAAGCATTTACAATGTGCAGAGAATGGTTGTAGATATTAGAAGAGTTATAATATTTGGGATATATAATACATGTGACATACAGAAATGCATGCATAGATAACCATTTGTTGTTGTTCTTCATTCATACCTGATTCTTTGTGTTCCCTTTGGATGTTTTCTTGGCAAACATACTGGAGTGATTTGCCACTTTCTTCTCCAGCTCATTTTACAGATGAGGACCCAGGACAAACAGGGTTGAGTCTTGCCCAGGGTCACACAATTAGAATCTAAAACTGGATCTGAATTCATGAAGCTGGATCTTCCTAATTTCAAATTAAGTGCTTTATTCATTGTGTCACATAACTGCCCATAGATTACAATAACACCAAATAGTTTGAGACAGGTATTTAAGAAAAGTGTAAGCAATGGATTACATAAAGTAGAACAGATGCATGGAAAGTCATTACTTAATAAGTAAGAGCTAAATAAGTGTTCATTAAATATATAATATCTGAGCTGAGCTGAACTTTAAGGGGTTTATAAAAATTAAATGGTTGGATCAGTGAAAGAGGACATTCCAGAAAGAAGGAATATGGTATAATAGATGGTAGACTTTGACTCAGGAAGACCTGGTTCAAATTTACTCTTCACACATTAACTGTGTGACCCCATGCAAGCCAATTAATCTATCTCAATCTTAATATTTCACATGAAAAAGGGGGATAATAACTGTCCCTATCTCAGAAAACTATCTTAAGGATTAAATAAAAAAAGGTAAAGAAAGCAATTTGCAAACCTTGTAGTTCTTTTATTATTATTATTATAGCTATTTATTGACAAAACATATGCATGGGTAATTTTTCAACACTGACCCTTGCAAAACCTTCTGTTCCAACTTTTCCCCTCCTTCCCTCCAACCTTTCCCCGAGATGGCAGGTAGTCCCATACATGTTAAATATTTTAAAGTATATGTTAAATACTATATGTGTGTGTGTGTGTATCCATACACATATTTATACAATTGTCTTGCTACACAAGAAAAATCGGATTTAGAAAGAAAATAAAAATAACCGGGGGTGGGGGGACAATAATGCAAGCAAGCAATAACAGAAAGAGTGTAAATGCTATATTGTGGTCCACACACATTTCCCAGTGTTCTTTTACTGGGTGTATGTAGCTGGTTCTCTTCATTACTCATCAATTGGAACTCCTCATTGTTGAAGATAACCACTTCCATCAGAGTTGATCCTCATATAGTTTTGTTGTTGAAGTGTATAATGATCTCCTGGTTCTGCTCATTTCATTTAGCATCAGTTCATGTGAGTCTCTCCAATCCTCTCTGTATTCATCCTGCTGGTCATATCTTACAGAACAATAATATTCCATAACATTTATATGCCACAATTTACTCAGCCATTCTACAATTGATGGACATCGATTCAATTTCCAGTTTCTAGCCACCACAAAAAGGGTTGCCACAAACTTTTTTGCACATTTTACACAACAGGTCCCTTTCCCTTCTTTAATATCTTATTGGGATATAAGCCCGGTAATAACACTACTGGATCAAAGGGTATGCACGGTTTGAAAACTTTTTGATTATAGTTCTAAATTGTTCTCTAGAATAGTTTGATCCGTTCACAACTCCACCAATAATGCAGCAATGTCCCAGTTTCTCCACATCCCCTCCAACATTCATCATTATCTTTTCCTGTCATCTTAGCCAATCTGAAAGATGTATAATGTTATCTCAGAGTTGTCTTAATTTGCATTTCTCTGATCAATAGATTTGGAACACCTTTTCATATGGGTAGAAATAATTTCAATTTCATCATCTGAAAATTGTCTGTTCATATCCTTTGACCATTTATCAATTGGAGAATGGCTTGATCTCTTATAAAATTGAGTCAATTTGCTATATATTTTGGAAATGAGGCCTTTATCAGGACCTTTAACTGTAAAGATGTTTTCCCAGTTTATTGCTTCCCTTCTAATCTTGTCTGCATTATTTTTGTTTGTACAAAAGCTTTTTAACTTAATATAATGAAAATTTTCTATTTTGTTATCAGTAATGATCTCTAGTTCTTCTTTGATCACAAATTCCTTCTTCCTCTACAGGTCTAAGCAGTAAACTATCCTAGATTCCTTTGATTTATTTGTAATTTCATTCTTTATGCCTAGGTCATGAACCCATTTTGATCTTATCTTGGTGTATGGTGTTAAGTATGAGTCAATGTCTAGTTTCTGCCATATTAATTTCCAATTTTCCAGCAGTTCTTGTCAGACAGTGAATTGTCAAACACTAGATTATTAAAGTTATTGACTAATTGTCCTGTAAACCTAAACTATTCCATTGATCAACTAGTCTATTTCTTAGCCAATACCAAATGCTTTTGGTGACCACTGCTTTATAATATAGTTTTAGATCAGGTACAGCTAAGCCACCTTCATTTGATTTTTTTTTCATTAGTTCTCTTGAAATTCTTGACCTTTTGTTCTTCCATATGAATTTTATTGTTATTTTTTTCTAGGTCATTAAAATAGTTTCTTGGGAATCTGATTGGTATAGCATTAAATAAATAGATTAGTTTAGGTAGTATTGTCATCTTTATTATATTTTCTCTACCTATCCAAGAGCATTTAATATTTTTCCAGTTGTTTAGAGCTGGCTTTATTTTTGTGGAAAGTATTTTATAGTTTTGCTCATATAATTCCTGACTTTCCCCTCGCAGCTAGATTCCCAAATATTTTATACTATCAACAGTTACTTCAAATGGAATTTCTCTTTGTATCTTTTGCTTTTGGATTTTGTTAGTGATTTATGTAGATTTATTTTGTATTTTACAACTTTTCTAAAGTTGTGGATTATTTCTAATAGCTTTTTAGTAGAATCTCTGGGGTTCTCCAAGTATGCCATCATATCATCTGCAAAGAGTGATAAATTGGTTTCCTCATTACCTACTCTAATTCCTTTAATCTCTTTTTCATCTCTTATTGCCAAAGCTAACATTTCTAACACAATATTGAATAGTAATGGTGAAAGTGGGCAACCTTGTTTCACTCCTGATTTTGCTGAGAATAAACCTTGCAGTTCTTTTGGGGATGGAAGACAATTGCCTAGTTTTACTGAACAACAAAAACATAGATCATGTCTTTGCTAAAACTTGTATCTTTCACAATGCCCAGTATAGTAAATTGTTGTATGCAAAAGGCATTTGATAATTTAAGATATTTTTCTCATTAGCTTTTTGTACTTTCTTTTGTATAACTCTCATTTTTCTTTCCATTTTTCTATCTCTCTTACTTAATTTTCAGAATTCCTTTAGAGCCCTTTCCTGTCCTGAGAGACAAACATATTTTTCTTGGAGGCTCTGGACAGAGGAGCTTTGAATTTGTTATAAATTTCTGTGGATGTATTTTGATCTTCTTTCCCAACATGGCAATTTTCTATGGTCATAATCTTTTTCTATTGTTTGCTCATTTCCCCAGTCTATTATTTAGCTTTTAACTCTGTGTTAAAGTAGGACTCTGTTTCCAGGGTTGAGGGTACACTTTCCCAAGTTCTAGGGGTTTTATACAGCTGTTTTTAGAGCTGCTTCTAAGGACCTGTAAGTTGTCAGTTCTAAGATGATATGATCCATGAAGATGGGTTTACTACTCTCTTGGCCTATATCTGGTCTGTGAGGGACCACAAGTGCTCTTTTCTGTCCTGGAACTCTCATGAGGGGCCCTGATCTACTCTGGTTGCAAGTTCTAATATGATAGTGCTCCTCCTCACCCTAGGACTGTGAGCCAGCACTGCAAACTGGATCTGAGTTTGGACAAAGTTTTACAATGGTTGTAAAGAGACCTTCTTTTGAGCACTTGTTTGACCCCCTTATTGTCTATGGGCTGAGACCTGGAAGTTGGGGCTACTGTCATCCCCACCACTGCTGTCACTGCTAATTTAGTGACTCCCAAGGTCAGCTTCTGGTTTGCTGATGTTTCAAGGCCCTCTCCCCCTAGTTAGACAAAAATTTCTTGGCAATCTTTCAAGTCACCTTTTATATCTGTGGGCTGAGAGGTCTGGAAACTGCAGTGATTAAGAAACCCCGAGGCCTCCTCCTGGTTTTCTGGTTCCAGGGCTCTGTTGGAGTAACTTGCAGGGACCACACTACTCTCCCACCCTCATGTTAGAGATCTTTTTTGCTGACCTTTTCTTTGGCTGGAAAATTGTTTAATTGTGTTTTTATGGATTGTGGAGATCTAAAATTTGTTTAAAGTCATTATTTAAAGATGTTTTTAAGAGTTTAAGATAAAGCTTGGTGGAGTTCCTATCTTAATTTTTCCATCTTGGCTCTGTCTCCATATCTAATAATTTTTAAGTGAATGTTTAATGAATTCATTTTATTTTTGCAGGGTGGGAATTCTTCATTTTTGTCCTATTCAAAAGAAAATTGCCATTGTTTTTCAGGAGAAAAAAGATTCTGGCTATGCATATTCTGATATTGTGACAATTGTTTGCCTTTGTTTCACTTTGATTATCAAAACCACAGCTAAAAAGGGGAGCAACTAACAAACACAACTATGTAAATCTATTCATCAGGCTATGCTTAATGTCACATTAAAAAAGAAGGAAAATCTACATTCCATCAATAATTGTAGCTATATATTTTCAAAATATTGCTTTTTGATTAAACATGTTTCCTGGGCAGAAGAATTTCAGTTATAATAACTGATCATATTTAATCTCTTTCTAGCATGGTCACAATTCCTAGGCAGCATCCCCCTAGGAATATGTTCGATGTTATTGTTTATTTATTTTTTCCCATTTAGATTATTGACAATAGCTCAACAAATTACAGTCCAGACTAAACACTCTTGAGTCTTGGGCTTTGTTATTTCATTATAAGGTATAAATATTAATCACAAAATTATATTCCTTATAGGAGTGTCTACTGCTATAGAAGGTATTTTGGCTTAACTCTTTCTGATCAATAAAATTAAATATTGTTAGTATTCTGTAGTGACAAGATATGCTTCCTGAAATAGAAAGACAATCTATTTTAAGAAACTATGACAATGTCAAAACTGGAAACTGTTTAACCTTGGCTACAATGAAAGAACATGAAGAAAGAAAAGGTTTTCTTTTAAAACAAGATTCTGATATTCAATTCCCTCTAGCTCCAAGGACTGATGATCTGTATTAAGTTATTACACACCCTAGCAATTCTAATATGCCTGCTTCTGCCTCAGTAGAAACACATGAGTTGATCAATTCCATTTGTAATTACATTTGGGAAAAGGGATTATGGAGACAAATATACTCAGCTGTTTTGTTTCTATGAATCTAACATGAAATTAATCACCAGCTCAATCTCTCCCATACTCCAGAAGTATTGATCAAGGCTAATCCTTTGTTAAGTCTGGCATATACTAACATTGAAACATTTAGGAGCACAAAATGAAACCATTAACTTCAGAAAACAATTTGATTACATAAATCCAACACTCATCACTACTCTAAGCTTTTGGATGAAGTTATCCAATAATTAGTTATAGAAATACTTAACATAAATCTTTCAATTATTTTCCCAATATAACACAAATAATGCAGAAATTATCATTTTTTTCTTCTTTCAATCAGCATCACAGCTCACATTAAGGGAAAATTCCAGCAATCTTTGGGGTTCCTCAGAATATGAATTTCTATATTGAATGTTGTAAATATTTAATTGAAATGATTAGTTGCTTAATTCAAGAAATCAGTTATTTTGGGCTCACAGATATGTCTTTCTTTTCTTTGTATTCCCTGAAGTTACAATAATGTCATATAGATCATTTTATCGTATAATACTCTCTGAAATTTGCATTTTGCTTCCCCCGATGATGTGATAAAAAAGTTAAAATGAAACTAAATTCATATAACTTTTGTAAACCAAAGAATCCTTGTTCATAACCTAAGAGTAGATTATTAGTTTCACATCTTTGTTTCAAAGGACTATTGTAAAACCAGTATAGTTCCTTAAAAGCAGAGATTGTTTAATACTTAATGTTGGTACCTCCATTACCTAAAACAATGATGGCAAATAGTAGAGTCTATAAATGTCTGTTAATTGATTGATTGATCCTTCTTGTGCAAATTGAAAAATATCAAAAGTGTCATAGTTGTTCATGACAGTGCTTCTTATGTATACATTTTTTAATTGGTCTTTAAAAAGACATGATTTTTTTTTTTTAGTGAGAAAAGTTGATCTTTATTTTCTTCCATTTAGTCTGGAGGTTATAAGTTGAAAGTTTGAGAAATATCAAAATTACATTTTAAAATTTATTACCCATAGCTCAAACTTTTTAATAAGTGAAAACGCATTGCCTTTCTGATCATAGGAGGACTGAGGAAAATGCACTACCTTATTTAGACAAAAATGTTTGTCCAGAAATATTCACTAGATATGCAAGTTACATGATGATTTTTGCTATTAAATGAATTTATTTCATCTTAATTATTATCACTAAGAATAGCAATTTCATCTTTTAGCTTAAATGCTTCTTAACAAACCAGTATGCTTCACAATAATAGAGTTGAACCCTATGTTCTATTGCTAAATTACAAACCAATTTTGTGAGGAACCTTCCTTTTAGTGAAATGTTTTTATAAAGCTAATCATTCTTATAATAACTTCAGAAACTTTAACTCCTCAAATTTCTTAATATAAATGATTTTTTGTGAAGAATGATTTCTAAATTTTAGAAAGGCCACATCTTTAACTAGTGCTGTAGATTTGCACATAATCCTATATTGATTGAGATCTTCTAGTGCTGAGTCAGATACAAGTTTTACTCTATCTATCTATCCTTTTTAAACCTCTATTACTTATATTTAACTTTTAAAAAAAATATTCTTTCCAGCAACAGTTTTGTAAAATAACATATGTTCCCTAATATGTTCCAACAGTGTATTATTTGTGTGTAATATTACCTTGTTGAGGCCGCTGATGACAGAGTGGATAGAGTGTTTAGACTAGGGTCAGAAAGATTTGAATTAAAATTTAGCCTCAGATACTTATTTACTATCTGAGACAGTTCTTAAATTCTCATTGTCCTAAGTCAATTCTGTAAGACTTTAACTTAATATTTGATAGAATTGAGTTTCTTTCGTAGAAAGTTTTCTTGAAAAATGTTCCCCAAATTAAAGAACTCAATCATCAGGATATTGTTAATGTAGCCATTACTTCTTCTAGTGAAGACAAATGCCATTCCATATTTTATGAGCTTGCCACAATTGACTTAATTCATCACCTAATGGCCAAACTTTGGTGGACAGAGAGTGCTTTGTGTTGTCTTTGTATCCACTACCTACCACAGTGCCTGGAAATATGTACTTGTTTTTTGAATGAAAGTGAAGAAGCTCTCTATACGAACCTACTAAGCAAGGCTGATCCTCATATTACATTACTAGAAATTTTTCTATGTTAATAAGATCTACTTGATATCTGAAATGCTATTCTTCTGTTATAGATTTTGAGTAGCCAGGGTGACCTCCATTTAATAATGAGGCAATAATGTAAAATTTTATAGATGGAATTAGAGAAATAACTTTTGGAAAATTATAATTAAAAATCCATGCAACAGGATAAATTTGTAGATCATATGCAATTATTAGAAGATTCTATTTATGGCATCAGTAATAAATTATTTTGAATAATGATTCATCATGTGTCTACCTTAAATCATAAGCCATTTTATGAAGTCATTTGAAGCAAGATTCCAGTGAAGAGAGAATATGAAAAAAAACATTTCTTGAATAATAAATATTCTCTGAGACACCTTCCAACTCTAAATCTTATGATCCCTAAAAACATTTTTTTCTTTGTTCTAATGGTGGAAATCATTTATCTCCCTTATATAGTTTAAGCATTTATTAATGTTCAGAAATCAGTCTGTCCCTTCACAGACTTTTTAACATCTCTCAAGAGAAAATATTCCCCAATAAACAATCCTCACTTCAGCACAGCTTTTTTCATTGACTAGATAATCTTATGTGATAAAATTGAGAGTATGAATTTAGGTATAAGGGAACAACTGTATAAACAAACCCAGAAGATTTGTTTCTTCCCACAGAAATCCCAAAAGAAAGTTGTACAAAGGGGCTTTTCCCATGGAAAACTGTATTTTGTAATTTTAAAACATGAAGGAATGATTCTTCGATTTATGCGAGGGGAAGCCCTAGTATGTGTTATACTTGTTGATAATTCATACATTTTTCCTCTCTTATATGAAGGCTGGATACAACTTTTCTCTCAATTATTTTACTATATTATCTTCCATATAGAATGTGCTCATTATATAAAAGTCAGCTAAACCCATCAGTTCAAGTCCTCAAGTAAACTGTTTTCATCTCTAGACTGTAAGCTTGAGCCATTTTAGTGTTTCAAATTCATACTTTTTTTTTCAAATTTAGATTTGCTGAATTAAGTGAATCATAATAATGACATTTTGAGGGACAAATGAGGAACAATCATTGTGGGATAAATACATATGAGTACATAATAGAATAGGCATGTATACTTCTCATAGGCTACTTGTGGTCCATCTGCTGGTGTTGTGTGAATCAGAGGACA
Source organism: Sarcophilus harrisii (assembly GCF_902635505.1). Taxonomy (NCBI): domain Eukaryota; kingdom Metazoa; phylum Chordata; class Mammalia; order Dasyuromorphia; family Dasyuridae; genus Sarcophilus; species Sarcophilus harrisii. The sequence goes on from NC_045426.1 coordinate 108,750,718, forward strand.
GTCAGTGATAGGAATACTGAGAGTGTACTAGTTGTAAAGGTGTCAACTCACCATAGCAAAACTTTGGCAACCTGATGATGATGAGATGAGAAAGAACCGAATCCTCTCAGTCTTGATCCAAGTGATTTAATTATATGCCACAGCTTCATAAACTGAAAGAGCCTCTGTGCATAGTTGTGTCTCAAAAGTGTCATGTCAACAATAGTGTCGTGCATAAATTTTGTCAAAGTCAGGTTTAATGGGTTACTGAATGATCTTGGCTCTGAGTACCATGATCATGTTTATCATTGTGAAGTGCTGTAGCTGAATTATGGGAACATGCTCATAAGATTTTATGAACTGAGGGATGAAGTCAATAATTTCATGGAAATGTAGGGAGAAACCTGTCAGGGAACTCAATGTTAGCAAATGGCTGTTTGATGTAGCATTTATGGCGGACATCACTCAGTATCCCTTAGAGCTGAAAGTCAACCTGCAGGACCCCATCGAGCTTCTCAGCTCCCTCCTTTCAATGTGAAATTATCTGACGCTAAATTAAGGCTGTGGAAAGTATAACTCAAAAGGAATAACATGATGCTTTTTCCTACTCTGGAAGGACAAAAGCCTTCATGCTCTTGTATATGCTGGTGAATGTGCAAAACTAGAGACTTAATGAAAGATTCAAGAACATGAAAAATAAATAAATGGAATTGTACATCTTTGCTACACCTTTAAATGTGGAATTAGCTGATGTGCCTGATAATATGTATCTATGTTTAGAACAACTTCTGAGAGTTTTTTCTTTTTGAAACTTACCATTGGAAAGGTTAACTGCCTTCCAGAATGACCTATGCAAACCTGAAAAAGTAGCTGCAAGTAGAAACATCATCAACACCAGCCAACATCACACAGGTCACCAAAGAGAAGCAGTTCCAGCCATTACATTAGAGGTGAGTTAATTAAACTTTTGATCAAATATAGCAGACTAATTTTTTAGTTGATAATTTTCATGGCTTGCAAATGATGCTATAAATAACAAAAAAAATTGTTAGTGAGGGAAATCTGGTGGGGTTTAAAAATCACTAACCTACACTGCCATCTTCCTAAAATCCTAATTTTTTAGTATTTATAGCATCATTTGCAGGCCATGAAAAATACCAACAAATTTTCAATTCAGAGTGAACATAAACTTGTGAAAAACTAAGAAGACTTGGGGCAGAACTGGTGTCCTCTTACTACAACTCAAGAAAATTCAAAGAAAACCCCCAATTGGGGATTAACTAGTGCAAAGTGCAAAGAGCTCTGGGCTAGCTCTTCAAAAACACCAAGTGAGCACCCCTGGAGCTAGCTGGTTGTGGCTGGAGCATCAACAGGAACCACAGACACTTTCAGCTTCCAGAGAAGCAAGAAAGACTGTATGAACCTCAGCTGGTTAGTAGCCAGGTCGAGCTGTGCTGCTGAGATGCAGCCTTGGATGGCAAAGAACTAGTACCTAGTGAGAGCAGAGGCAGGGGATATGGATGTTATTGGCTTCTGGCATTTGCAGACAGGTAGAGCTCTTGGTTTGGGGTTCCAGGTCAGAGAGCAGAGCTGCAGTGGTCTCTTCTCGATTATATATGCTTACCATAACAAGTTTCATATTTAAAAAATGGCAAAAAAGAAAGAATCCCACTATAGATACTTACTATGGAAAAAGAGAAGACCTGGGTTCATCTTCAGAGATTACTGAAGTGAAAAAAAAAGTTTCTCTTTCTATATATACATATATAGAATTACATACATACATACCTATGTACTTAGAGACATATGTACACACACATTTATGCATATGTAAACATGCTTGTAAAACAGTATATATTGATATATGTATATGTGTATTCGTCTGTGTGTGAGAATGAATGTATATGCATCTATGTGTTATATATGTGTGTATAAACACATGTGAATGCATATGTGTGTATATATATGCATATCTACCTATCTATATCTTTATCTATGAATAACTGTATTCTGCTTGAGATTGGGGATGAAAGGGAAAAAAGAATACAGTGAAAAAAGTACACAGAAGAGAACAAAAGAACAATCTACAAGAAAGCAAGGATGGATATGCCTACATATAATTTCTTCTATTATTATATATGCATTCTTGAAATGGAAATTTATTGTTATATATTTTGAATCCTCCCTGATGTTCTTCTGGGCACATGACAATGTTCTGATCTGTTTTATTTTTTTAATTTTCTTTTTCTCTCTTTATTTGTTATATTCTGTTTTTTTCTTATTTTGTTCAATAAGTTAATTAAATTTAGTTCAATAAATAAATATGCAAATTTTTTAATGTAAAAAGAAAAGTTCCCCACACCTGGCTTAGGCCAATAGTTACATGAAATAGAATTTATTATTAGTATAGCAAATTTTATTTAAGCATATTTAAATATTTCAATAATGTGTTGGAGGAACCATGATCATAACAAGATTCAATTTCTAAATCCAACATAGACATTGGAAATCCAATTTTACCATTTAGCTTTCTTTTTAGCTTTTTGACTGAACAGTCAAAGCCTCTCAAAAATTCTCTTCAGGATTTCTTCTCCATAAGATGGAAGCTCTAAACTCTCATAATAATTATAGTCAATTTCTTGGTCTCAGTCTCTACTAAGATCATAGGACCATACACTCAGTCTTTTTAAAGATGACAGTTACCTCTGATATGAATGATAATTAAACTGTCTCAGTCTCTCATATCATTTCCCAAAGAATAGCACTTCAGTAAACTCCCTCCCCAAAGCTTCTATCTTCTCCTTAAAGTTCAATATAAAATCCTAGGACCCTGAGTGAACTTTTTAAATAGTAGCTATACTTATGAAATCTATTTGTATAGCTTAAAGTTAAAAATTCTAATCTTAGTTAGCTAAAATCCTACATAAACTCTGTACCCTAATTTCTCTGGTACCATATACTTTGGAAACATGTTCCTATGTGATCAGCTAGCTTATAAAATTCTCCACTTTAAAATTAAACCAATCTAATCACCTCGGTTTCTTTGGTACTTCATTTTTGGAGGCTCCAGTGAGATAAAGAGCAAGATTAGAAACATGCGGGCCTCAGAGGAGTGTGTTGCATTGGCTACTTCTATCCACTCCTATGGAGTCAGCCACTAGGACATTCCAGGTACAAGGGGAGCCTAGATTTGGTCCCTGGTAAGACTCACCATCAATAAATCCCTTTGGCTTCAGTGGAGAACCTGATCTGAAACTTCAAGAGGTGAGTTTTTTCCCTGTCTGGATGCTGGCACATCAGAAACATTGGCCTGGACATGTCTATACAGCATTCTGGTAGTGTTGTTAGGGAACCAATCAACACCTCTGGGTATTTTTTTTTAATTTAAAAAGCAAGAAAATACATCTGGGTACTTCTGGGCACAATCTGGGTGCCACTTGACACATTTAGGTTTTAGATATTTTCTTGTTTAAAAGCAATAAGGTACATCTGGGTACTGATCTGTTCTCTCTAGCTTTAATCTGGAGCTTGGAAGCCTGGTTTATCTCTGAAAAGGCTCAATTTAGGTATTTCTCTTGCTGGGAGGGAGAAATTGAGAAACTGAAACCTCCCTTCACAGAACTCCTGAGTTATCAAGAGCATGCCCCAGGTTTGTATTTGTTGATATATGGTGAAAATTGTATTGCATTTGCGTAGTTCCTGTTTCTGCCTCGTCTGTCTTTGTTACCTGTCTCTTTAAGGAGTTTTGTTATGCCATATTTACCTTAAAACCCCCTCCCTCAGCTCTGACCAAGATGAGGACTGCAGAAATAACATTAGCTGATTACAATTAAAAAGAACATCTTAGTTGATTCTAGAAATGTTAAGAACAATGATTAAAGAATTCAGCAATTGATCATTTTGAATTTACAATGGTGCTTAGTATAAAACAAATTCTATATGAATGCTAACTTCTTTATTGTATTTAATTGTAATCTCTTTGCACTGACTGCTTATAGATTTAAAAATTGGGAACTTGGGTAAAAACATAAAAATGCTTGGCTACTTTTAAAAATCTGGCAGCAAACAGCTTGGTTCCCAAGTCTATTAGAAAAAAAAGGGGGGATGGGAGGGATATATCCTATCTATCTATCTCAATTTTCCACTTATTCTCAATTCAGTCTCCTTATCATGTCTTATAGAACAGTAATATTCTATTGTACTCATGTATCAATAACTTATTCAGCCATTTCGCAACTGATTGGTATCCATTCAGTCTTCATGTTCCTGCCACTATGAAAGGAGTTGCTAAAAATCTTTTTGCACATGTGCGTTCTTTTCCTTTTTTATGATCACTTTCAGATACAGACCCAGTAGAAATACTGCTGGCTCAAAGGGTACTCACAGTTTTATATCTCTTTAGACATTCTTCCAAATTGTTCTCCCGAATGTTGGGATCAGTTCAAAACTCCACCAACAATGTATTAGCTTCCCAGCTTTCTCAAATCCCCTCCAACATTTATCATTATCTTTTCCTGTCATCTTGGCGAATCTGAGAGGTTATGTAGTAGTACCTCAGGATTATCTTAATTAGCATTTCTTTAATCAATAGTGATTTAGAGCATTTTTCATTTTACCCTAAATAGCTTTAATTTCTTCATGTGAAAATTTTCTGTTTATATTCTTTGACCTTTTATCAATTGGGTAATGGTTTCTATCCTTATAAATTTGAATCAGTTCTCTCTACATTTTAGAAGTGAGGCCTTTATCAGAAACAATGGATGTAAACCCACCCTCTCCCATTTTTTGCTTCCCTTCTAATCTTTGCTGCATTGGTTTTGTTTGTACAAAAACTTTTTGAAATAATATAATCACAATTATCCACTTTGCATTTTATAATCTTCTCCAGTTCAATGAATTTAATCAATAAGAGCATGAAAACCATAATTTTGTCATTATAATAATTTAATGTATAGAAGGGGCCTCACATACATGCATGTAAATGTATGCATATATACACACATGTGCACAGCTATACATGCATATGTGTATTTGTATATACAGAATTACTCACATTCACACGTTATTTATAAAGCTTTTACTTATAACCACAAGGAAACATATTTCAATAGATAAGTTTTATAGAATTAGAAAACCATGGAATAACCAAGGGAAAAGTGTTAATATTTGGGGAAACCTGGGATATTTTCTAGTTCAATCAGTATCTAAAGTATATTAAACATGTGTTTTCACAATTCAGGCATACTATCTAATAAAGCATATGTCCTTATTTAAAATGTTAATGTGAAAAGGGAAAATGGTTAAATACATCCATGTAGAATCCTTAGATAGGTGTTTCTCAAAATAATCTTGACACAACATTTTGGTACCAACAATATATCTCTGGAGCTCATGAATGTTAGTCCTAGAGAATTCAGGACAACAGGATATAACAGAGTCAGACAAGCTTTGAAGCAAATAGAAAAATATCCCATTTTCAAACCAAAATATCACATGTAAAAATTTCACATTATATTGCTAGTATAGAATGTTTCTCAAAGAATGCCTATTCACATTTCAAGGAACAATTGGATTCCACAAATTTCAGGTGAAGATAAGTTTACTTATACATAATTAGCAACTAGAATATGTAAACTGTTATAACAATGAAGCATATTGTTGTCATACTATAAATGTGGTAATTTTATTTATTTGTTAATTTTAAAAAAATTACTGAGACAGCAGTAGACAGCTTCAGGTTCAAATACAGTCTTAGATACTATGTAACCCTGAATCATTTAATCTCTGTCTGCTTTAGCTTCCCCCTTCCCCTTCATTGTAAAATGGGGATAATATCAGCACAATGTCTGGTATGTAGTAGGTATTTACTTTCCTTCATTCCTTCATCATCTGAAAAAAGGACATGCATTTCTAAGATAAATGTAGAATTTCTTATGCAGTCTCTGGCCTCAGGATTGAGGATTTTCTTCTACTCAGTACCATTGAGCAACATAATCCATAACCTTAATCTACTAGCACTTTACTTTGAACCCTTAAACTTAAAAAAAAGAAAAAAAAAAGAGAGATGTTGCAATCTATAATTCAATCCCTTACTGAATTATCTATTATCACTTTCTGTTTTCTTAAGGATAAAATATAAACTCTTCTTTTCAGTTTTTTAAGCCTTTTTACAATGTAGCTTCAATTTTTCCATACCCACCACTCTATGTCCTATATTCTGAGTTCTAGCCAAATTGGTTTTCTCAGAATATTTTTTTTAATGTTTTACATTTAATTTTACTTTTTTATTATAGCTTTTTATTTACAAGATATATGCATGGGTAATTGTTCAACACTGACTCTTGCAAAACCCTCTTTTTCAACTTTTTCCCTGCTTCCTTCTACTCCCTCCCCTAGATGGCAGGCAAACCCATACATGTTAAATATGTTAAAGTATATGTTAAATACAATACTATATATATAGATATATAGATATAGATATATAAATATACATACATTCATACCCATACAGTTATTTTGCTGCACAAGAAAAATTGAACTTAGAAATAAGGTAAAAATAACCTGAGAAGGAAATAAAATATGCAAATGGACAAAAACAGAGGCAGTGGAAATGCTATGTTGTGGTTCATAGTCATCTCCCAGAGTTTTTTCACTGGGTGTAGCTGGTTCAATTCATTGCTGCTCTATTGGAACTGATTTGGTTCATCTCATTGTTGAAGAGAGTCTTGTCTAACAGAACTGAACAACATATAATACTGTTGTTGAAGTATACAATGATCTCCTGGTCCTACTCATTTCACTTAGCATCAGTTCATGTAAGTCTCACCAATCCTCTCTGTATTCATCCTGCTGGTCATTTCTTACATAACAATAATATTCCACAACATTCATATACTACAACTTATTCAGCCATTCTCCAGTTGATGGGAATCCATTCAATTTCCAGTTTCTAGCTACTACAAAAAGAGTTGCCACAAACATTTTTGCACATACAAGTCTTTTTCCCTTCTTTAAAATCTCTTTGGAATGTAAGCCTAGTAGTAACACTGCTGGATCAAAGTGTATGCACAGTTTGATAATGTGATGACTGCATTTAGCACCCAGAGTATAGTAAGATCAGCTGGAGTCAGAATAAGGGAAAATGCTTGATCTTTATACTTTGCGAGGGTGAAGCGGAATGGCAATATGAAGTGAGAGCAATCACAACACAAATCCAGCCAGCAGTGCCTCTGCCTCTCTCATTCCACCCACCAAATTGTCTACAAAATCTCCTATAAAACACATCAAACTTGCACAGAGTGGGAGGGGCCATTGTTTTTCCAAGCATATATTAATAGAGTATTTTCCAATTGCCAATTAGCCTCACTTGCTAAGAGGGACCTCAGTGCAACGGGAGCTTCAAGAGCTTCAGCCCATTTCATGGTAAGTTTTTGACTATAGTTCCAAATTGCTCTCCAGGATGGTTGTATTCGTTCACAATTCCACAAGCAATGCATCAGTGTACCAGTTTTCCCACATCCCCACCAACATTCAGCATTATCTTTTCCTGTCATTCTAGTCAATCTGACAGGTGTGTAGTAGCATCTCAGAGTTATCTTAATTTGCATTTCTCTGATTAATAATATGACTAGAAAAAATTTCCTTTTCTTAATCCGAAAATTGTCTGTTCATGTCCTTTGACCATTTATCAATTGGAGAATGGCTTGATTTCTTATAAATTAGAGTCAATTCTCTATTTATTTTGGAAATGAGGCCTTTATCAGAACCTTTGACTTTAAAAATATTTTCCCAGTTTATTGTTTCCCTTCTAATCTTGTATGTGTTAGTTTTGTTTGTACAAAAGCTTTTTAGTTTGATATAATCAAAATTTTCTATTTTGTGGTCAATAATGGTCTCTAGTTCTTCTTTGGTCACAAATTCCTTCCTTCCCCACAGTTCTGAGAGGTAAACTATCTTATGTTCTTCTAATTTATTTATAATCTCATTCTTTATGCCTAGATCATAGACCCATTTTGTCCTTTTCTTGCTGTACAGTGTTAACTGTGAGTCAACGCCTAGTTTCTGCCATAATAATTTTCAATTTTGCCAGCAATTCTTGTCAAACAATGCATTATTGTGCAAAAACTTGGGTCTTTGGGTTTGTCAAACACTATATCATTATAGTTATTGGCTATTTTGTCCTGAACCTAACCATTCCAGTGATCAACTAGTCTATTTCTTAGCCAATACCAAATGATTTTGGTGACTGCTGCTTTATAATACATTTTTAGATAGGCACAGCTAGGCCACTTTCATTTAATTTATTTTCATTAGTTCCCTTAAAAGTCTTGACCTTTTGTTCTTCCAGATGAATTTTGTTATTTTTTCTAGGTTATTAAAATAGTTTTTTTGGGGAGTCTGATTGGTATAGCACTAAATAAATAGATTATTTTAGGTAGTATTCTCATCTTTATTATATTCAAGCGATCTATCCAAGAACACTTAATATTTTTTCAGTTGGTTAGATCTGACTTTATTTTTGTGGAAAGTGTTTTGTAGTTTTACTCATATCATTCCTGATTTTCCCTTGGCAGATAGATTCCTAAATATTTTATACTATTGGCAGTTACTTTAAATTGAATTTCTCTTTGAATTTCTAACTGTTGGATTTCTTTTAGTGATATGTAAAAATTCTAATGCTTTATTTGGGTTTATTTTGTGTCCTGCAACTTTGCTAAAGGTGTCAATTATTTCTAATAGATTTTTAATAGATTCTCTGGGGATCTCTAAGTATACCATCATATCCTCTGCAAAGAGTAATGATTTGGTTTCCCTATTACCTACTCTAATTCCTTTAATATTTTTCTCAACTCTTATTGTAGAAGCTAGCATTTCTAATACAATATTGAACAGTAATGGTGAGAGTGGGAAACCTTGTTTCATTCATGATCTTATTGGGAATGGTTCCATTTCATCCTCATTACATATGATGCTTACTGACGGTTTTAAATAGATGCTACTGGTTATTTTAAGGAAAAGTTCATTTATTCCTATACTCTCAAGTGTTCTTAATAGGAATGGATGTTGTATTATATCAAATGCTTTTTCTGCATCTATTGAGATGATTTTTTGGATTTTGTTAATTTGGTTATTAATATGGCCAATTATACTGATAGTTTTCCTAATATTGAACCAGCCCTGCATTCCTGGTATAAACCCTACTTGATCATGGTGTATTATTATGGGGATGATTTTCTGTAGTCTTTTTGCTAATATCTTATTTAAGATTTTAGCCTTAATATTCATTAGGGAGATTGGTCTATAATTTTCTTTCTCTGTTTTCAACCTACCTGGTTTAGGTATCAGTACCATGTCTGTGTCATAAAAGGAATTTGGTAAGACTCCTTCATTCCCTATTTTTTCAGTAATTTATATAGCATTGGGGCTAATTGTTCTTTAAATGTTTGGTAGAATTCACATCTGGTCCTGCGGATTTTTTCTTAGGGAGTTGATTAATAGCTTGTTCTATTTAGTATTTAGTATTTCTTATTTGTTTTGTGGTTTGACTTATCTAATTTTGAGAGTGCAAGGTTGAGTTCTCCCAGTATTATAGTTTTGCTGTCTATTTCTTCTTGCAGCTCTCTTAACTTCTCCTTTAGCAATTTAGATGCAATACAATTTGGTGCATATATGTTTAGTATTGATATTGCTTCATTGTCTATGCTACCCTTTAGCAAGATATAGTTTCCTTCCTTATCTCTTTTACCTTGATCAGTTTTTGCTTTTGCTTGATCTGAGATCAGGATGGCTAAACCTGCTTTTTATTTCACCTGAAGCATAATAGATTCTATTCAAGCCTTTTACCTTTACTCTTTATGTATCACCTTGCTTTAAATGTGTTTCCTGCAAACAACATATTGTAGGATTCTGGCTTTGGATCCAGTCTGCTATCTGCCTCTGCTTTATGGGAGAATGCATCCCATTCACATTTACAGTTAAAACTACTAATTCTATATTTTCTGCAGTCTTATTATCCCTAGATTATACATTTCTTTTACTTTCCCTCATTACCCCTTTCCCCAATATTAAACTTATGGGCACCACTTGTCTTACACAGTTCTTCCTCTTTAGAATCCTTGCCAGCCCCTTTGATTCCCCTCCCCCTTTTTTTATACCTTTCCCTTATTTTTTTCTGTATTCCCTTCTATTTAGCCTACTCTTTCCCTTTTTCCTTTTCCTCTCCTATTTTTTAATGAGGTGAGAGAAGTTTCTGTGTAAACCAAATATGTTTAATATTTTCTCTTTGAGCCAAATTGAATGAAAGTAAGATCCACACAATGTTCCTCCCCCTCCCTTAATTCCCTCATATCTTATAGGTTTCCTTTGGTTCTTTGTGGGATGTAATTTCCCTCTTTTTCATCTCCCCTTTTCCCTTTTTCTGATACAATCCCCTTTCCACTTCTACTTCCCTTCTTTTAAAAAAATATTATAACAGTAAAATCAAATTATACACATTCTCTTTATGTATGCCTGCAATAGAAATACAGTTCTCAAGAGTTCTTTTTATCTTTTATGCTTCTCTTGAGTCCTATATTTGGAGATCAAACTTTTTGCTTAGCTCTGTTTTTTTCATTAGGAATAAATGGAATTCACCTGTTTCATTGAATGTCCACCTTCTTTCCTGGAAGAAAATGCTCAGCTTCACTGGGTACTTTATTCTTGTTTGCATTCCAAATTCTTTTGCCTTTCAGAATATTGTATTCCAGGCCCTTCGATTCTTTAATGTGGAAGCTGCCAGATCCTGAGTGATCCTTATTGGGGCTCTTGGTATTTGAATTGTCTTTTTTCTGGCTGCTTATGATATGTTTTCCTTAGTCTGATAATTCTGAAATTTAGCCACAATATTCCTTGGAGTTTTTATTTTGAGATCTCTTTCAGAAGGTGTTCCATAAATTCTTTCAATGACTATTTTACCTTCTGATTCTATTATATCTGGACAGTTCCCTTTGATAATTTCCTGTAAAATAGTTTCTAAGCTCTTTTTTTCATCATAATTTTCAGGAAGTCCAATTATCCTGAGATCATCTCTCCTAGATCTATTTTCCAGTTCTGTTGTTTTTCTAAGTCCATATTTAACATTTTTTCTATTTTTTCTATTTTTTTGGGGGGGTTTGCTTGACTGATTCTTGATGTCTCAATAAATCATTCATTGCTATTTGTTCACTTCTGATTTTTAATGAGTTATTTTCTTCATTAGCTTTTTTTTTTTTTTACTTTTTGTATATGTCCAATTGAGTTTTTAAATGAGTTGTTTTGCTTTATGGAATTTTTTTTTTCCATTTCATTATTTTTTTTAACTGAGTTATTTTCTTTTTCCCATTCACAAATCCTACTTTACTGGGAGTTCTTTATCTGTTCTAATTTGCAATCTTATTTTCTTGGGAGTTCTTTATCTTGTCCAATTCACTAATTTTCCTCCCCTGGGAGTTCTTTATGTTTTTCATTTCACATTCCAGGGGGTTGTTTTCTTTTTCAAATCTTTCTTTTAATGAGTTATAAACCTTTTCTGTACTCTCTTGAATAGCTTCTCTTTCCTTTCCCCATTTTTCTTGTATCTCTCTTTTAATATCTTTTATAATTTCTTCAAGAGTGCATTGTGTGATGGGGACCAGATTACATCCCCCTTTGGGACTTTTGTCTGGAGACTGTCTCCTATTAGTCTCCTCAGGGTTCAAAATCTGTTCTCTCTCTGTACAGAAGGTATCAATGGTTAGCATATGCTTGGCTTTTTTACTCATTTTTTAAAAGCCCTTGGGGTCTGCCTTCAGGGCAAAGAGGTTCTCAGTTTCTTCTACAGATAGGGATAGAAGAAGAGTATCTGTTCTGCTAATGGGCTGGGAAGAGTGGCCATCTGCTGCAGAAGTGTTGCTGCCCTGGGCAGAGCCCCACTGTGTAGATCAGTGACTGCCCTGGGACAAGCAGCTGAGCAGCGAAAATATCACTGTCCTGGGCAGAACCCTGTGCAGATCAGCGGGGCTGAGCTGTGGAAGTGTGACTGCCCTGGGCCGAGACCTGGCTGCAACTGCCTAACTGCACTGTGATTGTGCTGAGTCACTTCTGGTGCTGGGCAGGTGTGACCAGGTCCTGTTTAATTCTGGGATTTGAGGGTACAGTCTATCTTTCACATTTGTTTAACTTCTTTGCTGATCTACTGCTTTGCAACCAAAGCAGAGCATCCAACATGTGGTAGAGTTCTCCCTGAAAATTCTCCACCCACATAGATCTCACCTGCCCCTGGTCTGGTCAGTGGAAGCTAGCCTCTATGTTCTACCTCCCTGCCTATGCTGGCCTCCTCCTGCCTGATCAACCCCGAGCTTTTCTGGTGATCTTCCAAGTTATCTTTAGCTGGTAATTTGTTGTAAGCCCAATATTTGTGGATTTTACCAGTCAAGCAGTATTTCTGAGGCTGAATTAGGCAATTAGTAACTGAGGGTAAAAGGGAGCTCAGAATGAAGTGTGTGTCCTCTCTGCCATCTTGTCTCTGCCCCCCAGAAGAATATTTTTAAATGAATAAAAATGTATATCAGATTACCAAAGAGACCAATTATGTTGAAAAACAGCTATTATTATATTAAAAGTCACACACTTATGAAGCTTCTGAAATCTTGTCCATGTACTTGGGAGTTCAAGAATACTAACTTAAGAAACTTGGGGTGAATGATCACTGAAATACTTTCCATTTCTAGATTTGTGAGGCTATGGATGGAGATCAGGACAGGGTTGGAAAAAAGCATTCTAGGTTGCCATATGGTAGTTTTCTAATTTGACTAATTATGTTTGCTAATTACATGATTCAATAAAGCCATGTGGAAAAAGAATGGCCTTAAAGTCCCATTTCTGATTCAATCAGTCTTTCAAGGGTTCAGGCCAACTCTTTAAAACTGAATTGTAGAGGGGCTGCTGATCTTCATTGGTTGATGGAATTTCTCATTTTCTTATTGAGAGTTCCCTACTTCAACAAACTCATCTGGTTTAGCACCTATTTACAGACTGACACAAAGAATTTAAGAAATATCAGAAAAGACTCCAAACTGGTAGTGTATCTTGAAGAAGTGAGATAAAAGGAAGCATGTAGTGTATGGGGAGAGCTCAGGGGGTGGGGACAGGAAATAATAAAAATTTGAGATTGGAGGCAGAAAGCAACATGTGAGGAACAGAGAAGGCCAATTTGCTTGATTAACTGACTATAAAAAAATGCATGGAAGTGTAGATTCGATCAGACTGGAAAGATAGATTTGGACCAAGTTGTAAGAAGCTTTAAAAGTGACCAAAAACAAAACAAAACAAAACAAACAAACGAAAAAAAACCCTTTAATTTATCCGATAGACATTTAGAATCCTTAGGAGTTTACTGAGAAAGGGAGTGGCATATATTTGAATTTTAGGAAGTGCAGCTGTATGGACAATGAACTGGAGTGGGGAAATATTTAAAACCTGGAGACTACTTAGGAGTCTGTGAAAGTAAAGAGTTGATGAAAACTTGAACTAAGAAAATGTCTGTTTTCATGAAGAGAAGGAGTAAAATTAGGGAGACCTCATTGTGGTATACAATTTGGTAGCCAGTTGATTATGTAATACAATGGAGAAGGAAGAGACAACAGTAAGATTGAGAAGAGATTTATTTAGTTAGAATTTAAAAGACAAATATTTCAAAGAGCAGAAAGAGAAGTTAATTTAAATTAACACTCACAATTTGATATTATTTAAATTGCAAATTATATAATGTCATAGTTCTGAAAATCAGCTCAAGACAGAATTTACACTCAGATTCAGCATTTTTCTTTTTTTATCTAAGAATTTTTTTTTTTTGCAAAATGCATATATAGAACAGTGAAAGTTCTATACACTGATTTATAACTTTGCTAATGAGATAGGATAAGAGGCCAAGTGAAATTGCTGAGAATATCAATTTGGTTAAAGTTAGACTTTCTTTATTCAATGAATATTATTTAAAATATCACAGAATTTAACTTCAAAATACATAGTGTTTTTATAAAATTTATTAGGGAAAATTTAAGGAATGCAAATATGTGTGAGTTGGTAAAAGCAAAGTTATCTTAAAGATAAGACATATGGCGGGAAGAATATTATTGCTAGCAAACATGGCATTGTTTGAACAATCTAAATCTGAGAGAAAACTGTGATTCTCATAGCCACCTATCAGAAAGATTCTGACAGTTCAAATGCTGCCATAATCTTCTGCACAGATTATTCTAATCTGTCTAGTAAATTGCCCAGGCCATCAGTCCTGAAGATAGTACTTTCCTGGTATTGGCAAAACTCAAAAAACCAAGAAGAAACAGCATGGCATTTTTATTCCTATTCTTTAAAAGTATAGGTAGACAAAGAAGTCAAACTGGATGAAACCACAAGAAACAAATCTGATTACAATTCAACAGTTTAAATTCCAAGGTGCTGACTTTATTTGGATATTTTCAAAATCAGATAAAATAATGGCTTTATGACCTAGGAAAAAAACAACACAGAACACAGTTATAAATGTTAGATGGAAGTAGTATAGTATATTTAAGTTTCTTTACTGGGTTTTATTTGATTTTAGTTAAATATTTGATATACTTGCTAGATCAGCTTTTTTTGTTCTTGTCATTTCTAGGTCCAGAAAAGAGCAGAAAATATACAGCCAAATTGAACAGAGTATATAATAGAAGATGTATATTTGAATAGAAAAGTTCTGTGCTTTGATAGGTAATTCAGGAGATGATGAGCCAATGGAAGGGTCTTTATGAAGTTGGAGGTGAATCTTTTAATTTGTTCTCAAACTACTTCTCTTACCCCAAGCCAGGAGATAACATCAAATGAATAATGATGCCAGTGAAACACTTTGGAACTCTGAGGAAGAAAATAGCTTGAGCAGGATATAATCTCAAAACCTCCAATGATCATCCTGTTAATGTATCAAGATGGGCAGCTTCAACCTAGATTGCTGATCAAGAGTAGGGCAGATGTCAGATGATTGTTTCTTTTCCTCATGACACATTGAAGAATGTGGTAGGGAAGAGTGATTCTCTAAAAAGATTCACATATCCCTGTCAAATAGCCGATATGTGAGACTAGGTCAAAGATATGAAATTGAAAATCCTATTTCTTGCCAAATGGTTGCACTATTTGGGAGTTTTAAAACACTTTTTCTATTGATATTTGATATTTTTTGATATATATATATTTTTTATTATAAAGAGTTCTGGGAGTTGAGATATCAGAATCTATGCAGGAACAGTCCCAGTTTTTCAGACCATGTATTTTATACTTTTTTTTTATTTCACTTTACTAAAAATTACACTACTCTTTATATGAATAATAATTCTTTGGAGTTATATGAAGTTGGGAAAGGGGTTAGACTTTTAATGCTATGGGGGCTGAACCATTTGAGATTTATAAATTAGATAATGATTCTTATTCCTAAAAGGAAAGACTGGGAGCCATAGTACTCAGAAAAATGTTAAGAACATGTCTCCTAAAGAGCTTTGGGACTTAGTGGAATAGGTCCTATTCATATCTATTTGATCTTGAAGCCTTCACTTTGTAGCTATCTGATGGCTTGTCTTCTAGAGATATTACAGAACTCTGAAAGTTCAAATATAATGCCAAAAATCTTATGAATATGGGATACTTTTTCATGTTAAATATAGATGTGTGCAGAAAAAATTTGCAATTCTGGTTAATTGTCAGAAATGTGTATTCCTTTAGATTATCACTCAGCTTTTACATAAAATTTTGAAATTTGAAATAGGACTTTTTCCTCCCTGTAGCCTTTTGACATTGTAGACTGTTCTCCCTCACATTCTTTTCTCTTTAGATTTTCATGATGTCACTTTTTTCTCATTCTCTTCCTCCTTATCTGACTACTTTTCAGTCCCTTTGCTAGGTCTTTTTCCAAGCCATGACCTTTCCCTATGGATATCCTACAGGGTTTTAGTCTGGTCCCTCTTCTCATTCTTTACTACTACTTTTGGTATTTTAGTAGTTCCTATAAATTCAGTTATCATCTAGACCAGAAACTAGGTCATATTCTTGATTGCTCATCTTTTTGAAGCACAGGTTTCACCATATCATCCTGTTCAAATCAATGTTTTTCCTTTTCTAAGATCAAATCTAAAATCTTCCATTTGACATAGGGGCATAGCTATACCTCAATTGAACTGGATTGTAGATGTCATAAAGTGAATAAAGGCTAGGTAGGTAAAATCATAGGATCATAAAATTTAAAGTTAGAAAAAACTTTAGAGATATTCCATCTACTAGATTGGGAGGTATCTTGGCATAATAAGCTCAAATGGTCAGCAAAATTTTGACTTAAGCAATGACTCCACTCAAGGAGTTTGAAATCAAATTTGAAACACAGATATTTTATTCTGTGTGCTTATCAAGTCTTCTGGGGCTCTTTGAATAATAGAATCATAGAATTTCAGAGGTGAACGGGAACTCAGAGGTTATACTCAGAAAAATATACCTTCATGGATGATGAAACACAGACAAGTGATGGACTCAAGATGTAGAATAAAATGTGAATTTTTAAACATGGTCAATGGGGACTTAAGTTTACTTGATTCTATATATTTATTTCAAGAATTTTGTTTTTCTTTCTTTCATTTTGGGAGGTGTGGGGAGGGGATAGAAGGAGTAAGAATAGGATAGCCCAAAAAAGAAGGAAAAAAATGATTATTGAAGCATGTAAGAAATGTAGTAGAAAGGAGAAGGAAGGCCAGAAAAAATCACAAATAAGGAAAGATTTGCATGTTGAATTTATTATACACTTATGCAAGCTGTATACAATAGACATATGCCATTTTAAGATATTCTCCTTTTTAATATTCTACTATGCATGTGAAAAAATATCCAGGTTACTTTATGTCCTGTTCAATTAGAATTATTTTTTAATTGAGAAGGACACTTTCTGCAACATATCCAATAAGAGATAATTAATCTTTATTTCAAAAAACCTGCTTTGAAAGCAAAGCTCCATTTCCTAAGGTAGGTCATTCAATTTTGGGGCAGCTCTAATTGTTAAGATGTTTTTCCCACATGAAACCCATGCTTCTTTGCAACTTGTAGTCATTGTACCCAATTCTGTCAGTTCTTTTAGAGGCCAAACAAAAGGAGGCTTTGCTCTCTGATACATAAAAGTGTTTCAAATATTTGACAAGAAATAATGTGTTCCCCTTGAAAAAGCAATGTGGCTCTTAAGGGAAAATGCTAAATCTGGACTCAGGAAGAGTTCAAATCTGTTCTCAGACATTTAATTGTTGTATGATCCTGAGAAAATCACTTAACTTGCTTCAGTTTCCTTATTTGTAAAGTGAAGATAGTAATAGCAACTACCTTCCAGGCTTTTTGTGAGGATAAAATAAGATAATATTTGCAAAGTTCTCTGAAAACAAAGTGCTATATAAATGCTAGCTATCAGCAGCAACAGCAAAATCACTATCACTATCTTCAATCATTTAAATTATTTAGTTTTATCTTCTCTAGGTGAAATATTCCTAATCCCTCAAGTGATCTTCATGCAATACTAATAGGAAGCTCAGTATCATACTGGTTGCCCTTCTCTGGATGCTATTGAGTTTATTCATGAGTTCCTTTGACTTTTATGCTCAAAACTGAACATAAAAGCATAGCATTCTTGTTTTTTTTTCTTTATTCCTGGAAATTTTGTTTTTTAATGCAGATCCAAATTGCATTAGCTT
The DNA here is from genome assembly GCF_902635505.1 of Sarcophilus harrisii. Taxonomy (NCBI): domain Eukaryota; kingdom Metazoa; phylum Chordata; class Mammalia; order Dasyuromorphia; family Dasyuridae; genus Sarcophilus; species Sarcophilus harrisii. The sequence continues at coordinate 108,768,441 of NC_045426.1, forward strand.
CTATTTCTGCCATTATTATAATATTTGCACTTAACCCAAACCCCCAGTTCTTTTTCAGACAAACTACCAATCCCTCATATTATAACTGTAAAACTGATTTAAAAAACTTAATATTCAACTTTGAAGCTGTCTTCATTAAACTTCACGTTATTTGGTTATGTACAATATTTTACCTTGTAAAGAGAAACTTTAAGCTAGGTTGTTTTTACTAAGATTAATTGAGATTATTATAGAAAATAATTGCACTATAACAATGTTGATATTAGTATAAATGTTGAGATTCCAGTTAAAATTAATGAGGAGACAAAAGTAATCTGCAATTAAATGCAAAGATGAATCATAGTCAATCAGTGAGTTCTACTGAATGAATATGGAGAAAATCATGCAACTGTGCTGACTGACACAGATATATCTAGAGATATATGTTGTTCAACTTCAATGGGACCTACACTGCTGTTGTATAGATCTCTCTTATCACCCTAGTATTCCATTCTCAGCTGTTCTTCTAATTTTTTTAATTGCTTAAAATTCTTTAAATTCCTTAACATGCTTTTTAAGTTCCCATGGCTTTTCCTAGCCTAACATTATTAAGTGAAAATCTTTCTTCATATGTTACAGAACAATAACAACAAGATCGACTAAAACAAAAACTGAGGCCATTCACCTTGAGTTCTTTCTTCTTTCTTCTTCTTTATCTCCTATCAATAGGAGAAATTCCTTCATTTCTATCTCACAAGAAAAATTGGCTTCACTCTTTTTTAGAGCAAACTCCTCTACTTGCACAAATGATACCACTTCATTATATCTTTTCTAACATTCCCTCTGTACCTCCACTTAATGCTTATTTTCAATATCTTCTTTTCTCCTGGTGCACTTCCTATTTTCTATTCCTGTGACTCACCATTCACCAAAACCAAAAGAAAAACAAACAAAAATCTCCTTACTTGATGCTGCCATCACTGCAAAATATCATCCTATATCTATTCTGATGTTTGTATCAAAACTCTTTGAGAAGGCCATCTACAACAGTTGCCTCCACTTTCTCTCCAACACCTCAACCTTTACAATCCAGCTTCTGAACTCATCTTTTCACTGAAACTCTTTTCTCCAGTTACCAATTATTTATTAAGTGCCAAATCCAATGGTTTTTTTCAGTCCTCTTTATCTTTAATCTCTCCATAGCTTTTGACACTGTTTATCACCACCTTTTCTTTGAAATTTATCTTCTCTCTACATTTTAGGGACAACATAGTTTCCTGATTTGCCTTCTTACTTTCTTACTACCCTTTGTCATTTTTCTTTGATGGATCCTTGTCCAAGTCATAGCTTTTAACCATAAATGAGTTTCACAGTTCTTTCCTGAGTCTTTTCCTGTTATAATTTACTTGATGAGCCCATTAGCAACAGTGAATTAAATTATTTACTATATTCTAAAGGTTCTTAAATCTACCTATTCTGCCCTAATTTCTATACTAATCTCCAGACTAAGGTCTCCAATTGTCTTTCAGAAAAAATGAACTGAACCAGTAGACATTATTTTTCCTTCATTGTAGAAGAGAATCATGATGTCAGTAAGATGATTTGCAAGTGAATTGAATTTAAGTGAGAGAAAACTGTGATGAGTCACTAGCTTCACTCTCTTCTCTGGAACCATCTGTGTTCAGTTCAGGATCAGGATGACTAGAAATGCCTATGGATGCAGTGGGAAATCTTGACCATTTTAAGGTAAAGATTTTCCCAGTTTTAATTTAACTGAGGCAACACCCGTCCAGAGATTAAGGCTAGGTAACAAATAAAGCAAAGAATTTTCTCTTTTACCTCGTTTAAAAAATCCATCTGGGAAAACCCTCAAGATTTCTAGCCAAAAGAAGCTATTTATATAAATACTATTTATATATACTCTGAGCTACCAAACCCCAAGAAATGACCAAATAAGGCCTGGGTTGGGTTCTATCTAGTCACTAAATCAGTGACAGAGTGATTTGAGTTTAAGACAAGATCTATAAGAAAGAAATCTAGCCAGTAGATTCCAAGGTGTCTTCTGAGGTTTCAGTGATCAAAATTTATATTCCTTTGGGGATAGCACCTACAAGGAAGGTTATAATTCCTATATGGATACAGGGAGAGTGAGGAAAGGAGAGAAAGCAGTCAGGAAGGGAGAAAGAGAGGGAAGGAGGGAGAGAGAGGCAGGGAAAAAAGGGAGAAAAGGAGGGAGGAAGGAAGATGTCCAGTAATATCTTAAATTCAATATATGTAAAACTAAACTCATCTTCTTCCCTAACCATTCCTCTCTTCCAAACTTCTCTATTATTATCAAGAGCAATGTTCTTAGTCCTTTTGTCTCAGAACTTAAATATCATCCTTGACTCATCAAACTCTTTCACCCCTCTTCCATTCTATTGTCAAGAGTTGTAAATTTTGTATCAACTCTCAAAAATTTCCCTTCTCCAATATCCTCACTATACTGCTACTGTCATCATTCCATGTTTGGACTTTTATGATGGATTGTGAATTGTCTGCCAGTTTTAAGTCTCTCCTCATTCCAATTCATCCTTCATTCAACTACAAAGATAATTATTCTAAAGCCTAGGTTTGACTTCTTTCTTACTCAATAAACTTCACAAGTTTTCTATCACCTTCTAAGACAAATAAAAATCTTCTTGTCATAAAAATCCTTTATAACTTAGTTCCCTTTTACCTTTCCAGTTCTTTCACACCTTTTTTATTTTTTTTTTAACCAAGTATGCTTTGATACAACTATTAAGGCCTAGAATGCTCCCTTTCTTCATCTTAATCTGCTAGATTTCCTAGATTTCTTCAAGTCCTAACTAAAATCCCTTATTTGATAGGAAACCTTTCACATGTTCTCTTAATTCTAGTGACATCCATTTTAATTATTTTCCATGTGTTCTGGAAATAGCTTGTTTGTATTTATTTCTTTGCTTATTTTCTCCCTCATTAGATTGTAAGTTATTTGACTATGAGGTTGGTCTTTTGCCTCTTTTTATGTTACCAGTGATAAGCACAGTCTCTGGAACAAAACAGGCACTTAATAAATGTTTATTGACTGATTTAATCCTATCATCTATCTCTTTACCCTTCTCTGTCAGCTTTGTGAGACTATCAAGGAAAAATAGGTATAGCATGTCTTTATTAATTCATCAAAAATGTTAAATGCTACAAGGCTAAGAAGAGGACTTTTAGTACCTGAATTGGAGATCTATTTCCAAAGTAAACCCAAATCATTAGTAATTATTTATTGGAGCCAGTTCTTTATCCAGTGTCAAGTCCTTACCTCTGCCTGATCATTTATACTGAATTTAATTTTCCCACAAGAATAGCATGAGAAACTTTAACAAATGCCTTTTTGAAAACTTGATCTTCCAATTCTGATGGACCTGGCCATCCTCAGCAATGAGATGAACCAAATCAGTTCCAATGGAGCAGTAATGAACTGAACCAGCTGCACCCAGCAAAAGAACTCTGGGAGATGACTAAGAATCATTACATTGAATTCCTAATCCCTATATTTTTGCCCACCTGCATTTTTGATTTCCTTCACAGGCTAATTGTACAATATTTCAGAGTCCGATTCTTTTTGTACAGCAAAATAGCAGTTTGGTCATGTATACTTGTTGTGTATCTAATTTATATTTTAATATATACAATATCTACTGGTCATCCTGCCATCTGGGGGAGTGAGTGGGGGGAAGGAGGGGAAAAATTGGAACAAGAGGTTTGGCAATTGTCAATGCTGTAAAGTTACTCATACATATAACCTGTAAATAAAAGGCTATTAAAATAAAAATAAAAAGAATAAAAAAAAGAAAAAGAAAACTTGGTCTTCTCTTGATTCATCTGTTTATCTGAACTTGTCAGAGTGGAGGTAAGCTCAATATGGAATTTGGGCTTCTAATGGAGAGAGTGGAGGTTTATGCAATGTAGATAGTTGGTTATTGTAAGGTCTCTCTTAATTCTCAATTTAGGCTGTTCTCTGCTCTTTATTTATTTATTTTATTTTTAATAGCTTTTTATTTACAGGTTATATGTATGGGTAACTTTACAGCATTGACAATTGCCAAACCTCTTGTTCCAATTTTTCCCCTCCTTCCCCCCACCCTCTCCCCCAGATGGCAGGATGACCGGTAGATGTGAAATATATTAAAATACAAATTAAATACTCAATAAGTATACATGACCAAACCGTTATTTTGCTGTACAAAAAGAATCGGACTCTGAAATATTGCACAATTAGCCTGTGAAGGAAATAAAAAATGCAGATGGGCAAAAATATAGGGATTGGGAATTCAATGTAATAGCTTTTAGTCATCTCCCAGAGTTCTTTCTCTGGGCGAGGCTGGTTCAGTTCATTACTGCTCTATTAGAACTGATTTGGTTCATCTCATTGCTGAGGATGGCCAGGTCCATCAGAATTGGTCATTATATAGTATTGTTTTTGAAGTATATAATGATCTCTTGGTCCTGCTCATTTCACTCAGCATCAGTTCGTGTAAGTCTCTCCAGACCTTTCTGAAGTCATCCTGTTGGTCATTTCTTACCGAACAATAATATTCCATAATATTCATATACCATAATTTATTCAGCCATTCTCCAATTGATGGGCATCAACTCAGTTTCCAATTTCTGGCCACTACAAAGAGGGTTGCCACAAATATTTGTGCACATACAGGTCCCTTTCCCTTATTTATGATTTCTTTGGGATATAAGCCCAGTAGTAACACTGCTGGATTAAAGGGTATGCACAGTTTGATAACTTTTTGAGCATAGTTCCAAATTGATCTTCAGAATGGTTGGATGTATTCACAATTCCACCAACAATGGATTAGTGTCCCTGTCTGCCCTTTATTTAAAAGACATTGCTTATCTTAGGACAAGATTGGGTAGAACTTACATAATTCAGTCATGTGGTGATAATTTTTATTATATTATTATCCTCTGCAGTAAAAAGAGTGATAAATCTTGATAGTTCAGGTTCAGTAAAAGCAGTATGAGGATCATATACTTTGGGGATGATTTATTAATGATAAAAACAGATCAATACAATTGATTTTCACAAAGTTATTCCTTAAAGTGATGTAAAAATTAAGTTCTTTTAATTATTATGTTATAGGTAATATGGATCTGGCAACAGATTGTATTCACTTTAAGATCAGACTAGGTAAGCCTGAAGAGGCTCATCTATCATGGGTTGGCCACTAGATGATGAATTATTTAATTATGGCAAGAAATGAAAAATAGTAAATTGCTATCTTACTCTCAGTCTACTTTGACCCCATATGTGGTGTTTTTTGTTGTTGTTGTTTTTGTTTTTTGTGACTGTTAGTGTATCAGAAAAGAGACCAGGAGGTGTTAAGAATTAAGTAATTTTTAAACAGGCTAGAACCTTTAAACTAGCTTTTGGTATTTTGAATGTTAGATCCTAGTCCAACAGCCAATGTTTAGAATTTATTATGAACAATAATTTTATTATATCAATGTTGTTAATAATATAAATGTTGATATTTGTGTTAAAAATAAATGAATGTGTATTTAATTTATACTTTAACATATTTAACATGTATTGGTCAACCTGCCATCTGGGGGAGGGGATGGGGGGAAGGAGGGGAAAAATTGGAACAAAAGTTTTGGCAATTGTCAATGCTGTAAAATTACCCATGCATATAACTTGTAAATAAAAAGCTATAATCAAAAAATAAAAATAAATGTGGGGCAGTTAGATGGTGCAGTAGATAGAGCAGTTACCCTGGAATCAGAAAAAAGACTAATTCAAATCTTTTCTCAAACACTTAATACTCTGCTTTAAATCTAAATTATTGTCTCTGATTTAATGGCTAATAACAGACCTTTACTAAGCCAACTAACTCTGCTGGTTGAAAGCAGCTGGGTGGTTTAGTAGATTTAGGTGCTTGGTCTGAAATCAGGAACAATTGAGTTCAATTATAATCTCAGACACTCACTATGGGACACTGGGAAAGTCACATTACTCTATTTGTATAATCCACTGGAAAAGGAAATAGCAAAACACTAGCGTATCCTTGCCAAGAAAACCTCATCTGCAAACAAGGAATATCAGACAACAATGAAAAACAAAAGTGGGTGGTCCATTAATGCTAAAGTCTCCACTGATAATTGAATTATTTTTTCAATAGCAGCATCTACTGAGTCTCTCACATTGTCATTTGTGTTTAAGTTTGGCAAAAATAAACAAACAAAAAACATAAAAGAATCTTTTTGGCAAGCATACAGTTGGCAATGTGGCCAGCTGAATGGAATTGTGCTCTCTGAAACAGTTTCAATGCTTAGCATTTTAGTTCAAAAAAGGACCTCAGTGAGTGCTAGCTTATCCTGCCAGATGATCTTCAGAATCTTCCTAAAACAATTAAAATGAAAGTGATTCATTTTCAGGTTTCACAGGCATACAATAGTGAGATCAGCACAATGGTTTCAATTTGATAATCAGTCTAATACCTTTCCTCTCCCATACTTTCCTTTAGAGACTTCCAAACACAGAACTAGCTCTGGCAATGCCTATGCCAATTTTGTAGTAACGTCATTCACAGATAATTATTCCACAACATTGTTATTACTTTGTAGACAGTAAATTTTACTTTTCATAAGCTCATGAAGGACTTTCTAAGTTTTTCTGAGAGCATCCTGCTCGCCATTTCTTGCAGGTCAATGATATTCCATCATAATCACTATTCAGCCATTTCCTTATTGATGGGCATCTCCTCAATTTCCAGTTTATTGCCCTGAGAAAAGCACTGCTAGAAATATTTTTGTATGTGTAATTTCTTTTTCTTTTTTTAAAAATTATTTTGCCAAATATGCCAAGTGGTGATATTGCTGGATTAAAGAATATGCATGATTTTATAACCCTTTGGGCATAATTCATATCTTCTGATCATTTATCAATCATTATTGCTAATTGTACTCCTCCTTATTTATTCTATTCTCTCTCTTCTTTCACTGTGATCCTTCTCAAAAATGTTTGGCTTCTGACTACCTTCTCCCCAAAATGCCCTCTCTTCTATCATCTTCCCTCCTTTTCATATATCCTTCCCCTCCTCCTTTCTTTCAGGGAAAAATGTTTTCTGAAGTATGAAAAAATATTGATTTTAAATAAATGAATCAATCTAAAGACTGGAATAAATTTAAAAGTTTCTATATAGCTTATGGTCTATAGGACCTGAAATGTCACTAAAATTGTCTAGTCAAGCAAGGTACTAAGTCATTTAGTACAAGTATTAGATGTATAGTAAGCCTAGTCCCATGGAGAAAAAACCCCATAGACATCTTTAGGAGCTAAAAATAGCTAGATAGACTTAATGAAAACAAAGAATTAGGTCCAGAGAAAAATAGAGTGCATGAAAAAAAATATATATATATTAATGTGGTCTCTTACTATGCAGTGGGGAGGAAGTTATCTATTATTCCCTAAAATATCTCCATTGTTGAAGAGTTTAATTATATTCTTTTTACCAGTTACTATCTTGCCCTCTCCCTGCCTCTATCAATATAAATCAAGCTTAAATCTATCTCTCTGTAAATTTTAACCTTTGTTCATGTTTTTCCATAATGAATCTTGAGGATAGTTATCTGTCTCTCAGGAGTATCTTAGATTCATGAGAGATGATATGACATTTTGATCCTAGATTAACATCTGAGGCAAAAACACGTATCAAGTCAAGTCTATTAGCATTTATCAGGTGTAGAGGACTGAAACTATTGAGTCGATGCATTGAGGTCAGGATTGCTGAGCACTTGAGGCTAACTACCGATTGGACAATACTCTATGGGCATATGCTTGGAAAATGGTCCGTTTCACCATCCATGAGGCTCAATGATTGGTGTATACAGAAGATTGTAGGAGGGACCAGAGGATGGAGTAAGACTAGCCAGAGTCACTCTTTAGTGGTAGATGAGGGAGAAGGCAGTCCCGAGATTCTGCTTCCATTCTGTTCAATCCTGTGTTTAAGACCAAGAACAAAGACTGAGGACTTTTGCTTATCCTGACTCCGGCTGATTCTGGGGTGTCCTGGGTGCTAGCATGGTCTTCACAATCAAGCACTTATATTACATATGATGATTGGATACAGTTACTCTTAGTAGACAAAGGTTTTTTGGGCCTGATGTGTTTGGATAAGAATGAACTCACACATTAATGGAATCTATTACAAGGGCACACATTATTGTTTTTGGGAATCTGTGATAAATGCCTGTAATCCTTTTGGGTGGACATGGGGGAGCAGACCAAAATAAATTACTTGGGGAACATTTGATTAGAATTCAATATCTTTTAAGAAAAAAGAAATAAAATGACATTTTTGTCTGTTACCATTTTTTTTTTTTGAGTACACAAATATTTGCTTTTTCAAAAAACAGGCTAATCTAATTTAAAACTAATGGGTATGCTAAAAAAAGCACTCTCTCCATATGCTAAAAATGGCAAAGAAAGGTATCCACAGTACACTCATATCATCTTAGAAAGAATTTCTTAATTATTCAGTTTTAACACATTTTTAATGATGAGACCATAGAAGACCTAACCACATAAAAAACCATTAGAAACAGTTTTTTTTAATATTTTTATTTGAAATGGATAGAAATGGTAGAGGTATTATGTATGGATCCACATCTACTTATTTTAGAAATTAATCCAATAGTTCCAATATCTGAACCCAGATGAAGAAAGTAGGAAATCAATGAAATACAATTAATGTTATTATAAAAGGCAACAATATGAAAATTCATTTTAAATTTAAAGTTAACATTGGTTTAATACTTATGCCCTTTTTCTTACACACAAACTAAAAAAAAATCATAGTCATAAAGATAAATGGGCAATATATCTTAACTCCTGCATGATCTTGAAGTTTATGTTTAATGAGGCTTATCTCAGACATGTAGAAGAGGACCTTCCTTCTTTCCTTCTTTTTTTCCTTCTTCCCTCCCTCTCTTCCTCCCTCCTCCCTCTCTTCCTTCCTTCCTTCCTTCCTTCCTTCCTTCCTTCCTTCCTTCCTTCCTTCCTTCCTTCTTTCCTTCCTTTTTTCTTTCCTTTCTTTCTTCCTTCTTCCTTCCTTTATTTCTTCCATCCTTTCTTCCTTTCCTGATTCCTGTATTGAAAGTCACATCTTGTGGAAAATGGGATGGAAAGAGAGAGAGATTGACAGACAGACAATATCTTCCCCACCTCCCAGTGCTTTCACAAAGTGAATGGACTATCTTTGGGCTCACATAATAGCTTTAGATTTGGAAGTAAGTGAATGTAAAACTTGAACTACTAACTTCTAGGAGAGGTGAAGAAATTAAATGTATTTTATACTGACAATGGCATAGCCAGACATGTCTATTGGTTCATATGTCTGAAGATTTAAAATTATAAAATACTTCAAACATATAATCTTATTTTCTCATTTTAAATTGGAGATAATCCAGCCCTGATTGCTGACAAGAAGAGCTGGGATTTAAACCCAGATCTTTTGATTTCATATCCACTCATTTTACCATTCCATACTGTTTAATTCCTAGAAATACCTAATTCCCAGGCTTTATTTCTTTTAAAATTTAAAATAAATGACTCGCTCTGCATGTAAAATATTATCCTCTAAGTCATGACGAAATTTTAATTTAGAAGAAAAAACAAAACAAAACAGAAACTGTAACAAAGAAAGAAGTAAAATCTTTAAAAATTATATGCTAAAACTATAATTAGGACATAACAACTGGTAGCTTGTTCTTGGAGTAACAGTTAAAAGGGATGTCCTTCCTTTATTTTCAGTTCCTCATGAATCTATTATAATTCTGCATACCATTTTCTATTCCTCCATTCATGGTGATATGTCCTCGGTTTCCTTGCCTGGGCCCCAATCTGCCACTAATGGTGGTGGTATGCACTTCTGTCCTATTACACATTCTTACCTTATACCAATAGAGGAAGATTATGATCTCTCTTCCCTCTATGTATGCTCTTTCTAAATTCCTCCTTACCCTATTTTATTTCCTTCCAAGATTTGGGAGATTAGGCATGATTACATATACATGCACAGACAGGACATTTAAGGCTCTTGTCACTTATTTTCTATGAGATATCCCTTTGCCTAATTGCAAGTAACTCAAAAAAAAAGTATTCTATGGCACAGCAAAGGTGAAAGCTTATGTGGGCTAGTCATGGGAACTTGAGGTTTTCCCAACCCTAAATAAAGTTTTCCCAAATGCAATTTATCCCTGCTCCCTCTTTCATTTGAGATCTCCCTCTTAATATGCTTCAATTACCTTTCTGAGTCACCTGTATGGTACTTGTCCCGGAGTTCCAGATTTCCTAGCTCTGGTTCTTGTCAAGGACTTCATTCAAAGGCATTACTGTGTGACATGATCTATCCATAGGCAAAATTTGTATAGATAAATAAATGAGACCAGATTTTAACCATACTACAGTAGATTTATTTTGTTGTTCTTTGAGACACTGATATCAACTTGGTCATGAATTGCCAGGCAACATTATAAAATGAAGAGCTTGGATTCTGGGTTCAGAAGTATTGTTTTAAAATTCTACTGCTGATGCATGTCACCTGTATGCTTAATACATAAATTAGTTTTTTTTTTAAAACTTCCTGGGCCTCATTTCCCCATTTTTAAAATGGAATATTTATGCTATATACCTCTAGCTCTTGTAATGACAATAACTAAAAAGCTAATCATATAGTAACAGTTGAGCACAGCTAGACTGCATAAACCTATTCTTGAAAGGAGAAGCATATCAACATAGGCCTCAACTAATATGGGATCCAATTAATTAAACAAAATAAAATATTTAAGCAACAGATTATATATATATATGATTATGATGAAAATATATGATATAGTTAGGAATTATATTGAAGAAAAATATTGTCAAGTATTTTTTCTCTTGGTTTGGAGAATGGATTTGATAAATCTTTCTCTTAAAGAAAAGAAAAAATTGTTATATTTCTGTTTGTATTTTCCATCATCCTTAATGTTCTATAGGTTGACAGGGGTCCTCAAACTACGGCCTATTTGCCAGATGCGGCAGCTGAGGACTATTATACCCCTCACCCAGGGTTATGAAGTTTCTTTATTTAAAGGCCCACAAAACAAAGTTTTTGTTTTTACTATAGTCCAGCCCTCCAACAGTTTGAGGGACAGTGAACTGGTCCCCTATTTAAAAAGTTTGAGGACCCCTGTTGTAGAAAGTCAATAATTCATTTAATTGTGTTTTTTGAATGAATAAATAAATGAATGGGTGGGTTTTAGAAGATATATATATATATATATATATATATATATATATATATATATTTTATTTGCTGGTTGGGGTAGATGACAATTTAGCTATTTCCCAGATTCTATGACTCCAATAATTCACTTTGTCCATCTTCTCAACAGGCAGGTTTTTAAGTTATTCTGGATAGGAGCATTCCAAAATTAGTTTAAATTCTTCTAACTATATTTGAATCTTTTTTTTTTTGCCTTCTTCCTAGTGGAGAAGCCAATAATACACATACAATAACTAGATGAAAATAATAACAATCACCTATGCTATTAAAGGAAAGGATAAATATGGGAACATTGGTGGGAAGTATTGCCAGTTAAGCACACAATGTTTATAGGAAGACATTTCTAACATTTAAAGGCAGCTTATGAGCACAAAATTCATCATCTTTGTGTGGCAGTAAGTAAGGAATCATGTACTTGGGTAGATGAACTGAAGAAAAACCATTTCCCTTTCAGCATCCTTTAAAAATATCATTTTTTTTGCCACAAGAATTTTAATTTCTAGATTGATAAACTATATACATGAACGTCCCAGTGGAATTCTATCATTACTAACATTGTGTTAAATTCAAAGGAATGACTCAACAAATGGGAATTAATTTGTTGAAATGATAATATAGTTTAGAAGCAATCTTGTGAAAGGGGCATATCTTTAAAAAAAGGTAAATGAAGAGAGATGATAAAGATTCTGGAAAAATGTGGCTCTAATCCTTTGCCAACTTTCATATCAACACATTGTGATAACAGATGTTACTATAAATCTCACATGGTAGGACACTCTTTGCTGGATCTTCAGCTGTGACACATACTTACAATATTAGTTGTTCTTCAGGGGTCTGTCCTAAGCCATATTCTTTTCTCAATAATTATTTCTGCACTTAATGATCTCATCAGCCTTCATGGATTTAATTATCACCTCTATGCTAATGATTCTCATGTCTTTTTTTTTATCAAGCCCTGACCTGTTTATTGATTTCTAGTCCCATATCCTGAACTGCTTCCAAATGAACACCTTTAACTAGATATCTCTTGATAACTTAAACTTGCTATGTCTAAACAACTCATTATCTTCCCTTGGCCCCCAAACTCTCTCACTTTCTTCACTTCTCAGTAATTGTCAGTCACTAATGTTGCCCCAGTCATCTACCCAAGAAACTTAGGCATCATGCTTGATTCCTTACTCTCATCTCTCATTTTCAACTTGTTACCAAAATATATTGATTTTGCCTTTCTAAACTCTTTTGAATATTTCCCATTCTTTCTTCTGATACTGTTACCACCCTGATGCAAGCTCTTTTCACCACCTGTCTAAACTACTGTAAAATCCTGTTGGTTCATCTTCCTATATCAGGTCTTTTTTTTACTTAAGTCATTCTCCACTAAACCTCCAAAGTGAAATTTCTAAAGAATATTCCATACCATTCACCATCTTCTTGATAAATCTGAAGGTCCTCTTTTTACCTCTGTGGTACAATATAAAATTCTTTTTTTGTTTTTAAAGCACTTCATAATCTGGATCTTTTCTACTTTTCCAGTCTGATCCAATGTCTTTGGTATCGGCTGTTACAAGTTAATTTTCTATTGATTTTAGGTTTGTCTGAAACAAGATTCTGAAAATTTGACAGATTAATGAATAATCATTTTTTCATTCATTATCATCCCTAATTTTGCTGGATAAAATAGCTTGGTCACAATCCTAGTTCTTTTGATTGGTAATATACAGTATTTCAGAACCTGTGCTCTTTTATTATAGCCACTGATAAATCCTGTGCAATTCTTATTGTAGCTCCAGCATATTTGGATTTTGTTGTTATTGCTTATAAAATTTTCTCTTCATTTGGAAGTTTTAACATTTAGCAATGATATTTCTATATGTTTTCCTTCCAGGAGCTTTTTGTAGTGTTGGTTATTTTTCTATTTCTACTTTCCTTTCTTGTTCTATTACTTTGGAACAATTTCTTTAATTAGTTACTGAATTATTTTTGCAAGATTCATTTTTTGGTCATAGACTTCAACTAGTCAAATTATTCTTGTTTCACCTTCATGATCTGTTTTCCAGATCTCTTATTTTTCTTATGAGATGTTTCATACTCTGTTCTATTTTTCTTTCTTTCTTTATATTTTGTTTTGTTATTTCTTAGTCTCTTATGACTTTGCTGGTTTACAGTTCTAATTTTCAAACATCATTTTCTTCTTTAAGACTCTGGATCTCTTTTTCTAGTTGTTTGACTTTCTTTTTATAATCTACTTGTTTTTCTTGGGTTCTCCTCCTCCTCCTGTTCTTCTTCCTTTTTTCCTCCTCCTCCTCCTCCTCCTCCTCTTATTTTCTTTCTCAATGTGGGGAAAAAAGGGAAAATAGCAATGAGGGTAGATATAACAATGGATCTGGAATCTGGAATACTTAAATTCAAATTTGACTATATCCTCTTATTAGATGTATAATATTTGTCTGTCTTGGTTTTCTTATTTGCAGTAATAAGAACAAGATTAGTGCCTACCTCCTAGAACTGTTTTGGGGATCAAATGGGATAATACCTATGAAGTACTTTGCAAAAGTTTATGCATTACACATGCTATTATTATTACCATTATTGATGAGAAGGATAAAAGAATGATTTTCCTTGAGATTTTCCTTATCAAATTTCAAAAACAATTATTTTCCCAATAATACAAATAATAAATAGAAAAAGCAGATTAGGAAGCCAGGTCATTTTGATTCCACAGCTAATCACTCTACAACTCTTTCACTGGATTGATGAATAACTATATATTTCCTATCAAAAGACATTTAGAGAGGTATGTTAGCTTTTTGGAGAGATGCAAAATATAAAACAAACACAGTTATACTCTCATGTAATTGCCCACTAGGAAAATAAAACACTAATACTGAACACTAGAATTAGGAAAAAAAAACAAATAGTTACATTTGATAAGAAGCAGGGAGCTATTATAAGAAAGCTACATACTATTAGTGTATTGCTTGATGAATATTAGGTACTTGGTGATTTAATTTGATATGGAGACCTGTAGGATCTTAAAAATTATAGATATAAGGCCTCAACTTCTGAGGTATAGTTGGTTTTGAAACTCAATTTTAAAACAATATATATGAAGAGAAGGGGGACATAATTGAAGCTCTTGTGAAAATTGTCTAAATATAGGTTATAGACTACCTAGAAGAGTAGATATAGCCTAGTAAGCAGTAAATAAGACAGGAAGGAGAGACAAATGTTAAAGTTTGGAAGGGACCCCAACAGATTGGAGGTCACAGTCCAGTGCCAAGATGTGTCTCAAAAGAATTTGGAGTCTTGAACTCATTTCCAAGTCAAGGGGCATCGTAAGGCCAATTGAAGCAGTATACATTCCAAGAGAATTTAGCAAAAAAAAAAAAAAAAAAAAAAGCAGAAGGAAGGAGACATTTATCTAGTTCTCCAAATTATTGATATGCTAATTTTATGGCCTAGAGGTAAAATGAAGGAGCAATCTTAAGAATTTGCTTATCACTAACCAACAGAAAGTAAAGTTTGTGGGACTATTCTAAGACCAGAAGACTTGAAATCATTGACAGACAGTTTGTCAGAATAATAGTTAGAGAGTCTCAGTATCACTAATATATCTCCCCTAAAGTCTAAGGAAGAAATGTTATTATATTCCTAGGCCAGAGGACTTTTATAATCATTGGCAGAACAATAGCAATTTTAGATCAGAGGGCTTCAGGATCAGATTCCAAAGCCAGAAGATTTAGAATCATTGACAGACATTGTTAGAACAGAAGCCTCCTAACATCAGGGGATCTTAAAACTTCTCTGTTTACTCCAGAAGCTATATTAAATCACAATGATAATAACAAAACATCAATAATAATGATGATCATCATAATAGCTAACATTTAGATAGTGCTTCAAGATTTGCATAGTTTTTTAAGTATTTTAATTTATTTGATCTTCCTAGCAAAGCAATTTCACAAATCAGGGAACTAAGGTTTGTAGATATTGTGATTTACCCAGAGTCATAAAGTAAGATTTAAAGCAATTTGGAAGCAATAATTAAACTCAGATTTTCCCAATTCAAAGTCCAATGTTATCCACTGCATCAATCTCTCTTTTTTCAAAAATTAGCCATTGCTAGAAAAAAAATCAGTATATGACCTCAGATTTGTTATGATCATAATTGTCTCTCTCTCTGTTTCTCTCTGTGTCTCTCTCATTGTCTCTCTGTTTCTTTGTCTCTCTGCCTCTGTCTCTGTCTCTCTGTCTCTCTGTCTTTCTCTTTCTCTGTCTTTGTCTCTCTCTATATATATATGGCTGCAGCTGCCAAATTCTGTTTGTGGGCTTTTGCTCAATGAACACTGAAGAACACAAAAATTGAAAACTGAATGGAGAAGGTCATTGGGCTTTGGGTTTTTGTACGTGGTTTTTCCTTCCTTCTCCAAGATAACAAAACCCTGGGAATTGGGAGACTGATAGAGATAAACAGTAATGGGACTTTAGGTATCTCTTCTAGGCTTTGAGTTTCTTCAAATTCATGAGACAAAATATTATCTTTATAACATCAATACTGTCATATACTAATTATATTTGATAGCTAATGGTTTCCATAGGGTATTAGCAGCTATTTATGCAAAGCAAGATATTAAATGTGCAATAAATATTAGTACCCTGTTGGTACTAATACAAAAGGGAAATTATAAGACACTGTTCCTTCCTTCCAGGATCATTGAACTATAGGGCTTAGAATAAAAATGAAACCACAGAGGCATTTTATCCAATCACTTCATTTAAAAGATGAGAAAATTAAGGCCAAAAGAGATGAAATAGATTGCCCAAAGTTATACTGGCAGTAAATATAAGAGATGGGATTCAGCTTGCAGTTTATTTGTGACATAAGAGACATGAACCAATTTAACAATGTCAAGCAATATACTATGAATTGTCACAATAGGCAAAGCAAACAATATTACTTTCCATCTCATAATAATAATAATAATAGCTAGCCTAAAATATTTGACATTTATATAGTTTCTATTATGTACTAGATATTGTAACACATAAGTAGTATTTCATTTGATCCTCACAACAATTCCTTTAAGGTAGGTGCCATCCTTATGCTAATTTTATAGGTGTGGAAATAACCCAGGGTTTAGCTACTAAGAGCTTAGAGGGAAGATTTGAATTTAGGTCTCTGTCTTTTAACTATTGCTGTCACCCAGCAATAATTCAGCTAAATTTGACTTCTACTTGTTCAATCTCTTTCTGCTCTCTGGATTTTCTGTTTCTGTAGGGACAATCTTCCATGCTTCTAACATTTGGGTTCCTTATCTCTACATACTGAAATCCTTTTCTTTCTTTATAATCTTGCTCAGGTGTTATTATTTCCATTTCTCTCACCTCAGAATTTCTTTAGGTGTTTTGTTTACAAATCTCCTTTTCCACTATCACATTCTACATTGTATTATTGTTCTTTGTGATCATGTAATGCCTGCTCTCTCCTTGCTATGCCCATTTGTGGCAGATCTTTCCATTAGATCTCATGCACCTTCAAGACTGCTGCTTTCTGACTTTGTATTCCTAAAACTGAACATGAGGCTTCTCACATAGTAGGTGCTGGACAGAAGTTTGATGATTTGAATTTCAATAGGAGAGGTAATAAGGTTTTGGTGTGCTGAGTATTTTTCACCAAGATTCAGGCACCAGGGAGACTATCCTATAGGATCCCTATAACAACTCCTGTCACTTCCTCCTAAAGTGCTGTGGAGGAGTGTGACAAAGAACACTAGGGATTTGTAGAAATAGCAACACAGTTCTCAGGTTAGCTGTTTTGTTGTGAACTAATTACAGATGGTATTAAAGGAGATGCAGCTAAATATATTGTGGAAAACAAATAGCGATGATACCAGGTTTTTACAATGACTAGGAAAAACAAAGATAAAATAAGCCCATAAATTCTGTTCCCCCCTGAACTCAAATAACTGGCTTAGTCTTTAATTTTTATTTTCTTACTTATTGTTCAGAGGATGTCTAACATGTAGAAAAATCACTTTGAAATTTTCCTTCCTATAGATCCTTTTGCCCTGTGTTGAGAAATGATAAATACCCAATTCAGAACGAATAGAGGTAGCATGGAAATCTATGAAAAACAAATGATATTTTAAGTTATTTTGAAGGGAAGAGGAAGATATCCCTTTTTTAAAAAAGGATAGAAAAAGCCAATATTTATTAAGCACTTATTATGTGTACTACAGGGAACTTAATTGGAGATTCAAAAATGGCAGAAACAGGTCCTGCCCTCAAACAGTTTCCTTTCTAATGAAGGAATTAATAAATAAATAAATAAATAAATAAATTAAAAAAAAACTAGGATCACTTCTTGGTTGAATAAGATAGTGACAATATACAAAAGAGAAGATACAGATGCTTACCTATTTTATTTTATATGTATGCATATATGTGTATATGCATTATATATTTAAGTATGTGTATATATATTTTTTTTTCCCAAGGAGGATGAAATCTTTTACTTCCCTGTTTTTATGATTATAGATTTACTATCAATGTTCTCTTATATCCTTAAGCTGAACTGAAGGACAATCGTAGGTTACTCAAGCATATAAAAAAAGGAATTGTTATAAAAATTACGAAATATTCTAGTTTTTCTCAGTCTGATTAAAACATAATAATGATAATAAATAATCCTAGCAAATATGTGTATGATGCTTTAATATTTCTAAAGCACTTAACATGTTATCTATGATACATGTATGATATATATGTGGGTGTATTTGTGGACATATGTATACACACATACATATATACGTACACACACATATGATCTTAGTTTGATCCTTACAATAGAAATGTACAGGTTTACTTACTAGTAAAAGTGAAATTCATGTAAATACTATTTTTTTTTCTCTTTAGCCTGGTTGGTGAGATAATTTTCTTTTAAATTTTATAGGAAATCTAGCCATGAATTGCTTATAAAGAACTCAATTTTTTTTTAAGTATCTCCATTCCTAAGCCACATATATAGCCAGGTCATATAATTCCTTTGGAAACAACTTTAGGACAAAATATGTCAGATTCTGTATAAGAAATATTTGAAAATAACAATGTGAATTAAAAATTATAACTTGTAGACTTTAACATATGTTAGTTTAATACTCAAGAATGTTGTCAGCTAATAGCTATAACTTACCTAGTTTGGTCCTCTAAGTGCCAAATCTCTGTCTCCCCTTTACCTGAATGTCAATAGATTGAGTTTTTTGATGGCCTGTTTTGATGAGATTTCTATCTTAAGTTTGATATAGGAGGTCAAGAAAGCAATAGAACTTCTTACTACTTTGGAGAAAAGTGACAGTGTGATCTTCTGTATCCAGGCAATCAATACAAATAAATCTGTGTACATTATTCAGCATAACCACCTCTCACTCTTTATTATATAATCTAAAAAATTCCAACCTTTTTCTAGCTCTAGGATGTGATGCTTCATGTCATCTGATGAAAACATTAAAAAAATAAATAAACAATTTCACTTCCACAATAGATACCTGCACAAAATAGCAATAATTAAAATAAGAGCTGACCTTGGTATTAGAAAGACCTGCCTGTAGTATATGCTAGCTATGTGACCCTATATAAATCTCTTCATCTTTCATGACTGTGAGAAGATTAATTAGCAGTGAATTGTTGATTTTCACTATTAGATTATCCATACTAAATGTTAACCCATATATCATATAATAAAAATCAAAATAAATTAAAAAATGTATGGCTATCCTTCTCCAACAACAAATTCCTGTAGTTTCTGTAGATCCTAGAAAATAGCTTCTAATATGATTTATGGCAAAATTCTCAAATAATACCCCAGTCCCTTGCCACTATCAAATTTCAAATAACTAATAGACAATATTTAAATAATATGTCACTTAGATCAAGCTACTAGGTTTGGTTAATTATTTTCATAAAATAAAGAAAAAATAATACAAATACTAGAAAGTCACATTATAAAAGCGGTTTCAAAAAGTGAATACTGAGACCTATGTGATACACTTTCAGCTCTTCCTTTCTGTTTGGGATTTCATACTGCATACTCCCTAATCTTATCTTTATCAGACTCTTTTAAAAATGCCTATGAAAAGTTTTATCTGAAAATCACAGTTCATTGAGATTGCTGTCATTTCATTTCATCTCTAAATGTGGCCTTTATTAACTGTCACTGGTTAGTTTTTTAAATGACACTGGTTTTGTTTGTGAAAAACTTTTAAACAATTTACCGCATCCAAATTATTCATTTTATATGTTGTGATTCTCTTTAATCCCTGTTTGGTCATGAACTCTTTCTCTATCCAAAGATCTAAAAGATAATTTCTTCCTTGTTATTATAATTTGCTTATGATGTAACCTTTTTATATCTAGGCAATGTAGCCTTTTGGAGATGAACTAAATATAAAGAATAAGACACTTTTTTTGGACACAGTAACTATGGGGATTTATTTTGCTTGACTACATACATTTATTATAAATATTTCTGCATACACACACCCAGTGGGAGGGGGAGAGGCAAGAGCTCATTGAAAGTAATAATAAAAAAATGAAAAAGTCACTGAGTTTTATTTTAATTAGAATATGCATTTAAGAAGAAAGAAAAAAAAAAAAAACAAGGGTTTTACAGATTTCTCACTTTCGCCTAAGTCTTTCACCCTGCTATTTTTTTTTCTCTAGGGTTGTCACTTCATTGCTTCTTTGATCAATATATATATATATATATATATATATATATATATATATATATACACACACACACACACACACACACATACACATAAACATATGGCATTTTTCAGTGCCATATTTTAGTTAACATTGGAAAATATTAGATAAACTACTTTTGTGGCACAATAGATCATTATTCTTGTTTTCTCTCTCCTTTTCAGTGTCTATATCTGTCTCTCTGTTTCTGTTTACCTATCTCTCTGTCTCTCTAAAATAATAAAATAAAACTAAACATGTCTTATTCTTCCAAAGACACATTTCTTTAGTTCTTAACATTTTCACATATCATGGACCTCTTTGCTTTCTGGTGAGGCCTCTTCTATGAATAATGTCTTTAAATACATAAAATAATATGCATGTGATTACAAAGGAAATCTATTCTAGAGAACAGTTATCTATTTAAAATAATTACAAATCATCTAAAATGTGTTCATGCATTTCTTGCCTATCTTTAGACTGGAGATTAAGATCCCCAGACAAATAAAGTTAAGTCACTTCTGCAAAGAACTGTGGCAGTTTTATAAATGATGTTCAGAAATCATCTAACCTCTGAAAACTATTTTTGTTCATACAAGTTGGAGTGTTATTTTCATTCTTTTGTGTGTCAAATTTTTATTAATTTAGCTCTCTATTATCTCTATTACTCTAGTATCTCTGTTAAGCAATTTCCTTATACATTACTCCTATGGTTAGTGTGTATGAACCTAGGATAGGCATGGAGAAAATATATCAGGTTAATTTCCATTTTGAAAGATTCAGAAAATTTCTGAAGAGGAGAGAAAGTGACCTGTTTCAGGAAGTTGGTGGCTGGGAGCATGTGAAAATCTCCAATCCTTCAGGTTCATACCTAGGAATCATCCTTATTATTTTTCTTGTCTCATATCCAAGATTTTGCCAATGCCTGTCAATTTCACCTTTCCTGCTACTCTCTAATACATTCTCTTGTATCTTCTGGTTTTGACACTATTCTAGTGCAGCTCTCATCACTTCATGCCTTGATTACAGCACTAACTTGCTGGTTAATCTGCCTGCCTCAAGTCTTTCTTTACTCCAATCCATCCTCCATTCAACCACTAAAGTAATTTTCCTAAATCATAGGTCGATCATGTCACTCTCCTACTCAATAATTTCAATGGTGCCCTGTTGCCTGAGAGACAAATACATAGGTATTGACGGATAGCTCTTTTCTCCATGAAGGGTTGTACTTTTACACAGGGAATTTCTAAAATATTTAACCAATGCCAACAGGTTCATACTGGTTTCTTGTGCTCAACAAGTTGTGATAGAGAAATAAAACTGGTGTCATGATGTACTGAATTACTGCTACTGCTCCAAGAACCAGGTTGCAAATCCATGTAATACAACATACCCCAAAATAGTTCCCTATAAACAGTTTTATGAAAAACCTATGAAGAATACCCTGGAAATATACTGGTCGTCTTTCCCTTCTTTTCCCAACCCTCACAAAATGACAAGAATCAACCCATTTATACAAATAATTGGGATCTTCTGAACAGCCCCCCAAAATGAACTAAACAAATTGTGTTCTAATGTGGTCAGCACTGAGGAAGCCCAGTGAGATTGAAACTTACTCCCACAATCTGCAAATCTGTCTGCTGTATTTGTAGATATTGAAAATACCCAATCAAATTAATGCTGATATTTTTGTTATAAATAAAGTTAGTTGATAAAAGAAGCTGCAGCCTTACAATGTATAAGAAAAAAACTAATGAACTATATATAGAAAAATAAATTAGAGTCTAGCCTTGTAATGTTCTTGTTGGTTTTCTGGAGGTCTCTGAAGCAACCTTCATTTTAGTAGAGTAATCACCACAAGAATAGCCAGGTGTAAAGTCCAAATTCTTTATTGTCTCCTTGCCTGGAGCTGGGCACCTTTCTAGAGAACCTTTTAGACAGGCCTTGATCTCAGTGGGGGAAGTGCAGGAGGCCAAGCACCACTATGGTGTAAGATGAAGTGAATCTCTCTGAGTCCAAGGGCTTGTGCTTCAATCTCCAGTCACCACAAAAGTGGATGATGGAATGAATGTCTCTCAGTCCCTGCTGGCTGTTATATACTCTATTATAATTATATCATCATAAGTATGAATCTTGTAGAACTATATTAAGTATTAAGTACATTTACTGAACTAGAGAACTATTAATCACCATGCTAAACTAGATAACCATTGTCTTATTAATTCCAGTTAGCACCTTGTAACAATCCTTGTTTTAATTACAGAGCTCTGGCCCATAATATAGCCTGCTGTTTTATTTTTCTATATTGCACATATACAAACATACATATGTATTATATATGTATGGATATATATAATATACATGCATATATATATTACACTGAATATAATATGTCCCCATTATACAAATAATACATACATACATATATGTATATGTATATAGGACAAACATCTTTCCTCTTTAAGAAAAAATGCTGGAATTAAGGTTAGCTTTATCTATGTGTAGAATTCCTAAGTTTGGGAACTCCTCTACTAATGAGATCACTGTTTTGATTGAGTAGTCAAGTCCTATGCTTTTGTTTGAGGTCAGGGTCACACAGCTAATATATGAAATGAATCTGATATAATTCTACCTTTTTTGACTAAGAACATGGTTCTGTCTGCTATTTCATACTGTCTTTTATCCCTAGTCTCATATCATATCATTAACACATTTAGGATCATGAAGTAGATAACTCTAGTGTCATTGCAGTGACATGGTTAATCTAGAAGATATGGGAGGCTTGCTCCTTAAAATTAATCAAGTTGTGTTGTTCTAATGAACTGAGTTCAGGCATTTGATACCTGGAGAAGTATATAGAAAATATATTTGTTATGTTTGTATATATGTATGATCTTTATATCAGAGTTTCAGACGATTCCAAGTTTGTTGAGGCATCTTAAAATCATTTTCTGGAAAGTGAAAGCTAATGATATCTTAAGAAGCACTCTTTCAAGAACCCTGAATCTTGTTTGAAGGTGTCTGATCATTTGGACTGCATTCTCTATGGATTTTAAAAAAGGAATTTCAATATTTTAAAATGAAAGGAATTTGTGCAGTATTCAATTGTTTCTAATACTTATTAAGCATTCCATGTTCTACTGTAACATAATATGTGCAGAAAATGACATTTTGAGTTGTAATCCTCTCCCACCCAAAAGACTTATTATTATTATTTTATAGACTAAGAAAGGCTAAATGGGTTGTTGTAATTTAGCCAATATATTTATAATGAGATACCAGCACGTTGTAGAAGAAAGAATTACTTGTTAAAGTAATTTAACTCTGGAACCCAAGTTTGCCCATCTGTAAAATGCCCACCTGTCCTAACAACAGGTAATTTTTTAGCTACTTATTTGAAATCTAGTGATCCAGAATAGAATACATTCATAGTAATCTTAACTTGGAATCATCCCACCTGCTATTGTCATGAATTGGTTATTATTGTCATTATTAATGTTTGTTCCTGTGAATTATTTTATACATGGATTGAAGTAATGAATGTTTAACAGGTGAGATTTTCAGGTAATAAGTAGCAGAACCAGGATTCAGAACTACCTGGGTTCTCTGAATTCAAGCCCATTTTTTCCCATTATACTTTGGTAACCTCTACAGGATTTTCAGAATGGCAATAATATATGTGAAATTATTTGGAAAAAAGTCATAAATCACAATAAAGGGATACTTTTTTTTTTAAAAAAATAAACATTTATTCAGAGATATGGTACAGTGGAGAAATATGATATTTGTTCTAGAAATTAGGATACTAGGGTTCTAATTCTAGATCCATTCATTAGCTATGTTTTTTTGCAAATTATTTTTTTTCCAATCTCAGCAGTGTACACACACACACACACACATATATATATAAATACATACACAATATATATGTAAACATATACACAATACATGTACACATACTTGCGTGTGTGCATGTTACATACATAGCTACATACATAAAAGAGATGCATATCTGTGTATGAATAAATATATGTAATGAGGTTAAGTGGCTGATTTTATAGATTTCATCATCTAATTATCCAGATTCAAAAACTTATAGTTATCCTTGACTTTTCCCTTTCCAGCAACTTCTATAAATCAGTTCCCATAACTTATTGATCCAACTTCTGCAGAGTTTTCCCCCTCAGTCTCATTGTTTCTATTCAAAAAGCTTCTACCCTAAATCAGGTCCTCCTGATCTTTCACCTGGATTTTTTTCACAAATTTCCTATTGTGTGTCCTTGCTTCCAATTACTTCTTTCTCTACTCTCTACTCTGTAATTATAATTAAATTGATAGTTCTAAAGCCAAAGGCTGACTACCATTTCACTGTTCAAGAATCTCTAGAGACTTCCTATTTAATATTTAAATAAAATGCAAGATGCTGTTTTTTGCATATAAGTTCTTCATATTGTGAGTCTAATAAATTTGGTGGCATGATATGATGGAAAGAAAAATGAACTTGGGAAAAGAAGACATGTTTGTACATCTTACCTCTATCATTTCTATCTCCGTGAGCCTGAGCAAGTCAATTCACCTCTCTGGGCCTTAATTTTCTTCTCTGTAAAATAAAGGAGATAGAATAAATGGATTACGAGATCCTTTCCAGCTCTAAAATCTTACTATACTCTTACTATCTTTTACCCCCAGACTTTAAACTACTCTCCTTACATAATTTCCATACAGTCACTATGGGATACCTTGCTTGCAGTTTCATTATATTTCATTTTCCATTGGTGTGCCTTTTAACAATATGTCCCCCATAGCTGCAAAGCTCTTTCTTCTCAACTTTGTTTAGATTCTCAGCTCAGCTCAGCACAGATGCTTTCTCTTACTAAGGCCTTTTCTGACCCCTTTGAAATTACTTTTACTTTGGAAATTTACTTTGGAAATATAGATTTTATAACTATTTGTAGAACACTTACCTCCCTACCCTTAATCAATAACTTTCAAGTTTGACAGTCCTTGAATTGCAAAAATGACTTTTTTTTCTCTCACAATAAATATTTGGAGATTTTAAGAATTGTCTATAAAATATAGAAAGAAAAATGATAATTACAGGTGACCTGATTAAATTGGAAGTTGTAAAAATCATATAGATAATATACAAGAGACATTGAAGACAGGGAGAAGATCATACTGTTATGCCACAGTTCTCTTTAACTCTTCTGACTCAGTTTCCCTGCATGAGTTTCCCTTATCTCAGTCTCCCTAACTATTCCCTTAGTTGCAAAAGCCCACTCTGGTCCATTAAGATTGGGAACCATTTGCCCTAAGGTTATAAATTGTTAGCAAGATAAACAAGAGAGCAGACCTCCGGACTTTTCCTGTCCTTAAGAATTTACAATATCCCTCAAGACCTCACTGACATCTTTATCTCTGGGTATTCAGACATCCTGTTTCTGGGCTTTTAGGATTTATGGTCTCCCTGAAACCCGACAGAAGTTTTCCCGTGCTTCTTTGTTCTTTGTTTCTAAAAGGTATTTAAGAGGTTGGGTTTCTCCTATTCATTGCTGGAGGCTGGCTACTGGCTATGACAGTCTCCTC
Organism: Sarcophilus harrisii; assembly: GCF_902635505.1. Taxonomy (NCBI): domain Eukaryota; kingdom Metazoa; phylum Chordata; class Mammalia; order Dasyuromorphia; family Dasyuridae; genus Sarcophilus; species Sarcophilus harrisii. The sequence goes on from NC_045426.1 coordinate 108,794,090, forward strand.
CAGCCCTGGGACCAACATGGATTCTGTGGTCGCAGTATATTTTTATCTGACTGGATAATTTGAGACGAGAGTCCTGTCCAGTCAATTATACTCTCCAATTAATAAAATATTAAAAAGCTCTCTAATCTCTCTTCTGCCTCAGTTTCTCTGACATTACAATACTGGATGGTGATTTTTTTTTTTATTTTAAGGAAAGAAATTTTGGAATTTGCAGGTCAATGAACAGTGAGATTGACTTAAATATCTGTGGAAAATTATTTAAAAATAATTATTAAAGGGATAATGAATATTTAGAAGATGAACTTTTAGAGCTATCATTTCTTTATCAAGAATAGTTAATACTAGACTAATTTAGTTTCTTTCTTTTCATTTTATTTTATCATAGTCACTAAACTGAAACATAAGAAGAATGCTCCACATATAGTCTACATATAGCAATCCATTTGGCAGTCTTTCACTCTTTCATATGGAAAATATAGAGAAGCAAACTAAATTACTGAATCACAGAACAAAATTGGACAGATAAGAAGGGAATTCAGTGGCTATTTAGTATTACATATGTAAGGTGGCACATTACATAGAATGATAGACCTGAAGACAGGAAGCCTCATTATCCTGAGTTGAAATCTGGCTTCAGAAATGTATTAGCTATACGACCCTACTCATCACTTACCTCTGCTTGCCTCAGTTTCCTACCTGTAAAATGAGTTAGAATAGAAAATTTTTAAAAAATCACTCCAGTATCTTTGCCAAGATAACCCAAAATGAAGAATTGGACATGACTGAACAGCCACATTAACATATGTCAGGAATCCTTCATCTGACAGAACTTACCTATAATTTTACAGCATCTACTTGAAGACTTCATTTGAGCAAGACATTAAAATTCTGTAGGGTAGTTAAGTCTATCATCATCTATCTTCAAATTATTATGAAGTTTTTTACTGACATCAAGCCTACATTTTCCTCTTTGAAACTTCTAGTTAGTGTTTCTGGTTCTGTGATGTCCCAGAACAAATAGAATAAGTCTAATTCCACTTCCATCTGATAGCAGCTTTCCTGTAGTATTGTACATCCTCTCAAAACTGGCTAATGGAGTACTTTTTATTGTTCTAATAACAACTTGAAAGTATATTGCAAGTGTAATAAGCTAGTGATCTGTACTTGATTGCATGCTATTTGTTATTAGTCATTCTTTCTTATTGAAGAGGGCCAGTGATATCACAGGTGATATCTTAGATTGTGCATAAAGTGGATTTAAGTGAGGCAGAATTGCACAAAATTGTCAGTTTCATTCTTTCTCAGAGAATTATTGAAGTCCAGTGGTAGTACACTTTATATGTTTAACAATGATGTAGATCAAGTTGATAACATAATCAAATTTGTATGTGACACAAGCGAATGATATCTATTGTGCTGGATGAAAGAGTTTAAATAAAAAAAAATTACTTAAGTTTTAAAATCTTGTTACATTTGGCTTGAAACCAATAAAGTAAAATCTAAAAAGATTAAATACAAAGTTTTATACTTGGATTAAAAAATCTTCACTACAATATATAGAAAGTTTGATTTGAAAACAGTTCAAATAATAACTGGTGTGGCTTTAGTGAATTATTAGTTCAAAGTGAATCAATAGTATGAAGTGGTAACCAAGAAATATAATGCTTTTGCACTATATTATTATATGTTATATTGTATTTATTATTAGCAGGAATTAAGAGAGATGGAGAACATTGGACTTGAGAGGTAATAGTGCTGTTACCCTCATTGGACTCCATCAGGAGTTTTACATTTGGGTTAAATGACCTTTAATTTTCCCCCAAATCTAGCTCTATGATCCTGGAATACCTTTTACTTTTACATTGCTGACATTTTCTAGTTCCCTTTTCTGGAACCCTCTCTTGTAACTGAGTACAATTAACCAAAATTGAACAAGCAAACCTTGAACATAAATCATATCTGCCAGTATGTCTCCTTTTGCAAATGTAAGCCTAGACCCTTTACTAAGAGACGGAAGGAATGCCTGACTATCATTCTTTGGAATCAAGATGGGTCTTTGTGTTGACTTCTTTTCAGATGCTTTTCAGTAGTTTTCTTCTTGTGTATCGCCCTGGGTATATTGTTCTTTTGGTTCTGCTAATATTTTGCATAGAACAGACATAATTTTTTGTGTCATTTATGTTGTAATTTACAACCATTCAAGTATACTAGAATATATTACTGGAGTTATTACTCCAGTTATTACTGGAAATTATTAGTTATTACTGGAAAATATGTAAAAGAAGCCACTAATTCAAGTGATGTGAAAAATCACATTCACAGGAATTTTCTTTAAAGAGAAAAGTGTGAAGGTGACTTAGGCATCTTAGTCACATTGCTAAGGAAAAAAAAAATATATATATATATTAGGAAATTGTGTCTTATATAATAGAAACAGCATGTGAAAGGGTGAACCACATTATCATATGACCAGTTTTTCTTCAGTATATGTTTTAACTTGTCAGCATTTTATTTTTTAGCATTTTATGCATAGTATGAATTAATTATTGATAACCTTTGAGGTTCACAGAGACTATTTTGAGCATTGCATGTTTGAGTTTTTCCTTTTAAAAGTTTATCTGTAATATTTTCAGTTTGATATATAATACAATAATATGATATAATTGATAAATTATCTATGAATTTGTATGAAGAATTAATCTTTTTAAAAAAATTCTCTAAATTCAGAATAAAATTAAAATGTTTATCTATATTTCATAGTCATTTTATAAAACAGGTTATACATACACAGATATGAAAAATACTTGCATGTAGCATATGGATACACACACACATATATATTTGGATAGATGGGCACATATATATTTATATATGCATATCTGTATGTATATCTATATCTATCTATCTATATACACCACACAGGCATGGGCCATATGGCTATAGGTATATATATATATATATATATATATATATATATATATATATATATTTGTGTATGCATATTTTATATGTGTATCTATCTATCTATCTCTATATATATTACCACATAAATATATGTGATTTAAAATATAAAACTAGAGATATACTCAATTGCCTAGTGACAGAGCTTTTTCTATCAATGTAGAGTTTACTAGAGGAATGGGAAATGAAATGATTTGCCCAGGAACACATACAGTGTGTATCAGAGGTAAAACATTAACCCAGGCACTCCTGTTGTCAAGGCTGGTTTAGTATTCACTATACAATAACTGCTTAATAATAATAATAAGACAATGATGATGATGATGAGCAGGAGGAAGAGGAGGAGGATCATAATTATAAATGGCATAAGAAAATAAAATTTACAGTGTTATTTTCAAAACATTATCTAGTTCAAAACTTCTCTATAAATTTAACTACTTGCTGAAGGTATAACTTCTCTTTCCAAATCTAATCCTATAGATCTTTTAGCAAAAACATATTTTAGGGTGATGCTTTCCTTGAATCCCTCTAAAAAAGAAAACTCTATTAGGGAAAATAAAGGAAATAAAAAGAATTTTATTCCTTTTATAATAAAGGCATGGCAGAAGATAAGATGGATGTATAGTTATGGAAAACATGAACATAAGTTTGGACAGACTTTGAGACATAATGGAAGATTGAAGGTTCTAATCGTAGGGTCTTAGGGTCGTGAATAATCAGATGATTGAACAGCTGAACAGTAGTAACAATAAATCTTGGATTTTTCAAAATAACTGAACTATTAGAGTAGTTAATGTCACAATGAGACACAGTAATTATAATCTTACCATGTTTATACATAATAAGCCCCTTTTATTTAAAAAGGAAGCTGATAATACTATATATAACCAAGTTTTACTTCAATTTAATTCAATTCAGAAGAATTTTTAATTGCTTACTATGCATTAGGAACTGTGTTAGGCACTAAGGATACTAAAGTCAAGCAATAAGTCTTCAAGGATTTTGCAATCTACTGGGAAGCTACAACTGTAACTAGACAAATACACTAATATGAGTACTAGCACCTGGAGCATTAGGGAAGATTTGTAATGGAATTTGACATAGAAAAGATGATTTGAAGGATGCTAAGTCTTCTAAATACCAAAGGTGGGAAGGGAGTACATTCTAGATTTGTACAAAAGGTGGTAACTGGAGTGCCAAATTTGGGGACCAGTCTCTTCAGATATATAAAATGTGTCAAATGACAGCAAGTAAATAAATCTGGAAAAGTAGGATAGGGCACAATGAGAAAGATTTTTATATTACTTATTTTTAATAAAAAGTTATTAATATCTTTTGTTTTTATACCTTTATTTCAGAATATATTTCTGCCCTCTACCCTACCTATCAAACTGTTTTTCATAACAAATACTGAAAAAAAGGAGGAAAAATTATTTTACAGCAAAACTAACTAAAATATCATTTAAATCTGATAGCATTTGCAATCATTCCCAGAGTCATTTACTTTGACAAAGAAAAGAAAGAGATACATTTTCTTATCTCTTCTTCAGGCAGTCAGTCAATCAAGCATTTTTAAAGAATTTACTATTTGCCAGGAACTCTACAATGTGCTGGAGACACAAACAAAAGGAGAAAAAGAGAAAGGGAAATAAAAAAGAAGAACACCTCAAATTTTCTCTTTATAATTACATACTGGCTAGTTTCATTGTTCTTTTCATTTACATTGTTGTAATCATTAAACAATGACTATTGCCTTCCTCTTTTTTAAACTTCATTGTTTAAGTCCATTACAGCAAACATTTATAAATCTTATCCTACTAAGAATTCTTCATACTCATTGTTCTTACAATATTTAGCTAGTTTCTAAATGATAGGTAGATAACTTCCTTTCAATTCTCTAAACTGCATAGAAGGATACTATAAATATGGTGGTGTATATAGGACATTTATTTCTTTAATTTTCTTGGGGTATATAATTAGTAGTGTGTTCTTTGAATCAAATAGTCAGTTTACACTTTTTAAAAAGCCTAACTTTAAGTTGTTTTCTTACACATAGTAGGTACTTAATGATAAATTGCTTTACTGTCCTCCATTCACTCTACAAGCTAGCTAACTTGTTTTACTTTGAAGTTCTTAAAACAAAAACAGTAACCTAAAACCTTCCTCTCATAGCTCAGTGGCTTTGCACAGAATATTTCTATACTAAGAGTGTCATCTTTTTACTTCTGTTGCTTAGTTTTTCTGACTTGCTTCAAAATTCAGCTCAACTTCCACTTACTCAAGGAAGAGTTTCCTGCATTTTTTCCCTTATCCCTACCTCCATAGCTACTACTTTAGTAGCTTTGTCAGATAGCTTTTCCTTTGTCAGATAGATTTTCATTTCTTCTTTATGAATTTTTTTTGAGATTTTAGATGTGAAGGTACCAAAAAAGGACAAAATTGCTCAAACAATAACAAGTTAGGTAGGTTACTACTCATGGGCAGGCATTTATGTGGCTTTCTTATCTCCCTTATGCTTATTGACTGACCAGAAATAAATATGAAAATACAATAGGAAATTCTGTAAACTTACCATTGACTCCTTTTTAAAAATGGTTTGCCAAATACACCTCTATCAATAGCATACTAGTGTTCCTATCTTCTTATAGACCTTACAACATTGCATACTTTTTGCTTTTTATCATTTTTGACAATTTGTGTGAAATGAAATAATCAAGAAAGATTTTTACATTTCTCTCATTTGGAGAAACATCATTTCATATGATTGTTAATTTGCATTTCTTCTTTTGAAAAAAGATGATCATTTTTATTCTTTTCTCTCCTAAGGAATTATTCTTGATGTTAGCATTTATACATTGGAAAGTAGATTTTAATCTTAAATGTTGGTGCTAATTTAATCACTTTCCTCTAAACCAATTGTTAAGTATTTGTTACTTCATAATAATTCCATGATCATTGAGTTTGAAAATTAAGAGTATATAAATTATAGAATCAGTATGACAGAGAATAGAAAATTGATGTTGAGATAAGAAAGATGTTTGGGTCCTTACTTTGATATATACTAAGTATATAAATATGGAATAATCACTTAATCTCTCAGTTTCACAAGCAGCTCATGTTACAAATGAATTACAAGCATCTAAATTTGGTACTTTTTCATCTTGAAATCTCTACATCAATTAAATCTCTTGTCCAGACCAAAAACAGAATTGGAAATGTTTTAAAATATATTTTTTGTCTATAAATATCTTGATTTATTATCTTATATTTGTTGTCTTTTTTGGGGGGCTTTATTTAGATTACACAATTATAAATATTTGTTCATTGGATACCTAGAATAAAAAACCTACAATCGAAAATATGGATGAAATAAATACAAATACTGATTGCTATTACTTAATCAGTTAGAAACTAATTCCATATTTTCTCATTTCCAATCCAAATTTGATTGAGCTGTGATTCCACAGCTGCCAAATAGTTGCTGTGGAAACACAAATGTGGCCTTGTCCCAAGAAGCTTCAGTGAATCTTTACTGCCTCTAAGATAAAATATTAAGTCTCTTGGATAAAAAAAAAGTCTCAAATTCTAGCTTGACTATTAAACTAAGCTAATTAGACACTGCCATCCTCACATACTCTATAATCAGATCAGACTGGAGTGGTTGCTGTTACTTACATTTGACATTACATTTTCTGGGCCTTTGTAAATAATATTCCTTTAGTCAGAAATGCAGGCCTTCGTCTCCTTCATCACTTGAAATTCCTAATTCCTTTCTAGGCTAAGTTCAAGTACCACTTCCTATAAAATGCTTTTATATGCTGATCTAATAATCTTCCTCTAAAAAGAATAATTCTTTGAATAACTTTTATTTGACCTATCTTAGTGCATGTTGTTCCCTCCCCCCCCCCCAGTAAAATATAAGCCCCTCAAGCACTGGAATTATCCAGCTGTTATTTTTGAATTTCTAGCATTTAAGGTTAGGGTTAGTATGTTGTAATGCACAGTCAGTCCTCATAATCTTTTCTGGGTGCAGATGGCTCTTACATCACAAGTCTATTGGAATTAGCCTGAATCATCTCATTATTGAGAAGAGCCACATCCATCAGACTTGATCACATAATTTTGTTGTTGCTGTGTACAATGTTCTCTTGGTTCTCTTATACTTTATTTGCCATTTCATGTAAGTCACTCCAGACCTTTCTGAAATTTTCTTCTAATTATTTCTTATATAACAATGATATTCCACAACATTCATATATCATAACTTATTCAGCCATGCTCCAACTGATGGGTATCCACTCCGTTTTCAATTCCTTGCCACCACAAAGAGGGCTGCTACAAAAAATTTTTGCACAAGTGAGTCTTTTTCCTTTTTTATGATCTCTTTGGGATATAGGCCTAGTGGAGACACTGCTGGATCAAAGAGTGTGGATAGTTTGATAGCCCTTTGGGCATAGTTATATATATATATATATATATATATATATATATATATATATATATATATTGAAATATCCTTAAAATTTTTTATGTCAGAACCCTTTGGCAGTCTGAAGAAACATCTTTACTCCTCAGAATAATGTCTGTAAATGCACAAAACAAAATATGTAGAATTTCAAGCCAATATTATATTAAAATACAGTTATCAAAATGTATTTGAAATAGTACACAGAACCCAGTGAAAAACCCTTATCTTCAAGAAACCTGGGGGGCAGAGCCAAGATGGTGGAGAAGGACCACACAACTTTCTGAGCTCTCTCATACCCTCACTACCAATTATTAAATTCAGCCTTAAAAATAGTGCTTGACTAGTGAAATTCCTGAAGATTGGCAGTGCAACAACTTACCAGCCCAAGATAATCTGGAAGATCACCAGAAAAGGTTTGTTCTGAGTGGCAGGAAAAGACCAGTGCAAAAAGGGATAGAAAATTAGAGGCTACCATGTTAAGCAGAGCAGGCAGGGGTGGCCTCTGTGGTTAGAAAATTTACAGAGATGACTGCCGTAGGCTGACTGCTCTGCCCTGCTTGCAAAACATCAGACTAGCAGAGAAAATAAAGCCAAAGGTAGAGGGTACTCTAAAAAACACCAGAACCTAACCAGATCTGGCTATACCCACCCAAAACTAGAAGTGACTCAGCACAGACCACAGCACAGCAGGGGGGTGCAGCCTGGGGCAGCCTCTAATCTACACAGTGGGGGACTCAGCCTGCGGCAATAGAACTTCCACAGCGCAACTGTGCTTCCCTGGGCAGAACCACTTTCAGTGACGTGCGGGACTATTTCTTGGGCAACTGCTAAAACCCACAGCCCCACAGCAGGCTTTGGTTTGTGGTACTGACACTTTTGCTCCTCAGCCTCTAGCCCCAGGGCAGTCACTAATCCACACAGTAGGGTTTTTCACTGGGTACTTACACAGCTTAGCCGTGATACCCAGCCTTAGTAACTTCTGGTGGGGAACTTTTTCCCAGAGCACTCCCACATCTCGCTCTTTGCAGCCCTTTGGCAGGACAGCTACTGTCCATACACCTATCTCTGCTCTACAGAGGAAGCTGATAACCTCCTTGCCCTGAAGGGAGACATTACAGGATTTTTTTAAAAATGGAGGACAATGGATAGCTTCTATACAGAAAGAGAGCAGATTTTCAACCCCAAAGAGACTAAGAGCAGACAGTCTCCAGACAATACCCCAAAGGGGGAATCTAACCTGGTCCCCATTACACAAGGCTCTCCTAGAAGAGACAATTAATAATCTTAAAACACAGCTAGAAAAAAAATGAGGAAAGGAAAGAGAAACTATGCAAGAAAGTAACAACTTACTGAAATGTGAATTAGAAAAGGTAAAGAACTCCCAGGAAGTGCAGGGAAAAAGAATTTGTGAATTGGAAAAGGTAAATGACTCCCAGGAAAGTTGAATTTGTGAATTGGAAAAGATAAAGAACTCCCTAGAAAGTAGGATTTGTGAATTGGAAAAAGAAAATAACTCAGTAAAAAATATATTGAAATGGAAAAAAATTCCATAGATCAAAACAACTCATTTAAAAACTCAATTGGACAAATACAAAAAGAAGTAAAAAAAGCTAATGAAAAAAAGATAACATTAAAAATCAGAACTGAAGAAATAGAAATGTCTGATTCATTGAGACATCAAGAATCAGTCAAGCAAAACCAAAAAAAAAAAAAAAAAGAAAGAAAAAAAAAAAGAAAAATTAGAAAAAAACATTCAATATGAACTTCGAAAAACAACAGACCTAGAAAATAGATCTAGGAGAGCTAACCTGAGGATTATTGGACTTCCCAAAAATTATTATGAAAAAAAAGAGCCTAGATACTATTTTCAGGAAATCATCAAAGAGAACTGCCCAGATGTAATAGAATCAGAAGGTAAAATAGGCATTGAAAGAATTCATTGAATACCTTCTGAAAGAGATCCCAAAATAAAAACTCCAAGGAATATTGTGGCCAAATTTCAGAACTATCAGACTAAGGAAAAAATATTACAAGCAGCCAGGAAGAAACAATTCAAATATCGAGGTGTCACAATAAGGATCACTCAAGATCTGGCTTCCTCCACATTAAAGGATCTAAGGGCCCAGAATCTGATATTCCAAAAGGTAAAAGAACTTGTAATGTAGCCAAAAGTAAATTACCCAGCCAAGCTGAGCATTTTCTTCCATGGAAGAAGATGGGCATTTAATAAAACAGAGGAATTCCATTTGTTTCTAAGGAAAAAACCAGGTCTAAACAAAAAATTTGATCTCCAACCATAGGATACAAGAGAAGCAGAAAAAGGTAAAAGCAACTCTTGAGAACTGTATTTCTCTTGTGGATATACATAAAGACCACATGTATAATTTGATTTTACTGATAAAACATAAAAAGGGAAGTATAAATGGAAAGAGGATATTGTCAGAGAAAGGAAAAAGGGAAGATTAAAAAGAGGGGAACTACACTCCACAATGAGGAACAGGAAACCTATTATATCCGAGGGAACTTAGAGAGGGGAAGGGACATTGTGTGAATCTTACTAGCAGAATGGATCAAAAGTCAGAAACCTACAATGTGTTTACAAGAAACATATTTAAAACAGGGAGATACATACAGAGTAAAGATAAGATGCTTGAGAAGAATCTATTATACTTCAGGTGAAGTAAAAAAAAATAAAGCAAGGGTAGCCATCCTTATCTCAGATCAAGCAAAAACAAAAATTGATCTAATTAAAAGAGATAAGGAAGGAAACTATATCTTGCTAAGGGTAGCATAGACAATGAAACAATATCAATAATAAACATATATGCACCAAGTGGTATTCCAATCTAACTTCCTAAAAGAGAAGTTAAGAGAGTTGCAAGAAGAACAACAAAACTATAATAGTGGGAGATCTCAGCCTTGCACTCTCAGAATTAGATAAATCAAACCAAAAAACAAACAAGAAAGAAATTAAGGAGGTAAATAGGATATTAGACAAATTAAGTATGTTAGATCTTTGGAGAAAACTGAATGGTAACAGAAAGCCGCATACTTTCTTCTCAGCAGTTCATGGAACCTATACAAAAATTGACCATGTATTAGGAAATAAAGACCTCAAAATTAAATTCAGGAAGGCAGAAATCATAAATGCCTTCTTTTGAGATCACTATGCAATAAAAACTACATTCAACAAAAAGTTAGGGGTAAATAAACTAAAAAGTAATTGGAAACCAAATATTCTCATCTTAAAGAATGATTGGGTAAAACAACAAATTATAGACACAATTAATAACTTCACTCAAGATAATGACAATGATGAGACATCATACCAAAATTTGTGAGATGCAGCCAAAGCAGTAATAAGGGGAAATTTTATATCTTTAGAGGCTTACTTGAATAAAATAGAGAAAGAGAAGATCAATGGACTGGGCTTGCAACTTAAAAAGCTAGAAAAAGACCAAATTAAAAATCCCCAAACAAGTACTAATTCGTAATATTGAAAGTAAAAAAAAAACTATTGAATTAATAAATAGAACTAAGAGATTGTTTTATGAAAAAAAAAACAATAAAATAGATAAACCTTTGGCCAATCTGATTAGAAAAAGGAAAGAGGAAAATCAAATTATCAGTCTTAAAAATGAAAAAGGACAACTTTCCACCACTGAAGAGGAAATTAAAGAAATAATAAAGAGTTACTTTGCCTAACTTTATGCCAATAAATTTGATAACCTAAGTGAAATGGAAGACTACCTCGAAAAATATAGGCTTCCCAGATTAACAGAAGAGGAAGTAAATTGCTTAAATAGTCCCATTTCAGAAAAAGAAATAGAACAAGCTATTAATCAACTCCCTAAGAAAAAATCCCCAGGACCAGATGGATTTACATGTGAATTCTACCAAGCATTTAAAGAACCATTAGCCCCAGTGCTGTATAAACTATTTGAATATAGGAAATGAAGGAGTCCTACCAAATACCTTTTATGACACAGACATGGTACTGCTACCTAAACCAGATAGGTTGAAAATAGAGAAAGAAAATTATAGACCAATCTCCCTAATGAATATTGATGCTGAAATATTAAATAAGTTTTTAGCAAAAAGACTACAGAAAATCATCCCCAGGATAGTACAACATGATCAAATAGGATTTATACTAGAAATGCAGGGCTGGTTCACTATTAAGACAACTATTAATATAGTTAACCTTATTAATAACCAAATTAACATAACCCATATAATCATCTCAGTAGATGCAGAAAAGGCATTTGATAAAATCTAACATCCACTCTTATTAAAACTACTTGAGAGTATAGGAATAAATGGGCTTTTCCTTAAAATAAATAATAGCATCTATTTAAAACTATCAGTAAGCATCCTATGTAATGGGGATAAACTGGAACCATTCCCATTAAGATCAGGAGTGACAAAAGGTTGCCCACTATCATCATAACTATTTAATATTGTATTAGAAAGGCAAGCTTTGGAAATGAGTTGAGAAAGAGATTAAAGGAATTAGAATAGGTAATGAGAAAAGCAAATTATCACTCTTTGCTGATGATATGATAGTATACTTAGAGAACCCCAGAGATTCTACTAAAAAGTTATTAGAAATAATCCACAACTTTAGTAAAGTTGCTGGTTATAAAATAAACCCACATAAGTCATCAGCATTCTTATATATCACTTAAAAAATCCAACATTTAGAGTTACAAAGAGAAATTCCACTTAAAGTAACTACTGATAGTGTAAAATATCTGGGAATCTATCTGCCAAGGGAAAATCAGGAAGTATATGAGCAAAACCACAAAACACTTTCCACACAAATAAAATCAGATCTAACCAATTGGAAAAATATTAAATGTTCTTGGACAGGAGAACAAATATAATAAAGATGACAACACTACCTAACCTAATCTATTTATTTAGTGCTATACCAATCAGACTCCCAAAAAACTATTTTAATGACCTAGGAGAAACAACAACAAAAGAATTTCAAGGGAATTAATGAAAAAAAAAATCAAATGAAAGTGGTCTACTTCTAAAATTATATTATAAAGCAGTGGTTGCCAAAACCATTTGGTATTGGCTAAGAAACAGACTAGTCGATCAGGGAATAGGTTAGGTTCAAAGGACAAAACAACCAAAAACTCTAATAATCAAGTGTTTGACAAACCCAAAGACCCCGATTTTTGGGATAAGAATGCACTATTTGACAAAAATTGCAATTGGAAATTAGCATGGCCGAAACACCATATACCAAGATAAGGTCAAAATGGATTCATGACCTAGGCATAAAGAATGAGATTATAAATAAATTATAAAGGATAGGAGAGTTTATCTCTCAGACCTGTGGAAGAGGAAGGAATTTTGATCAAAGAAGAACTAGATATCATTATTGATCACAAAATAGAAAAATTTGATTCTATCAAATTGAAAAGTTTTTGTATAAACAAAATTAATGCAGACAAGATTAGAATGGAAGCAATAAACTAGGAAAACATCTTTATAGTTAAAGGTTCTGATAAAGTCCTCATTTCCAAAATATATAGAGAATTGACTCTAATTTATAAGAAATCAAGCCATAATCCAATTGATAAATGGTCAAAGGATATGAACAGAGAATTCTCAAATGAAGAAATTGAAACTATTTCTAGGCATATGAAAAGATGCTCCAAGTCATTATTAATCAGGGAAATGCAAATTAAGACAACTGTGAGATACCACTACACAGCTGGAAAATTGGCTAAAATGACAGGGAAAGATAATGCAGAATGTTGGAGGGGATGTGGGAAAACTGGGACACTGATACATTGTTGGTGGAATTGTAAATACATCCAATCATTCTAGAAAGCGATTTGGAACTATCCTCCAAAAGCTATCAAATTGTGCATACTCTTTGATCCAGCAGTGTTACTCCTGGGCTTATATCCCAAAGAGATTTTAAAGAAAGGAAAGGGTCCTATATGTGCAAGAATGTTTGTTGAAGTCCTCTTTGTAGTGGCCAGAAACTGGAAACTGAGTGGATGTCCCTTGATTTTAGAATGGCTGAATAAATTGTGGTATATGAATATTATGGAATATTATGTTCTGTAAAAAAGATCAGTAGGTGATTTCAGAAAGGCCTGGAATGACTTACATGAACTGATGCTGAGTGAAATCAGCAGGACCAGGAGATCATTATACACTTCAACAACATTACTATGTGATGATCTATTCTGATGGAAGTGGCCCTCTTCAACAATGAGACAAACCAAATCAGTTCCAATAGAGCAGTAATGAAATGAACAAGCTACACTCAGGGAAAAAACTCTGGGAGATGACTATGAACCAATACATAGAATTCCCAATCCCTCTAATTTTTTTCCACCTGTATTTTTGATTTCCTTCACACGTTAATTGTATACTATTTCAAATTCCCATTCTTTTTTGTACAGGAAAAATATCTGTTTGGACATGTATACATACATCGTATTTAATTTATACTTTAACATATTTAACATGTATTGGTCAACCTGCAATCTAAGGACGCGAGTGAGAGGAAGGAGTTGAAAAGCTGGAACAAAAGGTTTGGAACTGTAGATGCCAAAAAATTACCCATGCATATATCTTGTAAATTTAAAGATATATATATAAAGAAACCTGCACCTAAAAAAAGAGCCAGAAACATTAATATTTATCCTGAAATTTTTCGGTTCTGGGGCAAATCTAGCAATCACCATATTATCCTTAAGCACTATCTGTGCCCAAAGTTGCTCTCATTCTAGATATCTCTCATCTTAGAATGGCAGTGACCATATCAAATTATGTTTTAGTGAAATACTGCTAAAATGAAATTCTCTTACATAACTGTGTCAAAGGAGGCAATTATCCTAAATTAGGATAGTAAAGCTAGGGTTTTGCTCTAAGTGTGGAAATGGGAAAGTAGTATTCTTCCTGGGTGAGTGGTCATTGTTTCTTTTATCGTATAAAGTTTATGTCACCATGTCTGAAACCATGTGATAATGCATGCAGTTGGGTGGTAATACACTCACAGGGGAAGAAGGGAGCATGTAAGAGAGATGCAGGTTGATTGAGGATGGAGAAGTGAAGGGTTACAGGCAGCCCCTTGTAAACAGCACAATTTTTCCAAGAAGATTAAGTAGTGAGTAAGAATTTGGAGCCCTGGGACCCATGTTATGCCAAAGCATTCCCTGATGAATTGCAGCATCTCTAGCCATACAAATGTATAACTGAGTCCCAGAGTTACAAGAGGCACTGAAGTATTCCAGCTCTCTTGACTGACAAAAGTGGCTCCTGGTCCCAAGGGAAGTTTGGATCCTATAACTGTAATCCCCTGAACCTATTTAGATCATTCTCTCTTTATTAATTGGGTTGTGCCCATGGTGGAAAAAAATCCTACTCAGACTACTAGACAGAATTTATAAAAGGGAGAAAAGGGAAATTTGACTAACAATTGGATTTATGAGCAGGAAATGTACCCCTATTCCTTGCAACTAAGATATTTATTATATACTTAAGCTTGTACTCTGATAAGGTCACTGACATTTGTTTTATTTTGTTTTTATCATCTCCCTCTTTGTTTCAAGATCTGACACAAAAGGATAAAAAAGACACCTTTAGCTAAAGAGTAAAAAATGGCATTTAACAACCATAAAAAATTAAGTTTAAATTTATGTTCCTGTGATACTTATGTGCTGCTTCTGATGTCACATTTCTGTGGTTTATATAAAGCACTTTCATTCACAAACACAACATGTTTCTTTTTACATAGCTTTTCTGAATATAGTTGAGGAACAATTGTTAACAGAATATTATTCAAATACTTTAAATTGTCACACTTGAACTAGGAAGATTTGCTTACTGCACATGGGTAGTTTCCACATTTCACAACCAGACACAAAGTACCATTTTAACTACATGTTTGGTTAGGTTAAAGTATAAATCTGCAGATAGTGAGACATTGAAGGGAAACTCTTACTATCCACTGTGCAATGGAGCTTGGTATTACCAGGATGTTGTAAATCCTAGTGCCTGTTGCAATTTGATACTTGACTGAATCCTTTTTAGTAAATGGGGAAGTACAGCTGCAGAGAAAGTCAACCAAAGCACAGGCATGTTAACAGATGGCATTGAAAAGAAAACAAAAAACTGTCATTACCTAGGAAGAGGGAGACCTGCCAAAACTACAATCTTGACTGCATTTCTTTGTGTGGGCCCATTGCAAAAGTTGGTACCTGTCTTTGAAATATCTAAGAAAATTCGATTAAAAAGCAAAACAAAGAATTTTTTAAAAGAAAGCTAAGACTTCCTAGCTTCCTAGCTGTGTGACCCTGGGCAAGTAACTTAAGCCCAATTGCCTCAGAAAAAAAAAAAAAAAAAAGCTAAGAAATAGCTTTTGGCATGCAACTATTCAAATACCACCTAGAGTATCCTTTTAACAAGTCATTTGAGATATTAATATGAGCATGTGACATTTTAATTTTTCTGGTTCCCACTTGTACAAGGTTAAAGCCAATAAGTTAATATCCAGATTGTTCTGTTATCTACTCGCAAGCTGTGTGATCAGAGAATGTTAATTTACTTTCCCATGTCTGCTTGAGATTTTTATTGTTTTGTTGTTGTTGTTGCCAGGCTAGTAACTTCATTTTTTCTAATTTTAATTTTCCTGAGGAACATATAAAACAACATTTTTTAGTTATACATGTACATTCTTTTTTATATATTTCCATATGAATCATGTTTAAGGAGAAAAAAAAAACGAACAAAAGGGGAAAAAAAACGAGAAAAAAAGAAGGAAAAAAGTGTACATAGACTGTATCGATTGACATTCAATCTCCATAGTTCCTTCTTTGGATAGAGATGGCATTTTTATCCTAAATTTATAGGGATCAAAGACAATCCCTATAACTGCTGAGAAGAATCAAATCTATCATAGTTGATCATCACAGTCTTGCAGTTGCAGTGTACAATGTTTTCTTAGTTCTGCTTATTTCACTCAGCATCTGTTCACATTAAGTTTTTCCAGCCTTTTCTAAAATCAGAATGTTCATAATTTTTTTTTTTGTAAAACAATAGTAGTCCATTACTTTCATATATGACAACTTATTCATCCATTCCCCAATTTATGGGCATCTACTTATTTTTCAGTTCTTTGACATCACAAAAAGAGCTGCTACAAACATTTTTGCACATGTCATCCTTTTCCTTCTTTTATGATTTCTTTGGGATAATCCAGTAGTTCTGCCTCAGATCCTTTTGTTTAAAAGAAGAGTAATACTTATACTGACTGCCTTTCAGAAGTATAAGAATTGTGATATGTAAAGTACTCAAGAGGCATCAAGAGCAAGGAAGATATAGAGTACAGTAAAAAGAAGTTTGGATCTGTAGACAGGGAAATTTGAATTGAAATGTTTTATCTCCTGCTTGCTACCTGTGTGACATCATAGCTTCTTTTGGGAATGCAGATGAAGGACCCAATCTTGATATATAAAAGAAATATGGAATTCCCTTGAAGAATTTTTTTTTTAGTTTGTGCTGAACAACAACTCATCTTGAAATTATCATCTTCTAGTATTATGTGAAACACTTTAAAATTATGAATTTTATATAGCTCTCATACAGCTGAGATATACCAAAATAGATTTTACAAATCTGTCTATACTACTAAATTTAGTAAAAAGCTGTATGTTAAATACAGATAGTTTTCTGAAGATTGTTAGAATAGAGAAAAATATATGTATGTGTATATGTGTGTATATGTATGTATGTATGTATGTATATGCATATAACAACTTTTGTTCAGTAAGGCTCAACTCCTTGTGATTCCATTTGGTGTTTTCTTGACAAAGATACTGGGGTAGTTTGGCATTTCCTCCTCTAGGCTGAATTTATAGATGAGGAAACTGAGGCAAACTGGATTAAGTGACTTGCCCAGGTTCAAACAATTGGTAAATGTCTGAAGCCGAATTTTTAACTCAGGAAGATGAGTCTTTCTGACTCCAGACTTGGGCAGCTACATGTATGTACCAGCTACAAATGGGGCACTAGTGAAGAAAAATGATCAAAGCTTCTACACAATGAAAAGAATATTCTACTGCTTAAAGGTTGAATACTACTCCTAAAAATGAATATAAATATATGTAAGTTGCCACTTCTTTCAGATTTACTTAGGGGGAAAAGCAAGTAAATTTGTATCAGAATGAAACTCTTCTGGGTAGAAAATAAAATCAGCAAAAATTTCATTAATTCCATCCAAAGTTTTGAATAGCCATTGCTACATTTTTTCTGCTAGTATGAGTCAGATATGTATAGGGACTATTGAACTAAATATTACCACTATCAGTAATTTTAAAGGTCTGCGAAAGTATTTGAATGGAATATGTGTTCATTTTAGGTGAATCTAATAGAATTGGTGCATTTCAGAAAGATATTAATGTAGATTTTATGATATTCTGAGAAATTATACCATTTTACAGATATAATATTTAAAATTTCAAATTGGGATGATATTTTAGGGAACATTTAAGGAGAATAATCTAGTTGTATCCAAGCAGAATTGAGGGTGAAGGGTTTCCTGAGTCTTGCATGATAATTGACTTATAAGATCATACAATAACACTATGGAGAGAGGACTTTGAGATTGTCCAATCTAATCTTTCATTTTACACATAAAGAAACTGAGCCTCAGAGACACTTGTCAAAATATACTGACTGAGAAGTCTCTGACTAAATTTCCACTTAAGGAAAAATAATATTTAAAGAGATAAAATATCAGATGATGAACAGTGACAGTAAAAATGGAAGACTTAACCATAAGATTTGATCTAATAACCACAAAGACTTTTCTGATATCTTTGGGAGGTAAAATCTAATGAAAGAAAGGATTAGCCATTACAATGAATGCATGTGTTGCCTGAGCTTGATGTCTTTTATTATTGAAATTAAATGATATCCACAAAAATAGGATTAAGAGAACATTGCATTTAAACCTCTCCTGCTTCTTTCCTCTAGAGAATAGCATCTGTCCAGAGAGTTGTCATGAAATTTTTCATTTCAGACTTGGATGAGACTGCCTAAGTCCTCTAATCATCTTTATCTGAACAGAAATCCCTTGTAAAGTATCTCTGATAATTACTCATTCTGTCAATGATGTATAGTCTATTCCTTTGAGATCTATTCTACTATACATTCTGCTATCAAATAACTCTAATTTCCATGTAGCTTTTCATTATAGAGAATCCAATTTAATCTCTCTGTATCTTCCAACCATTGTTGTTGGTTTGTACCTCTGGAACAAGGGAGACAGAGTAAATTCTCTCTTCTGTGGCAACTCAAGTATTGACTAGTTATTTTTTAATAAACAAAGATGTAGTGAAAGATCAGAGGCATAATTTCAGGTAGTTCCAGTTTAAACAGGTTGGAAAATATTCTAATATTAATGATGTAGAAAATATTTGCCTATCATAATATCATATGTTACAGTTTAGAGACATTGTTTGCATATAGTAATAAAGTT
Source organism: Sarcophilus harrisii (assembly GCF_902635505.1). Classification (NCBI taxonomy): domain Eukaryota; kingdom Metazoa; phylum Chordata; class Mammalia; order Dasyuromorphia; family Dasyuridae; genus Sarcophilus; species Sarcophilus harrisii. The sequence goes on from NC_045426.1 coordinate 108,813,034, forward strand.
TTGACATTATTTAACACCTAACCAAGAGCATGAAATACTTTAGATAGATATAAGAAACAGCATTCTGGCATAGTTTTGAGGGCAAAGTCAAGGTGACACATTAGGGATAGCTTTAAACAACTTTAAAATGACATCTGAAATCAAATTTTGAGGCAGCAGGGCCAATAAAAAGTTGGAGTAACACATTTTTACATGTAAGAAGTGATGGTAATATAGAATATTATATTCTAGAAGGCAAAAGAACTAGGATTACAATTACAAAGCAACTTCCCAGCAAAATTCCTGATGGAAAGACCAGAGAGGAATAGAACATTTTACATTCAAAGACAAGATGTAAAGAGAAACATAAAAAAGTAAACATGTAAGGATTATCAAAAAGTTCTCAATAATTTTAAACTTTTTTACATTCCTATATGAAGAAATTATAGATCTAACTCCTAAGAATTCTATCATTATTAGGGAAATTAAAAGTAGTATACAGAATACATAGATGTGGGCTGATTAAGTTGGAATTTTTCCAAGAAGAATGTAGGACTGAGAAAGATGCATTGGGAGAAGGGAGAAACAAAGGGTGTGATAGGGGAAGTTTTTTCACATAAAAGAGGCACACAAGGAAGAGATTTTTAAATGGAGAATAGGAAGGTACAGCATGGAATGCTTGAACTTCACTCTCATCAGAATTGATTCAAAAAGGGAAGAAGTATACATATATCACTCAGTTTTGTGTAAAAATGTAACTTAATAAAGAAATTGAAGGAGAGGGGGATCACACAAAGGAAGTGGGGCAGGGCACACTAAATGAGGTAGTGATTAGAAGTAAAATACTTTTGGAGGGGGACAGAATAAAAAGAAATCAGAAGAAATAAAAGAAAATGGAATGGAGATAAGTACCTAGTAATCATAACTGTGAATATGAATGGGATGATCAAAGATAGCAGAATAGATTATAAAGCAAAATCCAACAATATGTTGTTTACAAGAAAATACAACTGAAACAGAAAACATACAGAATTAAAATAAAGGGCTGAAGCTGAAGTATGCTTCAGGTGAAGTAAAGGGGAAAAAAAGCAGATTTATCATAAGCTGAGACAAAGCAAAAACAAAATTAGACCTAATAAAAAGAGACAATTAGAGAAAATATATTTAGTTAAAATGGCCCAAGACAATAAAGAAATATCATGTTTTACAGTTTTCTCTGATAAAGTCCTCAGTTTTCAAATATATACACAGTATAGAACAGAGTTTGTGACAATAAGAGTTATTCTTCAAATGGTAAACTATCAAAAGATAAATAGGCAGTTTTCTGAAGAAGAAATCAAAACTATGGCCATATGAAAAAATGCTGTAGATCAATACTGATTAGAGAATTACATATTTAAATTTCTCTAAGGTACTAGCTCACATCTATAAGAAATGAAAAAGGCAAGAAATACTGAATAAAAATACAATGACCTTTTGGTGGAGTAGTGACATGCTCCAACTATTCTGGAAATTAATTTGAGATTATGCCCAAAAGACTTTAAAATTGTGTGTTTCTTTTTTACAAGAATGTCACTACTAAATCTGTATCCCAAACAGATTAAACAAAAAGTAAATAGGACCAATATGTACCAAAAATATAATAGTTCTCTTTGTAGGAGCAAAAAATTGAAAACTGAGAGGCTACCCATCAATAGGATAATGATTGGCATATGATTGTGAAGTACCAAGGGGATATTTTCAGAAACAAAGAAACAAACATGGCAAAATGTGTATCAGCAAAACACATGATACAAAATGAATTGAATGCATTATGTATGGGAATAGAAATGATGTAATGATGATCAACTGTTAAACACTTGGCTATTCTGAATAATATGATCTAGGGTAATTCCAAAGGACTCATGATGAAAAAAAAATATCCTATCTTCACAGTAAAAATCGAAAGACTCTGAGTCTAATTGGACTCAACAAATTTTGTTTTCATTTGAAAAACAGAGTAAGAAAAAAAGAAAAATGGAAAAGAAGTACAAAATAAAATAAAGCAAAACAAAAGGAATAATTTCCATGTGCCTAGCATGACATCAGGAAGGATTCTAAATATGTAACAACAAATTACTAGATCAAGAAATATACTGTTCTTAGTCCGGTCTTCTGTAGGTCTCTGGGAGCACCCTTCCTTTCAGTGGAGTAATCATCACAAGAATAGCCAGATGTTAAGTCCAAATTCTTTATTGTCTCCTTGGCCTGGTGCTCAGCTAGCTTTCTCTTGGTTTTCAGAGGGGACTTGGTTTCAGTGGAGAAAATGCAGGAGATAGGCCTGCCACCACAGTGCTCATAAAGATGGAAATGAATCTCTTTCCTTGGCTCCAAGAGTTTGAGCTCCTGCCTTCAGTACACTGTCTTCTCTTTTCTGAATCTGGCTGAGGCTCCCAGCTTATATGCTCTACACTGAGTATAAACCAATTATTATATCACTAGAAAACCATTATTGCTATAAGAGTAAATCAAGCATACTGAACTTGGAGAACTATTAATCACCATGCTAAATTAGATAACCATTGTATCATCAATTCCACTGACTTAACACCTTGTAAGAATCCTTGTTTCAGAGTGCTGGCCCATAACTTCTTTGCTAATGTTTCTTTTGAGCTATCATATTGTTGATGTGAATCTAAAACACACACACACACACACACACACACACACACACACACACACATACATTTCCTGTGTTTAAAAAAACATAATTTGTTCATGTTTAAGCAGTTTGTATATGTTGCTTTCCTCAAAATTAATCTTTGATATTGACTCTTATATGTTAAATTTTCTTTTAGGCTTGAGTTTGGTTGATAGAAAGTCCTGGAAATCTGCAAATTTGTTGAATGAATATCCATTTTTTCTCATTCAAAATTATAGATAATTTTGCTTGATATATTTTTGGCCACAAGCCAAATTTGATTGCCAGTAGATATGATTGTAGGACCTATGGTTTTTTATTGTAACTCCTGATAAGTCTTATATAATTCTAATTGTAGCTCCAGCATATTTGGATTGTTTTTTTCCTTGTTTCTTGCAAAATTTTCTCTTTGTTCTGGGGATTTCAAAATTTGGCCCATGTGTTTTCTATAAAGGATTTCTTTGAGATGGTGACTGGTGGATTTTTTCTATTTCTACTTGCCTTTCATATTTGATCAGTCTAGATAATTTTCTTGTATTAACTTTAAGTTTCTCTATAGAAATATCAGTAGCACATGACATCAGATAGGTTATATCATTCTAAAAAGAACTTGACCAAAAATCATTTGTGTAGTTGGCAAGGGTTGGAGTGGGATGGGATAGAGTGGTACAAAGCATACCCCCTGCTATAAAAATAGAATTCTTGTTTCTGTCAGAAATTTCATAATTGCACAGTACTCATTTGTCTTAGTCATCAAAAACAAGCAAACAAACTCTAGCTATTTTCTCAGCTATTACCTTCTAATCCCTCCTCTAAATTGCATTCAGATTAGAATGAGAAAAAAGTGTTCCTTCATCAGCTTTAGTTTGAATAAGTGTCTTTTATGTATGAGGCTGTTTTTAAACTTTTCCTCTCATACTTAATCCTTTTTGCTCTTTTCCATATCTATACCTGAAAGAGACATTCACTTATTTTTTTTTTTGTTTGTTAGTTTTTTTTGTTGGTTGGTTTGAAATTTAAGTCAAGATTAATGACTTACAGTTAACAGTTTATGATCTGTATTACTTTTGTTTTCTTTTTATAAGACACTGGGGGTTTAATCACTCACCTAGGACCACACAGATAATAAGTATCAAATGTCTCAGGATAGATTTGAATTCAGGTCCTCCTGATTCCAGAATTGGACTTATGTCAACTGTAACATGTTACATGTTATATGTTAAGTTCATGACTTATATTGTCTTTAAAAATATCAGAACTTTTTTTCTACAATATTCTGACTTCTCTGCCATTCTTCCTGATCTTTTTAAAAGACAGTTGACAATAGTTTAGTAACTATCTTTGTAATGATCATGCTTCAAAGTGATTTCCCTGGAAAAAGGATCATGAAAAAAAAAAGAAAAGAAAGTCTATAAAATCATTACATTTTTCTTATACTTTTTTGAAAAAAAAAACATTTCTGCATTATAAATAATGTAGTTTCTTTGTCATTGGACATTTATTATTTAAAAAATTGTGAACAAAATGCAATGTATTTTTGTTTTTAAGAATTACTCCCTCTCCTATTCCTATTTAAAATGAAACTTCTGTGATAGGTTGGGTGAATAATGAATCTTGCATCAATGACAGTTTTACTGTAGTAATGTCCCCAGTGGATTTACTTGGACCTCCATTCACAAATCAAAAATTACACTTTTGAGCAAAGATTTATGCACTAAAATGTGGTGATGCACTATTGTCCTATAGCAATTATATTACAAAGGCATTTTCTTCATGGAATTCATGGTTCATTTACTCACCAGAAAAATAAATGATCTGAAAGGTAACTTTAAAAAAGATGAAAAAAGTTATTTTTATTGGCTTGATCACTTGGTTTTCCTTGTCAAAATGACTCCAGTTAAACTAACATTAAGAATTATCAATAATGTCCTTTTTTTTGAGAAGCAACAGCCTCACCTCTGAGATTGTGGCCATGCAGTAATACTGGGAAATTAGGACTTGGAGCACTAAGAAAAATAAGGATTAAAGGATTTGAACATAGGAAGCCTCAGCAATTTTTCCAAATTAATTAAACTTGGTTTTAGAGGCTCAAAAATCTTGATTTCCCCTGAAAGGGGTAGGAAAGGGTAAAAAAAACAAGGGAGTGGTGAAAGGCCTCTAGGTAGAGGAACTCTGAATAGTTAAACTTGTATAAATTAAATGTGATATGATTGATATTGAGCTATAGTTCTTTGTTTTGGTGTAGAACTTAGAAAGGTAACATAGATGCCCTAACTGCCATGTATTTTGGTATCCTATTAAATTCAACCCAGTAATTATTACATGATTACTAGTTAAGGGGAATTGTGCTAGGCATTGAGAATACCGAAAGGCAAAAAGACCACAAAGAATTTGCATGGAATGCTACATAATATGCTTTATAATTAGGGAGGTCTGGCACATACCAAATCATGCAAGGTGTCATTATCCATGAGGAAGATTCTGTGAATCTACTTTTAGGAGACTGGACTATAGCATGTGTGGACAGTCTACAATAGACTACCTTATAAAGAGCAATTTTTCCTTTGACAGCATAGCTACAACAATTGGCCTGTTTAAAACAGCCTGACCCAGCACTATATAGAGTTATCTGTTTTATTTATTATTATTATCATAATCATCATCATCATCATCATCACTATTATTATTATTATTTTGCTGCCATACCATCTGAGGGTGAAGGTGACTTCTTCATGCAATCTATGGAGTTACAGAGGAAGAATTTAGGGTTATCTTCCCCACCATCCAAACCATATATTCTGAGAAATGGTATGGGTCTTTGGCCTTTTTGTTTGTTATTTTCCATTCTAGGTGTGAGTAGTGAAGTCTCCAATCTGGCCCAGGAAGAAGACTCATGGGATTCTTGGAATTTAGGAAACCAGGCTGGGTGCTGAGGCCCTGAGGAGCAAAGGCCTTGGGATTACAGTGCAGCTGCAGTCTACAAAACTAATTTTGAAAACCAACATGGGGGATCAGTGTGCTAGGTTGTAAACCTACTTTTCAACCTTATTTACCCCCAACACACTGAGGTGGTATAAGGAAACTGTTAGGTCCCTAAGATACTGAGAAAAAAATTGGATATTTATTCTTGCTATATCTTTGATGTAAATATTGTTCTGTGAAATATACCTGGTGTTAAGTGGTTAAGTAGAATTGAGGTGTTAGTCACTGTGACTTTAAAATATGGGAACATAACTTAAGCCAATGATAAAGTAAAGATACTTCACAATATTGAAGAACCCTAAACAATGTTCATGTATATGAGTAAAATGTAAAACTATAGAGTCTCTAATATATTGTTGGTGGAGTTGTGTTCTGATTCAATCATTGTGGAGAAAAATTTGGAATTATGTCCAAAGGACAATCAAACTATGCATACCCTATGGTCCAGCAATGTTTCTACTGGGCTTATATCCAAAAGAGATCATAAAGGAGGGAAAGGGACCCACATGTGCAAAAAATGTTTGTATTAGCTCTTTTTGTAGTGGCAAGGACCTGGAAACTGAGTGGATGTCCATCAGTTGGAGAATAGTTGAATAAGTTATAGTATATGAATGTTATGGAATATTACTTTTTGTGCAGACCGCGTATTTTAAAAATCAGCCAGAGTCAGGAATTCAGGTTAGGGGAAAATTGTCAGTCTTTATTCTCAGTGAAGAAAGATCGGAGGTGGAAGGGAATCGGCAATAGCAATGTGTGCAGCTGAGTCAAGAAGCTAGCTAGACCAGCAGCCACACGACCAGCAGCTACAAGCATGGAACCCAGGCCCAATCTCTCCCAGCTTCTCTTCCTCTCTCTCTCTGCCTCCACCCACCAAAATTGTCATTTCCTATACAACACATCAGGACTTGCACAGAGAGTGGGCAGGGGGTCATTCTTTATCCAATCATGTATGTTAATAGAGTATAGTCCAATTACTATATAGCCTCACGTGCTTGGGACCTCAGTGCATCAACTCAAGCCTCAGCCCATTACATCTCCCGCTTTTTTTTTTTTGTTTGTTTTAGAACACAGGTGGTCATGTCATCCCTGACTCCTCAGGGAGGTCAGAGTCCCCAAGGGGAGGTGATCACAGCCTCCATGACTTCTCAGGAAAGGTGGTGAAAGCACTAAAAAGGAGATGATCACGCCCTCCCTGACATCTCAGGAAGGGAGATGAAAAGCACCAAAGGGAAGTGGAGGTTAGTGGGTTTCTGGGCTGAAGGGTCTTATTATGCACAAGCCCATCAGCATGGGTGGTATTACATAAGCACATAGCAAAAACACAGAGGCTATTAGGGATGACCCTCCCCTCAGTCAGTGCAGGCTTGATGTGGTGTAACAAACATGAATTGTACACGCAAGTAGCGGAATAGCAAACAATATAAATCAACATGGTGTTGGAAGAGATCACCAGAAGTCCTAGAAGGAGGGTATGTAAACAACAGTCATACATACACCTTCTTCAGCAGCCAAGAGATAGTCCAAAAACAATCTATTGTCCATTGCTTCACATGTCAGGGAATCCAGTGATCCCCCTGAGTTTTTGAAGTCCAGCAAAAGTCTTTTTATGTGTTAGGGAATCCAATGATTCCAGCAGATTTTGAAGTCCTGTAACAGTCTTATCATTTCTCAGAGAATCCATTGATTCCTGAGAGTTTTCAAGTCCTATGTCTCAGAGAATCCAATGATTCCTGAGGGTTTTCAAGTCCTATGTCTCAGAGAATCTAATGATTCCTGAGGGTTTTTAAGTCCTATGTCTCAGAGAATCCAATGATTCCTGAGGGTTTTGAAGTCAAACAATCTTTGATGTCCATGAGTCAAATGCCATAACTGCCACCCTCTATCAATGGTGAACACAATCAGCAACAGAACCATCCGATATTTCTTGGGTCTTCTCCTTTGTTTCAAGGGTCTGCTCCATCTCTCTGCAATGGACAAGGCAAATATGGCTTGTTGGCACCCATCTGATTCCTTCTCCACCTGTAGAGGTACAAGCAAACCCTCTCCCCAAAGCAGTTATCCTATCTGGTCCTTTCCATTCACCACTTTCTGGGTCTCTCCACATCACCTGGCGATTATCTAAAGATAGTGGAGCTGCTCGCACTGGACACTGACCTTCGGTGGGTTATAAAACCTTCTGCCGGAGCCATATCTTTTCAAAAAATCAAAAAGTTAATAGTATAAAGGGTTGATTTAGGTTCTCTGCTTCCTGTCCCCCCTTTTTGTTTTGGAGGGCATCTTAATATCTCAGTTTCTTCTCTATACACCTGTCCTTGAGGATTAAAGGTATCCTGTGGTTGTAAAATCTTATACTGTAAAAGTGTGCAAAATGTTTTTAGATAAGCAGGACCATTGTCTGTTTTTTGCTTGTGGCACACCATAATGGCAAATCCTTGTGTGAAATTCAGTGACCCTCAGGCTGTCTCTTTTTGCTGGTTTTGCAAAGTAATCCCAAAAGGTGTCTACCACAACTGGAAAAAGATAGATTACAAAAGATTTATAATGGGTCAATCCATTTGCCAGATTTCATTGGGTCTCAAACCACGAGGGTTTTCCCCTAGGCAGTGTAGGAGCGGCTTTTACTATACTCCCTAACTTCCTCTTGTTATTCAAATTTAAAAACATAAAGAAAAAAACCAGTATTTTAGAATAGATCCTGGGCTTCTTGGAATAAAGGGGTATTGACCAACATAGTTAAAAGGCTTCCCTTTAATTGCCATCAAAAATGGGACCTGGAAGTCCATATGAGGTGGACAAAAATATAGATTTTATCTGGATGCTTTCTCACTTGCTCTTGAAGTTTCTTAAGAGCTGATATATTAGAGGGCTAAATTTTATTTGGGCTGTGGCAATTCTTTGACCACACCTACTGAATAGGCCAAATCAGATATTATTTTATGTCTCCTGGATAATAAGGCTAAATGATTATACAATTCTTTCTGTGGTGGACGAAAAGGGTTCATTTCTCTCTTTATGTTAATCATGAGTACACAACTATTTGGTTGGATGCATCCGTGAAATAGTTGTCCTTTATGAGGAACTTTAGAAACTTTTTTCTTCAGAATCCATCAAATTATGTTAGTCTGGTTTCTTTAATGGAGACCCATGTATAAAATTTGGAGCCATGGCTAATAAAATTTGCCACTCTGGGATGGTCTCACAACACACATTAATTTGTGTATTGGTATAAAAAGTGTATATCTTGTCAGGTCTTGTCCCAGATAATTGCACTACTCACTTAGTGCCCTTTAATAAAATTCTAGCCACAAACATTGGGTAGGGAGTAAGGCTTTGTTCTCGTTGTGCCGGGAGGTTCACCGACTCTATCATACTGTCTCCTTGATGAAGGACTGCTATGGGTGCCTCTTGTGTGGCAAAAACTGATATTTCCAAGGGTTTCTGAGTGCCTCTTTCAACCACATTGGATAAAGCCAGTTCAACTTCTCTCAAAGCCTCTTGAGCTTCTTTTGTAAGCTGGTGTGGTGAATTTAAAGCACTGTCTCCCCTTAAAATGTCATATAACGGTTGTAACTGATAGGTATTCAAGCCTAACACTGGTCGCATCCATTGGATATCTCCTATCAATTTCTGAAAATCATTCAATGTGTTTAGCTTCTCTGTTCTTAAGGACAGTTTTTGAACTGAAAACACCTTAGGGTATACTTCATAACCTAAATATTGAAAAGGAGCATGTCTTTGAATTTTTTCTGGTGCTATGTATAATTTGTAATTCCTTTGTGTTTCTATGGTCTTTTGTAGACATACTTTTAACATTTGTTCCTCGGGTGCACATCCCAATATATCATCCATATAATGTAATAGCATAACTTTTGGGAATGCTTTTCTTACTGGAGCAAGAGCAGCAGCAACAAACATTTGACACATAGTAGGGCAGTTTTCATTCCCTGTGGCAAAACTGTCCATTTATATCTTTTATAAGGCTCAGCTAAGTTAACACTGGACACTGAAAAGGCAAATCTTTTCATATCCTCCTTATCCAGAGGGATAGAATAGAAACAATCCTTAAAATCTATGACCCAAAGAGGCCATTCTCTAGGCAACTGATGAGCAGGAGATGGAAGTCCAGGCTGAAGAGTTCCCATAGTTTCCATCTGTTCATTCACCTTTCTTAATTCTGTTAACATCTTCCATTTTCCAGATTTCTTTTTTTACAACAAACACTGGGGAATTCCAAGGACTTAGAGAAGGTTGTAAGTGTCCTTGGTCAAGGTGCTCCTGTACTATATCTAATAAGGCCTGAATTTTATCGTTACCTAAGGGCCACTGTTCTATCCACACTGGTGTATCAGTTTTCCATGGGATAGGAACAGGTGAAAGTGTTGGCAGACCTTCAACAGCAGCCCTGCTTTAAAAAACGAAGTATTCATTTTTAACCCTAATTGCTGTAAAATGTCTCTTCCCCACAGATTGATGGGGTTTTTTTCAAGTATAAAAGGAGTAAAAACTCATGTTTTGCCTTCAAAAGTCCATCTCATAGGGGCAGCACTAACTTCAGCTGCTATTGATCCTCCTACACCAGACATGTAGGTGTCTGCTTTAATCTTTGGCCAGTGACTGGGCCAATTGGCACCTCTAATGACTGTCCGATCTGCACCAGTGTCTACCAGTCCTTCCCATGGAAGGCCATTTATATAGATCGTGAGCATAGGTCGTTCAGTTGTTACAGCTGCTGTCCAGTATATTGCTGGATTTTGTGATCTGGAATCAGAATCTGGGTGACTATCACCAGGTTGCTTATTAGGATTCTGTATGAGTAAGCCTGATGCTACTATTTCTCCTGGGTGATAAGTCATACACTGTCTGCCTGTATTAGTGACTGGGATATTATCTACACATTCCCCAGTTTCCCACATCAGTGTGTGGATGGACACTGTTTTGTATGTACTCTCAGGAGGTAAAATGGTCAAGCCTACTGTGCTTGGAGGCAAGGGATCCATAGGCTGGAAAGGAACAGATTTCACCTCTCCAGGGGGTATCTAAGTTGTCTCAGCTGCATATAACTCTATTCTCCCTAATTGTAATCCCTTTCTCCCATCAGGTTGCTTCCTGGCTGGTTGATTGTCTAATCCCTTTCTCCCATCATATGGCTTCCTGGCTGATTGATCATATTGGAGTATTGGACGTCTAGGCACTCTCTTGGTGCACCATTGGCTGCCATCATGCCCCAAGTGTTTTTTGCCTGGGGCCCTGGGACTGGGCTCCTCATCCTGTTTTCCTGAACCTGTCTACATTCTGAGGCCCAATGGAAGCCTCTGTTGCATTTTGGACATGGGGTACTGGGTCTTGTTCTCCCACCCTGTTTTCTCACTCTGCCTCTATTCCAACATTGAGCTTTCAGATGCCCTACTTTACCACACTGAAAGCATTGACGTGTCTCTCTGGAAGTCCCTTGCCAGAAGGGACCCTGTTTACCCATGTTGGGATCTTGGGAAGTCTGCATCATAGTCTGGATATAAAAGGCATTTGTGCCCACTGTGGCACAGCATCTTATGAACTCCTGTAAAGGAGCATCCTTGCACAGTCCTAGTATAATTCTTCTGCACACCTCATTAGCATTTTCCTTAGCATGTTGCCTTATTAAAACATCTGTTGATACATTTTTCCCATTAGTTCTTGTGATAGCAGTCTGCAAACATCCCACAAAGTCAGCAAAGGGTTCATTTGGCCCTTGTGTTATTTTTGTGAAGGCCTCATCTTTGTCATTTTTATTGTGAATGAAAGCACACACTTTGATAGCATTAGCAGCAATTTGCTCATATGCTGCTACTGAATAATTAATCTGTGCTGTGACATCCGCATAGGGATTTATATCTGTTAGTAGGTCATAGGTGATTGCAGCATGAACTGCATTTTGACTATTTTGTTGGGCTTGTATCCTACAGAGCTCACTATATTCAGAAAGCCACATGTAGTTTTGTCCAGGTTCTAGTTATACCCTTGCTATAGATTTCCAGTCATTAGGAGTCAAGATTTCAAAAACCAAATTCTGTAATAGTATCTTAACATAAGCTGATGTAGCCCCATAAAGACTGCAAGCCTTTTTCAGGTCTTTGAGGATTTCTATGTTAAAAGGAGCATATCTTCGACTTTCTTGACCTGAGGAATTAAACTGGGAAATTAAAGAAAAAATATGCGTTTGGAGCTCTGTGATATCTATACCCTTTTCTTTGGCCTTCATTAAGCCCTGTTGCAATCTACTCATAGTAGTTAGATGCTGAGGGGGAGGTGCTGGTGCTGTCACTGTCCCCCCCTCCCCTTATTGCCCCTCCTCCCTCCATCCCAGAGGATGGAGTTGATGTAGGAGAGTCAATCACTTGCTCCTGAGGTGGGCCTGAAGCTGTCTCCTGAGGTGGATAGTCACCACACCCTTGCTCACTTAAGTCTCCATGCCCTGTGGGAATATGGTCATTAATCTCTTCATTGTCTTCCTCCTTAATATCAGGCTTCCCCATTTGGTCACTCCAAGCAGCAACTTTTTTCTTTCTTCTAGGGATAGGGTTTCTTAATGCTAACTGAATTATATTGTATAAATAGAATGCCTCAATGGAAATTGAATGAGGACCATTTTCACTGTAATATGCGGACACAGATGTCCAACCAGGGACCAGTTATCTCGAGAGATCTGCTCCTGCTCTACAAACCAAGGGGAGATGCAGTTTAATGTACCCACAAATCTAGCTACCTGTTCCCAAGTTATAAGTAGCCCTTGTCCGTCTATCAGCTTAAGCATGCTTTCTATAGCGCCACTTGTGGTTGGGATTGAAGGGGTTGGGGGCGGGGATGGAGAGTCTTTAGCTAGCATTTGTCCCATTTCAGCCAAAAAAAAAAAAAAGATTACTGGTTTAGTTTTTAAGAAAATAAGTTTCCTGTTTGTCTATTAACAATACTCACCCAAGTTCCTGGTCACTGGAGACTTCTTCAGTCCTTGGTTCCCACCATTGGGCACCAAATGTGCAGACTGCATATTTAAAAATCAGCCGGAGTCAGGAATTCAGGTTAGGGAAAAATTGTCAGTCTTTATTCTCAGTGAAGAATGATTGGAGGTGGAAGGGAATCGGCAATAGCAATGAGTGCACCTGAGTCAAGAAGCTAGCTAGACCAGCAGCCACACAACCAGCAGCTACAAGCATGGAACCCAGGCCCAATCTCTCCCAGCTTCTCTTCCTCTCTCTCTCTGCCTCCACCCACCAAAATTGTCATTTCCTATACAACACATCAGGACTTGCACAGAGATTGGGCAGGGGTCATTCTTTATCCAATCATGTATATTAATAGAGTATAGTCCAATTACTATATAGCCTCATGTGGTTGGTACCTCAGTGCATCAACTCAAGCCTCAGCCCAATACAACTGTTCTATAGGTAAAACAATCAAGAGGATGATTTTGGAGAACCTAGGGACACTTATATGAAGTGATGCTATGTGAAATGAGCAGAACCAGGACATAACAGTAGCAAGATTATACAATGATCAATTCTGACGGGCATGGCTCTTTTCAACAAAGATGTTTCAACAAGAGATGATTCAGACCAGTTCCAATGATCTTGTGATGAAGAGAGCCATCTGCACCCAGAGAGAGGACTGTGGGGACTAAGAACTGATCACAACATAACATTTTTACACTTATTGTTGAGTTTATTTGCATTATTCTTTCTCATTCTTTTCCTTTTTGATCTGATTTTTCTTGTGCAGCATGATAATTGTGGAAATGAAGAATTGCACATATTTAACATATATTGGATTATTTATCTTTTAAGGGAAAAGGTAGGGGGAAGGGAGAGAGAAAATTTGGAATACAAGATTTTTAAAGACTGGATATTGAAAGTTATCTACATGTATTTTTTGAAAATAAAAAGCTTTAAAAAAGTCATATTGGATGTATTGTAATGTGCATGAAGAATAAGAAATAGCTTTGTTTTACTAAAATATGGTGGGGAGGAGAAGTGAAATAAATTTGGAACATAGCACTATCTTTTGAAAGATTTTATATTTTATACAGAGGAGTGGAGTTGGTATTTCAGCCTAGAACCAACAGGGAGTATTTCTTTTACTATTATTATTATTATTATTATTATTATAGCTTTTTATTTACAAGATATATGCATAGGTAATTTTTCAGCATTGACAGTTACAAATCCTTTTGTTCCAACGTTTTCCCTCTTTCCCCCCACCCCTTTTCCCAGATGACAGATTGACCAATACATGTTAAATATGTTAAAGTATAAGTTAAATAAAATATATGTATACTTGTCCAAACAGTTATTTTGCTGCATAAAAAGAGTCAAACTTTGAAATAGTGTACAATTAGACTGTGAAGGACATCAAAAATACAGGCAGAAAAAAATAGAGACATTGGGAATTCTATGTAATGGTTCATAGTCATCTCCCAGAGTTCTTTCCCTGAGTGTAGCTTGTTCAGTACATTACTGCTCTATTGGAATTGATTTTGTTCATCTCATTGTTGAAGAGGGCCACATCCATCAGAATGGATCATTATATAGTATTGTTGTTGAAATATATAATTATCTTCTGGTCCTGCTCATTTCACTCAGCATCAGTTCATGTAAGTATCTCCAGGCCTTTCTGAAATCATGCTGATGGACTTTTCTTACAGAAAAATAATATTCCATAATATTAATATACCACAATTTATTCAGCCATTATACAATTGCTGAACATCCACTCACTTTCAAGTTTCTGGCTACTATGAAGAGGGCTGCCACAAACATTCTTGCACATATGGGTCCCTTTCCCTTCTTTAAAATCTCTTTGGGATATAAGCCCAGTAGTAACACTGCTATATATGAAAGGGTATACACAGTTTGATAGCTTTTTGAGCATAGTTCCAAATCGCTCTCCAGAATGGCTGGATGTATTCACAATCCCACCAACAATGTATCAGTGTTCACTTTTCCCACATCCCCTCCAACATTCCACATTATCTTTCCTTGTCATTCTAGCCAATCTGCCAGGTGTGTAGTGGTATCTCAGAGTTGTCTTAATTTGCATTTCTCTGATCAATAATGACTTGGAGCATCTTTTCATATGGCTAGAAATTGTTTTAATTTCTTCATTTGAGAATTGTCTGTTCATATCCTTTGACCATTTATCAATTGAAGAATGGCTTGATTTCTTATAAATTAGAGTCAATTCTCTATATATGTTGGAAATGACGACTTTATCACAACCTTTCACTGTAACAATGTTTTCCCAGTTTGTTGCTTCCCTTCTAATTTTGTTTGCATTAGTTTTGTTTGTGAAAAATTTTTCAATTTTGATAGAATCAAATTTTTCCATTTTGTGATCAATAATGTTCTCTAGTTCTTCTTTGATCATAAATTCCTTTCTCTTCCACAGTTCTGAGAAGTAAACTATCCTATGTTCTTAAATTTTATTTATAATCTCATTCTTTATGCCTAGATCATGAACCCATTTTGACCTTATCTTGGTGTATGGCATTAAGTGTGTGTCAATGCCTAATTTCTGCCATACTAATTTCCAATTTTCCCAGCAAATTTTGTCAAACAGTGAGTTCTTATACCAAAAGCTGGGGTCTTTGGGTTTGTCATACAATAGATTATTAAAGTTATTGGGTGTTTTGTTCTTTGAACCTAACCTATTCCACTGATTAATGAATCTATTTCTTAGCCAATACCAAATGGTTTTGGTAACCTCTACTTTATAATATAATTTTAGAGCTGGTACAGCTAAGCCACCTTCATTTGTTGTTTTTTTTTTGTTTGTTTGTTTGTTTGTTTTGTTTTGTTTTTCATTAATTCCTTTGAAATTCTTGACTTTTTGTTTTTCCATATGCACTTTGTAGTTATTTTTCCTAGGTCATTAAAATAGTTTTTTGGGAGCCTGATTGGTATAGCACTAAATAAATAGATTGGTTTAAGGAATATTGTCATCTTTATTATATTTGCTTGCTAAATCCAAGAGCATTTGCTATTTTTCCAATTGGTTACATCTGACTTTATTTGTGTGGAAAGGGTTTTGTAGTTTTGCTCATATAGTTTCTGATTTTCCCTTGGCAAAATAGATTCCTAAATATTTTATACTGTCAGTAGTTACTTTAAATGGAATTTCTCTTTGTAACTCTGACTTGGATTTTGTTAGTGATATATAAGAATACTGATGATTTATGAGGTTTTATTCTGCAACTTTGCTAAAGGTGTAGATTATTTCTAATAGCTTTTTAGTAGAATTTCTGAGGTTCTCTAAATACACCAGCAAAGAGTGATAATTTGGTTTCCTCATTACCTACTCTAATTCCTTTAATCTCTTTCTCAACTCTTATTGCGAAAGCTAGTCTTTCTAATACAATAATGAATAGTAATGGTGATAGTGGACAACCTTGTTTCATTCCTGATGTTAATGGGCATGGTTCCAGTTTATCCTCATTACATATTATGTTTACTGATGGTTTTAAATAGATGCTACTGATTATTTTAAATAAAAGCCCATTTATTCCTATACTCTCAGGTATTTTTAATAAGAATGGATATTATAGTTTATCAAAATCTTTTCTGCTCTATTGAGATGTTGATATGGGTTTTGTTAATTTCATTATTAATATGGTCAAATATACTAATAGTTTTCCTAATGTTGAACCACCCCTGCATTTCTGCTATAAATCCTACTTGATCATGGTGTATTATCATGGGGATGATTTTCTGGAATCTTTTTGCAAATATTTTTTTTTTGCTAATTCAATATTCATTAGGAAGATTGGTCTATAATTTTCTTTCTCTGTTTTCAACCTACCTGGTTTAGGTAGCAGTACCATTTTTTGTGTCATCACAGGAATTTGGTAGGACTCCTTCATTCCCTGTTTCTTCAAATAGTTTATATAGCATTGCTGCTAATTGTTCTTTAATGTTTGGTAGAATCACATGTAAATCCATCTGGTCCTGGGCATTTATTCTTAGGAAGTTGCTTAATAGCTTGTTCTATTTCTTTTTCTGAAATGGGACTATTTAAGTAATTTCTTTTTTCCTCTGTTAATCTGGGAAGCCTATATTTTTGGAGGTACTCATCCATTTCACTTAGGTTATCAAATTTATTGGCATAAAGTTGGGCAAAGTAACTCCTTATTATTTTTCTAATTTCCTCTTCATTGGTGGAAAATTCTCCCTTTTATTTTTAAGACTAATAATTTGATTTTCCTCTTTCCTTTTTCTAATCACATTTACCAAAAGTTTATCTATTTTATTGGTTTTTTTATAAAACCAATTCTTAGTTTTATTTATTTATTCAATAGTTTTTTTTTACTTTCAATATTATTAATTTCTCCTTTTAATTTTAGAATTTCAAGTTTAGTATTTGATTGGGGGTTTTTAATTTGTTTTTTTTCTAGCTTTTTAAGTTGCAAGCCCAGTTCATAGATCTTCTCTTTCTCTGTTTTATTCAAGTAAGCCTCTAAAGATATAAAATTTCCCCTTATTACTGCTTTGGCTGCATCCCACAAATTTTGGTATGATGTCTCATCGTTGTCATTATCTTGAGTGAAATTATTAATTGTGATTATAATTTGCTGTTTCACCCAATCATTCTTTAAGATAAGATTATTTAGTTTCCAATTACTTTTTAGTTTATTTACCCCTAACTTTTTGTTGAATGTAGTTTTTTATTGAATCATGATCTGAAAAGAAAGCATTTATGATTTCTGCCTTCCTGCATTTAATTTTGTGGTCTTTATATCCTAATAAATGGTCAATTTTTGTATAGGTTCCATGAACTGCTGGAAAAAAAGTATACTCCTTTCTGTCACCATTCAGTTTTCTCCAAAGATCTATCATAGCTAATTTTTCTAATATCCTATTTACCTCCTTAATTTCTTTCTTGTTTGTTTTGCAATTTGATTTGTCTAATTCTGAGAGTGCAAGGTTGAGATCTCCCTCTATTAGAGTTTTGCTGTCTATTTCTTCTTGCTACTCTCTTAACTTCTCCTTTAGGAAGTTAGATGCTATAGCACTTGGTGCAGATATATTTAGTATTGTTATTGCTTCATTGTCTATAGTACCCTTTAGCAAGATATAGTTTCCTTCCTTATCTCTTTTAATTAGACCAATTTTTGCTTTTGCTTGATCTGAGATAAGGATTGCTACCACTGCTTTTTTGACTTCACCTGAAGTATAATACATTCTGCTCCATCCTTTTACCTTTACTCTGCATGTACCTGCTTTTAATGTGTTTCCTGTAAACAACATATTGTAGGGTTCTGACTTTTGATCCATTCTGCTATCTGCCTCTGCTTAATGGGAGAGTCATCCCATTCACATTTACAGTTAAAATTACTAATTCTGTATTTCCTGCCATCATAATATCCCCAGATTATGCTTTCCTATTTCTTGCCCCCCTTACCACTTTCCCTAGTATTAACCTTATGGGCCCCACTTGTGTCACTCAGCTCTCCCTCTTTAGGATCCCTTCCTCTTCCCTTTGAATCCCTTCCCCTTTCTTGTACCCTTCCCTTATTACTCTTTTTCCTTTTCCCTTTTCTTCTCCCACTTTTTAATGAAATGAGAGAAGATTCTTTGTAAAACAAATATGTCAATTATTTTCTTCTTGAGCCAACTCAGATGAGAGTAAGATTCACACAATGTTTATCCCCCTCTCTAAGTTCCCTCAGATATGATAGGTTTCCTTTTCTTCATTGTGTGATGTAGTTTCTCTCTTTTTATCTCCCCTTTTACCTTTTTCTGACACTATCCTCTTTCAATTTCTACTTCCCCTTTTTATGTTATATATCAGCAAAATCAAATTATACATATGGTCTTTATGTATATCTACAACAGAAATACAGTCCTCAAGAGTTCCTTTTACCCTTTTCTGCTTGTCTTGTGTCCTATGGTTGGAGATCAAATTTTTTGTTTAGATCTGGTTTTTTCCTTAGAAACAAATTGAATTCCTCTGTTTCATTAAATGTCGATCTTCTTCCATGGAAGAAAATGCTCAGCTTGGCTGGTAAGTTTATTCTTGGCTGCATTCCAAGTTCTTTTGCTTTTTGGAATATCAGATTCCAGGCCCTTCCATCCTTTAATGTGGAGGCAGCCAGATCTTGGGTGATCCTTATTGTGGCACCGCAGTATTTGAGTTGTTTTTTTCTGACTGCTTGCAATATTTTTTCCTTAGTCTGATAGTTCTGAAATTTGGCCACAATATTCCTTAGAGTTTTTATTTTAGAGTCTTTTTTAGAAGGTGTTGAGTGAATTCTTTCAATGCCTATTTTACCTTCTGATTCTCTTACATCTAGGCAGTTCTCTTGATGATATCCTGAAAAATAGTATCTTTTTTTATCATAATGTTTGGGAAGTTTAATAATCCTCAAGTTATCTCTCCTAGTTCTATTTTTTAGGTCCTTCATTTTTTTCAAGTAGATATTTAATGTTTTCAGAAATATTTTAGCTCAAAATCATAATAAGAGTGACTTCAAGGTAAAATTGTTTTCTCAGGAGGCAGTTTTCCATTACCAATGTGCCTGAAGAATATAGCAGATGAACATTTATAAGGGATTGTACAGAAGTGAATCTTGGTCATTTTATGAGTTGGATTATATGACCTCCAACATCTCTTACAACTCTGAGATTCTGTTAATATAAGAAGTAATTAGAATTTTTCAATAACCTATCATGCTTTTAATTTTTAATATTATGAATTTCACAATTAGAATACCTTTCATTTATAATTATTTGATATATTATATTTTTATCAGGTAAGCTAATTTAAGAATAATAAACCAGCTGTAATATCTGCTTGTAATGGAATATTATTGTATTATAAGAAATGGCAAACAAGATTATTTCAGAAAAACCTGAAAAGGTTTTCACAAACTGAAGTATAGTGAAGTGAACAGAGCCAGGAGAATGTTATATACAGCAACAGCAATATTGTTTCTTGAAGAACTATGAACAACTTAGGTATTCTTAACAATATAATGACCCAAGACAATCTCAAAGGACTAATGATGAAGAATATTAATTGCCTCCAGAGAAGCACTGTATTGTTTGAATACATATTGAAGCATGCTATTTTGATTCTTTCATTTTTTCTTTTATTTAAATCTTCTGTGTACAAAATGATTAATAGGGAAGTGTTTTGCACAGTTATACATATATGACCCATATCTGATTGTTTACTATGCTAGGGAAGTGTATGGAAGAGGGATAGAATTAGGAAGTCAAAACTTTAAAATAAAAATGCTATTAACATTGGGGAAAAATTAAGTCATTCTTACAAGAAAAAAATGAAAACAAAAGTTATTTCACTCCCTTTCCTTGTTCTGCTAATAATTCTGTGGGTTTTATCATGATGTGTAGAAGTGCCTTCTCACCCTAGAATACCTTTCTACTCTTCTAGACTCCTTATTCCATTGGTGAGTTCCCTTTGGAGTCTCTGATTTGTGAGAAGGACTGAGATCATTTCAACTTTAATTCTTTTGCATAATTTTAACCCATATTGGATTATTTACTGTCTAGGAGAGGAAGAAGGTTGCAATGAAGGGAGAAAATATGGAGCACAAGGTTTTACAAGGGTGAATGTTGAAAACTACCTTTGCATGTATTTTGAAAAACAAAAAGCTATTATTTTAAAAAAGAAGAGGAATGTTATGGGTGTAGAGAAGTAAATAATGTTTGAGAATTTAAAACAAAATGATTTCTTTTTCTGGCTCAGATTTTAACTCTCTAGACTTTGCTATCATGTGCCCATGTAGATACTGCCTTACTTTCTTAAATCTCTTTCTCATTAGAATGTAAGCTCCTTGATGTAGGGACTCTTTTTTTTTCTGTTTCTTTTTTTTTTTTATGTGTGTATGTATCCCCAAAGACAACCATAATGACTGATATATATCAAATGTTTGCTGTTGTTGACTTGACTCCTCACCAAAACACAGTTGCTATAGTTTTCTTGACAATTAATTTATGGCATATAATGGCAAGTAATGGACTGATTCTACAAGGCACAATCTGTCATTCATAATTTCCAGAGTATTCTTAGTCATCAGAGTTCCAATATAAATGCCAGAGTTTGGATATTATAGCAGGGTGCACAGATCTTGCCTTGACCTAGTTTCAAGCTCTGCAAAAAATAATGAGGAAATTGTTTTATAGGCAGAAAAATGTCTTTTCTTTGCTGCCGGACTCTAGGGAGCCTTTGGAAAACAAACACCAAGGGAGCAGAATTGTTGGCTAAAGAAAAAGAAAAGCCAAAAAAAAAAGATTAAATTATGCATGTAGCTGGATAAATAGAAAAAGTGAGGAATTAAAATGAAAATATTTCAAAGCTGAGATTCCTATATTCTGTGAAACCTTAAAGTATATGCTCTCCTCTTCCCCACTCAGTCCCTCCCCACCCCAAGCCCTAAAGCTATACTTCTTGGGTAAGAATCCCGTAGGTCAGATCAGCTATTACTTGGAATTTTTTGAGGGTATATACTTGAATTATAAATTTATATAAGACATCTTCCTATTCTCCTTCCTGGGTTGTTGAAGAGTTTATCAAAACATAAAGCAAACCCTAGAGCATAATTATGTTTCACTTGTCTCTACATGGTCAAAATAATTGATAGTGTTATCACTGGCATCAGTGATAATCAGTGATATCAGTGATATTGCAGTAATCTGCAATAATATGCTTTATCTTAGTGTCAGTACCAAAGGAAATCCACAGAGCTTCAAGTGCCATTGGTTTGATAGTCCTCCCTGGGTCATTTCCATGAAAGATTTGCTTTGCCATTCAAGAAGGCATGATTCTTTAAAGTAACAAAATGAGCAAATTCTTAGAAATGCCAGCACCCATGGGAACTTTAATAACTAGCATTTGACCGAGACTGGAAATCTAGTCCACTAAGTATAAAGCATTTCAAAAGACGGGGTCATTTTGGAAAAAACTCATTGGAAATAGAGATATTTATCACCAGAGAGGAGACAATTATCTGGGAACAGTGGGAACCACCAGATATTAAAAACACAGAACCACAGAAGACGTAAGGGATTTCAGAGGCAATCTAATCCAGACTGGACGAGACCAAGATACCTTTTACATTGTAGGTCCCAGAATTCACCACATGATTCCCACCCCTTTTCCTTCACCTCTTTCTCAATGTCTTCTCCACCCTCTTCCTCTTTCTTCTCCTTCATTTAAAAATATATTTTTGACAGAATGCCTTTTTACAGAAGACCTTATTAGGAAAAAAAAATGCTTACTTTTCAAGGTAGTCCATTATATTATTTAAGAAAAATCTTGCATTAATCACTCTGCATCTTTGACCTTTGTTACTACTTCTGCCCTGTAGTTCCACATGATCATCTGTAGAGACATGAAGATGATTTCCTTACTTACTTTTCTCATTTTCTCTTGTCTAGGATAAACATTTCTAATCACTTCAAAATATTTTTTCCCCTAGTTAGACTATGTCACTCCCCTGCTCAAAATCATTAGGAACTCCTATTCCTTTTAGGACAAAATACAAATTCCTTTGTGTAACATTTAACACCATCCATAGTTTTACTCTAATCTGAGATGTAGATATTATATTATATTATCCTCTCCTCCAGTAGACTTTACTTTCTACACAATTTAGACAAGTAATGATTTCCTAAACCCTGCATCCATGCATTTGTATGGATATTTGGGAGCTAGATGGTGCAATAGAGTTCTGTGTTGGGAGTCAGGAAGACTTTTATTTCCCTGCATTAACATCTGGTTACAGTCACTTACTAGTCATGTTATCCTCAGGTCAATAACAGCTGTTTTTCTCAGTTTCCTCATCTCTAAAATGAGCTAGAGAAGGAAATGACAAACCATTCGAGTATCTTTTTCAAGAAAACACCAAATGGGTTCATGAAAATATTGGACATGACTGAACAATCTTGAGATCTGGAATATGTGTCTTCTTCATCTCCAATTTTGAAATCCTTTTGTCATTGTATGATGAATAATTGAAAAAAAAATGACTTTCATGTAACTTTCACTTTATAAAGATTAAAGTTCATAAAAGATTACTAGGATAGATTTTCTTGTGTCTTCATTACCTTCATCACTCTATTCCAGATGAACTCTGGGTTTTTAAAATCTATCTAACAAAGTAGATGTATTTCAGACATGACTTGACCAGAGACATGGAGAATTGGCACATTACTATATATATTCTTTCTGGGTTTTGTGACTCTTTTAATCTAGGAATGGGATACTTTTTTTTTTTTTTTTTGGTTTCTGCACACCACACATATTTAGCATGTAGTTCCATATCTATTCCTATCTTTGACAGCATTTTTTAATAGAAAATAATTTTCTAGTTAAGACACTTCTATCTTACATGATACAATGAATAAAATGCCAGATTTGGAGCCAGAAAAAAATCAGTTCAGATTCCACCTCAAACACTTATTAATTGTGGGAAACTCACTTAAATGCTGTTCACCTCAGTTTCCTCATCTATAAAATAGTGATAATAATAGTACCCACCTTCTAAGGTTGATATGAAAATCAAATAACATAATAATTATAAATATATTTAGCACAATAAATGTTATGCAAGTGTTAGATAATGCTGCTATGTTTATGTTCATTTATACTATAGAATTTATATTCATCACCATTCAATTTTATGTTTAATCCATAATTCTAGCTATCAAGATCTTTTTGGATCTTTGTTAAGCTAAATGATATTTGCAGATTAAAAAAACTATCTATAATGTTAATTGTTAACATCTAAAATGTTAATTAAATTATTGATAAAATACCCCAGGATTACATTCTGGAGTACTTCATTTGAGAGCTCAGTTCAATTTGACATCAGGTTATTAATTATTACTTTTTTGGTCAAGTCATTCATTCCATATCTAGCAACAACTATTATCCATCCTATACATCTCAAAACAACAAAAAAGGTTATAGTAGAGACTGTTAGATGCTCTTCTGAAATATGAATATGAAATACTAGGTCTGAATCTAGAATGCCTTATCATTCTAGAAACTGCTAAAAAGATAAATGGTTCTAATCTGACATAGCTGGTCCTTGATGATTCTATCAAGTTATCACTCCTTTCCTTTCAAACAACTCACAAACCATGTTACAGATTGTTCTAAGATTTTTTTTTCTTTCTGCCTCTTCTGTCCCCTGAAATGGAAGTGAAACTAATTTTTAATAATTTGCAGTTTCTATGCACTTGCATTTTCAAATATTAGGATATTTATCCTTATCTAGATTAGAAGTACCACTTCTATTCTATGAAATATTCCAGACATCAAAAACAATGGCTAGGTGACCACATCTTCTATTTTTTTAAAATTTCCTTGGTTTCAACTTTATCTGGAAGTGTTGACCTGAACTCATCAATTACATTAGGTGGTCTCTGATCATCTTCTTACTTATATTGGGTTTCTCTTCTAGGAAAATAAGGATTAAAAAAAATTTCCTTGGTTTATCTGGAAGTATTGACCTGAACTCATGAATTTATTAGATAGTCTCTGATCATCTTCTTACTTATATCAGGTTGCTCTTCTAGGAAAATAAGGATTTTTTTTTAATCTTTCTCAATCTAAAGTTGTAGTTCGATATCTTTAAAATCATCTCTTACCGATATCCTTATCCATGTAGAAATATAAGAATTATATAAGCTGCAATTCACTGAGTAAAAATCTTTCCTCCAAGAAAGGGGTTGAAAACACCAATTATGAGAATAAAGACAAAATATATTAGTAAGGATAATAGTGAAGATTCATGCTTTTCAACTCACCAAGAGACAGAAATTTATAAATGATTTGCATTTAGGAAATCATCATTTTGAAGATTTGAAAAATATGCAATGTTGCATTGTTTAGAGGGAAAGGAGAAAGAGAGAAGGAAAAGAAGTCAGAAAGAAGGCAAGAAAAGGGGAAAAGGAAGAAGAAAAAAGGAAGGGTTGAAAGAAGAAAGGAAAGAATAAAGAAGGAAAGAAAAAAGGAAAGAAAGGAGAAATGGGGACAGGGAAGAAGAAAAAGAAAAAGGGGGAGGGAAAGAATGTAAAGAAGGAATTAAAGAAAAATTAACTTTATTTACATAAATCATGTTGTAAGATAGGAAGAAAATAAGGACATTCTCAAACTGGAGGCAAGAAAACTCCTCAATTATATTATTTTCTTTTAAAACACATATTTGCATATATCATCTGACATTCCATTTCAGGAAGGAAAAAAATCCTAGTGTAGTTGGGAAAAATGATCTAAAGGTAATACTTTCAGAGTTCTATTAATCTAATTTCTTTCAAGTTAATTCATTGGAAAGTAAATTAATAGCTAATGAGTAGTGCCAGAATAAAGCACCAGAAACAGACCTTCTCAGGACATTTCTCAGATTGATCAGTTTCAAACAGAAGGTGACATGTTCTTTTCTGTAATAACTCACTCAAAAGAATAAAATGAAATACAGAATTTAATTTAAATATGGAGGGAATTTCTAAAGGCATTATGAAAATATAGTTATAGTAAGATATTCATATATATGCATATATATATTTAGAGAAAGAGAGAGATTACCTGTAGCAAGAATAATTTTAAAATATTTTCTTTGACCTCAAGAAAACTTTGTAATAGCTTTGACAACCCTGGAAATTTATTTCTTTCTAAAAATCAGAGCTCTTGACCCAACATCATAATTAAACAAGGTGGAAAACTTTTAAGGAAACTGAGTTATAGACTTTGAAAATCTATTATCAATGTCATTTTTATGTCTTCATATTGGACTTCTAGTTAACTGATCATTTTTTATAAAATAAATATACATTCTGTATGAATATTGATCCATATACATATATGGTATAAGTATTTATGTATTTTTATATACTATATTATTTATAATATTTATATTATATACAATATATACAAATTGTTTTTATTTTTAAGAGGACATATAGTTGAATTGAAAATGTATACATTTATATAACTATCATCTATCTACCTATTGATGATATACTGTGGATATATTTTTGTGCATATTTATTGTTGAAAATGTGTGTATAGAGAGATATATGTATCTCTCTATATATATGTGTATGTGTGTGTGTGAATATATGTAGGATATATGTGTTTCTATAATTTTAGGAAACTCCTGGTGTAGAAACTTTATTTACCAATGCAAAGCAGCAAGTAATACATAACATAATTTTGGAGAATTACCTGGAGCACTGATAATTTTAATTACTTTGCCATCTTCAAACAGCTGGTGTTTGTCAGAAGGAAGATTTGAACCAGTCTTGCTGACCTCAAGATTGACTTTTTATCTTTTCATTGTACCCCACAGCCTCTCATAATACATAATAGACAAAGGAATTAAAATACCCTTCATTATATTTCTGAAGGATTTCACTTCCATGGGTATTCTTCTCACTAAGATAACACAAAATCCTTTACCCCTTTATAGATGATCTCTGTCAGATGATATAGTAAAAATTACAAACATCTTATGCTTAACCTTTTGATTGCATTTATCCAGGCTGTTAGATGACAGTTGTACATATTTAGCCTTAACAATACTAAAAATTCTTCTAAGTTTGTAGGATCTGATAAAGGTCTCACTCTACAGACATAATCTGCAATATCCCACCCTGGTGACATTCACATTATGGTGAAGTTTCTGAGATAAACTTTAAAAATAGCTTCATAATAAAGGCATTTTTGGATGCCTATGTTTTTCATGTTGTTTCTTGCTAAATAATGTAGCTTGTTTGTCATAACGCATTTGTTATTTTAATAACTTGAGCTTATATGCCATATATTTTCTCCTTAAGAACTCTGCAAAATCTGATTTAATGACAGTTTTTCTACACTTTGTCTTTTGATAAGTAATCTCTTGAACATCTAATGTGTAGTTTTCCTTTTTATAAGACTAACATTACTAAACAGAAGTGGTGCATTTGATGGAATGCTAGTTCAATAAAATTTTAATTTGTCAAAAGGTGGAATTCTAAATTGAATTTAATTTCATTTATGAAAGTTGGTACATTACAACTGACAACATTTTGTGGCATATACCCATAATAATTACTTATTTGTTTTCATTGCTTGAGTAGTCACACTATAAATTATCATTAAATTCCAATGTTGAGGATGAAGTCATCTTTTTGAATATTCATCTATATTCCATTAGAAAATGAAAACTCAATTCATTAAGTATATTTCCTTCCCTCCCCCCAATAAAAGTTTAATACTCAGTGCTTTTTTCCTTCTTGAAGTTTATATGTGACAATTACTAGATAATGAATATAATTGAATCACCTATATTTTACTTCAAATACTCAGAATTATGATTTGAAAATCAGATTCTCAAATATCAACATGTGGAAAAGCCCAATCCCTTGTTAGATTATGGAGAATAACAAGGGGGTATCTTTAGGTCATCTTGTGGTATAAATTCTCTGTATTAAGAAAAGCCATTTATTTTTAATCATGATACAAATCACTGTCAGAATTAGGTTTATAGAAAAATTAGAGTTTTGATGAAAATGCAAGAGATTCTATGTATTCATGGTTACTTGATTATTACATTAATATTCAAGCTTTTAATACAATTTTCTAAACATTGTTATCCCTTTCTCTTATCCCCATGCTAATTAATTCTACATATAGTCACCAAGTACAGTCAATTGACATTGAAAAACAGTACAAAGTGCTGACCATACAAAGAAAGGCAAAGAGAAAACCCCTGCCTTCAAGAAGTTTCTGTTTATATCAACTCAGCAAATGCAATATATGTAGAAAATGGATGGAAGATACTTTGATATTCTATTCTCCTCAATGCAGACCTCTTTCTGTCTTTTTGCCATTCCTCACAAAATCAGAGAATTTCAAAATTCAAAGGCATCATGAATAGTTTAAGGTACAAATATCTAGCAAACTTCATATATAAAGACATTTAAACCCCTACAAATAAGGTCCATCTTCAAATACACTTTAGTTGTGCGACATTGGACAAGTCATTTGAATCCAGATCTTCTGAATTTGGATTCAGTTTACATCTGGCACATTTCAAGCTTCTCATCCCATAATTAAATAAGATAAATGAAAAAAATATATTCACTACGTACCAGGTATGAAATAACTGATGACCCAATGGATAAAGCACTTGGGCATGAAGTCAAGAAAATCTGACATTTCCTATTTGTGTGACCCTAGGCAAACTATTTAATTTCTAATTACTTGAAAATCCACTGGAGAAAGAAATAGCAAACTGTTCTAGCATTTTTGCCAAGAAAACCCCAAAAGGGGTCATGAAGAGTTAGATGGACAAGAACAACAACATATATATTTTGCTATGACTTAGGAATACAAATATAAAAAGCAAGATAGACCATGCCTTAAAGGAATATATTTTCTAATAAAGATAAAGGTAAAACTCGAACAAGTTGCTTCATGTGTCATCTATGCCTTTTCTCTAGTATTTCCCTTGCTTGAAATATTCTACCACCCCCCCATCTACACCTCCTACTTTCTCTTAATTTCTTTAAGACTCACTTCAAGTTTCATCTGCTTCTTCATATATGATCTCTTAAAGTTGTGAACCCAAAGGTTGACTCCTCTGAGAGAGTGGGATTGTGGGTTCCTGACTTGTGAATCTCCCGGACTTGTGAACTCTAACGTGTGAGGTAATGTGTGAACTCTCAAAGGTGTAAAGTTAAGTACATAAGCATTGTTTCTACCAATTCCAGTGAGTTAACACCTTGTTTCAAGTTCTGGTCCATAAAATCTTTAAATGGAATTTCTCTTTGTAACTCTAACTGTTGGATTTTGTTAGTGATATATAAGAATGCTGATGACTTATGTGGATTTATTTTGTATCCTGCAACTTTGCTAAAGGTGTGGATTATTACTAATTACTTTTTAGTAGAATCTCTGGGGTTCTCTAAGTATACCATCATATTATCAGCAAAGAGTGATAAGTTGGTTTCCTCATTACCTTCTCTAATTCCTTTAATCTCTTTCTCAACTCTTATTCCCAAAGTTAGCATTTCTAATACAATATTGAATAGCAATGGTGATAGTGGGCAACCTTGTTTCATTCCTGATGTTAATGGGAATGGTTCCAGTTTATCCCCATTACATATGATGCTTACTGATGGTTTTTAATAGATGCTACTGATTATTTTAAGGAAAAGCCAATTTATTCCTATAATCTCAAGTGTTTTTTTTAAATAGAAATGGATGTTGTATTTTATCAAATGCTTTTTCTGCATTTATTGAGATGATCATATGATTTTTGTTAATTTGGTTACTAATATGGTCAATTATACCAATAGTTTTCCTAATATTGAACCAGCCCTGCATTCCTGGTATAAATCCTATTTGATCATGGTGTATTATCCTGGGGATGATTTTCTGTAGTCTTTTTGCTAATATCTTATTTAAGATTTTAGCCTTAATATTCATTAGGGAGATTGGTCTATAATTTTCTTTCTCTGTTTTCAACCTACCTGGTTTAGGTATCAGTACCATGTCTGTGTCATAGAAGGAATTTGGTAGGACTCCTTCATTCCATAATTTTTTCAAATAATTTATATAGCATTGGGGCTAGTTGTTCTTTAAATGCTTGGTAGAATTCACATGTAAATCCATCTGGTCCTGGGGATTTTTTCTTAGGGACTTGATTAATAGATTGTTCTATTTCTTTTTCTGAAATTGGACTTTTTAAGCAATTTACTTCCTCCTCCGTTAATCTGGGAAGCCTATATTTTGGAGGTAGTCATCCATTTCACTTAGGTTATCAAATTTATTGGCATAAAATTGGGCAAAGTAACTCCTTATTATTTCTCTAATTTCCTCTTCAATGGTGGAAAGCTCTCCAAAAGAGATAAGATCTGATCTGCTTGGTCTCACAGGATAAAACTGGGAGCTATAGATGGAAATGTAAAATTAATAAATTTAAGTTTAATATAAAAGGAAAAAAATACAATGATTCGAATTGTGCAACAAATATAATGTAAGGCTGTGGGAAGAAACAGTTTCCCCTTGTGGGAGGAAACACTTTCCCCTCATTGGAGGGTCTTGTCATCTAGATTGAGGGGTTTAGTAAAATGGATTTTTAGCAAACAATTATTGAACTTTTGACATCTCAGGCTCCTTCTAACATTAGGTTCTATGAACATATTATTTTATCACTTGAAGCTTTGATTGTATCATTACTGCATTGAGTATATTCTTAATGTCTTGCCATTTATCAATATTCATTTTCTTCTTTGATACAATTTTTTTCTTCTAAAATTATATTTTCACCTGCTTTTTTAATAATTTACCCCTTTAGTCCAGATACCCCCATTCTATATATATTTGAAATGATTCATACTGGGCTTCCTGTATTTACTTTAAGCTTGAACTTATTAATGTGTACCTCTGATCTTTTTTGCATCCAGTAAATATATTCTTTGGGCTTTTTCTTGCCCTTTCTCCTGAATCTATTTCATATTTTTTTCTATAATATTTCTTAATTCTAGAGAAATTTCATTTCATTCTGTCAATCTTAAATCACTCTATATCAGTGATTGTTTATAGCCAATATGCTTCTATAGGTCATATTGATAAGGTGAATTAGAAGATTACCTTTCCTTGAAAGAGAACATATGCATTTGCTTAAAGTACTTATTTGTACTCACTCATTCACTGATTTAACATATATGTTTTCTCTTTCTTATTCTCTACCACCAGGTATCATGAAAAAATAGATAGATATCTTTTGAGTTCATGGCAAACCCTTTTTTCCCAAAGAGCTAATGTGACAATAGGCAAGTTATTTAATCTTTCAGTTATTCAGAAAAAAATCATAGAATAAAAGAAGTAATTGCTTTGTTAATATTGTTGAATTAGCAATGTTGAAAACAATATTTTTTTCTACTTTAAAAAGTAGCCTTTAATGTAAGAGAATTTTCTGGAAGGCAGAGGGAAAAGATATTTTGAGAAATTCAGGACTTTTTAATCATGTGACCAAGAAAATAGAGGACTAGACATTTTTCAGATAATTTTAATCTCTCAGACTCCTCTAAAATAGAAATTATATGCCAAAAGTAAAGACATTTTAGCTGTCCATTGCATCAGGGGTTCTCAGGATCCAAACAAGTTAATAATTTGATGAACTTAACAGCAGAGAAAGTAAAATGCTAGCTCCACACACAATCACTTTGTATCTACAACCTCACTTTCCACCACTGTTTGGTATAAATGTGGCCAGGCTGATTAATAGGCTTGCAATACAATCAACTTTATACTCTTCCCCCAAGTTGCATGGAAAAATCAGTAGGTAGAAACTTGCTCTGACTGAGGAAATAGTGTAACAGTTACAATGGAGTTCACCCAGGAAACTGAATAACAGAGAAAACTGGGCAATGACATGTAGAGAGCTATATTGGAAATTAACTAAATCTTTAAGAGAAGATAAGAGCCTAACTTCCAGCTGAGGTAGTTTTATCTCTCTATAAATCATTTGGATGGTGAATGGTAAGGAGAGATTGAGACTGGTTAATCATGAAACACTTAATGTGAGAGGAGGCTGAGACAGCTTGAAGATCCAGTCCCATAGAAATCATATTCAAAAGGCAAGGGAATCAAAAAGTGAAGAGCAGGGGATGACCAATCATTTGATCAATAAATAGATGAAGGTATACATGTATGTGTGTGTATTTTATATATATATATATATACATATATATATATAATTTATATATATTTATATATAAATATATAATGAATACATTATATATAAATATAATAGATTAATATATATTATATATAATATATATTAATATATTTATATATATATAAAATCTCTTAAATATGTATATATATTTGAGAGAGAGTGAGAGAGCTAGGCATAAATAGATGGATAGATAAATGATATTTGATGGATAGAGATTAAAAAAAAAGAAAATAATGAAATTATCAAAGAGCACTTGTCTGAAATCAAGACTCTAAGCATTCAACAAACATAAAATATATTAATAACAAAAGAATATTGTCCCCAAGTCAGCTAATATTTAAATATGTATAGATTATAAGATAAAGGAAAATAATAAATATTTTATGAGGCAGAGGGCCCTATTGACTTCCAAGAGGGCATGGTGACACAGTATGATATTCATCAGTGACTTGAAAGAAAAATTAAAAATTGTGAAAGGAGAACTTATGCCCTACATAGAAAAAATAATTGGCATAATATGAAAAAAAAACGAATCTATGATAGCAAGTCTCACCAAAGAAATAAAAGTGTTAATAGGAGTATGAATTACACATAGGAATTCCTAATAATATGAATTAAAATATACAATCTGGAAGAAGAGAAGCAAAACAAATAATATTAAAAGAAAGCATTATCTTCACATAAGCAAAAATATATTGATCTCAAAACAATATAGATAATTTAAGGATTTTATGTCATCTAGAAGAATATCACAAATTAAAAACATGCCAGAAGTGAGCCCCACATAGCAAGAAATAATACAAGAAAATTATCTGGAATTTCTAAACATGGAAAGTGTAATATCAATCCAATCAATCCACAAATCATTTCTAGGGAAAAGCAAACAAAGCAATCAAACAAACAACAACAAAAAAACCCTATATTTCAAATTGTAAAACACATAATGGTTAAATTTAAAGATTCACTTGGCAAAAACGTCCTCACATTATCATGAAAATAACCCACAAACATAAGAGAAAGCAAATTTTAAAAAATGAAACCTTTCTCCACCCATTAGAAAATGAAGGAGACATATTATTAGACTCAAATAAAATAATAAATATTAAACACTTTGCAAACTTTAAATTACTAAGTAAATTCCTGTCTATTATTATTATTGTAGTCATTATCATTGTTGTTAATTATTTTATAGACATCAGGTCTCCAGTGTGGTGATGACATCATCTCTTGAACCCTTGAATTTTCCACCACTTTTGCTAAGATCAAGCAACATTTATAAAATAGTACAGGGATATTTCTGGTAAATGATTAATTGGCCTTTCATTAGAAAGAAATATTCACTCAAACCTTTACAATTAATTATTTTGTTGACACTTTCTTAAGTTTAGATAATCAACAAAAATAAAAACAACAACAACAACAACAACAAAAAACTTTAACACTGATTTGTAATGATTTCTAATGTGTATAGCCCCAGAATGAAAATTCATCACTGATCTCTTAAAAACTTGGCTCCATCAAACACCAACAAGAATGAAGAAATAGAATAATATGTCAAAACAAAAAAAAGTCAAGATGCCATCAAGTTGACTTGCCCTGAAAAGCTGAGTCTAATCATTAGTGGGAAAAGATATATCTCCAGTATAGTAAAGGCATTCAAAATCTTCTGGAAAGAGAAATGTAGATGATATAAAATATCTTTATAACAACAAAATAAATGAAAAAATAGAATTTTTATTCCCAATTATCTTCTTTTTCTTGTGATATTACTTCTTTATAATAATTCATTAGTGCAGTCTTTTAGCTGTTTTTATAGTATCATATATCCTGTATTATTGTAGACTAACAACACATTTTTAGAATCACGTTTCATGAAGATGCTTTCTCTTATAAACAGGAGTACTTAAGTGATTTTTTTTAATTAGCCATGACACAACATTAAAAACAGAGTTACTTAGGGTAGAGGTATGTTGTTTCCACAAGTTATTCTTCCTCTCCCAAATAGTTTTATTTAAATATTGCTCCCAAATAAAAATTAGTGATTCTACTAAGAGCCTCTCATACCTGGATAGCCTTTAGCTTAACCTTGCAAACAGAAAATCCAAAATCTATTGCTACAATCACTTAGACAATCTCAGTTTTTAATTCCCAAGGGATTTGTCAGTCAGTGACACAATCACTTGAGTTGATGGATACATTGTGACCAAAAAACTTACTTGTCAAGAAAACCTGAAAATATGTCAGACTCAATTACTGTTTCACTGTATCCATGGTACCTAAGTGTATTTTTTTTTGAAAAAGTTGTTTATTTGTTTTAAATAATGACTAGAGCACTATATGACATAAAAAATAGACCCATGTAACAGAATGTGATCTTACAACACAGTTTTCTATGTTAAAAAATAGATGTTGAAAATTAGACAGCAGACAGAATCAATAAGTATTTTTCAAGTGCCTCTATGTGCTGAACATTTTGTTAAAATCTGAAAATACAAAGAAAAAAATAGCTCCTCTCTAAAACACCTTTTGTTCTACTTTGTTTTTAAAGTATCTATGCTCATTAGCTTTTGTTTATTTGGTTAATTTTAATGGGAAATTCTATATGAGAAATTCTTAAAGGAAGTATATTCATGTAATGTTTTCTACTCTTTTCAAATGGTAATATTGCCAGGATTAAATGGGGAGAAACAAGTTAGTATTATATAGGACAGAAATAAAAAAGTTTGCAGATAAAATATAAATTGTCAGTGTTGAAAGAAATTCATAGAGGAGTATACCGTAATAACTTCAACTACTCTAAAATAACTACTTTATCATTCAGTTCAAATATTGGACCAGTGAGTGAATTATACTCATTTTCTGAATATGTAGGCTCATTCATCTAAAAGCTGTATTTCAATATTTCTTTCTAATTTCTAAAATATAATTAAATTCTTTTGGATTCAAATTCACTAACATCTATTAAAGTTCATTTGCATATTGAGTATTCAGCATAGCATTGGGTAAGATCCAAAGGTTAGCTGCAGTTTTTTTTTTTTTTTTTCTGGATGGATCCCATAGGTTAGATCAAGGAGTATATTAAAACCGAGAAAATAGATGAAACCTAAAAGCATAAGAAAATTCAGAATTCTAAACCTAGAATTACAAAATTGCACAGAATGTAAGAGCAAGATGGAACTTCAGAGACCATTTTACTTTAATATTTGCAAAGCTCTTTACAAATGTTATTTCTACCAACAGGATGATTTCAGAAAGGCCTGGAGAGACTTACACGAACTGATGCTGAGTGAAATGAGCAGGACCAGGAGATCATTATATACTTCAACAACAATACTATATGATGACCAGTTCTGATGGACCTGGCCATCCTCAGCAATGAGATCAACCAAATCATTTCCAATGGAGCAGTAATAAACTGAACCAGCTACGCCCAGAAAAAGAACTCTGGGTGATTACTAAAAACCATTACATTGAATTCCCAATCCCTATATTTATGCCTACCTGCTTTTTTGATTTCCTTCACAAGCTAATTGTACAATATTTCAGAGTCTGATTCTTTTTGTACAGCAAAATAACAGTTTGGTCATGTATACTTATTGTGTATCTAATTTATATTTTAATATATTTAACATCTACTGGTCATCCTGCCATCTGGGGGAATAGGTGGGGGGTAAGAGGTGAAAAATTGGAACAAGAGGTTTGGCAATTGTTAATGCTGTAAAGTTACTCATACATATAACCTGTAAATAAAAGGCTATTAAATAAAAAAATGTTATTTCTTTGGTCAAAGATTTTCATCAACTTCCCCCCAATATGATTGTCAGGGGGAGCCCACTGACAGAAGGTGGGATCATTGATACAGTGGCTCCATTTCTGGATAGCTCTAATTTTAAATTTTCATCCATTGCTCCAAAATCTGCTTTTTTAGGATCCAGCTAAAACTGCATAATCCCTTTTTCAAATGGCTGTTCTTCATTCATTCAAAACACCCTTAAACACACACTAATCATTATGTGCCCCTTAATTAACAGATCATCTTTAGGCTGAACATCCCCACTTCCTTTCATTAATTCGTACATAGGAAGTTTGTTAGTTCTTTAAACATTTTAGTCACTGTCTTCTGGGCACACTTTGCCTTTGCTAAGATGAGGGAATTGAATTTACTGAAAGAAAGAAACTAACTCAATATTCTCTAGATCAGTACATAATATTGTGCAATATTATCACTCTTGATTGAAAAAAAAAAGATGAGGGATATTGGAGGATAGGTTGAGGAATTGGTAAGGAATAGTAAAAAAAAGTTTTATTTTTTGTTTTGTTTTGAAGAGGAGAAATGGATATATTTGAAGTCCTTTGTTGAATGAACTAGTTGATAAGGATAGACTGAATATTCAAGAGAAGGAGAGTACTTACAGGTGAAAACTGATGTGGAAGATAGAAAGAAATGAAATCTTCTATGCAGGAACAGTTTGGCCTGTGTAAGAAGGACGACCTTTTTATTAGTGACTGAAGAAAAAAAAGAAATAATGGTAGATAGTACAAATTGATTTCAAGATGAAAATGATAGGCTTTTCTTTCAGCATTTTAAGATGAAGTTAAATTGATGCTGGTGATTAGAACTTATCCCTTGCTCTTCACCTTCCTTCACTCTCTTTATATAATGCATTGACAATTGTTTAATTCAAAAACATTTTCCCTGAAGCTGCCACTTATTATCTGTGTAATTGTAGACAAATTATTTAATCCTTCTGAATTTAATTTTCTTCTCAGTAAAATGAAAAATTTGGAGTAAATATTATTTTAAGAAGTACATGGATAAGCTGGTGAACATAAAAGTGAGAACAATCAGGATATGATGGATTTTGAGTCCATATTTCTTGAATATTAGTTGATGGAACTGTGGCTATTTAGCATTTAATAGAGAAGTCCAAGAAGGAAATTATGACTAGTTTCAAGTATTTGAAAGGTTAATATATGGAAGAAGTATTGGATTATTTTTGGATGATCCCAAAGGGAAGACCTAGGAACAATGGGTGGAAGTTGAAAAAAGTGGGAAATTCAGATTTAGTGTTAAGAACAAAACAAAATAACCCCCTCCCACAAAACTTTTTTTGAAATATGCCAGTTTAAAAGTGAAATAGACTATCTTTGTGTTGGTGAATGTCCCTTCATTGCAAGTCTTCAAATCTAGTCTATATAACCACTTAATGCATATTGTATAGTGAGAATTCTTTGAGCAATTTTGACTAGACAATAACTGTATAATTATTTTTCATCATAAAAAGTTTTAAAATTTGAATCTCTATGTTGTTATTTAGCTTGAAATCTGTGCTTTTTGATTCTTTCTTGTGACTCATATAATTATATATTCAAGATCTCTGCTCTCCAAACCAATATCCAAAAAGCAGCCAAAAGAATTTTTCTAAAATGTATGTCTGTCAACCTCCAACTTAAAAACAAATCTTTGTAAGATAAAATACAAACTCCTCAGATTGGTATTTAATGACTTCCACAAGATAGTTCCAGTCTTCTTTCCAAAATGCATTTTGTTTTTTTACTTTATATGCTCTATGTCCCAGCCAAACTCATTTAATGCCTATTTGTTGTTCATAAAATTTGGCCTTTCATTTTTCCCCTCATGGCTTCATACAAGCTTTGTCCTATTGCTAGAATTCACATATTTCTCATTTCAACCTCTTGGAATCCTTAGCTTACTTAGAGGCTTAATTCAGGTGCCAGATCTTATACAGTCCCTTCAGTTGTTTTCCATTTTTCATATTTATTTATTTGTTTGTTTGTATTTTGTATTCCCTCCTTCATTAAAATTTAAGTTCTGTGAAAGGAAGAACATGATTTTCATTTTTATCAGTATATCTTTAGCCCTCAAACAGGAACTTGTACATAGTTGTGTTTCTACCTATCGAATTTAAATTGAAGGTACATATATGTTGTCAAGTTTGTTCCTCATTTGTACTAGTTTTCTATCCATCTACTTATTTTTATTCATTCTCTTCCAGTGAAGAGATCATTGTCTTAGGAAAAGAAATAAGAAACAAAATAAGAATTCAACAATTCAATCTTCCCATGGTTATCAATTATACACTTTAAATGTCTGGTTTTGACACTTCTCTTTTTCTCAAAATAGTCAAACAAATAAACCAAACCAAACTAAAAACATAGTCTCATCCATTTGATTTTCTCAAATTTCTTTGTAACATTTTCTCATAGTTTTTAACATTCCTGAAGCTATGCTTACAAACATGCCATATTAGTGTGGACTCACATTTTAAAAAATTAAGTTAGTTTCTTCTCTTAAATTGGTCATATTCTATTTGGGGGAGATAACACATGTATAATTTGGATAAATAGCAAGGTTCTAAAGGTGAAAGACCAAGGAATTTTTATCATTTATTTACAGTTTGGATGACAATACCTAGAGGTATGAAGGGGAAGCAGCACATGAGATAAGACCTAGAGAATCTTAGGATGTAGTAGCAGAATGGATGAAAAAAGCTGTTGATACTCTATTCTATTAGGGTTGCAGTTGACTTTCAGATAAATAATATTAACAGCCACACCCATTCTGTAATGTATGTGATTTGATTGGAGCTAGACTACCAATGTTGAGAAGTGGAGAAGGGCCTAAGAGTTTGAGTAGAACAGAGAATCTTCATTGCCCCCTGCTTTGGAGAGGAAAAGGGGTGAGGCAAAATCTACCTGACAGTAGAAATGGAAAGGTTCACTGGCAGGAAGGTTTGGGAAGAAGTAAACCAAATAGTGTTGCAGTGTCTACAGGAAGGAAGGGGGAAAATTCTATTTACATCATTCTAACATTAGCTCTCTTTTTTCTGTTCTTGGAAAACATTTCTATTTCTACTTTAAAATATTCATTCTTGAGGTCCTCATTCATTTTGTATCAACTTCCCCCTAGAAATATTAGGCCACTGGGTCTTAATATTATTCTCCTGAAGATATGAATTCTGTTTCTCCTAATTTAAGATGCATAATTGATTAGGTTTATTTTTTCACCTTAGACTCTTGTCATCTCTATTTCAATAATCAAAACTTTTTGATTAGACTAAATAAGAGGAGCAGTTTCTTAGAGAGAACTGGGTCAAATTTATAAAATAAGAGTTATTACCCTAATGATAAATGATCAAAAGGTATAATCTGTGCTCAAAGGGCTATAAATTCATGCATATTCTTTGACCTGGCAACACCACTATTTGGGATGAATACTAAAAGAGATTCAGAAAAAAAAAGATCCTGGAGAACAATTTGGAACTATACTCAAAAAGTTATCAAACTGTGCATATCCTTTGATCCAGCAGTGTTACTACTGGGTTTATATCCCAACGAGACATTAAAGAAGGGAAAGGGATCTGCATGTGCAACAATATTTGTGGCAGCCCTTTTCATAGTGGCTACAACCTGGAAATTCAATGCATGTCCATAACTTGGAGAATGGCTGAGTAAATTGTGGTACATGAATGTTATGGAATATTATTGTTTTGTAAGAAATGACCAGCAGGGGGGCGGAGCCAAGATGTCAAAGAAGACACACGCGACTTTTTAAGCTCTTCTCTTACCCTCTTTATCAATATTATATTGAGCCTCAAAAATAGTCTTGACTGCTACAATTCATAAAGATAAGAAGTAGAACAACTCACCAGCCAAAGAAAATCTGCAGTCTCGCCAAAAAAGGTTGGTTCCAGGGCCAGGGGGGAGATCAGCGCAGACTGGGAGAGAAATTAGGTTCCGAGGAGAGCCTCAAACCGAAAGTGAAAGCACAGATCTCAGCACAAGCGCACAGCCCCAACCCGCAGTATGGGGCTTTTCCTTGGGGCAGTTGTGATCCTGCACGGCAGGAGCACGCAGCCTGGGTTAGCCTCCAATCTGCGCAGTACGGGGCTCGGCTTGGGGCCATAGAGCTTTTCCAGGGCCAATTTGCATCAGGCAGAGACGCTGGGGAAGAGTTTGCAGAGGTCAGCGGTCTGCAGTCTGCAGTCAGCTGCTAATACTCAGAGTCCCACAAGAGGCTCTGGCCCGGGGCAGTGACACTTTCACCCCTTAGTCTCTAGCCGAGGGCAATCGCTAACCCACACAACCCAACTGGGCACTTGATAGCTCTCGGCCAGTGCTGAATCCACTTCCTGTTGGGGGAAGGAAAACTCTCACCAGAGCACTCCCATACCTGAGCCGGAAATCGGTTTACATCTCTCCCTGCTCTGCAGAGGAAGCTGGTAACCCCCTTGCCTAGGAGACATACCCTAAAGGCTTTAAAACATGAATAAAAAGATGAAAAGAACGATTGACAGCTTCTATGCAGAAAAAGAGCAGGTCAGCAAACCTGAAGAGACCTCAAACAGCAAACATGCATCAGACTGTCCTCCTTTACATGATGCTCTCATAGAAGAGACCATTAAAAGTCTCAAAAGAGAGTTAGAAGATAAATGGGGAAAGGAAAGAGAAGCCTTACAAGAGAGCAACAACTTCCTGAAATACGAATTGAAAAGTTAAAAAATTCCTTAGAAGTGCAGGAAACAAAATTGGTGAATTGAAAAATAAAGAATTCACTAGA
The DNA here is from genome assembly GCF_902635505.1 of Sarcophilus harrisii. Taxonomy (NCBI): domain Eukaryota; kingdom Metazoa; phylum Chordata; class Mammalia; order Dasyuromorphia; family Dasyuridae; genus Sarcophilus; species Sarcophilus harrisii. The sequence continues at coordinate 108,852,979 of NC_045426.1, forward strand.
AAGTAGGATGGCTGAATTGAAAAGACAAAGAACTCGCAAGAAAGTAGGATCTGTGAATTGGAAAAGAAAATAATTCGTTAAAAAAATTAGTGAAATGGAAAAAATTCCACAGACCAAAACAATACATTTAAAAACCTCAATTGACATATACAGAAAGAAGTAAAAAAAGCTAATGAAGAAAATAATTCTTTAAAAATTAGAACTGAACAAATAGAAACTAAGGATTCATTGAGACAGCAAGAATCAGTCAAGCAAAAAGAAAAAATGACAAACTGGAAAAAACCATGAATTATCTACTTGCAAAAACGACTTGGAAAATAGATCTAGGAGAGATAATCTGAGGATTATTGGACTTTCCGAAAACTATGATGAAAAAAAGAGCCTAGATACTATTTTACAAGAAATCATCAAAGAGAACTGCCCAGATGTAATAGAACTGAAGGTAAAATAGGCATTGAAAGAATTCATCGAACACCTTCTGAAAGAAACTCTAAAATAAAACCCCTAGGGAATATTGTAGCAAAAATTTCAGAACCTATCAGATTAAGGAAAAATTTTGCTAAGCAGCCAGAAAAAACCATTTAAATACCGAGGTGCCACAATAAGGATCACCCAAGATCTGGCTGCCTCTACATTAAAGGAATGAAGGGCCTGGAATATGATACTCCAAAAGGCACAAGAACTTGGGATGCAGCCAAGAATAAACTACCCAGCTAAGCTGAGCATTTTCTTCCAGGGAAGAAGATGGACATTTAATGAAACAAATGAATTCCATTTGTTTCTGAAGAAAAACCAGAACTAAACAAAAAATTTGATCTCCAAACCATAGAACTCCAGAGATGCAGAAAAGGTAAAATAACTCTTGAGAATTGTATTTCTGTTGTGGATATACAAAAAGAATACATGTATAATTTGATTGTACTGATATAACATAAAAAAGGGAAGTAGATATGGAAAAGGGATGATGGCAGAATAAGGTGGGAAGGAGGGATAAAAAGAGGGAAACCACATTCCACAAAGAGGCAAAGGAAACTTATCACATCTGAGGGAATTTAGAGAGGGGGAGGAACATTGTGTGAATCTTACTCTCATCAGAGTTGGCTCAAAGAAAAAATAATTGACATTTGTTTTTGAGAAAATTCTCTCTCGCCTCATTAAAAACAGGGAGAGGAAAAGGGAAAAGAAAAAGAGTAATAAGGGAAGGAAGGGGAAAAGACTCAAAGGGGGGGAGGGAGGGATTATAAAGAGGGTAAGTGTTGTGATACAAGAGGGGTACATAAGTTTAAAAGGGGGAAAGAGGGTTGGGGGAGGCAAGAATAAGTAAAGCATAATCTGGGGATGGCAGGAAATACAGATTTAGTAATTCTAACCGTAAATGTGAATGGGATGAACTCCCCCATAGAGAGGAGGCAGATAGCAGACTGGATCAAAAGTCAGAACCCTACAATATGTTGTTTACAAGAAACACATTTAAAGCAGGGAGATACATATAGAGTAAAGGTAAAAGGCTGGAGCAAAATCTATTATGCTTCAGGTGAAGTCAAAAAAGCAGGGGTAGCCATCTTTATCTCAGATGAAGCAAAAGCAAAAATTGATCTAATTAAAAGAGATAAGGAAGGAAACTACATCCTGCTAAAGGGTAGCATAAACAACGAAGCAATATCAATATTAAACATATATGCACCAAGTGGTATGGCATCCAACTTCCTAAAGAGAAGTTAAGAGAGTTGCAAGAAGAAATAGACAACAAAAGTGTAATAGTGGGAGATCTCAACCTTGCACTCTCAGAATTAGACAAATCAAACCACAAAACAAATAAGAAAGAAATTAAAGAAGTAAATAGAATATTAGAAAAGTTAGGTATGTTGGATCTTTGGAGAAAATTGAATGGAGATAGAAAGGAATATACTTTCTTCTCAGCAGTTCATGGAACCTATTCAAAAATTGACCATATATTAGGGCATAAAGACCTCAAAATTAAATGCAAGAAAGCAGAAATAGTAAATGCTTTCTTTTCAGATCATGATGCAATAAAAACTACATTCAACAAAAAGTTAGGGGGAAATAGACCAAAAAGTAATTGGAAACTAAACAATCTCATCTTAAAGAATGATTGGATGAAGCAGCAAATTATACATACAATTAATAATTTCACTCAAGGTAATGACAATGATGAGACATCATACCAAAATTTGTGGGATGCAGCCAAAGCGGTAATAAGAGGGAATTTTATATCCTTAGAGGCTTACTTGAATAAAACAGAGAAAGAAAAGATTAATGAATTGGGCTTGCAACTAAAAAAACTAAAAAAAGACCAAATTAAAAACCCCCAATCAAAAACTAAATTGGAAATTCTAAAATTAAAAGGAGAAATTAAAAATATTGAAAGTAAAAAAAAAAAAACTATTGAACTAATTAATAAAACTAAGAGTTGGTTCTATGAAAAAGCCAATAAAATAGATAAGCCTTTGGTAAATCTGATTAGAAAAAGGAGGGAGGAAAATGAAATTAGTAGTCTTAAAATGAAAAGAGAGAACTTTCCACCAATGAAGAGGAAATTAGAGAAATAATAAGAAGTTATTTTGCTCAACTTTATGCCAATAAATTTGATAACCTAAGTGAAATGAATGACTACCTCCAAAAATATAGACTTCCCAGACTAACAGAGGAGGAAGTAAATTGTTTGAATAGTCCCATTTCAGAAAAAGAAATAGAACAGGCAATTACACAACTCCCTAAGAAAAAATCCCCACGACCAGATGGATTTACATGTGAATTTTACCAAACATTTAAAGAACAATTGGCCCCAATGCTATATAAATTATTTGATAAAATAGGGAATGAAGGAGTCCTACCAAATTCCTCTTCTATGACACAGACATGGTAACTTGATACCCAAACCAGGTAGGCTGAAAACAGAGAAAGAAAATTATAGACCAATCTCCCCATCGAATATTGATGCTAAAATCTTAAATAAGATATTAGCAAAAAGACTACAGAAAATCATCTCCAAGATAATACACTATGATCAAGTAGGATTTATACCAGGAATGCAGGGCTGGTTCAATATTAGAAAACTATCAATATAATTGGCCATGTTAATAACCAAATTAACAAAAACCATATGATCATCCTCAATAGATGCAGAAAAGCATTTGATAAAATCCAACATCCATTCCTATTAAAACACTTGAGAGTATAGGAATAAAATGGACTTTTCCTTAAAATAATCAGCAGCATCTATTCAAAACCACCAGTAAGCATCATATGTAATGGAGACAAACTGCAACCATTCCCAATAAGATCTGGAGTGAAACAAGGTTGTCCACTATCACCGTTACTATTTAATATTGTATTAGAAACGCTAGCTATAGCAATAAGAGCTGAGAAAGAGATTAAAGGAATAAGAATAGGCAATGAGGAAGCCAAATTATCACTCTTTGCCGATGACATGGATGGTATACTTAGAGAACCCCAGAGATTCTCTAAAAAGTTATTAGAAATAATCCACAACTTTAGCAAAGTTGCTGGTTATAAAATAAACCTCACATAAGTCATCAGCATTCTTATATATCACTAACAAAATCCAACAGTCAGAGTTACAAAGAGAAATTCCATTTAAAGTAACTACTGATAATATAAAATATTTAGGAATCTATCTGCTAAGGGAAAATCAGAAACTTTATGAGCAAAATTATAGACCACTTTTCACACAAATTAAGTCTGATCTAACCAATTGGAAAAATATTAAATGCTCTTGGATAGGGTGAGCAAATATAATAAAGATGACAATATTACCTAAACTAATCTATTTATTTAGCGCTATACCAATCAGACTCCAAAAAACTATTTTAATGACCTAGAAAAATAACAACAAAGTTCATATGGAAAACAAAAGGTCAAGAATTTCAAGGGAATTAATGAAAAAAAAATCAAATGATGGTGGCTTAGCTGTACCAGATCTAAAACTATATTATAGAGCAGCAGTTACCAAAACTATTTGGTATTGCTATAGGAATAGATTAGTTGATCAGTGGAATAGATTAGGTTCAAGGATAAAACAGTCAACAAAATATAGCAACCTAGTCTTTGATCAAACCCAAAGATCCCAGCTTTTGGGATAAGAACTTACTGTTTGATAAAAATTGCTGGGAAAATTGGAAACTAATATGGCAGAAACTAGGCATTGATCCATACTAACGCCAGTACACCAAGATAAGGTCAAATGGTTCATGACCTAGGCATAAAGAATGAAATTATTAATAAATTAGAGGAACATAGGATAGTTTACCTCCTCAGACCTGTGGAAGGGAAGGTTTTATGACCAAAGCAGAACTAGAGATCGTTACTGATCACAAAATAGAAAATTTGATTATACTAAACTGAAAAGTTTTTGTACAAACAAAACTAATTCAGACAAGATTAGAAGGAAGCAATAAACTGGGAAAAATATTTTTACAGTCAAAGGTTCTGATAAAGGCCTCATTTCCAAAATATATAGAGAATTAACTCTAATTTATAAAAATCAAGCCATTCTCTAATTGAAAATGGTCAAAGGATATGAACAGACAATTCCTCAGATGAAGAAATTGAAACTATTTCTAGTCATATGAAAAGATGCTCCAAGTCATTATTAATCAGAGAAATGCAAATTAAGACAACTCTAAGATACTTACTACACACCTGTCAGATTGGCTAAGATGACAGGAAAAATAATGATGATTGTTGAGGGGATGTGGGAAAACTGGGACATTGATTCATTGTTGGTGGAGTTGTGAACGAATCCAACCATTTTGGAGAGTAGTTTGAACTATGCTCAAAAAGTTATCAAACTGTGCATACCCTTTGATCCAGCAGTGTTACTACTGGGATTATATCCCAAAAGAGATTATAAAGAAGGAAGGGACCTGTATGTGCACGAATGTTTGTGGCAGCCCTTTTTGTAGTGGCTAGAAACTGGAAACTGAATGGATGTCCATCAGTTGGAGAATGGCTGAATAAATTGTGATATATGAAAATTATGGAATATTACTGTTCTGTAAGAAATAACCAACAGGATGATTTCAGAAAGGCCTGGAGAGACTTACATGAACTGATGCTGAGTGAAATGAGCAGAACCAGGAGATCATTATATACTCTCAACAATACTAGATGATGACCAGTTCTGATGGATCAGGCCATCCTCAGCAACGAGATCAACCAAATCATTTCTAATGGAGCAGTAATGAACTGAACTAGCTATACCCAGAAAAAGAACTCTGGGAGATGACTAAAAACCATTACATTGAATTCCCAATCCCTATATTTATGCCCAACTGCATTTTTGATTTCCTTCACAAGCTAATTGTACAATAATTCAGAGTCTGATTCTTTTTGTACAGCAAAATAATGTTTTGGTTATGTATACTTATTGTGTATCTAAGTTATATTTTAATATATCTAACATCTACTGGTCATCCTGCCATTTAGGGGGGGGTGTGGGGTAAGAGGTGAAAAATTGGAACAAGAGGTTTGGCAATTGTTAATGCTGTAAAGTTACCCATGTATATATCCTGTAAATAAAAGGCTATTAAATAAAAAAAAAAAAAAAAGTGTGTCTTCAGCCTTTTCTTAGAAGACTCTAATAATGATGTACTTGTACTACTTTTCACTCACAAATTTGTTGAGAGTATCAAATGAAATAATGCCTAGCCTACAACTTGAAGGCAGTATTACTATCATTGCTAAGAACAAGGGAACAATTAATTGATTAGAAGTAATAGAACTTTTGTATTATCTGATCCTGATATAAGAATGATTGAATGGACCAAACTGTTAATTTAAAAATAAAACTCTTTGTCTAAGTTTGGTGCCTGAAAAAAGTAAACTAATCTTAGATAATCATATATTTTCAATAAAAATAGTATATATATATATGTATATATGTGTATATATATATATATATATATATATATATATATATATATATATTTATATATGGGGGGGAAGGAGGCTTGCTTTTTTTTTGAGGCAATTAGGATTAAGTGACTTGCTTAGGGTCATATAGCTAGGAAGTGTTAAGTGTCTGATTTGAACTCAGTTCCTTGTTGACCTCAGAGCTCATTCTCTATCCACTGCACCACCTAGCTGTCCCTTGGCTTGCTTTTTTAACATAAAAATACAGATCTAAAATATAAAGTTTGAGTATTATTAACTTTTGAGTTAATATTAAATTTCTATATTTTCTTATTGCTACAAGTAAAAGGCTATATGGGATTCCTCAAAATGGTAAGTAAGGAGGCGGGGAAGCTAGGTAGTGTAGTATATAGAATACTGGACTTGGAACAGGAAGACTCATGTTTTTTAATTCAAATTTGGTCGCTGACACTTATCAGCTATGTGATCTTTGGTAAATCCTTTAACTCTCTTTGCCTCACTTTCTCATCTGTAAAATGAGCTAGAAAAGGAAATGATTTACTTCTTAATCTTCTTACCAAGAAAATCCCAAATGAGGTTTAAAAGAATCATACAGAACTAAAACGACTGAATAACAACAAAAACTAAGAAGTTGGAGAATGATTGTCCATATTTGGATGCAACAGTACTTTATTATGACATCTTAAAATTCTATGTGAATAAATTAATGAATGAGGATTTATTAGGTTCCTACTATTTTTCAGTAAGTATTGCTAGGTGCTAGTCCTACAAACACAAAATAAGACAATATCTGCCATCAAGGGCAGAAATTCTCCAACTGGAGAGAGACTATGTGTCTAAGGGAGTGGTTTCCAGGAAAGAAAATTTCGGTTTGGTATTGGATAGTCACAGAGATTGTTAGTAGAACCACAGGGTAATCAATTATGATGATGTTTCCAACAGCAGTTCTAGTATTGATTGTATTATTGTTTCCAAAACAAGAAGTTTAAAGAAAAAATAGTAGGCTGAATCATGAAGAAAGCAAGATTTCAAGATGCTAAAGTGAGCTCTGGTTTCCTCATGGATGACAGGAAGAGGATATATAGACTGATGCTGATTAAATGTAATAAATTAGATGAGTTTAAGTATGGCTTAGTTTATCATTAGGTTTATGTGAATATAGCTTTCCCAGAGAGAAGTGGGGTATAGTCTGTGGAAATTTCATCTTGAGACTTATAATTTCATATTGGGGGAACAGAAAGCATCGGCATGACATATTGTAAGATACTCAAGTGATTTATTTTTCTGGTGGATCAGTGAGTGAGATGTGTAAGAGGAATATCTACTCAATAGCCAAAAAGTGTAAAATGTCCCCATCCATTTACATCAAAATGTTTTTCTGGTATGTTCCCTTGAATTCTTCCTTCCTTTAATACTTTATATACCAATTCTTGCTCATTTTTATACATATTACATTCACTTTATTAGATTGTAAGCTTTTTGAGAAAATTAGATCCACAGTCTATTTTTTTTTCATTTTCTGTTTCCCCAGCATGCAATGGCATGTTATAAAAGTTGAGTATTAATTGGGAGTCAATACATTTGTGGAAGTGATATGAAAAAGAGATAGAGGGAGAAAGAGAGAGAGAAACAGACAGACAAAAATCCATGCAGATAGATGGACACAGAGAGAGACCAAGACAGAGAGAGACAAAGAGAGAGACAGAGAGACAAAGACAGAAGCATACAGAGAGGGAGGGAGGGGAAGAAAGACAATCAGACAGACACGGAGAAAGACAAAGAGGAAGGGAGAGAGAGGGAGAACCAAAGAGGGAAAGAGAGAGACAGAGAAAGATACACAGAGAGAAACTATTAAAATCTAGAAAAGGGTACTTCAAGAGAGAGCAATAAGGCAAAGAGAAAAGAAGTCAGCAGGGTATAGACACAATTTCCTTTAATCATCAAATAGCTTTTGTTTGTTTGCTTATTTGTTTGGTTTTTAGAAGGGAGAAATATCATAAGTGAGACCTCTAACTTATTTTAATCCTGGTATCCAAAGTGAGAAAATGGATTAAAAAAAGTAGGCAATACATAACAGTTTTTTAAAAAATGTGATTATTAGAATTTGAGGACTGAAATAATCTGTATTTAGGCTTAGTCCTTGCCTGATTTTAGTGGTGGGTTCTAAAGTGAGAGTATTTTCTTTTCCCACTTTATTATAAATAACTTAAGTAACTTTTTCCCTTTCCTTCTTTCTTTCTTTCTTTCTTTCTTTCTTTCTTTCTTTCTTTCTTTCTTTCTTTCTTTCTTTCCTTCTTTCTTTCTTTTTTTTTTTTTGACAACTATGTTCTTTCTGTTCCTGACCTACTTCCAGTTTTACATGAGTCAGTGGCACCAGTGCTGATGGAAAACAACCTCTTCACACCTAGCATAGTGCAGCATAGACATGGGAATAAATCACTAAATATTGATGAAGAATAACACATGCTTGGATGATAACTTCTTGTCCATTTCTTTTCATATCCTTCCTCTGCCCCTCACATTGCAAGCCATTTCTTTGTATGTAATCTGGAAAAATAAGATCATTCAATCATCTTCCGTACTCTTTCTTGCAGCCTGCTAATTTTTTTTATTTACAGTTTTATTTAGAATTACATTTAAATGATTTATTTATATAGTACATTGAGTTTTAAATAAAACATGCAGCTAGATTTCAGGTTCTAGTTCAAATATGCAAGATGTGTGACTAATTTATTAGTTTTGTCACTGATTTATGAATTATACAACTGACTTTTCAAGCTATATGTAACTGATTTGGATCCATATTTCATACTGTGAATGTAAATATCTATTTTATTATCAGTGGTTTATTTGTTTTTTTTTAAAGGAATATTAATGGCAACTTTATTGTATTCTTGATTTATTGTTCCCAAACTTTCCCCTAAAAGCACTCTTTAAAGACAGGAAGATTCTGCAGTTTTGTTTCCAAAATCCTGTTTTATTTTTCATGCTGTGGGCTGGTGTTAATGTTATTTTGATCCTTACCAAAATGAACCCCCAGTCTTTCCATATATGGAAAGGCATGGGCTTTAATAATTACACATCAATATTTTGAGTTAACTCTGCAAAATTTGCTATATTGTATTTCTTTTTCCATAGTGAAATAGCTGTCTCTCAGGCATCCGCTAATAAGCATTTAGGGCCTCTGAAGTGAGGATGTCATATCCCAGTTCCCTATACTCAAAGCCAGGTGGAAATAATCATAGGAACTTGAAAATAAAACACCAAACCCAAGATAAAAAGGGGTAGCAGGCATCTTTCTTCCCACTTGTGATACTCAGATATGCATAAAACAAGGAAGCAATCATTTTCTTTTACATGGGGTTCATATTTCAAAGAGTTAGTTAATAAATCTTTCAAGGAGAAATTCTCTCCTACTCATTCTAGCAGCTTAAGATGTTTTATTAGGTTACATAGTAGTGTGTCTCTGGAAGATTAGACTTGGTATAAATAATTTCTCCTCTTATAAACCTCTTATTTGCAATGTGATGATGTTAGGGTTAGGTTTGATATGTATTAGATGCTGTATTCATAGATATTTTTAAAAGTAGAGTTTAGTTGGAGGATTATTAGTATTCAAGCAGCAGTTAAGAGCTTCATTTAAAAAGTTGTACATAGAAAAACATATAGAGAAAAAAACATTTAGATATAATTTTGAACACACAGTATATAGATTTTCTTTTTCCTAATCTTCTTTTCCTGACTCAACATTTCACTAAAGTAAACTCTAAATTTTTTAGCATAGAGTTATCTATGAAATTTTGGTTTTTAAGATTGCATATTCAGGTATGCCTTAACATAAATGAGATTTCAAATGTTAGGAAATATATAAATCAGAGCATAAATATGATACACAGTATCTTAAAGCATAGTTATGGATCTTAAAAAAAAAACAGAAATAAATTTGATTTTCCCAGTATATGAGTTTTCCCAGTCATGGTAATTAGAGATATATGGGTGGTCAGCAGTATCACAGTAAATTGTTGCTTTCACTTAATACATTTGAAATAGTTTTTATTCAATAACTTGAAAAGAGGCATAGATTGTATATCTTATGAAATTTTCAGATAACACAAAGTTAGGAAGGACAGCTGATCCATGCTAATCTGTACTATCTATTCATAGCAATGATAGAATAAAATTCCCTAGCTAGGCCCCTGGGCCAAATTTAAGAAGTTCAAATTTAATAGGGATGAATGCTAAAACAACAATAATACTTTGTAGAAACAATTTTGCGGAAGTATATATCAATAGCATTTTATTCAATGGATTGAAAGCTTAATATCAGTCATGATTAGAATATAGCAATCTAGTAAGTCAATGTGATCTTGAATTCTTGGGAGTCATAGTGTTCAGAAATGGGAGTGTGATAGTCTCTCTCTGCTTTGCTCTGTTCAAGTCATACTTGCACTACTATACTCAGTTATGGATGCCACATTTTAAATAGGAAAAATAAAGCTTAAGTGCAGAATATACAGAGAGAAACAAGAATGAGAAGGAAGGGTCTTAAAATTTTAAAATTTAGAGATTGGCTGAAGGAGAAGTAATGTTTAGCATCAATAAAAATTAAGGATTTGGAGACAAAATGTCTCTTCAAAAATTTATGAGGCTGACATATGACACAAACTTCTGGTTTGTTTGTATTGATTTAAAATGATAAGTTTGACGAGTTGGCAAACACTTGGAGAAATAGATACCAGTGTCAGGGCTACAGAATTTGGTTGCCTACAAAGAACAACTCCCTAACTATTAGAAATAGTAATATTAGAGCTATTTGGACTGTCTTTACTGGAAGTAGAAAACTATTCAAGCTAAGGCTAAATGTATATTTAGGGGTTCATGGTATAGGGAATTCTTGTTCAGGGAGTGATTATATTAGATGGTCTTTGAGGGTTGTAAACTTTGAGAATAATTTTGAGATTAAATGAATATAGAGATCTTATTTGACTAGAAATCAGAAGTAAATGATTAATTTGCAAATGACTTTCTCAATTTTTTCCCTCAGTCTTCCCTTGGGATTGGCTTAAACTGGGCTCTTTGAACTTTTTTGTTAAGTGTATTTCACTATAATTTATTTCTTTTGTAATGCTACAAATATTTAATTTTTAAAACATTCTTCCAAGGCATCTATACACTTCATCTGAATATTAAAAAAAAAAAGGTAAGCATAGGGGTAAAAAAAAATAAGATGAAGATCTTTCTTAGGGCTTAGAACATTTCTGCCAGCAGTAGAGGACAAAATTCTTGCAGCAGAAAGTGCTGCAAGCGTTTTCATTTTCTTTCCAACAATCTATTTATTTTCTTCCTGATGTAAAGTATACTATCTCTTTCAAAGGTCTTTTTTTGCTTTTAATATGGAGCAGCTAATGTTGGAAAAGGTGAAAAAATATTTTCTGCAAAAGAAGAGATGTATATTAATGTCAATGAATATAAAGATTACCCAAAGTTATGGATGAACATTTTGATGTTTTAAGCAAGCAAAAAAAAAATAGCTTTTAATATAAACTACTAAAATATTTGTATGAAGCAGCTTTCATATTGGATTTTAAACAATTTTGGAAAGGAAATATTCTTTGGCCTAAATTTAAAAATGATTTTTTTAACCATGTTAAATGATGTCTACTTATAGGAACAGTCATGTTATGAAAAGGAAAAGAAAAAGCTTTTACATACATACACATATATACGTGTGTGTGTGTGTGTGTGTGTGTGTGTGTGAAAATACAATTTCAAAGGCACACAATTGGAGAGTTTTGCCTAGTTGGAGATTTCATAATTGAGACATGATGTGTATTCCTCCTAATTTGTTTATATAAATATGTGTGTGTGGGGGATTGGAGGACGGTGTTTTATGATGGTAACACTAAGGAAATGAGAAAGTATATACACATTTTGTAGGATGAGGTATCGCTTTTAAAAAGAGACTGTCAATATAATAGGGAGAATTGGAAGAGTTATGGTTTTTAATTAAAAGGTAAATCCCTGAGGGTTAGTTAGTAGGATCTCACTTAAGGATATAATAACCTATTTCCAGCAGCAGGGAAAAAAGAACCTGAGAAGAAAAGGGGAGAGGAAACTTGGGGAAGGAAGAGGCTAGTTGAAAAGTTGTTTAGATGGAGTAGTGTGTTTTAGAAGCACTCAGATGAAAGGACATTTCATTCAGCTGAGTTATTTCTGATTAATTGAAAAACTGGGAATGGGGAATCAATATCCATATTGTTGAATAAGGAAAATTTATTTTTCTTCCATTTTCTTTTTAATCCAGGACCCTAAGAATATTTGAATGGAATTTTTTAATAGTAGTCTGAAAACTGAGACATCTTATTGTGAGAACAGTTTTGGTGATCAATAATAGATGAATTATTAGATCTTGACTTACTCTACCATATTCCAAGAATACTCCCCAAGCCATTTTGGAGTGGGTGAAAGTCATGGTTCATAATTGGTTTGAAAGGATATAATCACAAAAGACTTTATAAAGGCCATATCTGACAGACTGGTCTCTAAGAGAGTCTAGCAATTAGAGGTAGAGAATTTTATATTGAAAATTTGAGGCTTCAGTTTACAGGTTCTATAATGTAAATTGTAAAAGAGAGATAAGAAAGGAGCCACTAAGGATTGTTATTTAGGCAAGGAGACAAATAAGCAGTCAGAATTTAGCTTTTTCAGAAAAAAACAAATAAGGAACTACAGATAAGAGGTTTTATTGCTCCACATTCTTTAGCAGTTTTGAGTAGATCCTGGGCTCTGTTCAATCATCTTGATCTTGCTGCTTCAGATTTTTTTTTTTAATCTGTAAAATGAGGGTAAGAATTTCTTTAGTTTCTGCATTTCGAAATGCATAAGATGTACACATAATAATAATTACAAAATAAAGCTCTTAAAGAAGAGGATCATAAGAGTTTTAGAGATGTATGGGACCTGATAACCCATCTAATTCAAATTTCTCCCTTTATAAATGTGGAAACTGAAGGTTATGGAAAATATGTGACTTTTTCAAGGTCACACAGAAGGAGGGTTGGAACATATTTGTCTACTCTAAAGTCCTTGATTTTCTGCCTTATCATTTTACCTCTACTCTACCTGAATGCTGATTAAGGAACACTGTCCCCTTATTTTTCAGTAGACACTATTTTTCTCAAAGCTGTCTATAATGTTAAGCCCACCTGGGGGAATATCTTAGTATTCCCTTCACAAGTGATAGTTATATTAGACCTTGGTCAATACAAGTTGGAGCTGGGTGGCGATTCTTTAGCATAGTGCTAGAGGGAAACTTTGATCCTTCAGAAATAAAAAATGGATAAAAATGAAAGTTGAGACTGATGCAAGATGGCTCTGATACAAAATAACAAAAACAATAATAGGATAATGATGACATATGAAGCATTTTTAAAATGCTTGCAAAGTACTTTTCCATGAATTGTCATATTCAATTAATCAATAAATCATTCAATAAGCATTCATTAAGCACCTGTTATATGACAGGAATTGTTCTGGATCCTGAGGATACCAATGAAAAAAATGAAATAGTCTCTACTTTCAAGAACCTTACATTTTAATGCCAGAGATGCTAATAAGAATCAATCCTGACAAATAGCCCTTATTTAAAAAATAGCTCTTATTAGAGGTCATTTGCAAAAGAAAGTGCAATTTCCTTGACATTATTCCCATTGTGGACATCTTTAATTTTTAAAAAGTATTTCTTAATGTCTTTATAGAATCTTACCTTCAGCAACTTCTTTTCTTGTTTGTTTTTAGTTTTTCCTTCTGAGGTCAAGCAGAAAAAGTCAAATACATTTTCTTCATGACATAACTTCAAATATATGGAGACAGTTAACATTTGTCCCTCAGTTTTCTCTTGTCTAGTAATCTCTTCTAACCCAGTTCCTTTAATCTGTTTTATGATGCTACTTTATCCTGGTCACTGTACTCTATTCTGAATATCCCCAGCTTTGTTAGTATGTTTCCTAAAGCATATGGACTTGATGCTACTAGGAACATGAGAAAGCTCCATGTTTGGTTTCAAAGTTCTGTGACTCTTCACAGTTTGAGCTTTTCCACAAAGCCAGAAGTCAAAGGATTCAGGCTGGTATTGCTCATCCTTAAATTTCTCATTACAGAAGATATGTCACATTTATATCACGAAGACATTTATCATCTCCCCTCTTTCCACATTTTCCTCTGTGGATTCCTAAATACAAGAAGGGAAACATCTGACATTAAAAGCTTCTCAAACCTTTTGTTTCTCATTCACTGATAACATAATATGCTTAAGCTGCCTGCTGATTCTTCTCTTTGTTTTGTTTCCGTTTTCCCAGTGTTACATTTATTAGCCATAATGCAGTGATTATTAATTAAATTTTACATAAAATTAATAGCAAATCAGTTTTACTGATTTGATTTCCATGGATTATTACTTTTGGGATTTCATAAGCATAACACTCAACTCATTCATACATGGAACGTGGAGGGAGATTTCATGCTGACATGAATTTTCAATGCAATTGGGTCCTGCTATCAAAGTAGATTTAGTACATCTAAAATATATATCCTAAAATGTTTACAGTTCCTTTTTTTCTGTTCTTTCTGTTCCTAAAATTATTAAATCTAAAGATTAAAATTAGGGTTTCAAACAATTTCTTAAATGAGCCCACAATAACATTAATATAGATAGATAGATAGATAGATAGATAGATAAAGACTCACTTGTACTTCACTGATGGAGGTATTGCCCCCCCAAAAATTTCCCTTACAAATGCAGTTCAGTACTATAATGTGCTGGAGTCTTGAGATTGTAGTAGGGAGTAATGTGAAAGATAGGTTGGCATATTGTGGCAGGCCTTGAATACCAGGCAGTTATTTTGCTTATTTAGTTTTTAAAGTTATTCATAATCAGACCTCTCAAGCAGACCTTATATATAGACCTTATATACCTTACTCCCCTTTACTTCCTCAATATATTGAGTGACACAATGACAGTAGTTTCCTTGCTATTCCTTGCACAAAAAACTATCTCCTAGATCTGAACATTTTTACTGGCTTTTTCTCATGCCTGGAATTCTCTTCCTCCCTATCTCAGTCTTCTGGATCCTTTACTTCTTTCAAATCCCAGTTAAAATCTCACTTTTTACAAGAGGCTTTTCCTGTGTGTGTGTGTTTGTTTAGAAATGCCTATTTGTTATAAGAAATTTGTTTTCTTTTCCTATTTTTCCAATTGGGTAGAGTATAGGAAGTCAAGGAAATAGATTCTATTTTTTTTAAGTAATAAAGGATATGTATGAAATGGTATGAATGTTGCATCTACTATATTTTTTATTTTACTTAACTATTTTATTTTATTACAAAAGAACTATAACAAAATGGGGATAATCTATAAATATATTTAGTGTAAAAACAAAACAAAAAACCCAATAAAACTTAAAACAAAATGAATCACTTAGGCCACTGATAAGGATGAATTATGAAAGGGGTATCTGTAGGAAGGGGTATTAATAAGAGTCTATTTCATTAGTCTAGAGGAAGAGTAATGAGAAAAGTAATAAGATGGGTGATCGTGATTGAAGAGAAGTAGACTTATTAATCAAGAAGCACTATTAAACCCCTATTATTTTCCAAGTTTAGGAATATAACAAATGAAGTAGTCGCTGTCATTAAATGATTGAGTTCTAATGGGGTAGACAGAAAATATGGACATAAATAGGGCATGCACTATACACTTTAGTTAGAAGGTAGCCTTATTGGGAAGTACAAAAAAAGGGGATGGAAAAGGTCTCTTTTGGAAGTTGGTATTTGTAATAAGTCCTGGAAGAATCAAGAGGTTTTAGGAGATGAAGGAGAATAGACAATGCATTCTAGATGTAGGGACAGCAAGTATAAATGCATAGAAATAAAATATGGAATCTTATTTTTAAGGAAGTGTAATTAGACCACAATGACTGGATCTTGTGTGAATGTAGGGAATTAATATATGAGAGAACAGGAAAATACTAATTAGAATCAATTTAGGAAAAAGCTTTAAAAGTCAAACAAGAGTTTGGATATTTCAATAGAAATAATTATTAACCACTGGAGATTAATGAATAATTAAGGGTGTCTCTGATATGATCAAACCTTGGTTTTCAAGAAAATCATTTTGATTTGAAGAGATTTGATTTGAAAAGAGATTTGAAGCTAGATGTCCCAATAGGAGACTATTGTTGTAAGAGTAAGATAAGATTCTGAGCATGGAAAACTGGGGAAATGATGATATTATCAACTGAAATTGGATAATTTGAAGGGTATAAATTTGAATCTGCCTTGAGAATGATTTAAACAAAGTCCTCCCCAATCTTTTAATTTTAGAAATGTGGAAACTAAAGCTCAGAGAAAGTTAAATGACTTGTTCAAGTTCACATAACTAGTAGGCAATAGAATCAACATTTGAATCTAAGTCTCATGACTCCAAGTCCAGGTCTCTTTACACTGATGTTGAATTGATTTATTTGATAAATACTATTTAATTCTTTCTCATATTTCCATTCCCTTGCAGTGATCATTACCTTTTGGCTTTTTATGGCATTTGTTTGCTCCTGTCTAATACAGTGATCATGCTCTATTGTATATCATAATTGTTGTTGTTGTTTGTCCTTTATTCTCAAAGAATAACATGATATTGGAGGTGATCATAACCATGTTTGATTTCCTGCTAGGCTTTAAACTCCATAAAAGTAGGGACTTTTGTTTCATATAAACTTAGTAGCTTCATTAGTATCTAAGAAATATGTATACAATAGACACTTCATATAGAATCTTTAAATCTTCATATGTGAATGGGGGTGATTTCAAATACTTTACATATATATATACATACATATACATATATACATATGTATGCATACATATACATATATGAAGTATAGTATATAAAAAGTCCTGGAAAGGTATATAATATATAAAGTATTTGAAATTACCCTCATTCACATATCAAGACATATCACACATTGTATATTATATATTAGTTTTATATATTATATGCTAGTATTTATATAATATATACTAATATAGTAGTGTATATTATATACTAGTTTTATATATTATGTACTAGTATTATATATTCATATATATTCACACAGTACATATTATATACTAGTGTCTTTTTAGTGGAGTGTGATAGAACTAATTTCCATAATACTTGCATGCTTTATTTTTAATTCCTGAACATTTATTTAAGCAAGCTAATATGAGAGATATTTAATTTTATATAATTTATTTTGTGAAGGTCAAAGAAATGAACAAAGATTATTTTGGAGGTATAAAACTGCTTTGATTCATCTTCTTTTTAAAGAGGAATTGCTTTGTGTTTTTTTCCTTTAAAAGGAACAACATAAATATTTGCTATTTTATAATCACATCCATGTACCTCCCATTCTGAGTTATGGGCAATAATTCACACTCTATGCATCTGATAGCACTCAGCTCAAGGCCTCTCTCCTAACAATACATGACATATTTGGGTCATAACTCATGGCCTGCTGGGTCATATTGCTGAGTTTCACCATCATTTAGGATAGCTACCTTTGGTCACTAGGAACATAACAGGGACCCAAGAAACTCTTTTCTTTAATCTTAGTCCTTTTTGAGTCTTTCAGCTTGATCCTTTGGAAATGTTGAACTATATCCAGAATAAAATTTAGATTGTGTGAATGAATGCTTTTAGTGAGTAGGATACTTTGTCACAGATAGCTTTCTTCCTTCCTCTCTTTCTCTTTCTGTCTTCAGTGCAGGCAGTGGGAGCAATAGATAATGAGAACTGAATTTAGTGAAAGGGTGAAGATGAAAATAGCCATTCTAATCACATTCTGCCTCAAGTTCTCAGGTGCCTGAAATTTATGACAAACCATTCAGCAAATCTCCAGTGATACATTTCCTTAACAGGAGGTATAAATCCATTGGCAGTTTCATTAATCAGACAAAGGGCTATGCCGTTATTGAAATAACTCCTCAAATAATTGCCAACTTGCCATGCTGTGACATCACTCCAAACAGAAGAGCTTCCGCGACTGATGATATAGCTCTGACAAATTAGCATTTCTGGCAATGAAAGATCATTTTTAGAAGAACCGTGTTTCAGAGGAGGTAGTTCTGAGAACTATTTCTCCACATAAGCAAGTTTTAAAAAAATGAAGTGATGATCAATACTTTGCTTGTCTGACATATGACTGGAAAAGGAGTTATATTGTGTTTTCCACTGAAATTTCTAATTTATTTTTGAACACCATGAAATGATTATAAAATTAATTTGTTCTCATGGAAAAAACAAATAGTGGAATGATGATGTTAAACATTTTTATTCTATTTTATATTTTATTACTAACTAGTTCTAATTCATGGAGCAAGACAGCTAGTCTCTTTTAACCCATTTTTCATATATAAATTGGATTAATGGTACTGATAGTATTTACATCCTGGCACTTTTTTGATAGTAAATATAAATTTTAAAAGTTTGGTTGATAAAGAAATGATTTCTACAGATTCTTGGCAGTTATCTTATGATGATGAATAATTTATAAGTAAGTATGGCAATAATAATTATTAATAATAATGATAATAATATGTAATATTTATTAGTGATACCTTGGCCTTTTCATTAGTTTTTTTAAGGTATTTAAATTCTGAAGAGATTGATAGGAAACTGACATGGTTTAATCAGTATTAGGGAACTAATGCTCTATCTTGAATAACACAAATATTTATTCCAATTATAATTTTAGGATATATTTGATCAATATTGGTTTATGTTTTGTCTTTGCCATCATGAATACTTGAAATTTCTATGGTTCTTTAATAAAATTATTGTACCTTCAATCATTCGTGTTAGTTATGTATAGACACAATCTTGTTGAAGTTCAATAGTAGCAAAATTTGGTTAGGGGTTAAAAAGATTTCCCACATAAAGGATAACTTTCATCATTAGCCATTTCAACACTACAATGGCACTATTGAGTCCTTGGTGTTTTTGTCCTACCACTATTCATCTTTTATTAAAATGTAACCTTAGATTACACTCTACCAATTCTCTCCTTTCCTCCTACTTATTGGTTGCTGTATGCTCATGAGGGAAGTTTTAACTGTCCTGCCTAGGTGTTTTATAAATAAATCTTATCCGATTTCATATGATCTATTGTTGCAGCATAATAATTTTTTTATTTCTTCCAGTTGTTTCTCTGTCATAGTCTCCACAGAAGCTTTTGTAAACTCTCAGGGTTATCCCTTGAAATCTGAAGAAACACAGTAATCATGCCATAGGAATGAGTTGACATAGATTCCTTAAAAGTAGTGATGTGAAACTCAAATGTAAAGTGGAGCTACTAATCCATACTTAAGGATCCCCTTGGGTCTCACATTCATTTAGTTTTAAAATATGTTATCTACATTTTATTTTACCTCTACAATTATCAATTGGACATTTCAAGCAGAATATCTTAGAGACAAATCGAATTCAACTTGGCAAAAACAGATGTCATTATCTTTTCAAACCAGGCTATTTCTAAAACTTTCTACAGTCCTCCTAGCTCTAGCAATTTCAGCATTATTCTTAACTTGTCACTCTCCCTTACCTCATATAATCCAATCAATTATAAAATCTTACTATTTCTTTCTCTACAATGTCTTTTCACATCCTGACCTGTACTCTCTATTCACACAGCTTCCATTTTAATTCAGATCCTTATCACTTCCATTATTATATCAGCTTTTAGTTAATATCCCTTGTCTTCTCTCATCCCACTATAATCCATCCTGCATACCACACCCAAAGTAACTTAACTTACATGTAAATCTGACCATATGAGCACCAAGTCAATAATCCATGCAGTTCCCATCAACAATCTTATCACACACACCTGCACACAAAAGGAAGCTATATTCTTGGGACTATTATCTTGTCTATATGACTAAAGCTTGTTCAAATCAAAGAATCCTGCAGATAAGGGACTCCCTCTTCCCCCAGCAGGCTTAGATGATACATTTTTGCTCTATAAATATGTTTGTGATCAAAGAACCTTCATGATCCTACATTAACCTACCCCATTCTTGGTATCCCATCATGCAGTTGCTGATGTAGATATAATACATATTCAAGTCTGTTCTGAGTTAGGATCTTTCCTAATTCTCTATATTCTGCCCTTCCTCTTTGTCTTTAAATGATACCCTTTACATACAACCTGCTGCTAGATAATTTTGATTTGCCTGTGTGCCTTTTTACAATGCTCTTTATGGCTGTGATAAGGCCTTTTTTGAGTTTTTCACATTCCGAATTGCTTTCCCAGAACTTGGTGCTTCATCATTGTGATTTCCTATTGGCTCTAAAATAATATTTAAACTTTTAAAAGTCTTTACAACCTGGATCTAATCTAACTTTCCAAGTTAATTTTATATTACTCCCCATTCTACATTTCATGATCTAGCCAAATGGCCCTACTCTCTGTTCCTTACACATTGTACTCCAATCTTACACCTACATGCCATGGCTTTAGCTATCCCTTTGCCTGAAATAGAATCCCACATCATTTCTACTTCATAGAATCTTTCTCTTTTTTCAAACTTAGCTGAATTTCTATATAAATTACTTCTCTTCCATCTGTTAGTGTCTCTATTTTCCAAACTACCCTGAACCTGACTACTTTTTATATTAATTTATATTAATTGACTACACTTTTTCTGTTATGTTTGTAGATGTATTTATCTTTCTGATCAGAATGTTAAGTTCCTTGTAAGTAGGGATTTTCTTATTCTCTAGTTACATCTTCAATACTTGGAATATAAAATCACTTAAGTGCTTTTCAGACAATTAATATAATAATATAAATGAGAATACCACTAAGAGATAGTTCAAATCAGGTTAAATTCAATGGTCAAACTTGGTCCCTGAATACATATGATGAAGCATACTTGC
This sequence comes from Sarcophilus harrisii, assembly GCF_902635505.1. Classification (NCBI taxonomy): domain Eukaryota; kingdom Metazoa; phylum Chordata; class Mammalia; order Dasyuromorphia; family Dasyuridae; genus Sarcophilus; species Sarcophilus harrisii. The sequence goes on from NC_045426.1 coordinate 108,873,866, forward strand.
CTGTTCTTGAAACTATAGAAACAAAATGCATTGAATCCTGTCACATATAGTTGTTTTCCTGAATTGTTTCACTAAACAAATTTTCTTTTGCTGCTAGGAAGAAACAGTAGCATGGAGATAACTAGGTCATATGGCAGAGAGAGAACTTGTTCTTGAGTCAGGAAGATTCCAGATAAAAAACATGAGTTGCAAACACTATCTGGCCAGGTGAATGTGGGCAGGTCACTTAACCTCATAATTTGCCTTAGTTTCCTTAGTTGTAAAGTAGAGATAATAATAATACCTACTTCTGAGGGTTGTTGTGAGAATTAAACAAAATAACTTTAAAATGCTTAGCATAATATCTGGCACATAGTAGGCACTACATAAGTGATGATAATAACTGATACAATTATTACTATTGCTGCTGCTGCCACCATTACTAATAGTGTTGTTGTTATTACTACTACAGTGGAAAGAATATTATATATAGAATCAGAGGATCAAAGTTTGAGAGTTAATTCTTCTTTTTATCTATATGAGCTTGGGTAGATCCTTTCACCTCTCTGTAGATTTGTTTCTTCATCTATAAAATAATGAGTTTGACTGTATGACTTCTACAGTCTTGTCCAATTTTGAATTTTTAAAATTTTATTATCTAAGACCAGTATAACTAAATGTAGGAGAAGAGGATAAACTAAAAATGATTGTAACATAAAATAAGACAAAACAAAAGAGGGCAAGACAAAAAAAACAAAATAAAAAAATTGTTGAAGAATTACTTTGTAAATTATAACTCTAAAATATTGATGAAGACAGAAACTAAATCTGTGATTTCACTGGTGTAAAAAATTCCCAGAAGAGAAACTTTTTTTTTTTTTTTTAACTGATGCAGGTCAGACACTGATCTTTATCCACTATATCCACTGCCTCAAAAATAGTGATGTTGATATTATTTGACTTTCAGGTCATATAACCAAATGATGAGATAAATTCCCCTCTCCTCCAATCTTTAAGACTTTTCAAAGCTCTCTAAAATAGAATTATTGAATATTAAAATTATCTTCTGTTGTATTTATTTTTGCTATAGATGTTGTTTCATTCTATTCTAGTTTGTCTACACTTGGGAAATAGTCCAGGGTTTGATACATCTGATCTAGGAAACCAAGAACTGTAGCCTAATAGCAATTCAATGAACTAACAGCAGAGATGACTAATCTCTAAAGTCTAATGCATTTAACAACAGAATACAACTTTATTCCACTCTCTCCTCCTAGCAAACAAAAGATTTTTCAAGTTGGCATAGTTTCACAATAAGGCTCTGTTTTGCAATGGAATTTAGTTAGAGGACTGAGGAACAAGAAGAATTGGTGCAGGATAGCTGTATGTTTGCAGGAAATACTACACTCTATTAAGCATGAGAGATAAAGATAAACATCTAACTGTTGTTAGTTTTGTCCTTTCAGGATTCACCTAGAGACAAAAACTTATGACCAACAAGGATGACTGATTGATCTGCTTATGTTCAAGGTGTTTAGCTGAGTATTTTTCATGAGATCATTTGAAATTTCAGTCTTTTTTATTTTGTTATATTCTTCATTTATCAATTTCTGTCTCCACCCACTTCATTGGTGATTTCCCTGAGGTCTGGACCTCAAAGTTATTTCAGCCTCTTTCAGCATGGGGAAAATCACCAATTCACAATCTTTTTCAACTCTTATATACAATCCTTTTCTTCTCTCATTAACTGACCTTGTCTGAAGACAACATTTAAGAACCTACCCTTATGGTCCCATGTCACATACCTTCAAAGTGATATTCAGGCCCATATCCATTCTAAATTAGTATTTGCTTTGCATCAAAGTAGCTGAAAATGAATGAACCATGAGAAAAAGAAACATCAAAGGGTTCTTATCTTCATCAGAAATGATATTTCTATTACTGTCTAATCCACCATGGAAATCAAGAGAAGCTGAGCAGCTGCCTGTATTTTAAATCATTATATGTATAGGCAAAAAGACTCTATGATGCTTGAGTAATATTTTCCCCTTTTGCTTTGGAGAGGAAAATTTATCCATATGCATATTCTGTCCATATTGAAATCATTTTAACCTCTGGGTGAATAAATGACTATTTCTTTTTCTTTGGGTGGGGAGGAGGAAGAAAGATGACTTTATAAAGAATGGAAAGAAGTTAATTTCAATTTCTTGAATGATGAAGCAGCTTGTATTTGGCTGCTTTAAGTTTTATTTGCTTTTCAGGAGGGGTTCAGCAAACAGTTCATTATACAGAAAACACAGAGACATAAGCTTCTCCCTATATTCAAAGCAAAACATGGTCATTTCACTGGACAGTAGAGCAGTCCCTCCATTGTTTACTTCTATGTGCATCACTGCAAGATGATTATATTCTCTAAGGGTTGCCTTGGCACCTGAACATAAAGCATTCTCTTTGCACAGCTAACATTTGGGAGTATTTTTACTCATTAATCAATCAAATATGCACATCTTGGGGGCTCATGTCCTACAAAGTTTATAGGGCTGTAAATCTTAGTAAAAGGACACTAATAGTCTTTAGGATAGCATGATTATGAACATGTCATGTTCAGTTGCACATTGCAACAATCTCACATTCAGGAGATTCTGTATATGGAAAAGCAGTGGTTTCCTTACACTCTTCATGTTTCTTTTAACAATTAAAATAGATTAACTTTTAAAACATAACTAAACATGCATATATGATGAAATTAGAGGGAGAGGTAAATGAAGACAGAAAAGAAAAAAAAGAGAAAGTTTAAGGTCAGAAAAAGTGAAAACAGCATGAGCGTTAGAATCAAGATAAATTGGAATCTGAAGCTGTTTCTATCACACGAATCACTTTAGTTCTGAGCTTCAGTTTTCTCATTAATAAAATAGGAATCATAATAGGACCTATTTTATAAGCTTTTTTGGGACAATCAAATGATATATACTTGCAAAGTTCTTAACAAATCTCAATCTTATGTCCATGTTTTTGTTGGTGTTATTAATAAGAAATGTTTTCTTGAAGGAAGAAGGAGGAGAGGGCAGAGGAGGAAACTTGTACTCTGCAAAATGCTGTATAGTTTCTATTCTTCAGATAAACTTAGTAGATCACTAAATATGAATTTCTTAAAAGTAACTTCTGGAATTTCTGATGGCTAAAATCATGTTCCCCAAACAATAGTAATTTAGCACTTGCTAATATTTGTGAGATATGACCTAGTAATTATATTTACATATCAGAAACATTATCTTTCATAAACTAATAGACAACAAATTTCTATATTACAAATACAGACTTCAAAATATTCTTGAGAATTCAACTTGAATTCTCCTAAAATCAAGGTATTATCCTAGATTGAATTCTGGCCCATAATTGCCCAGTTATAATGATGATTTATGAAAATTTTAATATAATGTTTGTAATAGAGGTAATCATATGAAATACCCACAATATCCATAGCACTTTAAATGAAAAGCTTTCAAAATACAGAGATCTAGCACAACAGACCAAACTTATGTGGGAATAGTAAATATCTCCATCACTTTAATGAGTCTGATATTAGAGTTGTTTCTAGAATGTTTTCAATAAGCTTAAAGAAGATAAGCTTGCTTCTGATTGTTATCATTAAATTTCAAAAATGAAGTATTTTCTGCTTCTTCAACAATATACAGACTCTTAACTATAAGAAATAATAGTATGAGCAATGTATGGCTGTGGGAATTGAACTCTAAGTGAAACTGAGTGCCACATAATCAATGCTTTTGAATTATGGTGCTAGAGAAAACTTTTGAGAGTCTTTTGGAAATCAGGGAGATAAAATCAATCCATACTTAAATTAATTCAGACTATTCTTGAGGTCAAACACAGAAGCCAAAGCTTAATATTTTGGCCACATAATGATAAAATAGAGTGCGCTGGGAAAGACCTTGATGTTAGAAAGACTGATGGCAAAAGGAAAAGGTGTCAGTAGATGATTAGATGGATAGAAAGTATCACTGAAATAATGAACATAATCTTTGTGAGATAGAGGAGGATAGAATGATCTGGTGTATATGACTGAATAACAACAACAATAGCAGAAGAAAAACTAACTACAGGATTATTTCTATCTGACAAAAAAGATGGTGCTGATAGTGGTGATCATCATAGCAAAGATGGCCATGGCAGAGTGAATATAGAACTAACCTTGAGGTTAATAAACATCTTATTAAGTCTTAATTCTCATACATTCTAGGTCTATAGTTGTAATGACCGCACTCGCACCCAGGACACCCCAGAATCAGCTGGAGTCAGGATAAGCAAAAGTCCTCAATCTTTATTTTCAGTCCCCTTATGCAAGATTGAACAGGATGGAAGCAGAATCTCTGTAAGTGCTTTCTCACTTGTCTATTGCAGAGCATGCATATCCCTGACTAGCTTTACTCCACACCCTCGTCCTTCCTACAATCCTCTATACACCAATCATTGAGCCAGCATAGGATAGTGGGAAGGGCCATTTTCCAAGCATATGCCCATAGAGTATCGTCCAATCAGAAGTTAGCCTCAAGCTCTTGGAAGTCCTTACCTCAGTGCATTGAATTCAATAGTTTCAGACATCTACATATGGTAATAGCTAAGTGGCATTCCTCAGAATGCCAAACAGTTCTCTAAGACTTTAAGACGCTAAGACTCTAAGACATCTATAAAAACAAAACTTGAGAGTAAAAACATATTATTATTACATTTGAAAGTTCAAAAAGTGCTCTGCCAATAGAAATTCTGAAAAGTAAGCACTTCAAGAATTATTTTCATTTTACACAATAAGAAATTTAGACTCCAGGAAGTTGAACTTGACCATGAACATCTAATTATTAAGTATCTGAACTGGGAATCTAACTCAGGTGTTTTGACTTGTCTTTTTTGTAATGGTGCCATGCTCATAAAATACTTGTCAAGAAATATGATATTTAAGAAAGTAGTATTTTGTGGTAACAAAGTCATGTTTAGGCCAAATATAGGCTTTACAAAAGCAATAGACATAAATAATGTGTTATCATAAGGGAAGAGTGAAAAGGTTAATTTCTTCTGCTTGTTTTTTGAATACATTATGTAGTTCAAATCTACTCTGATGGAAAGCTCTTGTTTCATGAAATTATCCCCCACTGACTTGTGTTTAAGGGATACCAGATGCTTGGGGGAATAGTAGTTATACACTTGACTTTTATGCAAAAAAAAATGGCAGTTTGGCCTATCAAGTGAATAATTACTGTCAGATTCATTAAAAAAAAATTCTGAAAAATCACAAGTGAAATTCCCTACTTTGTCAAGGGAATGCTGAAAACTTTTTCTTAATCTTCTTTTTATCCTTTCTACCTTTAACCATCACTGAAAGGTAAGTTATTTGTGTTTGATTCCTTTGTTTGATTTGATTTAGGATTCCTTTGTTTGATTCCCACACAGTTGTTACTTTTGGCTGATGGAGTGCTTTTACAACAGTGACTTACAGTGACTTTTCCCAAGGTAAAATCATAGCAATATGCAAAGGAATCAGGTAGGAACATCTGCCCTTATTTAGAAGAGAAATATGTTCTTTTCAGGGTTTCTGAAATTCCTGCAGATAAATTAGATACTTCTCATGCTTTATTATCTAGAAATCCAAACTTTGACATTAAAGACCTGAATCATGCTGTTCCTTATGACTAGAATTCTTTTCCTTCCTATTTCTACATGTTGGATTCCTATCCATGCTTTCAAGTTTAATTCAAAAGTCATTGCTTTTATAATTTTTTCTTAATTCATACAATTAATAGTGACCATTTTCCTGAGACCTCATCTAGCATTCAATTTATAATTCTATTACCTTTACTAAGTACTATTGTGATTAGCAGGCAGCAACTTATAACCAATGAAAAAGTTTTAAAAACAGGAAAAAAATGTCATTGAGCAATTTTCAGGTAGGAAGAGTGGCTTAGTCAGATGGTATAAGTACTGGCCAGTCAGAATAATTCACTGACACATTCCCTATGACGTAATAGAAAATGACTTAGGCTTCTAGCATAATAACAGATCACCTATGGAAAACTTTTAGCAACATAGACAAGAGTTATACACAGTGGTGAGGTACATTTTCATGTTTGGAAGGAAATTCTAAATCAGTGAAATCACAAATCCATTTGAGTATTGTGTATATTATGCATTGTAGTTGTTATTTAACTAGCAATTAGTTTTAATTAATTAATTTAATAATTAGTTATTATTTTGTTTACTGTCTGTACCACAAAGTAAACTACTCAGGGGCAAGCTCCCCATTTCATTTCAGCTTTCATCTCTTAGCACTTAGCACAGTGGTCTTCTTAAAATATGTATTTGATGTTTCTGGTGTAGGTAGACTTCTCTGTTAGAATAAGGATTAGTCTAGTCATTGTGTTATCATTGTTCTCTAATTATAATGGAAAATCTTATCATTTTGTCAATGTTTGAAAATGACTATTCTTTTAAAATATATCAAAGCTATCTCCAGTGGTATTGATGAAGACAAGACAAGCAAATATTACTTGTCACATTTGCAATTGAAGAAGGTGTTATTAATCACACCTTTAGGTCTACTTATCTTCTTTCTAAGACAAAAATGTGTTATTAAGATACCTGCATTTCATTCTAACAATTAAGTATATACTATACCATTGACTCTCATTCTTTTATTCTGGGTTTACTTTTATACTGGTGATTATCTAACCATCAATCACTGCCTTTATAAGTTTGATTATTTAGGTAATAAAATGTGTTATTTAAGTAAATTCCTAAGATTTTTTTGCCTTCACAAAAATATAGCTGTCTTTTTGATTTTTTAATCCCCACCCGTTTCATTTTTAAGTCTTGATTTTTTTTTGCTTACTTTGAGGCTCATCTTCTCAAGCAGACCTCTTTCATTTTTTCTAGTTCTCAATGCTCTTTTTCATGAAATCATCTTATACTGGGGGGAGGAGCCAAGATGGCAGAGAAGGCACACACGACTTTCTAAGCTCCGCTCATTCCCCTCACAATCAACTATTAAATTCAGTCTCAAAAATAGCACTTCACTGCTTAAATTCATGAAGATTAGAAGCACTACAATTTACCAGCAAAGATAGTCAAGAAAGGTTTGTCCTGAGGTGCCAGAAACAGACTAGCCCAGACAGAGAGAGACTAGCGTCCTGAGCAGACCAAGGGCAGGGGTGATCTCTATGGCTAGAGAAGTTATAGAGATGACTCTGCTATTTCTGCTATAGGCTAACTGCTCTGCCTTGATTACAAAGCAGCAAACTGGCAGAGAAATTAAAGCCTAAAAAATGCTAGAACCTAACAAGATCTGGCTGTAACACTCAAACTCGGAAGTGACTCAGGCAGACTGTAACACAGCCCTGCAGCCTGACAGGTGTGTAGTGGTATCTCAGAGTTGATTGACTCCAATTTATAAGACATCAAGACATTCTCCAATTGATAAATAGTCAAAGGATATGAACAGACAATTCTCAGATGAAGAAATTGAAACTATTTCTATCCATATGAAAATATACCCCAAGTCATTATTAATGTGAGAAATGCAAATTAAGACAACTGAGATACCACTACACACCTGTCAGATTGGTTAGAATGACAAGGAAAGATAATGCGGAATGTTGGAGGGGATGTGGGAAAACAGGGACACTGATACATTGTTGGTGGAATTGTGATTACATCTAGCCATTCTGGAGAGCAATTTGGAACTATGCTCAAAAAGTTATCAAATTGTGCATACCCTTTGAACCAGCAGTGTTTCTACTGGGCTTATACCCCAAAGAGATACTAAAGAAGGGAAAGGGACTTGTTTGTGGCAGCCCTGTTTGTAGTGGCTTGAAGCTGGAAAATGAATGGATGCCCATCAATTGGAGAATGATTGAGTAATTTGTGATATATGAATGTTATGGAATATTCTTGTTCTGTAAGAAATGACCAGCAGGATGAATACAGAGAGGATTGGTGAGACTTACATTAACTGATGCTAAGTGAAATGAGCAGAACCAGGAGATCACTATATACCTCAACAATGATACTGTATGAGGATGTATTCTGATGGAAGTGGATTTCTTTGACAAAGATATCTAATTCAGTTTCAATTGATCAAGGATGGACAGAAGCAGTTACACCCAAAGAAAAAACACTGGGAAATGAATGTAAACGGCTTGCATTTTGCTTTTTCTTCGCAGGTTGTTTTTACCTTCTGAATCCAATTTCTTCCTGTGCAACAAGAGAACTGTCCAGTTCTGCACATGTATATTGTATCTAGGATACACTGTGACATATTTAACTTTTATAGGATTGTTTGCCATCTGGGGGATGGGGTGAAGGGAGAGAAGGGAAAAGTCAGAACAGAAGTGATTGCAAGGGATAATGTTGTAAAAAAAATTACGCAGGCATGGGCTCTGTCAATAAAAAATTATAATAAAATCATCTTATACTTATTTTTTCTGTGTAAATATTATATCATCCTACCCTACTCTCCAGTAAAATGAATTCCATAAAAATTGAAAATATTTTTCTTTTTTTTTTCTTTGTATCTTCCGTTCTAATTGTATGGTGCTAAATAAATTATAATTTTTAGGTTTTAATTATATAGACTTCATTTTAGTTCTTTATTATTTAATAATGATCTCCAAAATAACATCAAGAGAATGTTTGCATGTTTTAGTGTCTTTTCACATGGGCATGGACAACAGAATTTGGAAGAATAATAAGGATTTAATTTTTTTTTGAGAAACTGAAGGAATGATATGAAAAAATGGGCTGGATTTAGTGAGGAAACATTCTAAATAGACAATAGATAAAAAAAATCAAATTCTAAAAATAGTAAAGAAAGGAGATCTGAGGGGTTTTACGATGATTCACAAACCAAACTGTTGTTTGATTCCTGTTTACAAACTGAGTACATCTGCTATAAAATTACCCACTTCTTTGGAATGATTTCCCTCAGAACACTTGGGCATATAAAGTTTTGAGCTTCACAATGCAATAATTGGATTTAAATTGGTGGGGATAGTGTTGCTTGGAAACTTAATTTCTGGAGTTAGTTTTAACATCATTATTGATATTTCATATTCTTCCTTGTATCAAGTAAGCTATTTTTCCCTCCCACTGGCAACCCCTCCTGGCAGAAATTCACAGATGTTGCTTCCTGCTGTGTAGAATTGGTATTGAATATGAAAGCACATTCACACACATTCACACACACACACACACACACACACACACATAAACACACACATTTAGTTTCAAGGTAAATTGCAGAGAGGGAAACAAATTGGAAAAGCAAAAACAAAAAATCAAACTTTGGTATATGGAAAGAAACAACAAGACAAATAGGATGTGGGTCATAGTCAGATGATAAACACTGAAAAACAGCATCAGCTGGGGCCCTATAGCAAGGCCATCTGCTAGAGGAAGCAAGGGACCAAAACCCTGAAGATCTGATCCTTTGACAAATTCTGTCTTGGGCTTTGATTATTTTAGCTTCTAACTCAAACAATATGACTGTTAAATATTTCACTGGAATTTGAGGAGGGCTCGTGGGAACAATTGGTATGGTGGCAATGCCGTGGAGATATTCTCCTATAACTCCAAAGCATTATTCTGACAGAAATGTTAAAGTTTTCTTCTTCCTGCCTGGTATCTAGTCAACCTAATTATCTTTTCCACCTTGGAATTTTATAGTTTTTGGCTAGATAAAAAAGGGTGAACAGCTTTTTCTTGCCTGATTCAACTCTAATTATTGTTTCTCTCTCTTTGACAAATTACTTATTTCTTATTCTTACTCTTCACTGACCTATCTTGCAAGATTTTCTCAGTTTCTGCCTCAGGCCTATATCATCTCTTGGGTGCTACTATGTAAATGTTCTTGATAAAGAACATGTTTAAAGAATGAATTATGACAATGAATTTATTGGTGAAAAAGCTCCTCAAAGCTTAATAAATAAAGAACATTCATTTGCAAATTTATTTTTAAAAATCTATATCATTTCCCTTTGGCAAAAAGATTCCTTTCTATTTGTTGAATATGTAGAATATGAATAACAGCATCAGACTTATTTTGATGACATTTGTGAAACTTTCTTTTGCTTGTTTATATCAAATATATATGTTAGAAATATGAGGACTAGACAAATGTTTTTAAAGTTATTTTATTGATATCTTTCAAAGGCTTTAAGCCTTTTATATTTCCTAGTATATTATTCTACTTTCACCCAAACAGCCATGATATATCATAAAGTATGAATTAAAAAGTATGAAAAAAATTGTAACAGTTTAAAAAAATAAACAGCACATCAATAAAATCTAATGATATAAACCACAGCTCTCACTCATGGACCATCCATTTCTATTGAGGATCAAGGAAAATTTCCAACTCAAATTTATGGAGAAAGTAATCTTATTAGTGATATGAAAGTTAAATGGTTGTGTTTTGTCTTATTTTTGTTATGGCAAAACTATCTTAAATCATGAAGTTTCTGAACTGTGACGAATCATTACCAGTTATAAATGCCAGTCTTAGCACTAACTTTTATTAGATAACCAAAGAAAAGACTGACAAGTTCCTTTATGCTCTTCATGAACATACATTGCAACAATCTGTGATTGTATCAGTGTGGAAACTCCTTCCATTGGGGAAAGTTTCCAACATTCCATACCTTAGTAAATAGGCTTTAGAAATCGCTATGGCCAAAACCCTTTAAACATTCATCATCTGGTGGTGATACTTTGTGTGATTATTCCTTTACCTTAATCATAACTGGAACATTAAACCTAAAGTCTGTCACTGGGCCCATAGTGAGTCTTTTCATTTTTCTAGAACTTGCCTAAACTTGAGCTCTGTTGAAACAGATTTTGAGAATTCAGTTTTAATTACATACCAGAATGATGCATTTGGGAAATTCTCTCTCTCTCTCTCTCTCTCTCTCTCTCTCTCTCTCTCTCTCTCTCTCTTTCTCTCTCTCTCTCTCTTTCTCTCTGTGTGTGTGTGTAGAAGCCATAAACATAAAGATATGGAGTAATTTAAATCCATGAATAATATTTTAGTGAAATTAATAACAGAATTATAACTTTCACACCAAACAGTTCCCTTACTTCCCAAGAACCTTGGGAGAACAACCAAGTAATTAGAATAATGCATTTTTTTAACAGCAAGAATTAAATATAGCATATAATTTTGCTTTTAAATAGTAGACTAGGATTTTTTGATTGCCTCTCAAAACCACAGTTTCCCTATCTAACAAATGAGAGAATGATCTTTAAGATACCTCTTACCATACAAAAACCTAATACCTTTACAATGGACTACTTGGTTTTCAGGACTGAAGTGATGTTATGGAAAGAAATTATACTTTTCCTTAAGTTTTGTCAACTCACCTTTCCCTCAAGCATTGTTAGCACATCTTGCCCCTTTCTATCTCCATAGTAATTTATACTTCTAGCTATTTTTTCTGATTTCTTTTTCTCTCTTGTTAACATTGGATTTAAAGGTAATGCCTCTTCTAGGTATAACATTTAAATATTTTATTCAAATTAGACATAGATCCGTTTCTGGAAGTAACACTTCTTGCCTTGACATTATTCTATGAAACATGTATGATAAAGCCAGTCTTGAGATCTGTGCATGTGTGTATATTTATCTGTGTATTTGTGATATATATATATATATATATATATATATATATATATATGGGAGAGTGTGTGTGTGTGTGTATGTGTGTGTGTGTGTGTGTGTATTTGTGTATGCAAGGGATAGTATATGCACTATCACACACCAGGCACTTGGTGTCAATTCAGCACCGTATCTTTTTAGTTGATTGTTATGTGGGCTATGGTAGATTTTTAAAATCATTAATTGAGGCTTAATTGGGTTTATCAAATTTTAATTACTCAAAATTGTGGAAAGATGGAGAAGGGTCCATTCAATGGATCATTTTTAAATGTTAAACTTTTAAAACTGAGTTTTCATTATTTGGAGATTAACTAAATATTATAAATTATAATTTATATATATATAATATACATATAATGAATTGCAAATATTGACAATTAGATAAAACAGATACAATTGATTCTACTATAATAAATAGGAAAAAGGAATCAAACAAATTCATGTTCATTAGAGACTCACAGCAAATAAATATATTCATTAGAAGGATGTAATTGAGAAGGGGAAATGTGGGTTGGGAATTGTGCAATTGGATGGAAAAAACAGGTAGGATTAATTAGTGAAAACCCGAAGGAACTCGATCTTATCCTTCCCTATCTTTAAATGGAAGCTGATTCTGTATCAACCAGAAAGAAGAATATATTCTCATTATATAACTCTGAAAAGTCCCTAGTGCAATAAAAGGAGAGATGCACATAAAAAAGGCAAAAGGAGATATGCTTGGAAGAAACAAAAGGATAGAAAACAATTAGCATTCACTAGCCTTTTCTAAGTACTTCTCATCCTTGATTTATTTGCAGTATTTAGCTCTTTGAAATTTTCAGCTTCCCTATGACTTGACCCAACATTGTCAAAGACAATTTGTATCTAGATTCTAAGAGTGACTGAAAAGTCCGCATCTGAACCAATAGCACCATACCTTTTCCTCACCCAGACATCCCAATGCTAAAATATATTTCCAAGGAAGTCATTTATTAAAAGAAATATAACATTTAGCAAAAAAATATGGAATGCATTTTTGTGATTACAATAATACAAGAAAGTAGAATGGCTAGGCAAATTGTAGTCCATGAATATAATGAAATATTACTATGATGTTAAAATTGATAAATATACAGAAACATATTACTACTTACATGCAGTGATGAAAAGAGAATTAAGTAGAACCAGAAAAACAATATGTGTTATATATATATATATATATATATATATATATATATATGATTATATATGTAATTCCAACATTGAAATAGAAAATAATATGAAATTTAAATAACCAAGCTTGGTCCCAATGAAGAACTATAATAATTAATCTCCTTCTAGTTTAGAACTGAAGATCAATTAACTATTATTTAATAGCATAAAACTTTAGACACATAAAGGGATCTCAAAATCAATTTGATAATGAAGAAACTGAGACCCTGCAAAAGAGTGTGTGAAGTAGGATATAGGTGTAGAAAGCTCCATGTAAAATTAAGTTTGGTTGATGTGTTGGTTGGATTTACGTAAATTATTTTTCTTTATCTTGTAATTTGTATGATGGATGAACCTTTAGGGAGGGGAGGAAATAAGATGGATATCATAGGGGATATTAGTGATTAAAAGATATAAAAATAGTTTTAAAAATTAAAAATAAATTATTAAATCACAGTTTTATTATCTCATTTTTGTTTTTCTTCTTTAAATACTTCTTCCATGTTTCTAATACTCCTTTCTCCTTCATTTAATTGTTTTTAGTAGGCTGCAAGTAGTTTGCAATTATGAAAGAAAATTAAACACACAAATCACCATAAAACAAAAAAGGATAATCATAGATATACAAATGAATTTAAAAGAGTGAGAAAATAATATTAATTAATAAAATCATGAAGGACTTCTTAGAGGAAGTGATTATTGTTTTTCCTTCACTCTTAAAAAGGATCATGATATCAGGAAGGTTAGCTATGACTTATAAATGAGTTACATTTGAATGAGGTAGGGCTGTGCAAGATCATCAGTGCTGGAATCCTTACAAAGTATTAAATCATTAGAATTGATAGAGACAATAATTATCTAATTTAGCATGGTTCGGTATGATTGATCTGATCCTACAAGGAGATGTTATGGGCCAGAACTTGAAACAAGGTACTAAGTGGAATTGAGGAGACAGTGTTTAAATCTAGATTAGAACTGTTTTAATCCTACAACAAATAATGGTTTCCCAGTTATATAATGATTGGTACATGCTCAGTGTACAGCATATAAGCAAAAAGCTCTCAGGGCCAAAGAACACTCTGGGAGATACAGAAGCCCACTCTTGGAGACAGAGTCAGATTCATTCCATTTTCCACCTTTGTTCAGGCTGGAGGCTGAAGGACAAACCTTTGGATTTGGAGACATTTGGAGAGAGCTCTTTGAACCAAGGAGAGAGATAGGTTTCTATTAAAACTAACCGGGCCCAAGGAAAGAGACAAAACTGGGAAGGAGAAAATAAATGTTAAGATTTTATCAGCTGGCTACATTTGAGGTGATTATTACTTTGAACCAAAATTAAGGCTGCCTCCAGAAAACCTCCCCAAGAAACCTGCTCCCAGAGAGAATATATTATCCCAGAGAGAATATTATAAAAAAGAAGAGTACATCACACACCAGCCTTAATCTTTGTATCAAGCCATCTGGGTCCGGTGGAAAGATACAGCTCAAGATGGCTACAGATGGCCCTGATATAGTGGGAGATTGGCCTTTTTAAGTTAGGGTCTTTCTTGGGTCTCAGTTTGTCTGAGGCAATACCCATTTAGTGATTAAGGTTAGGTAAGAAATCAGTTAAATCAAAGTGTTTACCTTCCCAGGGAAAGAAAAAAAAAGGAGATAATTTATAACTTAAAAATATATATTTTATCTATAATTGAAAAAATATGAAAAAACATTTTTAAAAAGGAAACATCTGGATTATTACATAAAATAGATGTTGCTTCTATCACTTTTTTCTTTGTGTGTATGTACATACATAAATACTTAGATGAATATATAATATGTATGTATAATTATAATTGCATACATGTATAAACACATTGATATACCTTCACACACATGTACACATACACACATATATTTATATAGGTTTCTAGACAAAATACTAGTTCCTTCAAGAAAGAAACTATTTTATTTTTTCTCATTTTATCCCAGGTTTGACATATAGCAGTCACTTAATAAGAAGTGGGATCGAACTTGATAATGAAATGCACATGGAATTTCAACAAGTTAAGATGTGGGGAAGCCATTTTACTTATTAAAAAAAACACAAATGAATGAAGTCATAAAGATGGAGAAAATCCTAGATATGTTCCAGTAATCTTTTTTGTGTTACTGCCTCTGCCCCTCCTCCTTCTTCCTCCACCCATGAAGGGTTAATTGAGGGTGGAGGGTCATGAGATGGGGAATGCCCTAATGGCTTCTGCTGTGAAGCACCACACTCAGAATTCTATTTGACTCCATTCTTATCTGATTCTTCATCCTTTTCACCCAGAGTGTCTGGGTTCTCCCTCTCCTACTCTTTCTTCTTTTTCCTTATTCTATAATTTATATAATTTCCTAAAGCCAGTTGTATTAAGTTGTATGTATAAAGTGTTTCTTTGGAAATTGAGTCAGGTCCATTATCATTGTAGTATTCACATAGTTGCTCTCCTGCTAATTTCCACTTGTCTAGATTTAATTCTTTTTCCTTAGAGAACCAAGGAGATGTGTACTGTAATGCTTCTAAAAGTTCAATGATCTGCTCCCAAGTTACAATCAAATCTTGGCTTTTAATGAGTTTAACCAAGTTTTTGACAAATTTTCCTTGTGATGGCGAAATCTCATGTCTAAACATTTGTCCCTTTTAAACTGGAATATTATTTTAGCCATTTACAAAGTTTCCTTCTTGTACTTACCCTAAATTCTAGGTCAGGGAGACTTTTTCACTGAACTCAGGATAGGTCACCCCATAACAATTGGTAACATTTTTTTTTCTAAATTATACTGATTAGTAGTTGCCATTTATAATTTATCATAAATATAATACTTGTTATAGTATAAAATGTTCTCCTGGTTTTGCTCACTTTATTTTGCATCAGTTAAAATGCTTTCCTTCTAATATTATTAGCATTCATTTCTTTGAGCAAAATCTTGTTTAATTTATTGTAATTAAAATTGTCCATTTTAATTCCTCTAATCAACTATCTCTTGTTGGTCATAAATTCTTCCTGATTCATAGGTCTGTTTGGCAAATTTTCCAATGCTGTACTAATTTACTCTTTATATAACTTTTTATGTACAAATTATTTATACATTTTAATATATGATGTGAGATGTTAAATCTCTGCATTGTTTCTGGCAAATTGCTCTCTAGTATTCTCAGCAATTTTTGTCAAGCGGTGAGTTCTTACATTCAAAGTTTGCATTTATGGTATAATACTATTGCATATTATGTACCCGATGTATTTCATTGATTCAGCACTTTATTTTTTAGTCAACATGAGATTGCTTTGATTAATGCTTCTTTATAAAACAAAGTGAAATCTCGTACTGCTTGTATTTCTGTCACATATGTTTTCATTGATTCCCTTATATATTTGAGGGTTTTTTTCTTCCAAAGGAATTTTTTGTCTTATTATTATCATTGCATAAAATAATTCTTTGGTAGTTGGATTGGTATGACACTGAATAAGTAAATTAACTTAGGTAGAATTGTCATTTTTGTTATATTGGCTTGGCCTGCTCATGAGTAATTACTATTTCTTCAGTGGTTTAGATCTATATTTATTTGTGTGAATGATGTTTTGTAATTGCATTTATGTAATATCTGGGTTTGGCTTAGCTGGTAAACTCAAATATTTTATGTTGTCTGCATTTATTTCAAATGGAATTTATCTCTTCTTGCTGGGTTTTATTGGAAGTATATAGAGATGCTGATGATTTATGTGAGTTTATTTTATATTCTGCAACTATGCTAAACTTTTTTCATTGTTTCAACTTTTTTTTAATGTTTAAGTATAATATTAATCATTTGCAAAAAATGATAGTTTTGCTTCTTCAATGACTATTTTAATTATTTCAATTGCTTTTTCTTTTATTACTATAACTGACATTTCTAAATAGTATATTGAATAATAGTGATGATAATGGAAATTCTTATTTTACCCTTGTTCTTATTGGGAAGAATTCTAGGTTATATCTTTTACAGATAAAATTTATCCTCTTTTTAGATTGATAGTACTTATCATTTTAAGGAAGACTCCAGTTATTGCTATAATTTTTAGTGTTTTTAATGAAAATGAGTGTTTCATTTTGTCAAAATATGTTTCTTCATCTATTGATATATGTAAAGGGCAGAAACTATGAGAAGATGTACTTGAATCAGACAATCAAGCACTTAAGGCTAATTACCTATTCAATATAAGACAATAATTCTATTAGCATATGTTTGGAAAAATGGCTCTTCTCTCTGGTGCTTACTCAATGTTTGGGGTTAAGATAATCTTAGGCAAGTATTAGAGGGTGGGATGACAGTGGCCAGAGACTCAATTGGCAGTAAGACAAGGAGGAGAAAAGTGAAGATTCTGGACTCCAGAATCAAGGAGAGATCTTTGGCAAAACTCCTGGCAGTTTGCCTGCTTCTCCCCCTAAAGACCAAGGACTTTTACTTATCCTGACTCTGCATGATCCTGAGGCCTCCAGGGAGCTAGCCCAGACTTAACAGATATAAACAATTAACTTTTGTTCATTTTGTTATTTATATGGGCAATTATGCTTATGGTTTTCCTGATATTAAACTAGCCCTGCATTCCTGGTATAAATCCTCCCCAGTTATACTATCCTTTGGATATATTCTTATAGTTTCATTGTTACAACTTAAAAATAATCTTTCAATTTTTAATAAATTTGACAATCTGACCCAAATTTTTATTTATCTGTTTTTGCTCTCCGTTGTTTGTTTATCAAAACAATATTGTGTCATAAAAGAAATGTTGTAAGATTCTTCTTTACCTATTTTTTCAAATAGTTTATTTAGTATGAGGATTAATTTTTCCCTAAATGTTTTATAGTATTTGATTTTAAATTCATCTCTTCATACATAATTTTTAAGGGCACTTATTTATGATTTGTCCTTTGAATTACTGATTGTTTAGAATTGAATTATTTAGTTTCCAATTAATTTCATTCCATCCTTCTATGTTCTTTTGCAGAAGGTAATTAATTTCATTATGATCTGAAAAGGATTCATTTAGTATTTTTGCTTTTCTGGATTTGTTAAGGTTTTGGGGTTCTAATACATGGATCAATTTTTGTGAAGGTGTCATGCACAGCTGAGAAGATATCCACTTTTTTATTCCTATTCATTTCTTTTTACAGGTTTATTATATATTAAAATTTTCTAAGACTTAGTTATCTATTTCTTATTTATTTTATGGTTATATTTATTTTAACTCTGAGAGAATGTTGATGCTTCTTACAAGTATAGTTTTACTTTCTAGTTCAAATAATGTATTTAAGTTTTCCTTTAAAAATATGGAAGCATACCACTACACACCTATCAGATTGGCTAGAATGACAGGGAAAGATAATGCAGAATGTTGGAGGGGATGTGGGAAAACAGGGACACTAATACATTGTTGGTGGAATTGTGAATACATCCAGCCATTCTGGAGAGTAATTTGGAACTATGCTCAAAAAAGTTATCAAACTGTGCATACCCTTTGATCCAGCAGTATTACTACTGGGCTTATACCCCAAAGAGATCTTAAAGAAGGGAAAGGGACCTGTATGTGCAAGAATGTCTGTTGCAGCCCTCTTTGAAGCAGCCAGAAACTGGAAACTGAGTGGACACCCATCAATTGGAGAATGGCTGAATAAATTGTGGTATATGAATATTATGGAATATTATTGTTCTGTAAGAAATGACCATCACATGTATACTTATTGTGTATCTAATTTATATTTTAATATATTTAACATCTACTGATCATCCTGCCATCTAGGGGAGGGGGTGGGGGGGTAAGAGGTAAAAAATTGGAACAAGAGGTTTGGCAATTGTTAATGCTGTAAAGTTACCCATGCATATATCCTGTAAATAAAAGGCTATTAAATAAAAACCAAAAAAAAAAAAAAAAAAAAAAAAAAAAAAAAAAAAAAAAAAAAAAAAGAAATGACCATCAGCATGATTTCAGAAAGGCCTGGAGAGACTTACATAAACTGATGCTGAGTGAAATGAGCAGGACCAGAAGATAATTATATACTTCAACAACAATACTATATGATGATCAGTTCTGATGGACCTGGCCATCTTCAGCAATGAGATGAACCAAATCAGTCCCAATGGAGCAGTAATGAATTGAACCAGCTACACCCAGCGAAAGAACTCTGGGAGATGACTGAGAACCACTACATAGAATTCCCAATCCCTATATTTTTGTCTACCTGCATTTTTGATTTCCTTCACAGGCTAATTGTACACTATTTCAGAGTCCAATATTTTTTATACAGCAAAATAACTGTTTGGACATATATACTTATTTTGTATTTAATTTATACTTTAACATATTTAACATGTATTGGTCAACCTGCCATCTAGGGAGGGAGTAGGGGTAAGGAGGGGAAAAATTACGGGGGTCCTCAAACTTTTTAAATAGGGCACCAGTTCACTGTCCCTCAGACTGTTGGAGGGCCGGACTATAGTAAAAACAAAAACTTTGTTTTGTGGGCCTTTAAATAAAGAAAATTCAAAGCCCTGGGTGAGGGCGATAATCATCCTCAGCTGCCACATCTGGCCTGTGGGCCGTAGTTTGAGGACCCCTGAATTGGAACAAAAGATTTGGCAATTGTCAGTGCTGTAAAATTACCCATGCATATATCTTGTAAATAAAAAGCAATAAAAAAATAAAAAATATGGATGCAATGACATTTGGTACATATATGCTTTGTTGATATAATTTTATTGTCTATAGTTCCTTTTAGCATGTTGTAGTTTTCCTGCTTAGCTCTGTTCATTAGGATTATTTTTCCTTTTGCTTTGTGGGAGATCATGTTTGCTATGCCACCTTTTTTTTAAACCTCATTTGAACCTTGATATATAGTTCTCCAGTCCCTTGTATTCATGCTTAGGCCTCTCTGTTTCAAGTGTATTCCTTTTTTAAATAACATATTTTTGGATTCTATTTTTAATCTCTCCTACTAGTTCCATTTTATATGTAAATTCATTCCATTTCTATTCACAATTGTGATTACTAACTCTCCATTTCCTTCCATTCTATTTTCTTTTGTTTATCCTCTCACTTTCTTTTTATCTTGTCTTTCCTCTAAATTCTGCTTTACCTTTGACCACTGTCTTCTTTTATCTGTCCAATTTTTTTTTTTATCACATCTTACCCCTCTATCTCTCTTTTTTTGAAAATCTTTTCCTTCCCTACTTCTCTGTTGGGGAAGATAGATTTCTACATATTATTGAGTTTGCATTTGTATTCTTTATCTCTGAAAAAATTTAATGAATTTTAAGCATTGTCTCACCCCTTTTATTTCTATTGTAAATTATTTTCCTTGTATAGTTCTTTTATATGAGGCAACATTCTTGTTTCTTTTGCTCTCCTCCCCCTTTTCCAGGAGAACTAATTTTTTTCTTTTCCTGCCCATTTTTTTAAAGCATCATCCTTACATAGCTGACACAGTTCTCATACCCTCTTTCTATATAGAATTTTTTATAACTATCTAAATAATAATACAGTTCTTAAAGCTACATGAATAACTTTTCCATATAGGCAAATAACAGTTCAACTTTCTTGAATCCATTATGGTTTATCTTTTACATTTACCTTTTCATGCTTTTCTTGAGTCTTGTATTTTAAAGTAAAATTTTCAATTCAGATCTAATATTTTATTTAAAAATACTTCAATTTCATAATATAAACATTTTTTCCTTGAAAGACTATATTCAATTTCTGTAGATAAATTATTCTTGGTTGTAATCCCAGTTTTTCCAGAATTTTTTGCTTTAAAAATATCATTGTCCAAGTTCTCTACTCTTAACATTGTAACTGAATTCTGTGTGATTCTGACTGTGGCTTCATGATATTTAAATGGTTTCTTTCTGACTCCTTGAAGTATTTTCCCTTGTACTTTGGTGCTCTGGAATTTATCTATAATATTCTTGGGAGTTTTCATTCTGGGTTCTTCTTCAGTTGGAAATTAATGGATTCTTTCAATTTCTATTTTGTTCACTTGTTCTAGGATAAAATGATAATTTTCTTTTATAATTTATTGAAATATAATGTCTATGCCCTTTATTTGATGCTGACTTTCAGGTAGTATAACAATTTTTAAATTATTTCTATTCAAACTATTATTCTCCTGCAAATTACCCCTCAATATCCAGGCATCATCTTACGTTCAATTTTATAGCAAATAGTATGTTCAATTCTGGGGTATTCTGTGACTAGTACTTGATCATATTAAGCACTAAAGAACCAGGATATATGTTGTCATTGTGTGTTCATACAAAATACTGTTTGTATTGATCAATCACAGATAGCACTTTCATATTTCAGTCCAACTCTTTATTCTATTCTTCACTTTTCTGAGAATGGAATTCCATATAATCCTTTACTCCTTGATTCTGTGCATGGTGATCTGGGATTTGTTGTTCTGTAAGTTAATATGAATTACATAACAATGTCATGATTAGGCTTCTATCCTATGTAGGGACACACTCCTCTCCTAACATCTTCAGTGATAGCTGTTAAAATTCTCATTTGCACATAGTTCTTTAATCAGAATGTTAAACACAAACAAAAGTAAACAATATTAATGAAAGTAGTACATAATTTCAATCTGTATTTAGTATGTAGTATGTAAAAAAAAGTAGCATGTAGTTTCAGTAACTCCTTAGTCTAACATCTCAATATTTAATAGGCAAATTAAATCAACAATAGTCATAGTAATTCATTTTCTCTCAAATTATTCCTAATGGGAGCTTCTAAGTTCTCACAAAACTTCATCTGTTGATTTTTCACTCATAAGAAGATCCCTGCCTAAGATCATTGACCACAGAACCAAATACTTTACATTGTGGTATTGTTGAAAACTGAGAGTCATCTTAAGGTGACACTGGCAACTCCTACCAAAGTAATGTGTGGAGAAAGCTCTAGTCTCTATCTTCACTTATCTCAGGGAAATGACTTTGTTTCTCTTTTACTTCTACAAAATGTCCCCCATCCCTTCTTTGTGTGTGTTGGTATGTGAGTCTGTGTGTTTGTAAGATTAATCTTAAAAAGAAAAATAACACTTCCTGCTTTCAGGCCTGGAGTTCTACTTATGGAGTCAAATGGGGAAGATTCCAGAATCTATATGCAGATTGATTTCTCCCTTTTTCATGTTTAAAAATATTCGAAATACCATAACTTTACCACCACATTGCAGGTACACTCCACTGAGGGAAAGGCACATCTGCAGTTTGAATCCCTGCAAACACTCTTCCTCATAATGTGGGGGAACTGGAAAAGAGTCTGTCTCTCTTTCCTTTCCCTTCTTCCCTTTACACTTCTAATTCCTAATAAACATTTTGGTCCTAAAAGACCACCAGTCCTGGAGGCAGGAGAACCCAAGTTCAAATCTGGTCTCAAACATTCGACACTTACTATATGACACTAGCCAAGTCATTTATCTCCTATACCCTTGAAAAAAAATGGACAAGCACAATTTTCAGTTGTTCTTAGTCACAATTATAAACAGGCAAATCACTGTAAATGAGAAGCTCCTTATTAGCAAGATGCTATTAAGAAGTGTAGTTTGGAGGTACTGATAAGGTGTTTTGCCATAAAAAATAAAACTATTTTTAATCTTTCCTCTCAGCCTAAGATTTTTCACATATTTGTATATTTGGATTTTGTACAGTTGAAGTGGAATGAGGATCTAATTCCAAATAGAGAACCAGGGAGAATATATTGTTGTTGTTCAGTTGTTTTACTTGTGTCTGACTATTTTTCACAAAGATACTGGAATTTCCATCTTCTTCTTTTGTTCATTTTACAGAGAAGGAAACTGAAGCAAATAAGGTTAAACTGTTTTCTCAGTATCACATAGGTAGTAAATACCTGAAGCCAGATTTGAACTCAGAAAGATGACTCTTACTGACTTAAGGCTTGGTACACTATTCATGTGACCAAGGAAAGTATGAAGCAATCTGGAAGCCAAGAAGGAAATATTAGGTTCCTCTTTCTCCTTAACTTCAATTTTCAATAACTAAATGCTCTCATTTTTTTCCCTTTTCCTCCATAGTTTCACTGACTTCTTTTCCTGTCCCTTCCTACTTTAACTCACTTGGTACAAATCCATATCACTTCATGCCAGGAATATTACAGTTATCTCTCTGGTTAGTCTTTGTGCCTTTAATCCTTCCAATTTATCCTATGGAGTATCAGATTCTTTTTTGTAACTACTATGTTCATCATATCCTTCCATTACTCAAAAACCTGCAATGTTTTCCTAATGTCTTACTAAAAATGCCCAATTTATTTAGCTTGGCATTCAAAACACTCCTTTATTAATTTTTCATTTCCTTTCCAAGTTTATCAATATCTGTGCTGTCACCAAGCAGTCCATTTTTTGCTACCTCAATGTGTCATATACTTTCATGTTTCCCTTCCTTTTCTTCCCCACTATTTATTCTTCTTCCTCCATTTGGAATCCTGTTCTCATTCCCTTTCACTTATCCAAATCTTATTCATACATCTAAAACTAACTCAAATTTACACTTCTTTGTTACATAATCAGGGTGGTCAATGAATAGAGTGCTGAGTTTGGCTTCAAAACACAACTTTTCCTCACATGACATTTGGTAAGGTACAAAAGCTATCTGAGGCTCATTTTCTTTTTTTTTATTATAGCTTTTTATTTACAAGATATATGCATGGAAAATTTTTCAGCATTGATGCTTGCAAAACCTTCTGTTCCAACTTTTCCCCCTCCTTCTGCCTACTTCCTTCCCCAGATGGCATGTAGACCAATACATGCTAAATATGTTAAGGTATATGGTAAACATAATATATGTATACATATCCATACAGTTATTTTGCTGCACAAGAAAAATTGGGCTTAGAAATAAGATAAAATTAACCTGAGAAGGAAATAAAAAATACAAGCAGACAAAAACAGAGGGAGTAGAAATGTTATGTTGTGGTTCATACTCATTTCCCAGTGTTCTTTTGCTGGGGGTAGCTGGTTCTCTTTTTTACTGAAAAAATGGACCTGATTTGATTCATCTCATTGTTGAAGAGAGACATGTCCAGCAGAATTAATCATCATATAGTATTGCTGTTGAAGTAAATAATGATCTCCTGGTCCTGCTCATTTCACTCAGCATCAGTTCATGTAAGTCTCTCCGGGCCTTTTTGAAATCAGACTGCTGGTCATTTCTTACAGAACAATAATATTCCATAACATTCATATACCATAATTTATTCAGCCATTCTCCAATTAATGGACATCCATTCAGTTTTCAGTTTATAGTCACTACAAAAAGAGCAGCCACAAACATTTGTGTATATACAGGTTCCTTTCCCTTCTTTAAGATCTATTTGGGATATAAGCCCTGTAGTAATACTGTTGGACCAAAAGGTATGCCCAGTTTGATAACTTTTTGAACATATTTCCAAATCACTCTCCAGAATTGCTGGATGTATTCACAATTCCACCAAGAATGTATCTATTATACATTACTATTATATTACTATTATATATTATATTACTATTATATATTACTATTATATACTATAAACTCTCCCAGTTTTTCCACATCCCCTCCAACATTCTGCATTATCTTTTCCTGTCATCCTAGCCAATCTGACAGGTGTGTAGTGGTATCTCAGAGTTGTCTTAATTTGCATTTCTCTGATTAATAATGACTTGGAGCATCTTTTCATATGGCTAGAAATAGTTTCAATTTCTTCACCTGAGAATTGTCTGTTCATATCCATTGACCATTTATCAATTGGAGAATGGCTTGATTTTTTACAAATTAGAGTCAATTTCTATATATTTTGGAAATGAGGCCTTTATCAAAACCTTTGACTGTAAAAATGTTTTCTCAGTTTATTGTTTCCCTTCTAATCTTGTCTGTATTAGTTTTGTTTGAAACAAAAGATTTTTAATTTGATATAATCAAAATTTTCTATTTTATGATCAAATTAAGACTAATAACTTGAAATTAAAAGGAGAAATTAATAATATTGAAAGTAAAAAAATAACCATTGAAGTAATAAATAAAACTAAGAGTTGGTTTTATGAAAAAAAAAACAATAAAATAGATAGGCTTTTGGTAAATCTGATTAGAAAAAGGAGAGAGGAAAATGAAATTAGTAGTCTTAAAAATGAAAAGGGAGAACTTTCCACCAAGGAAGAGGAAATCAGAGAAATAATGAGTTACTTTGCCCAACTTTATGCCAATAAATTTGATAACCTAAGTGAAATGGATGAGTACCTCCAAAATATAGACTTCCCAGATTAACAGAGGAGGAAGTAAATTGCTTAAATAGTCTCATTTCAGAAAAAGAAATAGAACAAGCTATTAATCAACGCCCTAAAAAAATCCTCAGGACCAGATGGATTTACATGTGAATTCTACTGAACATTTAAAGAACAATTAGCCCCAATGCTATATAAACTACTTGAAAAAATAGGGAATCTAAGAGTCCTACCAAATTCCTTTTTTTGACACAGACATGGTACTGATACCTAAATCAGGTAGGTCAAAAACAGAGAAAGAAAATTATAGACCAATATCTCTAATGAATATTGATGCTAAAATCTTAAGTAAGATATTAGCAAAAAGACTACAGAAAATCATCCCCAGGATAATACACCACGATCAAGTAGAATTTAGACCAGGAATACAGGGCTGGTTCAATATTAGGAAAACTATGAGTATAATTGGCCATAATAATAATAAAATTAACAAAAACCATATGATCACTTCAATAGATGCAGAAAAAGCATTTGATAAAATCCAACATCCATTCCTATTAAAAACAATTGAGGGTATAGAAATAAATGGACTTTTCCTTAAAATAATCAATAGTATCCATTTAAAACCATCAGTAAGCATCATATGTAATGTGGACAAACTGGAATCATTCCCAATAAGATCAGGAGTGAAATAAGGTTGCCCACTATCACCAAAGCCACTATAGCCAAAGGCTAGCTTTGGCAATAAGAGTTGAGAAAGAGATTAAAGGAATTAGAGTAAGTAAAGAGGAAACCAAATTGCCACTCTTTGCTGATGATATAATGATATACTTAGAGAAACCCAGAGATTCTACTAAAAAGTTATTAGACATAATCCACAGGATACAAAATAAACCTACTTAAGTCATCAGCATTGTTGTATATCACTAACAAAATCAAACAGAGTTACAAAGAGAAATTCCATTTAAAGTAACTACTAATAATATAAAATACTTAGGAATCTCTCTACCAAGGGGAAATCAGAAACTTTATGAGCAAAACTACAAAACACTTTCCACACAAATAAACTCACATCTAACCAATCGGAAAAATATTAAATGCTCTTGGATAGGGTGAGCAAATATAATAAAGATCACAATACTACCTAAACTAATCTATTTATTTAGCACAACACCAGTCAGACTCCCAAAAAAGTATTTTAATGACCTAAAAAAAATAACAACAAAGTTCATATGGAAAACAAAATGTCAAGAATGTCAAGGGAATTAATGAAAAAAAAATCAATTGAAGGTGGCCTAGCTGTACCAGATCTAAAATTATATTATAAAACACCAGTTACCAAAACCATTTGGTATTGGCTAAGAAATAGACTAGCTGATCAGTGGAATGGGTTAGGTTCAAAGGACAAAACAGTCAATAACTTTTTTTTGACAAACCCAAAGACCCCAGTTTTTGGGAGAAGAACTCACTGTTTGACAAAAATTTCTGGGGAAATTGGAAACTAGTATGGCAGAACCTAGGCATTGACCCACACTTAACACCATACACCAATATAAAGTCAAAATGGATTCATGACGCAGGCATAAAGAATGAGATTATAAATAAATAAGAGAAACATAGGATAGTTTACCTCTCAGATCTGTGGAAGAGGAAGAAATTTATGACCAAAGAAGAACTAGAGATCATTACTGCTCACAAAATAGAAAATTTTGATTACATCAAATTGAATGGTTTTTGTACAAACAAAACTAATTCAGACAAGATTAGAAGAGAAGCAATAAACTGGGAAAACATTTTTATAATCAAAGGTTCTGATAAAAGCCTCATTTCCAAAATATATAGAGAACTGGATCTAATTTATAAAAAAATCAAGCTGTTTTCCAATTGATAAATGGTCAAAGGATATGAACAGACAATTCTCAGATGAAGAAACTGAAACTATTTCTAGATGAATAGATGCTCCAAGTCATTATTAATCAGAGATATGCAAATTAAGACAACTCTGAGATACCACTACACACCTGTCAGATTGGCTAGAATAACAGGGAAAGATAATGAGGAATGTTGGAGGGGTTGTGGGAAAACAGGGACACTGATACATTGTTGGTGGAATTGTGAATACATACAGCCATTCTGGAGAGCAATTTGGAACTATGCTCAAAAAGTTATCCAACTGTGTATACCATTTGATCCAGCAGTGTTACTACTAGGCTTATATCCCAAAGAAATTTTAAAGATGGGAAAAAGACCTATATGTGCAAGAATGTTTGTGGCAGTCCTCTTTGTAGTGGCTAGAAAATGGAAATTGAGTGGATACCCATCAATTGGAGAATGGCTAAATAAATTGTGCTATATGAATATTATGGAATATTATTGTTCTGTAAGAAATGACCAACAGGATAACTTCAAAAAGGCCTGGAGAGACTTACATGAACTAATGTTGAGTGAAATGAGCAGGACCAGGAAATCATTATATACTTTAACAACAATACTATACGATGATCAATTCTTATGGACCTGGCCATTTTCAGCAATGAGATGAACCAAATCAGTTCCAATGGAGCAGTAATGAACTGAACCATCTACACCCAGTGAAAAACCTCTGGGAGATGACCAAGAACCATTAAATAGAATTTCCAATCCCTATATTTTTGCCTGACTGCATTTTTGATTTACTTCACAGGCTAATTGTACAATATTTCAGAGTCCAATTCTTTTTATACAGCAAAATGAGGGGTGTTTTCATAAAATCACTTTTTAGTTTAATTTATTAATTCAATAGTTTCTTTTACTTTCAATTTTATTTTATTTTATTTTATTTTTATATTTTATTTTTATTTTATTTTATATATTTATTATTTATTTATTATTATTTTATTAATTTCTTCTTTTAATTTTAGAATTTCACGTTTAGTATTTGATTGGGTATTTTAAGTTTGCTCTTTTCCTAGCTTTTTAAGTTGCAAGCCCAATTCATTTATCTTCTCTTTATTTTATTCCAGTAAACCTTTAAAGATATAAAATTTCCCCTTATTACCACTTTGGCTGCATCCCATAAATTTTGGTATCTTGTCTTATTGTCATTCTCTTGGGTTAAATTATTAATTGTGTCTATGATTTGCTATTTTACCCATTCATTTTTTAGGATAAGATTATTTCATTTCCAATTATGTGTTTGGTCTGTTTACCCTTAGCTTTTTGTTGAATGCAGTTTTTATTTCATCTTGGTCTGAAAAGAATGAATTTACTATTTCTGTCTTTCTGCATTTGAATTTGAGTTTTTAATGTCCTAATATATGGTCAGTTTTTGTATAGGTTCCATGAACTGCTGAGAAGAAAGTATACTCCTTTCTGTCTCCATTTAATTTTCTCCAAATATCTATCATACCTGAATTCTCTAATATTCTATTTATCTCCTTAATTTCTTTCTTATTTATTTTGTGGTATGCTTTATCTAATTTTGAGAGTGCAAGTTTGAGATCTCCCACTATTATAGTTTTGCTGTCTATTTCTTCTTGCATCTCTCTTAACTTTTCCTTTAGGAAGTTAGAAGCTATACCATTTGGTGCATATATGTTTAATATTGATAGTGCTTCATTGTCTATGCTACCCTTTAGAAAGTTATAGTCTCCTTTCTTATCTCTTTTAATTAGAGCAATTTTTGCTTTTGCTTGATCTGAGATAAGCATGGCTATTGGGGCTCATTTTCTACTTCTGTAAAATGAAGACTTTGCAAGTATGCCCACTGAATTTTCTTCTCATTCAAGGATTCCAATTCTATTAGTCTTCAAAGATGACAGAAATTACAAGGTACCTCTCTTCTCTTTTAAGTCTCATAGTTCTTGTTGTTTATACTTTTTACATCATTCAATTATATTTTTATTTCTTTTTATGTATATCACTTATTTTTTCCAACTAGATTAGAAATCCCATGCAATCAGATATCATATTTTTAGGAGGATTTTTAGTAATCTATCACTCATAGTCACATATCTGCCATTTCTACCATTTTCATCAGGATACCTTAAGCCCAAGTGATCAATACATTATTATTAATTTTTGATTTTTTTTCAACTAACATTATCTAGTTTATTTATGCCTGTGAAAGATACATGTCATAGAACACATACCTCATGAGTGGAATACCTGACATTTTTCCAAAGAGGCCCAATTGGGAATATACTCATTCCCACAGCCATTAGGATTGAGACATTTCTCAACTATCCTATACTCAAACTGATCAGCACTGATCAATGAAATTGGTGAAACTAATTGGTGAAATTCCATTTCTTGGAAATGTGGATCTTATCAGTTGGGGATCTTGAACTTGATTCTATGCAAAACTTCAATCACATGCTTTTTATTCTTGAACTTAGTTTGTATTAACATGATAACTTTGTCTATTTATACATGAGATACAGTGTTCCGGAGCTTTCTCACATGCCAGTCTGGAGCCTAGGGAGGTAGGAAACACAATGGAAAATCAAGAATCTCATTTTTTCAAATTATGTAAGGTAAATGCTTTCTTATTCGTAGCTAAGTTTTCTTAACCATAACCAAGTGTTTCTGAGGTCCCTTGTTTTACCCTGTATGAAGAAGAAAATGCATATAAAACTAGGGAAATGCTGTGTGTAATCATTGAACACCAGCTCCACACTGAGATAATTGGGTTGTTTTAATTTGTTGACTTGTAAAATAATAGTCTGGAGCAGTAGGTTTGAATATTATAGTAACAAATTTGAATATAATCTTTAGGGTCACAGGCAGAATCCTTAGAGCCTATGAATAACTGAATGGTATAGTCTCAGCAGGTAGAGAAAATGATTTGGTTATCATTTTGCAGAGTTGTGCTCACAGAAAGCAGAGATTTCATTGAACATTTTGTGATCTTGGATAGGGCATTTCCTTTCTTTAAGTTTCAGTAGCATCACTTATTAGATGAAGTACTTGAACAAGCTGACCCCCGTGGCCCCATTCTACCCCATGACATTCTAAGATCCTAATGGTTTTCTCATTATTTTTTTTCATTTCCACCTGCTTTTGATCAGGTCATCTCATCACTTGTTGGCACCTTTCTGACCAGATGGAGGAGAGAAGAAGAGAAAAAAATAAAATAAAAAACTAGTCAGCATTGTATCTTATTAATAGTTTTTAAATTTTTTTTCAGGAAGAATATTAAAACTAATGGATAAAAATGAGATCTGCAGATTATCTGTCAGCTTACTTAACTCATGGTATTTCATTCTCAATTTATTTGAAAGCAATTATCTGTAGACTTTTGAAATAGATGCCAACTTATTCATAACACTGAGGGACAATTACCCCATGAAACTAAGGGAAGCTACATTCTGTTTTCTAATTGTGGCTATACTTTGAAAATTGTGCTCCCAGAATCCACTTAAAATCACATAATCATAGAAGTAAATGAAAAAGATCAATACAATACATGCAAAAATTATGGAAAGAAAGGGAAATAGTTTGACAGGTTTGAGACTGTTTTTGAGGAAATGTCTGATTAATGTATTTCTTATTCAATATCTTTAGGAAATTTGAAAAGTCTTTTTTTAAGTAGATACCTTCTGGATTATTCTTTCTGCAACATTAAATGCCCCAGACACATTCTAGTCACTAATGGTATTAAAGTATAAAGATCGTTGTAAGACTTCTAAAAAGGTAGGGCTATGTCAAAATTCACTAGACTCCTGGGCAACTATAATGTATTGTTTGTATTCTTTTTTTCTAAAGCCCACTAAGGGCTAGTTCTCTGCTGCCAGAGAAATGATGAATTCCACAATTTATAAGGTAGAGAAGTGACATCCATAGACCTAATGACTTACACAGCATTATTGTTCAGTTTTTCCTCCTATCATCTAGCCAAGGGATGCTAATTTCATACTAGGTGCAAATCTGGAGTGATTCATTTTATTGGCTTTGGCCAAATCTAGGACTGGTCAGGTACAAACAGCTAACAACCTAACAGCTTGCTATGTCTCACCATATTGGGAGCCATAAAAGTAAAGTGAAACTAGGCCAAACAGAAATGCTGAATAGGTATCTGTAGAGAAAGAAGTGAAAGCATCTCTTCTTGCAACAGTCAGATTATAGGACATATTTGCCTAGTGGCACTACCTAAAGCTATGTTATTTGACACAGGTTAAAGGGTCAAGATAGAAAATGAGTAAACTAAATTTAGGGAATATACTTATTTGTTCAGCTATGCTGTTTCATAAAATATAAAATATATCAATTTAGAATTTCAATTGTACGTTTCCAATTAGGTTTCCATGTAGTATAATTATTCACTACTATATCATTAAGAATTTATTAATCACTAACTTTGCATGTGCCCTGGGACATGCAAAGTACAAATAAAAAGAAAAAGAAAGAAGAACTTTATATTCACAAAGAATTTAATCTTCTTTTGGTAAAAACAAGAGGTGCATATAAAAGTTACTGGTGAATCATTTTAGTCATGTCCAATTTTTTGTAACCCTGTTTGAATTTCTTTCCAAAGACATATATAAATACATATGGAATAGACACAAAGGGAATCTATCTATCTATCTATCTATCTACACACAAAATTGTTAAATGTGAGTTAGGTTGGAAGAGATGATATGATAAGGGAAGGGGAAATCAGGAAACATTTCATGTAGAAGGTAGACATTTATCTGGATCCTTATCCAAGACAGGGATTCCATAAGAAAAGCAAGAAGAAAGTCCATTGAAAGTATGAGGAAGAATCAATACAACAGGATAAAGAATGAAAGATCTTGCTTCTGAGAAAAAGTTTCCATGACCAGATGGATTTACATGTAAATTCTACCAAACATTCAAAGAACAATTAATTCTAATATTATTCAGACTATTTGAAAAAATAGGGAAAGAAGGAGTCCTACCATTTTTTTTTATGATGCAGGTATGGTGCTGATACCTAAACCAGATAGAATTAAAACAGAGAAAGAAAATGATAGACCAATTTCCCTAATAATATTGATGCAAAAATCTTAAATAAAATATTAGCAAAGAGATTACCAAAAGTCATCCACAGAATAATATACCATGGCCAAGTAGGATTTATACCAGTAATGCAGAGATGGTTCAATATTAGGAAAACTATTAACATAATTGATTATATCAATAACCAAATCAATAAAAATCATATGATTATCTTAATAGATGCATAAAAAGCATTTGTTAAAATCCAACACTTATTTCTATCAAAAACACTAGAAAGTATAGGAATAAATGGATTTTTCCTTAAAATAGTCAGTAGCATCTATTTAAAACCATCATCAAGCATCATATGTAATGAGGACAAACTAGAACCTTCCCAGTAAGATTAAGGGCGAAACAAGGTTGCCCACTATTGCCATTACCATTCAATATTGTATTAGAAATGTTAGCTTTGGACGTAATTGAAGAAAGAAGAGATTAAAGGAATTAGAGTAGGTAATAAGAAAATCAGATTATCACTCCTTGTAGATGAAAGAATCAGTTAAAAAACTATTAGAAACAATTCACATCTTTAGCAGAGTTGCAGGATACAAAATAAATTCACAGAAATCATCAGCATTTTTATATATTACTAATAAAGTCTAGCAGTGAGATATACAGAGAGAAATTCCATTTAAAATAATTGCTGATAATATAACATATTTGATCTGCCAAAGACAAGAATTATATGAAGACAATACAAAACACTTTCCACACAAATGAAGTCAGATCTAGTCAATTGGAAAAATATCAAGTGCTCATGGGTGGGCTAAGCTAATATAATAAAAACGACAATACTACCTAAATTAATCTACTTATTTAATGCCATACCAATTAAACTGCCAAGAAATTATTTTATAGATCTAGAAAAATAATAGCAAAATTCATCTGGAAGAACATAAGGTCAAAATTTCAAGGTAATTAGTGAAAAATGCAAATGAAAGTAGCCTAACTCTACCAAATCTAAAGCTGTATTATTAAGCAGTGGCATCAAAAACATTTAGTATTGGCTAAGAAATAGAGTAATCAATGGAATAGGTTAGGTTCATAGGACAAAATAGTCGATGTCTATAGCAATGTAGTGTTTGACAAACGCAAAAACCTCAGCTTTTGGAATAAGAGTTCACTATTTGACAAAAACTGCTGGGAGAATATGGAAGAAACTAAGCATTTACCTACACCTAACAATGTATATTAAATTAAGGTCAAAATGGGTTCATGATTTAAACATAAAGTGATGTTATGAACAATTTAGAAGAACATAGGATAGTTTACTTCTCATATCTGTTGAGAAGAAAGGAATCTGTGTCCAAAGAAGAACTGGAACTCATAAATGAATACCAAATAGATCATTTTGATTGTTGTAAGTTAAAAAGTTTTTGCACAAACAAAACTAATGCAGACAAGATTAGAAGAGAAGAAATAAACTGGGGAAACATTTTTACATTTAAGGTTCTGATAAAGGCTTCATTTTTAAAATATAGAGAGAATTGACTCAAATTTAAAAGAATTCAAGCCATTCTCAAATTGATAAATAGTCAAAGGATATGAACAGATAAAGAAATTGAAACCATTTCTAGTGCTTTGAAAATATTTTCTAAATCACTATTGATTAGAGAAATGCAAATTAAGACGATACTGAGGTACCACTACACACTTTTTTGATTGGCTAAAATGACAAGAAAAGATAATGAGAAATGTTAGAGGGTATATGGGAAAATTAATATATTGTTGGAGGAATTGTGAATGGATCCAGCCATTCTGGAGAACAATTTGGAATTATGCCCAAAGGTTATCAAACTGTGCATATCCTTTGATCCAGCAGTATTTCTACTGTCTTATATCTCAAAGAGGTCTTAAAGTAGAGAAAGGGACCCACATGTTCAAAAATGTTTGTGGCAGCCCTTTTTGTAGTCACAAGAAACTGAAAACTGAATGTATGCCCTTAAGTTGGAGAATGGTTGAATAAGTTATAGTGTATGAATGTTATAGAATATTATAGAAAAATAATTTTTCAATGAGAAATGATCAGCAGGATGATTTCATAGAGGTCTGGAGAGAGTTACATGAACTGATGCTAAGAGAAATGAGCAGAACCAGGAGATCATTGTACATGGCAACAAGAAGATCATATAATGATCAATTTTGATGGACATGTATTTTTTCAACAATGAGATGATTTGTGCCTATTCCTATGATCTTGTGATGATGAGGGCTATTTACACCCAGACAGAAGACTGTGGGAAATGAGGGTGGGTTACAATATAGCATTTCACTCTTTTTGTTGTAGTTTGCTTTATTTTTTTTCTCTCTTTTTTTGATATGATTGTTCTTGTGCAGCAAGATAATTTTATTTTTCCTTCCTGAGGCAATTGGGGTTAAATGAATTGCCCAGGGTCACACAGCTAGGAAGTGTTAAGTGTCTGAGGCCAAATTTGAACTCAGATCCTCCTGACTTCAGGGCTGGTGCTCTATCCACTGTACTACCTAACTGCCCCAGCAAGATAATTTTATAAATATGTATGCCTATTTTGGATTTAACATATATTTTTACCATATTTAACATTATGGCATGCTAATAGCTATTGAGTGTATTTTAGATTAATAGATAACAGAAGACAGTGGTATCATAAAATGCATAATCAAGAGAATATCTGAAAGATTAGGATAATTAATAGTATCAAATTCAGCAGATAGGTCTGCTATGGGTTGTAATTTTCATCAATGGAAAAAATTTCCACAATGATAATTCTTCACATTTTTGAGAATCATAGGTCCTGCACATAGTTATATAAAGTTTAAGCAGAGTCTAAATCATTTCTTTTTTTAGGAGGTAAAATGATTTCTTAAGGTCCCTTTAAGTTAGAGTCCTTAACCTAGGATTGATGAACTTTTATTTTATTTAGTATTTTGATAACTATATCTCAATAGAAATATTTTCCTTAATAGTGCTATGTATTTTATCTCTTACTCTTAAAAGCTTTCTGAAAAGGGATCCCCAGGTTTTATCATATTATTAAATGTGTCTTTGATATAAAAAGATTAAGGCCCCATGGTCTAAATCTGTGAAACTGGTTGTAATATTTATCTGCCAGAGTTGTTTTGAGAAAATGTTTTGCAAATTGTAAAACATTATAGATATTCAATGAATCAAATGGATACTATTATTTTACTACTCAATGCATAGTATATACTGAAACAATAAATTCTTTCTCCATTTCAAAAATAATGTTATAAACTACTAAAAGATTTTAGTTTCTTCCATTACATGTGCTATTCTAGGTCATATTTGACTGAAAAATATATAAATGAACCAATAACTCTCAATCATCATTGCCCTCATATTCAGTACTTTTTTTTTTTTCCTGGGAGGGATTGGGGGAGAGAGGTGGGGAATGACTAGTTCTTGTAGGACACTTTGGTACTTTCTTGTATTGTTTAGTCTAGTAATCCTGTGGGAAAGGAAAGTTATTTAGGCACATGGACAATCAAACCTTTGCTAAAAGAAAATGGAAATAACATGAAAATAGTCTAAAAGTCTCAATTTATGAATCATTTTATCCAATCATTTTATTTCACATTAACAGTCTAAGGCTTCTTATGGATTAGTATTGGAAGGACACAATTGTTTCAGTTTATCTCTTTTCTATAAAATCCAACCAATTTTCAAAAAAAAAAAAACACCTCATAGAGATATCGAGTTGTATTTGCATATATAACATATATTTGTCTTTACATATAATTAC
The DNA here is from genome assembly GCF_902635505.1 of Sarcophilus harrisii. Lineage (NCBI taxonomy): Eukaryota > Metazoa > Chordata > Mammalia > Dasyuromorphia > Dasyuridae > Sarcophilus > Sarcophilus harrisii. The sequence goes on from NC_045426.1 coordinate 108,909,767, forward strand.
ATATTACACAATTACATCTAATTATACTTACAAATACATGATGCATACTCACTGCTCATTTTTTTCCTTCTTGTAACCATAAATTCTTTGCAAGTTGCTTAACTTGCTGGGATGAAAGGGAAAGCATATATTCAAAAGATTAATTGAACTTATTACTAGTACTTCCATTAGCATAATAAAACTAAATAAAAGGAAACCAAGTTGCTTTTGATATCAGAATGCTGTCAGTCTCCAAATACTGAATCTTTCCATTTACAAAACACATCTTTTTTTTTTCAAATTCTCCAAAATTCTTTGTAACTTAAAGTGCCTGATACTCAAAACAAGGAAACTGGGTCAGGTATTATGTGAAGCTGCATAGCTACAAATAAAAGAAAAAAAAGTGGGGAAAAAAGAAAACAGTTGCACAAATGGATAAGATCCTACATATTTTAAAAGAATATTTGTGCATTATTTCTGAGTAGATCTAACATCATTACTAAATTCCTCTTTGAAATGCAATACTAAAATTATCTTGCCGAATTAGTAATGTAAATCATGAAGTTTCTTGTTTAAAAATATGTTCTCCATCTGTTTCTATTTCATTATGAACATTATTTATTTTTTAAAAAACACAGTGCTTTTACTTTCTACATATAACCTTGTAGTCTCAGGTTGAGTTTATTGTATAGAAAATTGAAATAACTATGAGTGTATATGGTGTGTGTGGGAAACTCATTTTGGTTTAAGTTTCTGGATAATTTAACTCAAAGAAATAAATTACCTCAAATAACTCCCCATTTTGTTTGACATGAAAATTAACTACATCAAAGACAGATGGATTCAAGTAGCCTCAGATGAATCTTATTTTTAAATGGTTTATCCCTCTCAAAAGAATAAGCCTCCAACAAAACTATTATTACATTATCTTAGTCAAGTGAGAGAAATGCAACACTCACTCAGGATGGGAGATGTCATTTGTATTTTTCTTCTTCAGACAGCAGATGGCACTCCTACATTTTCAATACATTTGGATCATTTTTACCTTCCTTCACTCCTTTTTTTTCTCCCTTTTCAGGAAGATTTTGCTTAAGGGGTCAAATTTCATCTATGTTTTCAATCATATAAAGTATAATTGAAAGCTTTCAGATATTGATTAAAACTCAGACCCCATTTTCACTTTTCTCTTCACCTCATTGGGTAAGGCTATTTACCTGTTTTTAGAAAATAGCTTTAATAGCTCTATCTTTAGGGGTCAGAGTAATAATAATTCTGTATAGTCATTGTAGAATCCATTGAATTTAAAATTGTCATAACTTTCTGGTGAGACATACAGGGCAAGATTTCATTAGTCTATTTGGTACTTCCCATTAGTATTCTGTAGATTGTTTTTAAATTATTCATCATTCCTAAAAGATTATGTCTATCTGTGAATGAGTTTGGTGAACATCCATAGCCTGGCTACCTGAAATGAATCCTTATTTTTGCTGTAGTATCAGATTTCTAGGTCAGTAATAGCCCCATTCCTCTCTTAAACTATCACAGAAATTCTGGCAAAAAAAAAAAAAAAAAAAAAAAAAAAAAAACTTGTGCCAGTAGTCTGATCACCACCAGCACTTATTTTTTTTTCTTTTATTATTTTCTTTTTAATATAATTACTTTAGCAGGGTTTTTGTTTCTCCTTTTAATAGAAAGCTTTGGATGTGTGTGTATGACTGTATAATAAAAAAGACTTGCATCATAGATTGATGTGACTGTTTAAATGAAAGCTTTTTAATAGCCTTTGCAAACCCTTCCTGATAGCCTGCTAGTATTGCCTAGGAATTGTACTTTCCCAAATAATTTTAAGACTTTATTATATTAAATATATGTATTATATGTATGTATATATGTGTGTATATCTATATATAGACATCACTATTCCTTCCTTCTTTCCTTTCTCTCTTTTCCTTCCTTCTTTCCTTCTTCTCTCCTTCCCTCCCTCCCTCTCTCCCTCTCTTTTTTCTTTCTTTTTCTCCTTCCTTCTTTCCTTCCTTCCTTCTTTCCTTCTTTCCTTCTTTCCTTCCTTCCTTCCTTCCTTCCTTCCTTCCTTCCTTCCTTCCTTTCTTTCATTCTTTTCCTTCCTTCCTTCCTTTCTTTCTTTCTTTCTTTCTTTTTCTTTCTTTCTTTCTCTTTCTATCCATCTATCAATTTATTTACATAGAATATGTAACTCAAAGCTTCCAACTAATAAAACTCAAAAATACTATGAAAGGTTGCCTTTACCTTTTCAGGTTTTATACTAACTTTGTAACTTTGGGTGAAAAAAAAAAACAGAAAAAAATTCTCTGTTTCTTTCCCCAAAGAGCCATGTAACTTACAGAAATATTTAATAATATTCAATTATAATATTCTCGATTATCACTTTTACTTAGATTTCTGGCTCAAAAAAAAAAAACAAAACAAACTATTTCTCCCAGTAAAAAAATCAAATTGTTGATACTTGATTTAATGAACACTTGCTCTAGCTCCAGATTTTTTATTTAGATGATTCAGATTTTTCTTGTTAATGGTTGAGAGGTCTATTGACCTACAGTACATTGATTAGCTTTGTTATGCTAATAGAAACAGCTTACAAATTAAGTAGTGTGCTTAGAATGGAAAAGAGTGACATAATTATAACAAACTGAAAGCTAGAAGCAGTTCTTGGGAATGTTAAATTTATTTCCTTATTGTATGTTGTCTAATATATTGCCTTGAGGTTTCAAACACTTAGGTTTTGCAAAATTGAGGTATACTGTTAAATATTAAGAAGATTGCTTATAGGATAAGTCTCTCTTTCTCTCTCTCTCTCTCTCCCCCCCTCTCTCTTTCCTCTCTGTCTCTCTCTTCCCCCTGCCTCCTCTCTCTTTTGTCAGTAACTTCCATTTTTAAACAATTGTATCTTTTATGGAAACAGGTTCACAAGGAAAGAAACATTTTTAATGAATAAAATCTTTCAAAGTAACTAGGCTGAGGGAAGATGAGGGCTATGGCACATATATTAAGCTTAATTCCCTGAAAGAGAAGGACCAATCATACAAGCTCAATGGGAAGAAACTTCAGATGCCAACAGGTTTAAGTATAGACTGGTTAACAGCCTGTAAATGGTCATCCAGCCTCTTCCTAAAGATATCCAGACATCACAATCTCATTATGTTATTTGCTTATTTCATTTTGAGACAGAAATTGCTATGAGGATTTTCCTTGCATGGAAATGAAATCTCCTTTTTGGAAACTTTTTACTCATTGATCCTGGTTCTGTCCTTTGAGGCAAAAAAAACCAAACTCATTTCTTTTCCCATGATAATCCTTTATACATATCTATACAGAGGTCATAATCCCTCCCTAAAATCTCTTCTCTAGTCTGAATATTTTAGTTTCTTCAGATGGCATGGTTTTCAGTCCCTTTATAATGTTATAATGTTAGATAATAATGTCCTTCAAAAAATGTGAAAATTTGAAAAACAAATCTCAACAAGATATTTAGCATGTTGCTGCTAACAAACAATAGTGAATGTGTGAAATGCCCTGCTATAATTATAAGGAGAATGAGGGAAGAATTTATTGTTGATGCCACATCCATACAATTCTTACAACAATGACTATAACCCTTAAAATTGTTCAGGTTCATCTTTAGAAATGACACCCAAGTGGGATCAATAGTCCAAGACAGTAACACAAATAGGAAAACCATTAATTATTGGGTCAAAATCATGTCTTTAGGCTTCACATGATCCATAGAAGTACTTGAATCAGGGAAGGAGCATAATAGAAATATTTTTCACAAATAAAAAGAAAACAATCTGATAAGAATAGGTATAAAATAAGGATCTCAATGAGATTTATTGGTCTACTTTACAAGATGCAGAGTTTAGTCTGTTACAGTACATGAAATTATTTTATCTGTTTAATTTGTGAAATTTAATCCCAATTGGGCTTTCATTGTAATATGAAAACACCTTTACTCCTTTCAGATTGGTCATTACTGAGAGTCATGATCTACAGTTCCTGATCTTTATTTTCCTTCCTCAAAGTATATTAGATCATATGGATCATATCATAAGACTCACATTTTTATTCCTTAAATCTAAGTGACTTTTTCCTCATTTTAATTTTACCAGAAAAGATTTATACTTACTCAAGAGTTTCAAAAGTTCAGGGGTCCTATTTTCTCATTGCAACCTCCCTCTACCCCCCACATCAGCATATTCTTCTATTTTCTAATTTCCTCATAGGATAGTCTCCATAATTATTTGTTTTTTGTTTACTTTATGAAGTAAATGTTTACTTTATGAATCATTAGTTTCTATTTATTCAATTCTGATTTTTAATAAATTATTTTCTTCATTAGCTTTTTTTACTTCTTTCTGTATATGTCCAATTGATTTTTTAAATGAATTGTTTTGGGTTCTATGGAATTTTTTTTTCCATTTCACTATTTTTTTTAGTGAATTATTTTTCTTTTTCCAATTCACAGATTTTACTTTCTTGCAAGTTCTTTGTCTTTTCCAATTCACAAATCTTACTTTCCAGAGGATTTTTTACTTTTTCCAATTCACAAACTTTGTTTCCCTGTACTTCCTGGGAATTTTTTTACCTTTTCCAATTCATATTTCAGGAAGTTGTTGCTCTCTTACAAAGATTCTCTTTACTTTTCCCATTTTTCTTCTAAATGTCTTTTGGGACTTTTAATGGTCTCTTCTATGAGAGCATTATGTAAAAGGAGACAGGTAACATTCCCCTTTGGGGTATTGTCTGGTGCCTGTTTGCTATTAGTCTCTTCCGGGATGCAGACCTCTTTTTCCATATAGAAGCTGTTGATCTTCCTTTTCATTTTTTTATTCACTTTTGAAGCCTTTAGGGTATGCCTTCAGGGCAAGGGGGTTACCAGCTTCTTCTGCAGAGCAGGGAGAGATGTAAACCAGCTTCTGGCTCTGAAGTATGGGAGTGCTCTGAGTGAAAGTTTCCCCTTCCCCCAACCAGAGCTGATTTAGCAGTAGCATAGCTATCAAAGTGCCCAGTTGAGCTGTGTTGTTTAGCAACTGCCCTAAGGCTAGATATTAAGCAGTGAAAGTGTCACTGCCCCAAACCAGAGCCCCTTGTGGGGCTATGGTTATTAGCAGCTGACCAGCAAATAGCCCAGCTCCAACCAGAAATCTCTGACTGGAAGTCTCTGCCGGGGAGCAAATTGCCCTGCAAAAGCTCTATTTCCCCAAGCTGAGCCCCTAACTGTGCAGATTAGAAGTTGCCCTGGGCTGTGCCCCCTGCCGTTCAGGTTTGTAACTGCCCCAAGATAAAGCACTGTACTGCAGGTTGGGGCTGCGAGCTTGTGCCGCTATCTGTGCTCTCACATCCAGTTTGGGGTTCTGCTGCTCCAGTCCTCTCCCTGCTGGAGCTGATCTTCTCCCTGGCCCCTAGGACAAACCTTTTCTGGCAAGATTCCAAATTATCTTCCACTTGTAAGTTGTTTTACTTCTAATCTTTATGAGTTGTAGCAGTCAAGCCTATTTTTGAGGCTAAATATAATATTGATAATGAGGGTAAGAGAAGAGCTTAGAAAGTCACATGTGCCTTCTCTGCCATTTTGGCTCCATCCCCCTGTCAGAGAGAATTTTAATTAGATTCTACACCAGTATGGTAACACTGGGTATAGACAAAAGAGTTTTGAAGAAAATCACAAGGAGCAAGTATCTTCTCTAACTCACCAGCAGGGGTCCTATATTGGAAAGACAGCAGGATAAACTAGAAAACATGTTCTCTTCTATTTCAATGTGATATAGAAGATGCCACTGGCATCTCAGATTTTAACTTTGTACGCATATGCCATCATTTCTGTAAAGAAACATGTTTTAACTACAAGTTGCCCACAAACTGGGGATTGTCTTCATTTAATCTTTGAAAATGGAAGATATATTTTTAAAGAAATGTTGAAAAATAAGTAGAAAGTTTTTTATCACTCATTCTGTGAGGAGAGCAAATGGTTGACTTAAAATCTCATAATTGCTTATTGCAGGTAGGGCCAGCAGAAGAGCCAAGATGGTGGAGAGTAGATAGGTCTTTGAGTTCTTTCTCACTTTCCTCAGAATCAACATCAGATCAAGATTCTAAACAGGGTTTTGGAGGGAGAAAACCCACAAATATTTGGAATGTAAGAAATTTATAGCAGAAGATATTTTGGAAGAACCTCAGGAAAATTCTGTCTCAATTGTGCAAGGGTACATTCAACTCAGCATAGGTGCAGAGCAGGAGGAACCAGGGCAGAGAGGCCTCTGCCTACAGGGGAAATCTGGTGAAAGGCATTTAGTGAAAATATAGTGGGGCTAGCTATTTTGTACTTGATCTTAAGCTGGTGGATCAGCAGACTAGCTGTAAAGTCCTCCAACACAATTACAGAAGGCAAATAGTGAGCCTGTGTCCTGGCTTAATAAGTGGAACTTGGCCACACCCACTCAGCATGGGTAAGAAATCAGCAGCACTGGACCTAGGACAGATGGAGTCACCTGAAAAGGAAAAATTTTCCCTTCACCCTCAGGGTACACCTCAACCTTTACAAATGAACAAAAAAATCAAAAAGATCTCTTACCATAGATAGCTATGAAAACAGGGAAGAACAGATTTCAAATCCTGAGGACACTAAAGGCAAAATGTCTCCAGATGAAGTCTCACTGATTGATATGAGTTGCTCTCCAACTCAAAAACTTTCTTGGAGGAATTCAAAAAGGAAGATTAGAAAAAATAAGGAAAGGAAATTAGATTTTTGCAGGAGAGCTTGGAAAAGAAAGCACAGAAAATGTCTGCAGAATACTACTCCTTAGAAACAGATATGACAAAATGAAAAAAAAAAAAAACTCCTTGAAAAGCAGTATTGGTGAAATGGAAAAAGAGGAATTCCCTAAAAATTATAATTGATGAAATGGAAAAAAAATCTACTAAACAAAACTACTCTTTTAAAAGTTTGGCAAAAAGCACAAGGAGGTAAAAAAGCTAAATGAAGAAATTAATTTACTGAAAATAAGATTTGAACAAATAGAACTGAAAGACTTAACAAGGCATCAAAAATCCATCAAACAAAACTAAAAAAATAAAAAGGAAGAAAAATGCAACATACCTCATCAGAAAAACAACTGTCATTGGAAATAGATAAAGGAGAGACAATCTAAGAATTATTATATTATGAAAAAAAACAAAGAGCCTAGACAACATCTTTCAAGAAATTGTGAAGGAAAACTGTTTTTTATGTCCCAGCACCATAAGGCAAAATAGGCATTGAAAGGATCTACCAATCATCTTCCAAAAGAGACCACTTAAATGAAAACCATGAGGAATATCATAGCTACATTTCAGAATTATCAGATCAAGGAGAAAATATTGCAAGCATCCAGAAAGAACCAATTCAAATATCAAGGAGTCACAATCAGGATTATTCAGGACCTAATAGCCTCCACTTTAAAAGCTTGGTCTACAGCTCACAATGAACTATTCAGAAAAGTAGAAAATCTTTCAGGGGAAACAATGGCCATTTGATGAAATAGGGGTATTTGATTTATTTTTGATGAAAAAACCAGAGCTGAACAAAAATTTTGATCTTCAATTAAAGAACTCAAGAGAAGCATAAAAAGGTAAAAAGGGAAGGGAAATTATGGGTTTTATAGATAAAGAAGTTTACATCCATATATGGGATGGTGCTATGTTTAATTCTTGAGAATTGTATCTTTGTTAGGAGCATATAGAAGGTACAGGTATAATTTGACTTTATTGTGATCATAGAAATAAACTATGGGTAGCAAAGTGATTGTACTGGAAGAAAAGCAAAGGGGAGGTAAAATAAAGTAAATTACATCTCATGTAGAGTCAAAAAAGACCTATTATAGTTGAGGAAAAGAAGGAAGGGGAATGAGTATTGTGTTAACCTTAATCTCTTCAGATTTGGCTTAAAGGAAGAATATCAGACATATTTAGCTGCACAGAGGGTAAAAAATGTTTCTCTTTGAAGCTAAATATGTCTGATATTAGCCTATCTTATGGGAGAGGCTCATAGAAGGAAGAACCAAAGTAAAAGGAAAATAGGGCAAGAAAGGGGGAAGGTCTGTAAAAGGGGAGAGATTTTTGAAGCAGATGGTGAGCAGAAGCAAAACACTGATGAGGAGGGAAAGGAGGAAAGGAAGAATAACTTGGGGAAAATTAAATAACAGGAAATACAGTTAGTAATTTTAACTGTGAATATGAATAGATGAATTATCCCATAAAACAGAAATTGATAGCAGACCTGATTAAAAGCCAGAATCCTACAGTATGTTGTTTAGAAAAAAACACATTTAAAACAGAATGATAAATAGAGAGTAAATGTAAAGGGCTGAAGCAAAATCTATTATGCTTCAGCAGAAGTAAAAAAAAAAAAGCTGAGGAAGCAATATTGATCTCAGATCAAGCAGAAGCAAAAATAGATCTAATTAAAAGAGATAAGGAAGGAAACTAAATCCATAGATAATGAATTAATATCACTTTGAAACTTATATGTTCCTACTTGTATAGCATCAAAATCCTTAAAAGAGAAGTTAAGAGAACTGCTAGATTAAATAGACAGAAAAACTAAAGTAGTGGGGAATCTTCACTCCTGCTCAATCAGACCTAGACAAATCAAACCACAAAATAAATAGGATAGAAGTTAAGGAAGTCAATAGAATTTTAGAAAAGTTAGAGAAAATTGAATGGGGACAGAAAAGAATATATTTTTTTCCCTCAGCATTAAATGGAATTTACACAAAAATTTACCATTTATTAGGGCATAAAAACCTCAAAATCAAATACAGAAAGGCAGAAATTGTAAATAAATTTATTTTCAGATCATGATATAATAAAAATTACATGCAATAAAGAACTAAGGAAAAAAGACCAGAAATTAATTGGAAACTAAAAAATCTAATGCAGTAGAATGAGTGGGTGATATAACAAATTATAGACAAAATTGATAATTTCATCCAAAAGAATGACAATAATGATACAACATACCAAAATTTGTGGCATGAAGCCTAAGTAGCTCTTAAGGGAAATTTTATATCTTTACAAACTTTCTTTAATAAAATACAAAAAGAGAAGATCAATTAACTTGACATGCAACTAAAAACCTGGAAAAAGAACAAATTAAAAACTCCAAATTCAATATCAAATTTGAAAATCTGAAAATGAAAAGGGAGATTAATAAAATTGAAAGTAAGAAAAATATTGAACTAATAAGAAAAATTAAGAGTTGATTTTATTTAAAAAACACAAAATAGATAAACCTTTAGTTAATTTAATTAAAAAAAGAAAAAAAGAATCATATTTTTAGTGTCAAAACTGAAAAGGATAAACTGTCCACCAATGAAAAGGAAAGTAAATCAATAATTAGGAACTATTTTGCCTAATTATATACCGATAATTCTGATAATCTAAGTGAAATGCATGAATACTTACAAAAATATAGACTGCCTAGATTAACAGAGGAGGAAATAAATTGTTTAAATTGTCTTCTTTTTTTTTTTTTTTTAAAGGAATTGAACAAGCTATTAAGTCCCTAAGAAAAGAATCTCCATGGTCAGATGGATTTACAAGTGAATTCTAATAAACATTTAAAGAACAACTCATTGCAATATTATGCAAACTATTTGGAAAAATAGGAAAACAAGGAGTCCTGCTAAATTCCTTTTATGACACAGATATTGCTGATATATAAATCAGGGAGGGTGAAGAAAGGAAATTATAGACCTATATTTCTAATGAATATTGATGTAAAAATCTTAAATAAAATATCAGTAAAGAGATTATAGCAAGTTATCCCAAAGATAACACACCATGACCATGTAGAATTTATAACAAGAATGTAGAGCTGGTTCAATATTAGCAAAACTACTATCCTAATTGACTATATCATTAACCAAAATAACAGAAATCATATGATTATCTCAATAGATGCAGAAAAAGCATTTGACAAAATCCAACACCCATTCCTATTAAAAATCCTAGAGAATGAAGGTATATATGGAGTTTTCCTTAAAATCATCAGTAACATCTGTCTAAAACAATAAGCAAGTAGATGTGTTCCCAATAAGACAAGAGTTGAAACTAAGTTGCCCACTATCACCATTACTATTCAATACTGTATTAGAAATGTTAGCTTTAGCAATAAGAGAAGAAAAAGAAATTAAAAGAATTAGAGTAGGTAAAGAGAAAGCCAAATTATCATTCTTTGCAAATGATATGATATATAACATTGGAGAATCTTTAAAGAATCAACTAAAAACTACTAGAAACAAATCACAACTTTAGCAAAGTTGTAGGATACACAATAAATCCACATAAATCATCAGTATTTCTGTTACCAACAAGTCCAGCAGTAAGAGATACAAAGAGAAATCATTTTTGAATTAACTGTAGATAACAATATATTTTTGAGTCTACCTTTCACAACAAAATGAGGAAATGTATGAACACAATTACAAAACACTTTCCACACAAATAAAGTCAGCTCTATATAATTGGAAGAATATCAAGTGCTCATGGGTAGGCTGAGCTAATATAATAAAATGACAATTGTACCTAAATTAATCTACTTATTCATTGCCATACCAATGCCAAAGAAATTTACTTTACAGAGGTAAAAAATAAATAGTAACAAAGTTCATCTGGAAGAACAAAAGATCAAGAATTTTGAGGGAATTAATGAAAAAATGCAAATGCAAATGAAGGTGGCCTAGCTGTACCAGACCTAAAACTATATTATAAAGCAGTGGTCATCAAAACTGTTTGGTATTGGCAAAAAACAAAACAAAACAAAACAAACAAACAAACAACAACAACAACAAAAAAGAGTATCTGTTCATCAGCATAATAGGTTAGGTTCACAAGTTACAATAGTTAATGACTATAGCAATCTAGTGTTTGATAAAAAGAGAGAGAGAGAGAGAGAGAGAGAAACCCTAACTTCTTGGGGAAAAAACTCACAAACTCACTCTGACAAAAATTTCTGGGAAAATTGGAAGTAAGTACATCAGAAATTAGGTACTGACTAATACTTAACACCCTATACCAAGATCCAAACATTATGAAATGCAAAATGAATAATTTTGATTAAAGTAAAATATTTCTGTTAAAAATAAAACCTATGCAGCTTAGATTAGAAGGGAAACAGAAAACTGGGAAAGGGGAGGATTTACATTCAAGGGTGAATGTTAAAAACTATCTCTGCGTATTTTAAAAATAATGAGCTATTATTTTTTAAAAATTGCCTTTATATAGACTTAGAGATCTTAGTGGATTAGTAGGACAGAGGGGGAAAAGATCCACTCTAGTATCATTTGAAATTGGAGGCAAGTTTGTGTGAGTTTTCCAGTACCTTTCCATAGATTTTCATTTAATTTAATACAACTATCCTTTCAACTCAAAATATAAGGTAGCCTTTTACAGATAGGACCTGAAGCAAATAAGCATAGTTATTTGATAGCTAGATAATTAAACTTGGAGCCAGGAAGACACTAAGAAGGTCTTAAAAGTTATCTATGAACAGCTACTAATTCTGTGATCATGGGCACTAATGTTATGCCACAGTTCTCTTTAACTACACTGACTCGGTTTCCCTGCATTAGTTTCCCTTGTCTCAGTTTCCTTAACTGTTCTGTCTCAATCCCCTAAACTGTAAAACTCCCACTCTGATCCATTAAGACTGAGGACCATTTGCTCTAGGGTTGTAAATTGTTAATGCAAGCAAGATAAGCAAGAGAGTAGACCTCCTGACTCTTTCTGTCCTCAAGAATTTACACTATTCCTCTAAAATATTCCAAGATACCTCACTGATATCTTTACCTCTGTGTATTCAGACATCCTGTCTCTGGGTTTTTAGGATTTATGGCCTTCTCCCATCCTGACAGAACTTTTCCAGCACTTTTAACTCCTTCCTTTGTTTAGAGAAAAGGTATTTAAGAAGTTGGGTTTCTCCTATTCATTGCTGGAGGCTGGATGCTGGCGACTGGACGCTGTATTCTTTGAGCTAACAGTCTCATCCAGCCCTGGGACCAACATGGATTTCTTGGTCCCAGTATATCTTTATCTCTGTCTGACTGGATAATTTGAGATGAGAGTCCTGTCCAGTCAATTATGCTCTCCAATTAATAAAATATTAAAAACTCTTTAATCTCTCTCCTGCCTCAGTTTCTCTGGCATTACACTAATAATTTAATTAAAATGTGCCTCAGTTTACCTATAAATAGTGATAATTCACATAACATTTGATTTAACATATTCTTCAAAGGAGCTACTAAAGTATGGCAAAGTTATTTGATAACCTTAAAAGCCAATAGTGATGCCAGCTACTGCCATTATTTTGAATGTAATAACCTTAGCTAATCAATACTTTCAGATCTCTAACTTTCTTCTCTATTTCACTTTAATATGTCACATGTTCCCGTACAATTTTCTCCAACAATATGCCTTAAAAGTAGCAAAAATCTAGAACAGTACAATTTTAGCTTTGTCATAATTCATAAATATCATAGTAGTTAGTCAATTCAATCCTGTTAGTCAACTTTGTCACTCAGTGTCATGTCAAAATAATTTTTAACTGACTACAGTTTTCCATTCTCAACCAGTCATGTTAGTGTCACTGAGATATAACAAAATATTCATAATAATTTGAAACTACCAGGTCTAGGCATTTTACTTCTTACTAATGAATTTATCTCTCCAAAAACTGCTAGCTGTGCTTTTACTGTCAGTATGACAAGTTTTAATTGGCTTGACTCAACAATATACACTTGTAAAGGTATGAATTTAAATAGAACTGTGGCTCCATTTTTGGCACATTTCTCTTATGATATTTCTTGTTTCTCCCTTGGCAATCATATCCATTCCCACAGAGCTTTAATAACCACTTATGCTCAGGCAACCTTCAAAATTATATGTTCAACCTGAATCTATCCCTAGAGCTCCCATCCTACATTTGCTTCTTTTATGCCCTACTAGCACCTCAAATTCAACATATAAAAAAGGTGAACTCATAATATTACTTCAGCAAAGCTATTCCTCCTTCAAACTTTCCTTTTTTTTCTTTTAAAGGTAGCAATCAAAATTCCAAAAGCTCAGGTTTGAAACACTAAGATATCTAAATATCTTAACAGGCTATGATAATGTTTCAAATTTAACAAATACAATTTTGTAAATACATTTCACACAGGTTTAACAAATCAAGTATTTTTTTTTGCATGGGAAAGGTATGGTTTATTGCAATTTATATAAAAGTGGTGGAAAATATTTGGGTTGTATGTTCAATATGAGTTAATACTGTAACACTGAAATTGTGAAAAGATCCTTTCAGACATATAACTTCCAAGAATTAGGAAGTAATATAATTTTTCTCTGCTGATATGAAATCATTTTTATGCATTTTGTTCAGTTCTGGACACCTCATTATAGAAGGAACATAAATGAAATGGAAAGCATCCAGAGAAGGATTACTTGGATAGTGAAGGGTCTAGAATCTATGAATTTAATAGATTGAAAGAATGTGGGCTGTTTTGTCTAGAGCAATGAAAATGGGTGCAAAGATGGTAGCCATGATATTTCTTGGACTGTCTTAATAGTATTTTTCCAATTACATTTGAAGATAGTTTTCAACATCTTGAATTCCAAATTTTTGCCCTTCCCTCATTTTTCTCTGTACCCTCCCCAAGACAGCAAGAAATCTGATATAGTCATTCAATTATGTTAAACAATTTGCATATTAGTCATTTTGTGCAAGAACAATCAGAACAAAAGGTGAAAACCACAAAACAGAACAACAACAAACACAAACAAAAAAATGAAAACAGATGCTTTGATCTACATTGAGACTCCATTTTTTAAAATCTAGTTGAAGATGGCATTTTCTATAATGGAATTACCTTAATTCTCTGTATTTCTAAAAGCTGAATCTATTTTGGGTTGTGATTGCACAAGGTTTATATTACTGTGTATAATATTCTTCTGGTTCTGCTCACTTTGCTTAACATCAGTTTATATACATCTTTCCAAGTTTTTCTGAAATCTGTATGCTAATTCTTTCTTGCAATATAATATTATTCTATTGCATTTATGTACTACAACTTATTTAGCCATTCCTAAATCAATGGGCATTCCCTCAATTTCAAATTCTTTGCTATCACATAAAAAGCTTGTATAAATAGTTTTGGACATGTGTGTACTTTCTCCTTTTCTTTATAATCTCTTTGAGATATAAGCCAAATAGTGGTATTGCTGAGTTGGAGTATGCACAGTTTTATAGCCATTTGAGAATAGTCTCAAATTGCTGCCCAGAATGGTTGGATCAGTTCATAATGCCACCAATAATGCATTACTGTCACAATTAATACATTGATGTTAAGTCAAGTTAGGAAGCATTCATTAAACACTTACTATGTATGAGTAACTACACTATGTACTGAACATACAGGAGAAGAAAAAAAAAACATACCTGCCTTCAAGGAGCTCTCTATTAAATAAGGGTGATGATATGCAAAAAAGAGAGCATGCTCAAACAAGAATCTCTCTCTCTGTGTCTCTCTTTGTCTCTGTCTCTGTCTCTGTCTCTCTCTTTTTCTGTTTCCCCTCTTTCTTCTCTGTACGTACACACATATACACACATATTGTTATACAGGTATAAATGTAAGTATAAAAATATATATGAGAGATACATGAATACTTATATATATATATATGCAGATATCTGTGTGATCTCATATGTAAGTCCTTAAAGTTAAGAAGGACCAAGATAGACTTATTGCAGAAGAAAGGATTCTATTTAGTTAAGATTTGAAGCTAAGGAAATCTGGAGAGAAAGTGAGGAAAGAGATAATTCTAACTATAAGAATCGATTTCAAGATGTTTAATAAGTAGTTGGAAACATAAGACTGGAGCTCAAGAAAGAGATTTACAATGGGTTGAAGGTTGAAGAGAATTTGGAGACAATATCATCATAAAAATGTAGAGAGCAGTGATTTCCAGGAGAAGAAGATAATTATAATGTCAAAGGTTGCAAAGAGGTCTAGAAGAATGAGGACTTGGAAAAGGGCATTTTATTAGAGATTACTGACAACTTTGGAGGAGAAATTTTAGTTGAATGCAACAAGTTGGAAGCAAGACTACAAAGAAATAAAGAGCAAAAAGAAAAGAGATATTGATTGTAGACAAGTTTGTGAATTACAGAAAGATAGGGAGGACTTCCAGCCAAGATGGCAGCGAGGAGGCACACAGCTGTGTAAGCTCTGCATTTTCTCTCAGAATCCATCTCATTACAAGCCTCTGAATTAATGCCTGACTGAAAAAAAAAACCCACAATCCGTTACCAAGAGAAGACATCCTTGAGATTCGCCTGGAAAGTTCTGTTTTTGCTTGAGGGCGGGACGGTTTTAGATCGGGCACAGGCTGAGGGCAGCAGCAGTGAGAGCTCCGCAGGCAGCCCACAGCCGAGCAGACTGGAGGGGGTTGGGGTGTGATCTCAGCTGTCTCTGTGGGGAGAGCTACACTACAGGATTGGATACTTTGTCCTGGCAGCAAGTCAGTAGCCCAGCAGAGAAGTTAAAAACACCGGGGGTGAAGAATACAACCCCAAACAGCTGGAGTTCCTTGAGACTGGCCACCCCTCCCCCATAGCATCTGAGCATGCTCTCAGAGTCTCAGAGTGCAGGCACAACACAGTCCTGCTAGTGCCTCGCTGCTGCCCCCTCAGTCTGTAGAGGAAGCTCAGTAATGCCACCCAGCCCCTCCCCCAAAAAAGCAGATTCCATTTGGGGTTTTTTTCCTTTTTTTTCTTTGCTAGTTTGTCTGATTCTTCTCTGACAAAATGAGCAAAAAGTTAAAAAGGACTTTAACGATTGACAGCTTTTATACAGACAGAGAACAGACTTAAACCCTGAGGAGACAAAACAGATTATCTTCGGTGAACCCCAAGGAGGAATCATCGTTCCTCACACAGATGGATCTCAAGAAGAAATTAAAAAGGCTCTCACAAGGGAGCGAAGGAAAATGGAAAAAGGAGAGGAGGCTTGGAAGAGAGTCTGAAAATCCCACCCATTTAAAGACAGAGGGATAAAGAACCAAACCTTGAAAAATAGGATTGGAACTGGAAAAGAAAATGGCCTCTAAAGAATAAAATTGGCAAAATGGAAAACATTCCAAGAACAAATTGACAATTAAAAAAAAATTAAAAAAGTGATGAAGAAAAACCCATTGAAAATAAGAAAGAACAAATGGAATTGAATGACTGAGGAGACAAGAAGAATTCAAGTAAGCCAAAAAAAAAAACAATGGAGAAAAAATGTTAAATACCTTGGGAAAAAAGACCTGGAAAACAGGTCTAGGAGAACAACTGAGAATCATTGACCCCAGAAAAACGATGAAAAAGAGCCTGGACACTATTTTCCAGGAAATTATCAAAGAGAACTGCCCAGAAGTCATAGAAACAGAGGGTAAAAATAGACATTGAAAAGATTCATCGATCATCCACTGAAAGGGATCCTAAAAAATCAAAAACACCAAGAAATATAGTGGCCAAAACGAACCTCAAACAAAGGAAAAATACCCAAGTGGCTAGAAAACCCAATTCAAATATAAAGGAGCCACAATAAGATACCCAAGATCCAAAATCCACATTAAAGATCAAGGGCCTGGAATATGAATTCCAAAAGGCTAAGGAACCGGATAACCAAAAATAACTTACCACAGAATGAGCATCTTTTTCCAGGGAAGAAGATGGTTTCAACTAAACACCATTTTTGGTGAAAACCAGAACTTAAAAAAAGTTTGATCTGCAAATATAGAACCAAGAAAAAATTTAAAAAGGTAAAAAGAAACCTTGGGAACTATATTTCTGCTGTAAAGATGTATAAAAAATACATGTATACCTTGTTTTAGAAATTAGAGGTGGAAAGGACACTGTATCAGAAAAAGGATAAAGTGGGGGCAATACTCACAAAGAGGCAAAGGAAACCCATTATATCTGAGAGAAAGAATGGAGGGGATGAAATAGTGGGTATTTTATCAAAGAATTGACTTTAAGAGAAAAAAAATTTAGAATATTCAAATATGGTAAAACTTCTCCCATCTCAGAAAAGTGAGAAGGGAAAAGGAAAAGGGAAGGAATAAGCACAGAAGGGAAACAGAAACTGAGAGGGAAAGGAGTAAGATAGGGGAAGAACCTAAGGTGGGGGAGGAGGGATACTAAAAGGGAGGGTGGAGAAGCAAGTGGTGTCACAAGTTTAATATTGGGAAGGGGGGTTTGGGGAAAAGGAGAAAAGCATTGGGGTTAACAAGATGGCGAAACAGAATTGGTAATTTTAACCATAAATTGAACGGGGTTAACTCCCCCATAAAAGGGAAGGATTAGCAGAATGGATTAAAGCCAGAACCTACAATATGTTGTTTAAGGAAAACACTTGAAGCAAGGGAGATACATGCAGAAAAAGGTAAAAGGATGGAGCAAAATCTACTATGTTGGTGAAGCAAAAGAGGGTAGCCATCCTGATCTCAGATCAAGCAAAAACAAAAATCTAATTAAAAAGAAAGGAAGGGCACAATCTTGCTAAAGGGTAGAATAAATAATGAAGCAAACAATTTTAAAAATATATGACCAAGTGGTGTGCATCTAAATTTAAAAGAGAAATTAAGAGATGCAAGAAAAATTAGATAAAA
This sequence comes from Sarcophilus harrisii, assembly GCF_902635505.1. Taxonomy (NCBI): domain Eukaryota; kingdom Metazoa; phylum Chordata; class Mammalia; order Dasyuromorphia; family Dasyuridae; genus Sarcophilus; species Sarcophilus harrisii. Next base: position 108,927,461 of record NC_045426.1, read on the forward strand.
ACATAATATAGATCTCAAGCTTGCACTAGAATTAGATAAATCAAATCACAAAATAAAAAGAAAGAAGTCAAAGAGGAAATAGAATAAGAAAAAGATATGATAGACCTCTGAGAAAACGAAATGGAGACAGAAAGGAGTAACTTTTTTGCAGTTCAGGAACTTATACAAAAAATAGACCAATATTAGGACATAAAACCCCAAACTCAAATGCAGTAAGGCAGAAATAGTGAATGCATCCTTTTCAGACCATGATCCAATAAAAAACACTAAAAAAAAGCCGGGGAAAGTAGACCAAAAATAATTAAAAAAAACTATATAAAGAATGACTGGGTGAAAAGAAACAAGACATAATTAATAATTCACCCAAGAAAATGACAATAATAAGACATCATACCAAATGAGGGGATGTAGCCAAAGCGGTAATAAGGGGAAATTTCATTCTAGAGGCTTACTTGTAAAAGAGAAAGGAAAGGTCAAGAATTGGGCCTTGCAACTAAAAAAATGCTAGAAAAGGAAAAATTAAAAACCCCCCAGTCAAACACTAAACTTGAAATTTAAAATAAAAGGAGAGATCAATAAAATTGAAAGTAAAAAACTATTAAATTAATTAATAAAACTAAGAGTTGGTTCTATGAAAAAACCAACAAAATAGACAAAGCCTTAGTAAATATGATTAAAAAAGGAAAGAGGAAAATCAAATTGTTAGTCTTAATAATGAAAAGGGAGAACTTGCCACTAATGAAGAGGAAATTAGAGCAATAATTAGGAATTATTTTGCCCAACTTTATGGCAATAAATTCGACAACTTAAATGAAATGGAAGAATACCTTCAAAAATATAGCTTGCCCAGATTAACAGAGGAAGAAGTAAATATCCTAAACAGTCCCATCTTAGAAAAAGAAATAGAACAGAAAGTAGGGAAAAGATTGGACAATAACAAGCAAGAATAGATGGATTAATTGAAAGTTATTAAGAATTGAAGTAAGCTATGAATTTTTGTAGACATTAGAAAAGGCATTAGTAGATAGGGAAAGATTGGTGAATAATGAGAGAATGAAGGGGTTAATCTGCTAGAGAATAGGATTATATATATATATATATATAATTTAGCAAAAAGAAGGACCACATCTTCATGTAAAATAGGGTTAAAGCAGGAGATTTGAAATATGGGCCAAGGTTCTTAGCTTACAATTTGCAGTAGGTAGAATCATGGTACCCTTAATGAGAAATGTAAAAAAAAAAATGAGAAATCACTGTGATTAGTAGGATAATGAATCAAGTTAAGGAGATACACTTTTTTGGCTAACATTTATATACTACTTGAAGGTTTGCAAAGCATTTTACAAATATTGTTTCATTTAAAATAAAATATATTGTTTCATTTTATATAAAAGAATTACCTTACCTCAATGAAGGTCTAGTTGAGATTATGTATCTTTCATTTGTACTGGACAGTCATCAAGACTGTGATTTTTCTTAAGTTTTGTTTGGCAGCATAAAAACTGGAAGAAAGGTCACAAATTGTGAGAGTAATTTAAGATGGGATTTGCAGGGCAAAATGATCAATAAAAAAGTTGTTGTTGTGGGTATACAGATGATGTTTAGGTTATAATATGGTAAAGGAAAAGGAACAAATATTTCAGGTTCAGATGTATAGTCAGGAAAAGCTCATAGCTTGCACAATAAAGATGATAGGCAGAATATAAAAAAATGTTGGGAGATGAGTCCTTGTATTGGAGCCTAGATCCATAATTGAGAGGTAAGATAGACCATTCTATCTTTTGTTTGTTTTATTACATATTTCTTTAATTCAAGGCATGCTCTCATTGTGATAAGGCCAAGGCCTCCATATGACTTTGTCTTCCATTTGGAAACTAATGATGCATTGAATAATGTTGGACTTAGAATTAAGGAGCAGAGTCATTTACTATCTATCTGTGTGACTAAAGGAAATCATTTTCCTTAGGAATATTTCTGTTGTTTATGTATTATGTGATTGATGAGTTACACTAATGAAATAATAGGTCCTAAATACATTCCCAGTATGTCACAGTCCTTTGCAGTTAGGAGATGGTTAATACTTGTTCATTAAGTAAATTTTTACAAATAAAGTTTCAATAAGTAAAATTTTATAAGCGATAGAGAAAATTCATAATATTTAGAAGTCTATTTATAGTGAATCCTTTTACAATGATTAGAATAACCCCCTAAATAGTGTGATTCAAAAATATGATTTTTATATATTGAATTCATTTAAATGTGAAGGCCTCAGGGCCTTTGGTTGTTACCCCTGCTTGTCAGTTCCTAGTTCAATTCAGTTCAACAAGCTTTTATTATATGCCTACTGTGTGAAATGTGCATATTTAAAAGGAAATGGGGCTAGTGGGCAAAGAAGCAGATACTTGTTTTGTGGTCAAGCAAAACTGGGTACAAGTGCTACCTCTGTCAAATGCTGGTTATGTATCCATAGGCAAGTCATCCCCAAAGCAATTTTCTGATATTATAAATTGCAAAGCAATCCATCTGCAAGGAAAATTCCTCTTTTATTGCTGCCCATACCAATCAAATCAGAGGTCCATGACAAAAGTGTATAGGGCATTGTACTAGGCTGTGGAGATAGAAAGAAAATAAATTAAACAGTCTCTGCCTTCAAGGAAGTTTGAAAACAATCTGTACACTGATTAACAAATACAACCCCTATACAAAGTAAATATGAGTCACAAGATGAAAAATAAGATAAAATAATTAAATTTTAAGTAAAAATATTGCTATATGGATCCTTATGGGCCCTTATTTTATGTGGTCAATTATTGCCTTTTATTTCCCCCACCCTTTATTTTCTGTTTTGAAAACCCCATTACAATCTAGTTCAATAAGGAAGAGAATGTAAAAGGGTTAGTATATATTAAGTGGCTTTAGCATTAATCCAGGATGAAGTACACAGGATCTTGTCTAGCCAGGGGAGGAAATGAAAGGCAAGTGGCACAAATAATGAAGTGTCTTTCACAATTATTTGCTTTCTCAATCTCTAGGGAATTATTGTTCTAGTTTATCCTTTTTAGATAGATTATGAGTCAATGTTGGCAAAATGCTTTGAGCTCTTTAAGGGATAAAAAAGATCACACACATTTAAATCATAATGTCTTTATCAAAATAAATGATTCTGATTACAATGGTTAATGCTGCTCTAGGCAAACCAGCTCCTTCTAACACAGGAGCGAAAAATAAAAAATAAAAGTGTTATAATTTTTTCTTTTGACCAAAAGTTGTACATGCATTGAAATGATTTTTTTCCTCACCAGTTATTTATTTGGAGACAGAGTAGTAGAAAGTCACATCATAAGGTAACATTTTAGGCTAGAGTAAAAAACAAGGATGACCTTCCAAATAATTCCATGGATGACTTGGTGAAGAAAAAAAACCTTCTAGAAAATGGCCTGAGGTTATATGCTCTTGGGTGATGTTAAGGCTTTCTGACCTGCTGAGAGTAAGACAGATGAGTGTCATGGGGACTCATTGCCCAGCTCAGTGAGCAGGCCAGAGAGTGACTTCAGGGCCTGCTTCTAGGAAAAGGCAGCAACCCATTATTTGGAACATTTATTTCTGAGCATTTTCTTTCCTCTACATTTTGCACAAAAAAGTCACATCATGACTAAATCTGTGGAATACATATGTGCATCCTTAGCATCAAATATAGATTTATATAAATACACACAGACATGTGTACACATGTGTATACACATATATGTATATGTGTTTATTATTCATGTACAATAATACAAAGATAGATAAAATCACTTTATGATTAAGCAACTGACTTTGCAAATGATGCATTCTATAGCATTTATAAAAGCATATCCAGAGCAAATGCAGTTATAAAATGATAAGGATGATATGTACATGTGAAATTTCTTAGGTAAATTTGAGTTATTCTACTATATCTCTTTTATTTTTACTTTAATGAATACTTTTATTAGTCTATCCCTTCCATTATCTTCTCTGCTATTAGGAAAATATAAAATTTTAGAAAGCCCTTAACGCATATCAGCATACTCGAGCACAACAAATTCTTACATTGGTCATGTCTGAAAATGTGTGTCACTTTCTTCATTTTAAATTGATTATTTATCTCTGTCAAGAGGCAAAGTGACAGCCTACATCTTCACTTTTTTGGATTTATGGTTTGTTATTATGTAAATCAGAATAATAAAGTCTTTCAAAGATATTTATTGTCTATAACATTATCATTGTTTAAATTGTTAACCATTTCTTCTCATTTTGCTCTAAATTAGTTCATAGATATGTTCCCAACATCTTTTGAAATTATTCTGCTCAGAATATTTTTTATGGCACAATGATTTTCCATTACATTCCAATACCATAATCTGTTTCTCAATTCTTCCTCTAAGTTTCCAATTTTGAAACTAATATGGCAGAAACTAGGCATTGATCCATACTTAACGCTGTACACCAAGATAAGGTCAAAATGGGTTCATGATCTAGGCATAAAGAATGAAATTATTAATAAATTAGAGGAACATAGGATAGTTTACTTCTCAGACCTGTGGAAGGGGAAGGTCTTTATGACCAAAGCAGAACTAGAGATCATTACTGATCACAAAATAGAAAATTTCGATTATACCAAACTGAAAAGTTTTTGTACAAACAAAACTAATGCAGAGAAGATTAGAAGGGAAGCAATAAACTGGGAAAATATTTTTACAGTCAAAGGTTCTGATAAAGGCCTCATTTCCAAAATATATAGAGAATTAACTCTAATTTATAAAAAATCAAGCCATTCTCCAATTGAAAAATGGTCAAAGGATATGAACAGACAATTCTCAGATGAAGAAATTGAAACTATTTCTAGTCATATGAAAAGATGCTCCAAGTCATTATTAATCAGAGAAATGCAAATTAAGACAACTCTAAGATACCACTACACACCTGTCAGATTGGCTAAGATGACAGGAAAAAATAATGATGATTGTTGGAGGGATGTGGGAAAACTGGGACATTGATGCATTGTTGGTGGAGTTGTGAACGAATCCAACCATTTTGGAGAGTAGTTTGGAACTATGCTCAAAAAGTTATCAAACTGTGCATACCCTTTGATCCAGCAGTGTTACTACTGGGATTATATCCCAAAGAGATTATAAAGAAGGGAAAGGGATCTGTATGTGCACGAATGTTTGTGGCAGCCCTTTTTGTAGTGGCTAAAAACTGGAAACTGAATGGATGTCCATCAGTTGGAGAATGGTTGAATAAATTGTGGTATATGAAAATTATGGAATATTACTATTCTGTAAGAAATGACCAACAGGATAATTTCAGAAAGGCCTGGAGAGACTTACATGAACTGATGCTGAGTGAAATGAGCAGGACCAGGAGATCATTATATACTTCAACAACAATACTATATGATGACCAGTTCTGATGGATCAGGCCATCCTCAGCAACGAGATTAACCAAATCATTTCTAATGGAGCAGTAAAGAACTGAACTAGCTATGCCCAGAAAAAGAACTCTGGAAGATGACTAAAAACCATTACATTGAATTCCCAATCCCTATATTTATGCACACCTGCATTTTTGATTTCCTTCACAAGCTAATTGTACAATATTTCAGAGTCTGATTCTTTTTCTACAGCAAAATAACGTTTTGGTCAGGTATACTTATTGTGTATCTAATTTATATTTTAATATATTTAACATCTACTGGTCATCCTGCCATCTAGGGAGGGGTGGGGGGTAAGAGGTGAAAAATTGGAACAAGAGGTTTGGCAATTGTTAATGCTGTAAAGTTACCCATGTATATATCCTGTAAATAAAAGGCTATTAAAAAAAATAAGTTTCCAATTTTGTTTACCCCCAAAACAATCATATATATACATATGATTATATGTATATATAATATTATATGTATATTATATATATTATAATATATATGTATAATATATAATATAATATATAATACATATATATATATTATAATGTGTATAATATGTATATTATATATTATAATATTATATGTATGTATAATATATATATATATGTATTATATATATATTATTATATATATATATATATATATATATATATATATATAATCTGTACATAGAAATACTTTTTTTTTCTTTCTTTCACGTCTTTGGGTTGTATGTCTAATATACCTGAATTGATAGTTTCTACTTGTATTCCAGAATGGCTAGACCAATTAATGTCCTGCACTGTAATAATGTATCTGTTTTCCCATGACTTTGTCATTTTCCTTTTTTTGTCATCTTTGCCAGGTTTATAAAGGTAGGAGGTATAACCTCAAAGTTAATTTCTCTAAATATTAATGATGAACAAATTTTGTATTACTATTGATAGCTTTGAAAATTGTGTTTTCATAATTTCTGATAATTTTTCTATGTGGGAATGGCTCTTAATCAAACAAATTTAAATCAATTGCTTACTTGTATAACTTGAAAATAAGATGTTTACCATAAAATTTCTTCTAAAGATTTTTTTTTCCCAGGTACTGATTTCTTTTATAATTTTCATCATACTAAATTTTCTTGTACAAAAATTTGTGATGTTTTTTTGTCTTTTTTTTGGTGGGACAGAAGGTAGTGGAATGTATGCTTCCATTAAGACAGAATTGTAACTGCTCAAATGTAAGCAAAGGAAAAGGAAAAGGAAAGGGAAAGAATCTAATTATTCTTTGAATAAATCTCTCTATAACATTTTCACTCAAATCTATTCTTGTTATTTCTAAATTAGCCTTCATGACCTGTCTTTGTTATTGCCCAGTCTAAGAACATTCAATGGCTCCTGATTGCCTGCTGGATGATATTAAGTGTCCTGAAGCTTTCAAGTCCTAGCAAAAAGTACATGGTGTTTTCTAACTCATACACTACTGCTTGTGCTATGCTCTTCTAACGTTGGATTAGTAGACCTCACAAAATTGGAGACTACACACATACATACACACACACACACTCACATACACACAAACTCAATACATACATAAAGGCATATACATACACACATAAATACACACACATCACTCTATATGTTTCTATGGCTCTTAAAATGTTCTTTTCTATATCTAGAACCTGACTGTGTAAATCCTAAAAGTAATTTAAGATATGTATCAAGTAACATCAACCTCAGAAAATCTTTCTTTGTTCTCTTGGTTAATAATAATAAAAAATTCCCATCAAAATTCACAAAGAAACTACTTTGTTACTATGTATTATATCTACTCTTCTTCTTTTACTTTCTATTAGCTATTTGTGCATATGTCCTATTTCTAGTAGATTATGAACTCCATGAGAACAGAGATTATGTCTTTGTATCCCTCCCAAGGCTCACATGCAGTACTCTATTCATGACTGTTAAAGCTGATATATGGGAGCATATTCTTTGATAATTATTTTCTTGATGACCCTGAAGGAAGTGGAGGAAAGCTGAAAAATAAGTACATAAAAATAATTCCATTTTATAAAAAAAAATAATTTTAGTGTTGAAATTGCTTTTTCCAGTTTGCTGGCCAACTTATGTTTTTAAGATAATGTTTTCAATAGTAAGAGATAGAAAATAAGCCCATATAAGCATATAACTCATGTTTTCAGGCATTTAAATGTATCATTAATTTACTGAAAAATAAGAATTATAGGATCATGGGAAAGGAAGAAAATTATGCTTTAGAGATTTCATTATTTTTTTTTACTTGCTGGGAACTTGCTTTATTTCTTTTTTTTTTTTTAATAAGGAGAGAAAGAGTTTAAAAACTGTTGGAAAGATGGTGATGGTGTTGGTTGATAAATTTTTTCTGGTCTGGTCTGACATTTAATTGGTGATTTTGTAGACTGTTATTTAGGAAGAATATTCATTTCAAAATTGAACTATTATCTCACAGTCACATTTTCACTTGCAGTGACAAAGATTTGTGAAACAAGATGAAAAAACATATAATGTATTAGAATAATCTTTAAGGGAAATATATATATATATATATATATATATATTTAATGTCCTCACAATTTGTGGTGCATAGAAAGTACTTCTTATCTCCTTTTCTTTATATTATTTTTGGGAGTATTTCATTTATTTATTTGTTGCATTCTCAAATGTAATATATATATATATATATATATATAATATATATAATTAGCTAAAGGTTATTGTTGGATACTTTTGATTGACATTTTATTTTCTGTGTTAAATATTTTGGGTACTTTTCTTCTATTACTTTTTTTAATTATGTTGTTGAGATGTTTTAATTTGTTATGTTCTCTTGGAAGACCTATAATCCTTAAGATTACTCTATGAATATTATCTTTAAGATCAATGCTTTTATTTTATGGAGAGAATACTTTCTTTTATTGTTATTGCTTTGTCCTCTTCTTCCAGATTGCCTTTCATTTCTGTCTATGTTCCCAATCCATATTTTTTTTTCTTTGTTATAACATTGGTGAGACTTGCCTTCATGGATTCAAGTTTCTATTCTGTCAATTATTTATGCTGTAAAGGAAATACTTCTATTCTCACAATTTTAATTCTTCTTTTATAGCATTCAGAAGCATTCTTTTCTGATTCCATGATCTCTTGGGAATCCATGTTTGTCTCTGACTTATTATGTGTTGATTCAATTTCCTTTGTTTTTGATTCATTATTCACAGATATATTGATCCACTTAGATGATCAAGAAACTATATTTCTTTCATTATTAAGATCTTCTGTGTTGGTTTATCTGGGTGCCTTAATGTGTTTAAGTTTTCTTCAACTTGAGATCTTTACTAGTTTTGTTCTCTTCCTATTGATTACTTTCTGACTCCTTCCTCTTTGATGGTGGCTTTTTGGGGAAGTCTGATATAAAAGCTTTTTCAGCTTCCTCCCAATTTTTAACAATTCAAATTTCATAGTATATTCTCCAAAAGACTCCGTAGGGGAGTCTTATTTTTTATTTTGGATCTTTGCTTTAGGAAAGATTCATTGAATCTCCTCTTCTGTAACCCCATTAGTACTGACATCCTTCCCAATTTCCTATTATTTAACTCTTTTTCAACTATCAAATAAAGTTCATTCTCTGTATTTTAATTTCACAAGGTACTGAGAAGGGAGGTGGTAAGATTTTAATTCTATTTCCAGCTGGAAACCTGTGTAACAAGTTCTGCAGCCTTGTCAACATTTCCTGAGTGTTGGAACAAAAGGAGTTGAGTATGTACATTAGAGATTAGAAATGGACCTTCTGTTTTCACTGAGTATTCCCCCCTTCCCACCCATCCTCACTTAGGATTCTCTGGATTTTAGACTATAGCAACAGTTAAATTGTTTTATCGTTTGCATAACATCCCTATTTTGGACAGGTAGTGAGAAATACTGAGGATTAGAATTTAGAGAGAACCAAAACAAAACCACAACTTTTAGTCCATTGTAGGACCACAAAGTAAAAGGGGGGAAGGGAAGGTGATTCAGTTTGTGATGACTGTATTGTAGGTAATATGACCGTTATTCCTTCTGAATCCAATTGAAAATGGAGAGAAACTCTGTTAGTTTTCTGTTTCAGATCATCCTATCTATATAGTTTTGGAAGATGCTATTCCCACTCAGGTAGAGAAATGACAGTATGGCTTCTCTTAGAAGCAAGGTGTCTTCATGTTTGGTGATCTGACATGTAAAAAGATGCTATTATATTCCAGCATCTAATACATAGTAGCCACATAGTCAAGATGAACATTTTATATTTCTTGGCACAAAATCTAATCTAATTGACTCAACTATACATTTTTCTAGAATAGTTTCTCAGAGAGTTTTCTATGTATTGTTAAATATTCCTCTGGAGATAGTATGCTTAATGGGTTTGGAGCTCTTTTTTTATTATGTATATACTGTTTTAATGTGGGAATGGAGTATGTGGAATGAGGAGAGATATTAGAAATTTGAATGTAAAAATTACCCAGACCTTTCAGGTAATAGAAATCATATCTATTTGAAAATTCAAAATGATTTGAATTAAGTAAAATAAGCAAGACTGCAGTAGAATTCTTTTGCAAAAGGTAGGACAGAGGCTTGAAATAACTAGGTTTTAAAGGTCCATAAAAAAACCTTCAGAGAAATCTAAGATGTATGTGTATTATTTTTATTTATTTATTAATTTTTACAGGAATCCAATGGAGAGAACTATGATGAAGATAAAGTCTTCAATTTTACAGTTTTATAAATAGTGTGTGATGTATGTACTGAAAAAAAATACATGACTAGGTTTCTGGCATATTTTTCCATGAGGCAATTGTATGAACTCCCTAAAAAAAGTAACCTGGGTGTTATTCACTTCTTGAGTCTTAGAAGTGATGTAAGATTTGCATATGATCAAAAGCTTTGTGGAAACATGCAGAATTTAGTTTTTAGATTGTATAAGATTCCCTTCAAATGATATGACTTTTCTAAATTTATTTAAGGAACTTCACATATCTTTAATGTGCAGCTGTTGCATATATATTCGGGGAAAAAAAATCCTTGCCAAAATGGCATATATTTTCAATGAGTAATGTACAATATAAATAATTTTAAAATTATACATGCTATCTAATAATAAGAGTAACAAAGTGTATAAGAAACAGTCCTATTGAGGTGGTTAGAATAACCACATGCTTTACTGAATTGGTCCTGTGGTGGAGAAAACATAGTCCTCCAAGTAAAACATAAGGCTGACAAGTACTACCAAGCCATGAAGACTTTGAATATGGACCTAGTGACTGATTCCAGCTTTAAGTTTGGCTTCCAAGCAATGATCACAGAGTCTCATCGCCAAAGAATTGGCTAATGGCTGATTGATTTTAAATACAGCAACCTGTGAGACTAAGGAACAAAAGAGTGTTCATCTGCATCAGAAGAGGGAAAAAAAAAGATAGTGCACAATTGGTAGCAGAGGCACAGAAAGTATAATGAATGATTATATATTGAAATAAAAGGAAAAACAAATTGTTTGAATATTCTTGAGAAAAAATATTTTGAACTATTCAAAATGGCGAGATATTTATTAAAATCTAATACAAAGTCTGTATGATTAACTTCCTGAATCCCATCTGTTATTTTTCTTTTATTTTAATAAATGGTGATCATTTCTCTGAAAGAACATTGCCAATTATATAGATTGTTTTTACACTTACAAAAAATATAGCTGGATAGTGAATTGAGATTTAATTAAAATTAGTCTGGAAATATACTTCATTTCTACATATGTGCTTTAGAAGAGGGGGGGAATGGAGTTCTGCCATCTACTTGTGCTTTGGAAAGTTTCTCTTTTTTCCTGCCAATAGGAGAATTATCCTTGATACATTCACTTAAAATATGGACAGAACTAAGTTTATCTAGGAACTTGTAATTCTGATTTATTTTCAGATAGATTCTGAAAGACATGCTGAGTTTAAAGTACCATTCATAGAGAAATAAAACTGTTGCACATCATTTAATAGTCTAATTTACCTCATAAAATCCTTTTATAACCTATTTAAATATTTAAGAATAGAAATTCACAAATATATCAATAATAGTTACAGCAATAACAATAATAATAACTTAACAAATATAGTCCATTATCTGCAGGAGTTCTCAAACTTTTTAAATAGGGAGCCTGTTCACTGTCCCTCAGAGTGTTGGAGGGCCAGATTATAGTAAAAACAAAACCTTTGTTTTGTGTGTCTTTAAATAAAGAAACTTCATAGCCCTGGATGAGAGGGTTAAATGTCCTTAGCTGCCGCATGTGGCCCGAAGGCTGTAGTTTGAGTACCCCTGAGTCTATAGCAAGGCTTAATAATCTTGGTAAAGTATTGATTCAAAAAACTGATATCTTTCTGTCATGAGAAATACTTGGAAAAGGGGAAGCAGAAATGATCACATGTAGACACTCCTTTAAGTCTGTGTCTTTCTAAGAAAATCTTCACTTTCAACATGACTAAAGGATCTAGTTGTGAGAGAGAGAAATTTGAATATTCACTGGCTTCTTATTCTTGTGATTCAGTGCTATAAATCAAAGGGGGAAGGTATGACAATAGACTGTACTAATTAAATTAGTCTTTTGAGATATTTAACACTTAACATTTCTAGATTACTGATTGCTGACCTGTATCATATAAGTTAGTACTTGACAAAATTCCATCTTGATTTTCTATTTTATTTCTACTTGGCCTACAATGAAATTATAAGCTTCTTAATGACAGAGATTTCTCTTGCTTTCCCAAAAAATGACATAGTACTAAATACACAATGGTAAATCCATAAATTTTGTATTGTGTAGAGATCATTTGTTGTACAGAAAGGCAGTCATAAACATTAACTTTAAATTTTCTGTCAACTTTAATATAATAAACTCCATAGCCAGGTGTTCAAAGCTTTCCATTAACTGCTTCTTTCATGTATTTTTATATTTTAATCTTTTATTAGATCTTTCCTAATGCAGGCATTGTCCAAGGTACCAATCCATGTGTAACTGAGTCCTAATAATTATCTCTGTCTGTGACTTTATACACCCATGACCTCAATAGCCATAACTATGGGATAACTAGAAAAGAATGTTCTTACTCAAAGCCTTGGAACACTCAAATGGTGACAGAGAGAGAGAGAGAGAGAGAGAGAGAGAGAGAGAGAGAGAGAGAGAGAGAAAGAGTATGCCAGTGGATACCTCCTTTTTGTGTGCATCAGAAACCTCCTATATGTTTTCTTTGCTTTTAGAACATGAACTTCCTGAAAGGTAATTCTCCTGTTTTTCTAATTTTTTTACCCAGTGGTTAACACAATGTTTTGACCATGGTAAATGTTTTATAAATTTTCTTACTCATTTATTTTTTCTTCTGAAGACTAATTCTATTGGATATATGGAATGAAAAATGTCCTAGGGCAATATCAATAAAGAAGTCCCTCGCATAGTTTTGTTTTTCTTGTAAATTGGAAGCTACATGAAAATAAAGACTAAACATTATTTATTTTTATAAGACCTAGAACATGAGATACCAAGCATATAGTAAACTAAAGGCCTGTAATGGGATAAGTATTCTTGTCTGATTCCACATTCAGTTGTCTTTCCACTATTCCATTGCAACTGAAAAATGTTCATCTCTTCTTCCTACTCTGTGTCTTTCAAAACTGAAAAAAACCCTTTTATTTTAAAAATTAATTGTAGAGGGCCTGGGAACTCTGAAAAGGTATACTTGAATCTAGGTCGGCATGGTGCTTATAATTAAATATCTACTCAATGTGAGATAATGGTTCTCTATGGTGATGTAATGGTTGCATGTGCTCAGTGTGCTGTAGTGATGTAATCATACTGATGTATTTAAGGAAGTCTCAGACACAGAAAGCTCTTTCAGCCACAGATAAAGAGAATACTTCAGGTTCCAGAAGTCAGATGCCAGACTTCATCTTTGACCTTCCTCATGGTGGCTATTCTGCCTCCTTCACTTCTCCATTAAGACAAGGAAGGATTCAGGCTGATCCTAAGATACTCAAGAGAGATAGTCCAGGCATTACAATTAACATGTTTACTTTCACAATCTGGTGTTTCTTTCTTCTATCTTGGGTTCCTATTTACTCTTCTGGAAATCAATCTTTCCAGGCAAAAATGTTATCTATTGTTACCTGAGTAACATTATTGTAGTGATTCTTATCTTATGATACATTCCATTATTCAGTTTTTTTCCAGGTCAGCTGTTTTCCCAAATAGGTATTTTATATTTTCTTTTATTTTCTTTTTTTATTTCCTGCTTCTTCATGTTTTGTTGAGTCATTCATTACTATTTGTTCAGTTCTGAATTTTAGTGAATTATTTTCTTCATTTACTTTTTTTAGTTATTTTCATATTTGCCCAATTGAATTTTTAAGTGAGTTGTTTTATTCTATTGATTTTTTTCCATTTCACAAATTCTTGTTTTTAAGGAGTTATTTTTTATTTCAATTTCATAAATTTTGTTTTTCAGGGAGTTGTTTTCTTTTTCAAATTTGTCAAATCCATTTTTAAGGAGTTATATGCTTTTTCCATTTCACTAAGTCTATTTTGTAATGAATTTTCTTCAGATAATTTGTGTTTCCTTTTTCAAACCCTCTTGCAAAGTTTTCATTTCCTTTCCCCATTTTTCTTCTAGCTCTCTTTTAAGGTCCTTTTTAATTTCTTCTAGGAGAGACTTGTGTGATGGGGAACAATTTATATCACCCTTTGGGGATTTATTTGGAGATGATCTGTTTTTAGTCTCATCAGGATTTGAAATCTGTTCTTCCCTTTCACCATAAAAACGATCTAAAGTCAGGGTTCTTGTTGTTTTTTACTCATTAAAAAAAAAAAGTTGAGATCTGTTTTTAGGGTAAGGGAGGTTGTCCAAGCTTTCTCTACAAGCAGCAGAGGCTGAGCTGAGTCTGTGCTGACCAACTTCAGGTGCTGGGTGGACGTGGACAGGTCCTGTGAGATTCTAGCATTCTTGGGGTTTACTATTACCGTTTGTGTTTGTGTTGGATATTTTATAACTTCTCTGCTGATCTACTGGCTTGCAAGCAGGGTAGAGTAGCCAACACTGCTGTAGATTCTTTTCCATAAATTCTCTGCCCTCATCACTCCAGGTCTGTGCTTCTTGCACTGGCATCTGTAATCAGTCTGCTTGTGCTTGGCCCACCTCTTTCTGTGCCCATTTGAAACAAACCTTTTCTGGCGATCTTTGGAATTATCTTCTGGATTGGGGAGGGGGAGAACAGAACCAAGATGGCAGAGAGAAGACATACTTCTTTCTAAGCTTTCCTATTTCCCTCACACTATTTAAGAAATTCAGCCAGTGAATTAGTGCTAGACTGTCAGAATCCATGAATTTTGGGAGTGCAACACATTACCCACAGAAGATAATCTCAAAGATCTCTAGAAAAAGGTCTACTTTGGTTGTGGGCAGGCAAGGTAGGAGGCTAGGCATAGGCACAGGCAGACGGGCAAGCAGGCACCAGCACATGCTGAGAAGACTGGAGGCAGGGTGTGATTTCTATGGGTGGGGAGTGTTCTCTGTGAGAAGAGAATCTGCAGGGGGGATTCTACCATAGTGTTGGCTACTCTGTCCTGTTTGCAAGCCAATAGTTCTGTAGAGAAGTTATAAAACTTCCAACATAAACACAGAGAACAAAGACTATACCCCAAAGTGCCAGAGTCTCACAGGACCTGGCCACACCCACCCAGCACTGTGAGTGACTCAGCATGATTCTAGTACAGTCAATCCCAGTGCAGCCATAGACATTCTGCTGCCACTTCACTGCCACTTCCTGTTGCCTGTTGACGAAGCTTGGAAAAGCCTCATTGACCCAAAAGCAGACCCCAGCATTTAAATAACAAAATGAGGAAAAAGGCAAAGCAAGCTCTACCTATAGAAAGCTTTTATAGTGAAAGAGCAGATTTCCAACTCTGAGGAGATTAAAAGCAGATTGTCTCTAGATGAAACCCCAAAGGGAGATATAACCTGCTCTCCACCACACAAGGCTCTCCTAGAAGAAATTTAAAAGGATCTTAAAAGAGAGCTGAAAGAAGAATGGGGAAAGGAAAGGATAACTCTGCAAAGGCTTTGGAAAAGAAATCTAACTCATTAAAAGAAAGAATTGTTGAAGTGTAAAAAGAAAACAACTCTGTGAATAGGAAATGGGAGAGGTAAAGAATTCCTAAGAAAACAGAATTTGTGAATTGAAAAAGATAAAGAACTCCCAGAAAAACAGAATTTGTGAATTGGAAAAAGAAAATAATTCCTTAAAAGAGAATTGGTGAAATGGGAAAAAAAAAATTCATAGAACAAAACAATTAATTTAAAAAACTCAATAGGAAAAATACAAAAAGAAATAAAAAAGTAAATGAAGAAAATAATTCATTAAAAATCAGAACTGAACAAATAGAAATAAATGACTCAAGGAGACATCAAGAATCTTTGCAAAACCAAAATAACAAAAAAAAAAAAAAAAAAAAAAAAAAAAAAAAAAAAAAGAAAAAAATGTTAAAAACCTACTTGGGAAACAACAGATCTGGAAAATAGATCTAAGAAAGATAATCTAAGGATTATTGGACTCCCTGAAAATCATGATAAAAAAATACCCTAGACACTATTTTTAGGAAAACATCAAAGAAAACTGCCGAGATGTCATAGAATCAGAAGACAAAATAGCCATTGAAAGAATTAATTAATCATCTACTAAAAGAGATGCCAAAATTAAAATTCTAAGGAATATAATGGCTAAATTTCAGAACTATTGAACCAAGGAAAAAATATTATAAGCAGCCAGAAAAAAAAAAAACAATTCAAATATTGAGGAGCCACAATAGGATTATTCAGGATCTAGCAGAGTCCACATTAAAGGATTGAAGGGCCTGGAATCTGATACTCTGAAAGGCAAAGGAACTTAGAATGCAGCCAAGAATAAATTACCCAACTAAAATGAACACTTTCTTCCAGGGAAGATGATGGGCATTCAATGAAAGAGGTGAATTCCTTTTATTTCTGATGAAAAAAAACAGAGCTAAACAAAAATTTTGACTTCCAAATATAGGACTCAAGAGAAGCATAAAAAGGTAAAAAAAAATCTCTTGGGAATTATATTTCTGTAATGGATATACATAGAGAGTACATGTATAATGTGATTTTACTGTTATAACATAAAAAAAGGAACTAGAAGTGGAAAGGAGATTACATCAGAAAAAGGAAAAGTGGAGGTTAAAAAGAGGGAAACTACATCTCATGAAGAGGTAAAGGAAACCCATTACATCTGAGGACAAGAAAGGAGAGCTATGATCAATTTGAGAATCTTGCTCTCATCAGATTTGGCTCAAAGAGAAAATATTAGACATATATAATTAACAGAGAAACTTCTTTCACCTCACTGAAAAGTGGGAGGGGGAAAAGCAAAAAAGGAAGGGGTAGGTTAAACAGAAGGGAATAAAGAAATAGTAGAGGAAAAGTTTAAGGAAGGGGGAGGAACTAGGCAGGGAGGAATTCTAAAGAGGGAGGACTGCATGAGGCAAGAAGTGCCTATAAGTTTAATACTGGGGTGGGGGTAAGGAGGAAAGGAAAGAGAAAAACATAAGCTGGGGATAATAAGATGGCAAAAGGCAAAGCATCATTGTTTAAAGTAAACTATTAAAAAGGGTCTTTCAAAAAATTAAATATATTATAAAAAAGAGGGTTGTTGGTACATTGTTGGTGGAATTATGAATGCATCCAGTCATTCTGGAGAGGAATTTGGAACTATGCTCAAAAAGTTATCAAACTGTGCATACCCTTGGTAGCTGGGAGTGGCAGTACTGAAAGAAAGTCTGAATTTTAGAGCCCAAGTTACACCCAGAGTCAAGCAGTAAGAAGCACAGATAGGATTATTTTTTGACTTTAATGGGACTTTTGTTCTTAGGCTTTTTATTCCTTTTGGACTATCTCCCAATGACAAATCATCATATCTCCAAAATTACTATATCCATTCAGAAGACCAAGTAGTGATGTCACCACCCATCCTGTATAAGAACCTATCTGTACCAAACTAACTTGCTAATTTCATTTCAAGGTTAGTCTGCTTGCTAAGCATCATAATGGCTAACTCTTTTTAGGGTGCCAAATACTTTTTAAGGTTAGCCTTCCAGTCAATAGCTTAATGCCCTACTAAACTCCTTCTTTATAAATTTAGGTAATTCATTAGGAACCTGCCAGCCTTAATGTCATCTCTCCTTCATGGCATCTTAGACCCGTTATTGATTGCTAACCCCCTCTCACCTTCTATTTCTTTGCCAAGAACCTCATATGGATTTAATCTGCTGTATGCACAATAAAATCTTTGCCTTGATTTGGCAATGCTCTAATTCTACAAAATCTGTTGAGACACTTCACAACACTGGCCCATAACCTCGGAATACTTTGGAGATCCAATATACCCCAACATTTAGGGGTGAAATCACGACATACTCATTTACTTTTTGTCAGTTACTATGTGGTATTAAACAAGTCCTCTAACCTCTCTGAACCTCAAGATCTCAGGTCCTAAAATGAGGATGTTGGTCTCAATGGTTTCTTTACTCTTTCAGCTACAAATCTACAATTTTAGGTTATTTGAATGGGATTGGACTAGCATCCATTTCTCTTTCAAGTCTTTATTTTTGTGTATAAGAAGTATTTAAAATATTTTAATATGTGGAGAAAATATTTCTCTAATAGATTTATAAAACTGTCAGAAGTGGAAAGTGTATTAGACAATATTCTTGTCAGTATTTCCTGGGCTAGTGACATAATTAAACAGTCAAAAGTAACTACAGGTCACTGTTCTCTACAACACCATAGGATCCATGGAATAGAAGTAGGATAAGGGCATGCAA